>NC_132801.1:34501258-35129258 GCF_048594095.1 Paramormyrops kingsleyae | reverse complement strand
TGGCATTTACTTTTTTGATTGCATTCACACATCATTTTGGGACCTGAAAAACAGTCCCCACAACGTCAAAATAACAGGTTATTATCACATTGTTGGGGACATTTGGTCCCCATAATATCATATAACCATAATCCACACACACAGACACACACACATGCACACAGGTTTGTAATTATATCTTTGTGGAGACTCTCCATTCATTTATATAGGGAAAACTCTAATCCCAACACGACAAACTTAATCCCTACCCAGCCGTCACCATAACCATAAGTAACCAAACAAAATATGAGACTTTTGGCATTTTTACTTTTTTGATTGCATTCACACATCTTCGTTGGGACCTGACCTAGACATTTTTTCCTGACTCCATCAGACCGTGCCGGATGGATGAACGATGTCTCACGCACAGTGACAAATGATGGCAAAACGAGCAGAGCAGCGCCTACTGTATGTTGCTGACGGAAACGCCAGGCCATGGCCTGAATGCCGTTACAGTACTGTGACACTGAGTGACAAAGGGAACATAGTGTGACACAACGATCTTTCTCTGTCTTCTCAAAGAGGAGAGATGAAGGGGAACGGCAAACAATGCCTGGCTCTGAAAAGGAATTCTGACTGCTCAGTTCCAACACACCAACACTATTTTCTCACCAACACGCACAGGCTTCTTGAGCCCGGCGTTAAAATAAATCAGTGAGCCTAAGTCGGTAGATTGTCGTGAGAGAGTCACAGCTCACCTGACAGAAACACAACTGGAATGTGAAACCTGCTAGCTATCCATGTCAGTCGCCTCTGTCAGCAATCCAGTGGGTGTACAGTTGCAGCTCTGTGTATGTTTATCAGTCGTTGACACAGATGGAGTGAAAGAGACAGAGAGGAGCATGGGAGGGAAATGAGAGGACAGACGGTGTCACAGTGGGCCCATTGGCACTTGGCCTTCTGGGAGTGTATCGTGCTGACAATGGTCTAAGGATGTCTATTAGTATCAATGTCCCACAATCCCCTGCTTTTTCTCTACCCCTGCCATCACACACCTTTATATCCTCTGCAGTCCTCTTTATTTTACGTCAAGCCTAAGACTGATTATCAATGCGTCTTAAGGTTTTTGTACAGAGTATACATTTTATTAGAAAACCTCCTCTTGCCAAAATGGCGTCGATGTCATGGTAAAGTCTAAAAAGGGATATTTTCACTCGCTCAGTCTCTCTCTCACTCTGACTCCCTCTCACACATAAACCCACCCAAACGAACGACATTAGCACTGATTACGCCACATCTTTATGCACCAAAGACATTCTTGGCATATAGTTATTCACCCTCAATGCAAGGAACTGGAAATGGAACTGTCAGAAGTCCAACCCCTTAAGCGCTACGCCACCTGCTGTCAGGTTTAAAAAAATTTCACATCGTTGCATTTTATTTATCTTTACCATTACTTGTATTTCACTTTTCTATTAAATAATTCTGTCACACCTTGAAGAAACACAGAGCTAACGCATCAATGTCTTGAATGTCAGTCAAGAAACATTAACCGATTAACATTCTGATCAACATGGTCTTTATCAGCCAAATAGCATATTCACCTGCTTCCAAAGCTAACAAGACCCACCAACAAGTAAACATAATATACAACAAATATGGGGAAGGGGAGTTGTAGCCATAATAATAGCATCCTATTAATAGCAACAAAGAAAATATACTCAGAGAACATTTCTGAAGACCTTTCTCTCCACAAATTAAAGCGCACTACTGATTTATCAGTCATGCTGATATTCTGAAATTAATATACGATAAGCAGAAACCAAATTTAAAACAAAATGAATTGAAAGATTGTATTTGTTTCACTATTACATTCCATGTGGATAATTGCAGACACTGTCTCATGGTTTAAAGGGAAAGGTTTATACCGGAAATTCTCCCAAAATGTTGAAATATATTTTATGAAGACCAACAGCATGATATTCTGTGTAATCTGAAGGAATATAAAGATCAATCAGCGTGCATTCTGTCCTCATTCAGCTGCATAACTGAAAAGACGTAAAAGCACAGAAGGGTTCAGAGGAAGTTCAGATTCAAAGCCTCAATGCAACTCGATGTAACTTCCTGTATCCTCCAGAGCTCCAATGTACACTGAGGCTGCCATCCCTCGACTGACCTGCACCTGACACATTTCCACTGCCCTTCAGACATACGGTTCATATGTGACTCAGTAAGTAATTCCAAATTAAGACATAAACCAAGAGACAGTGAACATGTCCCACAGTCATCTGCTTTGCTGCTCACAATCTCTGCTCAGTTTCTTTGAATTCTGTCATCATCTGATGGCTTCTGCATAAAATGAGCACATTGTCACCTGTTTCTCCATCCTTCCACAACAGTAGATGTCACAGTGCTGAGCTCTCTCGCCAATTCCCTCCCGAACAGGTGCTACCCCAAACAGCACTCTCACCGGTGGCTGCCCGTTAAGTCGTTCTGAAGAACTAATTATTTTTAAGATCCATACGTGCCAATCTCTTCAAAGACTCCCCAAAGCCGTCCATATGGGCAGAAAGGCTGATGCTACAGCAGAGAGAGAGAGTATGAGGTGGGTGTGCTGCCGTACCTGTGGCAGGGCGATGGAAAGCTGCCTCTGCAGTGACTCCTTCTCGTGGCCCAGGTCGCGGAGGCGCAGCTGTGCCGTGCCCAGGCTGTCCTGCGTCTCCCTCAGGCTCTCCAGAAGCCGCTCGCGCTCCGTCAGCATGTTCACCATCAGAGACTCCAGGTTGCCGGTGCTGCCTCCCTCGTCCCCTCTTGGTTCCCGGCCACCATAACCGCCTCCCATGGTCCCCATCCCACTGCCGGCACCGGCCCCCACCCCACCCCCTGCGGGAGAGGAAGAGCCCCCCCCCCCACCTCTCCCATCCTCCGAGATGGTGGGCATGACCTCGCACATCATCTTGAAACCGGAGGGAGTGCACCGCGACTTAAGAGACGCTTGAGTTGTTCTAGAGGGCTTCCTGGGAGTGCACCAGCCGGAACTAGGTTATAATCCCGGCCTCTCTCTACAACTGCACTTATTTTGGAAAACTGTGTATGTGTCTCACACGTCAGTAGCAGCGGGCCTATGTGTTGGTCGGCTCATCCCCAACTAGAGTCAGTAACTCTTAGCATTAGCTGGGTAGAGTAACCAGCTGGTCTTAGGGGCAACATAAGCGAGCATGTCAAGCTAATCGGAGAATCCATCCATTCTTCATTTCTGTCTGTACAACACAGATTTTTTTCCGGTTCTTTCCTTCCTTGTGTCAGTTCTGTTTAAGCGTCTCAAACTGATGAACGTGACGACACATTTCGGCTTAGTTAATCTGTGCACTTCCGATATTCCAGGCGTTTTCTCGTTAGGCAAAATGTATTTTGATGTTTTTGATAGGCAGTCCGATGCTTTCTTGTCTTTGTTTATCCGCCTGCGCTTTTGCGTGTGTTCCGGAAGCCTTTTTGCGTTCCTTTGTTAGTGCTTGACAGCCGCTGACTGTCCTACTTTTGACACCAAGCAGAACAGGTTGGCAAGCCAAAGATAACTTGCAGTTGGGCTCATCCAAGAGAGTGGTTCGGTGGGAAAGGTGGGATAAGCAGGGGGGGTCCCACAGGGGAGAGGTAAAGGCTGAGGAGGTGTATCGATGTGTTGAGGTTGGAAAGGCGGGTTTGGTGCGGTGGGGGGGAGGGCTGGGGGGGCTGGGGGGGGGCAGAAACAGGCCCAACTATTTCTGGCGGTGGCCTAGACACCTAGAAACAGAGCTGAAAGAGAAGGATAAATACAAGTAAACAAACAGTACCTAGGAAAATATGTGGAATATTAACAGTTAACACTGATACTTTGGACAGTAGTACAACATAGGTATTACACAGGACTGCAACACTCATCTCAACAAGTGAGTCTACATTACAGGACAGGGAGGGCAATGGGAAAATAACAGGGAAGATGGTTAGGAAAATGCTGGGTAATACATTTTGACAGTTTTACCAAATGGGGAAATTCATATGAAATAAAGTGGAACATATGCAGGACAAGCTTGCTAATGGTGTGCCAAATTATTGCCAATGCTACGCCAAGCACTTAGCATGGTTATAATACAAAATACAGCATTTCCAAAAGCCAGGCTTGTCACACTTAAAGGCATGGAAGCTCTTTGGAGATGTCTGGGACATCCCAATCATTGAACAAACAGTCTTGGTCCAGACCAACTATATCCAGCAACATGCCCAAACAATAACATTAGGAGCAAAAATTCTTCTTCTTATTATTATTATTATTATTATTACTGATAATTTCACAATTTAAACGGTTTTCAAAAGAAGAAACACTTATTAACAGAATACAATACATATATGATAATACAGCATACATAATAAGACAAATCTAGTAACAGATTAGGCCTTAGCTTTTTCCAAACACAGTACGTAAATATGAGCTATTTACGAAGTAGGACAGGCGGCCGTTGTACATTAACATGCAGATTCCTCAAATTGTAAAACAGCCTGTGATTGTGAGTGACTGAGTGAGAGAGAGATGAAGAAAAAGGGGGAGGGTTGTGCGGAAGAAGGAAGAGGGGGGAGGAGGAGGAGGAGGAGGTGGTGGTGGTGGTTGGGCGGCGGGGGGGGTCACGCTAAAAGAATCAACGTACAGAAGATACCGGGGCGGGGAGCGCAACTGCGGGTTAGCAGTACATGAAGCGGCTAATAAGGCCGGAATTAAACGTGCACCAAGAGGCATTCGTATAAATAACAGGCATTAAATCACGCTGCTTTGTTGCTCCTCTAATAAAGGCAATAATTCAGTAAATGAAGTTGGCTTAACAGATATCCCAGTATGAATGTGAAGAAGAAAAACGAACAGGAGATTGAGAACACGCTCAGTCAGATGCGCTCACACACACAAACAGATAAACTATGTGGCGACTGATCTTCTGACAAAATCAGCCTTCAGTTTCAAATATTCCTTTAATTAAATTAAACATTTTGCTTGTCGTCACTGACGCCTATTTAGGTGACGGTGCCATAATAATAGTCTCTCCCGGTGCTATATGTATGCCTATAGTTATCTATTTGTCAAGGCTAGTCTGAGTAGCCATAATAATATACAGGGGTGGAAAGGCAATGCGCTGAAGTAGTACCTAGAGTTTAAAATATTGCTATAATAAATAAGCAAATAAAAGAGAAATACCACAGATAATAATATATAAAATCATGTTAAAGAAGGTCACGCAAACGCATGCATGGCATATTATTCCTAAAATCAGCAACGATAGTGATATAAAGCATAAACAATGGATACGCTGCAACTACATTTCTTGGTTGGTAGGTTTTGCAAAAGCACGCATACTTAGAAAAAATACGAAATATGCAAAGATACGTATTCTGAAGAACCGATTAGCTTCTAAATCGGAAGTAACTGTCTACAAAGCATATACGGCGGGCTAAAATATTTTAATATTGCAGTCCGTGAATTTGTGCTGGCGCATATTTTAACATCTATCGTTCTCCAATTATCTGTGCATGCTTGTCAATCAATACGTCTGCAAAAATAGAGTAAATAAATTGCGATGTTGGAAACGCAGACACACCTGTCAATGCATGAAGTGTCTCGACATTCCGAGCGTAGCATCGTTTATTCTCTGGTTCTTTCCCTCCCTCCCTCCTTTCGCCTTTCCCCTCCCTTCACCGCAACACAATCGAATGCACATACTGAGGTATTATATACGCACGCATTCACACCGTTACACAAAAACAAATGCTTTGCATTCATGCAACACGGCAGTATTTAGTAACATTTTTTCTTACCGTAGTCATCGCGGAGGAGAGACGAAGGCTTTATATTCCCTCCGGCTTCATCACAGCAGCTCTCGCTCTTTCGGTGGCTATACCCCCCTTAAAAACCCGGATATCTACCCCCCCCCCCTTTCCTACTTCCACATGTAAACGGCACAAAGCAACTGAAAGAGACGCTACACCAGCACACCACACACCCCTCCTCCGTTTCTCTTCTCCCTCTCTTTTGGATGAAGGTAATAGGTCTTAAAGAAACATTCTCTCTATCATTCTCCATAATTAAATGTGTAATATAGTATAATAATTATAAATATATACATAGAATGTGCGTGTATATTTGCATACGTAAGAGTATATTATTTTATAAAGAATTTACATATACAGCACTGTGCAATTAAAGTGAAACAATTATAAGGTGCGGAATATTATTTAAAAATGAAAATTGTCAGTTCTATAGATTTAATATCTATGACTTAAAATGATTAAATAAAAGTATTAGTCTGTATAATAGATTTTCAGCCACAGTTCAACACTGGCCAAAGTACAATTCCCTTCGATTTGAACTTTTGGAAATCAACGGTGTTCTTGAGTCTTTCCAAATTTTCCAAATGTAGAGCTACAGTACAGTCTAATAATGCCATCCGCAAAAGTCCTGAAGGGTCTAATGATCACTGGTGACTATAGCTCACTGGTCACTACCACCAAGTATAACTGAAACAGTGAATAAACATCGGTTAGCATTTGAAGTGTTAAAAGAAATTTCACATGAGTAGGCTATCAACGGCGCACTGGCAAGACAACTTCAAAGCAAACGTGTGAAGGAAATCGCTTCATTAATTGAAACCTGTATTCTTGACGTTGACGTTCCTGAAATTAGACAAATTAGTACAAACCTATTTTTCTAATTGAGTTGCATTTCTTTCAAAGTAACCAAAGCATGGAGCTGAATATAGCAAGGTACAATTTCTGATGGGAAATCCCTGGAAAATTATATTATGGATTATATTAAGTCTTCAAATCAAACTTACGTATACTGTATTCATTTTATTTAATGCTGTTTGAATGTGTTGTTAATTAATATTACAAAATGCAGTGGGTGCCTATCACAACATTAAGTGTGGAATATGTTAATGATAAATGTAAGCGAAAAGTTTTGTATCTTTTACATTTAACCCAGATAATCAGAAATCCGTATAAGTTAAAAAAAATACTTATACCTAAAATATATTGAACTCTATTAGGAACTGATTGATATCATCAGGCAATCACCATACAAAATAAAAAATACTAACTTAAAAATAAATTTAGTCTTATTTCAGTAGTTTGTTCCCATGTTCCTTAGTCTCAAACTAAAAGCTACAAATAATTATTATTATGAACAACATCAATCACCGTCGAAACAATAACAGCAGCAGCGAAATTGAATAAAAATATTTTTTATACAACAATATTAATTATTATTGTTACTGTTGTTGTTCTTGATTTAAAAGTAATTTACTCTGGTTGATGTAAAAATCTATATAAAATTTGTCAGACTACTTCTGCCGCTTTTTGCATTTTTGGTTTATAATGCAAGTTTAAAAACCCGCACGCCTCGAAATCGAATGACCCGCTCACTTCTTGCCTCTTTTCCGTGGTCGGCAGAAAAATACTTCTTTGACAGACAACGAGCTCAACCAATCAAATTCATAGGTATTACCAATGGTAAGAAAGGGAGGTTTTTCTATGGTGGAACAATGTCCAATATAAACTTAACGTAACTGTCAGAAGAGAAATAAGGCGGGGCTATTGTTAAATGGTCGGATTCCCTAAAGAATGATGTAATGTGGCTTTATACAATGACGTAATCGTCGAGGACTCGGCAAATAAACAGAGAATGACGCTTTTAAGCAAAGTACCGCATTGGTCTAAACGGTAAAACCGATCGAGAGAATACAGATAAATCATACTGTTCTGTTTGAGAGTTTGACAAGAAGCAAAAGTCTGAGCTGAAAACAGATCAACGAAGTACTCGTTAAAATTAAAATTAATAATGCAGAATACAACTTAGAGTAAATAATTATTCACTCACTGTTTTCAGATACCATTTTATTCATTTAATAAGCATACCCGTAAAGGGAATGAATGTTAAAAACTTTCAGTAAAAACAATAATTACATCAATAGATCGAGGGATTGTTTACAAAAGCATAAAATAAACAGGCAAATGTAATATGTAGTCTATTGACAAATGTAATGTGCATTGTACTGACAACTGAAACATGCTTGATAAGAATAATAGTGAGAAGTGGAATAGATTATGTCTTACAATGTTTTTAGTAAGTTAGTTCATTGTTATTCATCAGTTCATTGCTGCTACCGCATGCTTGATGCACGTCCATGGCTGGCTCCTTTGCATTCTCCTCCAAGTCTCATGGACATTTCCTCTCCCAACTTACTCAAACCTTCCACTCAACGTGTCGTTTCCACTCAAACTGGTTTACAAACTGGTTCTCACAACAGTCACTCTTGCCCTTACAAATTCAGAGCCCTGGTCGTCCTTCTTGTCATTAACTTCAGAGCTATAACTAACCATATCCTTTCCAAGTGGAGCTTCTCTGCTCACCTCTGAATTACTACTTTTGGTTGCCTCCAAATTTGTCTGTCCCTCACTAGGTGATTTATTTTCATCAGGCCAATCAGAATCCGTGTTTTCTTTTTCTATTTCTTTCTCACCTCTTTGATTAGTGGAAATCGAATGTGCAGACAAATTATTGGGCAGGATTTCTGAGCGACTGGACTGTAGGTAGCTGGATGATGTGAATTCATTATCTGTTAGTATGGTATTATGGCTATTATTAAGCTGTGATTCTGAGGGAGTGGAATTGAAGGATATTTCCTCATAAATGTGCAAATCTTTAACTGATTTGGTCAAAGAAGAGGTCATTTGATCGACAGAGGTATTTCGAGGGTCAGAGTGTGAGTCTTCAGATTCACTGTGTAAAGTTAAAAAAGTGTTGTTCTCTTTGTCCTGATTTGTATCCAAAAGAGGAGCTGGTATGAAGTGGATTGTAGCATAAGTAGGAATTGTTTGGTTGGCCAATAATTCGTTGCAGTTTCCTTCATCTGTAAAGCTGTAACCTTGTTTTTCATTGCTTTGGATGTTTTGTTTTTCCCCATTGGCCAGGCTCTGTGATAGTTCAGGTATTTTATTTGATTGCTCAAAAATGTCATTCTTTTTCTTTTCTGATGTTGTTCCTTCCAGGATCATTGCAGCACTCTCATCAGAATTTTTAATTTCATATATTAAATTGTCAGCTGTTGAACTTTGGGCATGATGTACTAAGCTTTGGTGAGCTGGCACATGATGGGTGGTGGGATCTTTTGATCGTTGTTCCATTTTCCCAGTAGAATCAGGGGATACAACAGATATATCAACTTCTGAGACCTTCTGTTTGGATGAAAACTGCAGACATTTTATTTTGTTACTGGTCATCATCGCTGGTTGCCACATTAAGTGAGAGTATGTGTTGCCTTGATCTGTGGTGTTGTCACCTGAATTTGGTTCTTTAAATTGATTCACTAAAGGTATATATTCTACTTTGTGATTGTCTGAAAGAAACCATTCTGTCCTCCTACTGTTGAACTGACTTTTCTGACTGACAGAGTTGCCTTCTTCCTCATTTTCATTATTATGGAATGGATATGAATTGTCTTCCTTTTGGACCGACTGCTGATCCATATTTTTTGGATACACTAGGAGTGCGGTGATATTATTGGTTGTATTTAATTGATTTGGAGAGACATTTCTAGCATGACATGTGACATCCAAGCTTTTGCTGTGATTATTGATGGGTGTCTTCCCTAAAGTGTTCGCAGCATCTTTCAAACCTCCTGTTCCTTTCAAACTATGTCTTCCTTTATTACCAGTAATTGATGGGATTCTGCTAGGTTTGGGCTTAGTTGTAACTCTAAGGCCAAGTTCAGGATTCCCATCACTATAGCAACCACCACCACAGTCCAGGTTTTCAGTAACCTGGCATTCATCAGAAACTTCAGAGCAAGCTGATAATTAAAAGGAGAATGAGCAAGGTTAATTGAAACCACAGTTACACCAGTGATCAGGTAGCCTATCACAATACCATACAACTAATATGTATAATTTTATTATAAGCATTATAATTATAATCCAAATCTAAATGTTTTTCTTGAATCTGATGATTTTGGGTGTTGGCACTATATTAAGTTGAAGTTACTGCATTAAAATAATTTGCCACTGTATTAAAGTCTCACCTGCCATTCCTTTGCTCTTTTTTGAAGCCTTATTTGCCAGCTTGAGAGACAAGTTGACAATATGTTCTCTGTTGCCCCTTAGCGGTGGAGAGAGGGGATGCATAATGCTCTCTTTGGCTGCACTGAGAGAGAGAGAGAGAGAGAGAGAGAGAGAGAGAGAGAGGGAGAGAAAGATCGCAAGACTGGTTGGTTAACAGGCAGATGAATACTTGAAACTGAATGCTGAATGCTAAGACCTACTTTTCAGCTCCTATGACAAAAATACAGCATAATATAGTACATTGCAGTATAGTATATACAGTGCGGTATACTGCCCTAATCTGGCAAAACACTAACTATGCTGACAATGAGAATAAGAAAAAAGGCTTTGAAATTTTTGTAATGTCCACTCATACCTCGTACCTGTAGTAGATAGGTAAATGATACTGTAGTTATTAAAAAGTGATTAATCATCATTCTTGACACACTACAGCACACAATGAAATGTATCCTGTGCATTTAACCCATATGTGACACTGACACATAACAGAGGTTAGCAATTATTTAGCACCCAGGGAGTAGTGTGTGCATGTGTATGCCACTGCCCCTAAAATTGAGCTTAGTTGAACAAAAAAATAAATAAAAATAGAACCTAAGAGACTCAATTTCAGTCATAAATCACTTTTCATAAAATATTCAGTGTTTTGCCTTTGTATGGCAGTGTAGTATAGTGTAGTACAGTACAGTATAGTATAGTTATGTGTTGTTTAACATCCTTCCACACAGTGTCCAACAACAAAGAGTTGAAAAATCCTGATCAGCTAACGAGACACAGCAGATGTAGGCAGCCATAGTGCACCATGTGTATCTGGTATGAACAAAATGATCGTACTGCCACCTGTACACTGGTACAGTACGTAGGCCTATCTAACTTACAATACCAGTACCCATAATAGTTGAAAGCGAAAATAAATGTTTGTTATGCTTTTATGTACTTTTTAATCCTTATTTTGACGTGTACTGTCTCTCTCACTTTGTGGTGCTAATACAGTGTACATGTATTACTTATCAGCTTTATTACACTGAAGTACTATATTAGTTAGTATAAACTATCTTGGTTATTTTGGCAGCACAGGTACAGTATAGGGCCAGTATACGATATACACTTGTGAGCAGTATACACTCACCTAAAGGATTATTAGGAACACCATACTAATACGGTGTTTGACCCCCTTTCGCCTTCAGAACTGCCTTAATTCTACGTGGCATTGATTCAACAAGGTGCTGGAAGTATTCTTTAGAAATGTTGGCCCATATTGATAGGATAGCATCTTGCAGTTGATGGAGATTTGTGGGATGCACATCCAGGGCAGCTCCCATTCCACCACATCCCAAAGATGCTCTATTGGGTTGAGATCTGGTGACTGTGGGGGCCATTGTAGTACAGTGAACTCATTGTCATGTTCAAGAAACCAATTTGAAATGATTCGAGCTTTGTGACATGGTGCATTATCCTGCTGGAAGTAGCCATCAGAGGATGGGTACATGGTGGTCATAAAGGGATGGACATGGTCAGAAACAATGCTCAGGTAGGCCGTGGCATTTAAACGATGCCCAATTGGCACTAAGGGGCCTAAAGTGTGCCAAGAAAACATCCCCCACACCATTACACCACCACCAGCAGCCTGCACAGTGGTAACAAGGCATGATGGATCCATGTTCTCATTCTGTTTACGCCAAATTCTGACTCTACCATTTGAATGTCTCAACAGAAATCGAGACTCATCAGACCAGGCAACATTTTTCCAGTCTTCAACTGTCCAATTTTGGTGAGCTCGTGCAAATTGTAGCCTCTTTTTCCTATTTGTAGTGGAGATGAGTGGTACCCGGTGGGGTCTTCTGCTGTTGTAGCCCATCTGCCTCAAGGTTGTGCGTGTTGTGGCTTCACAAATGCTTTGCTGCATACCTCGGTTGTAACGAGTGGTTATTTCAGTCAAAGTTGCTCTTCTATCAGCTTGAATCAGTCGGCCCATTCTCCTCTGACCTCTAGCATCAACAAGGCATTTTCGCCCACAGGACTGCCGCATACTGGATGTTTTTCCCTTTGCACACCATTCTTTGTAAACCCTAGAAATGGTTGTGTGTGAAAATCCCAGTAACTGAGCAGATTGTGAAATACTCAGACTGGCCCGTCTGGCACCAACAACCATGCCACGCTCAAAATTGCTTAAATCACCTTTCTTTCCCATTCTGACATTCAGTTTGGAGTTCAGGAGATTGTCTTGACCAGGACCACACCCCTAAATGCACTGAAGCAACTGCCATGTGATTGGTTGATTAGATAATTGCATTAATGAGAAATTGAACAGGTATTCCTAATAATCCTTTAGGTGAGTGTATATGATATTTCCATAGCATTCACATGGCCTAACCCAAACGTTTATCGATGCATACCTATATTAGTAGAGTAGCATAATATATTAGTATAGTTAGTCTATAGACAGTATATTAGTATAGTCTGTCTAAAACTCTCAGTGGACCCAGATTTTCAGTGATGTGTCCACATGAAAAGAAGTCTGATTAAAAACAGATATGGATGCATGGAGAAATGGACATGCACCTTTTTATTACTCGTTCCCTGATCCTCTCCACCCGTTTAAGTTTTGCTTCTCTCTGCTCTGGAGTCAGACGAAGGTCGAGTCCCGGATCAGCAGCTAGCAGGGATGCTCGAATTCCGGGCTTCAGAGAAAGGACGAAGAGAGAGAATTTACTTAGTCACAGCTTTAAGTTGAGCTATACCACTGGGTACAGGCTGGAAGGCTTTTTCTGCACAGTCCTTAGACATTGTTCTGATCATTTCTGCACTGTTTGTTGATTAAAAATACTCATTTGCTTATTAATCACAGCTGCTGCTAATTGATGAGTAACTGACCATTTATAATGATGAAATCCCAATCAAACCACACGGCAGACATTGTGGCACAGTTACGTAGCAGCATGTCCCACTCTGCCATTTGAATCCATGGATTCCCATACCTTTTCTCTTCTTCCATTTCCCAGCGTCACTCTTGCTAAGCCAGGGCCCCCATCTTCTAGTTTAGCTCCATCATCAGAAGGCAAAATTCCACATTCTGATGCCGTCCAGTCATTTGTCTGGGACCAGAGCACCTTTTCAGCTTCTAATTTAGCCACATCTTTTAAATGTTGCTCAGCTGCTTCTGGGCTTTGGCTGGATGGAATACTGCTGTGGTTATGGCTATGTAATTGTGAGTCCTCTTCTTTTGCAAGCTTCTGCTTCTTTTGTTTTGACAGTCCTTTGGCTGTGTGAGACATACCTGGTCTATCCTCAAAAATTTCTGATGATAAATCAGATGGCAATCTTTGATAAGATTGATCGTCTGCTCTGTCTGGTTTTAGCCACGGGGAATTTTGGTTCACTGTCTCCTGTAAGAGTGACTTCTGGTTTTGGTCAAGCTCTGAAAAAGGTGTCCCGGTGGAGATTTGCTGTGGGAAGGGATTGACCAACTCAGAAGGGGGGTCTTCAACTGACACACGTCGAGCTATCAGGGTAGATGGCAAGACGGCAGTATAGACTCGTGTCACTCTGATGGGAAGGGGCGGCTAAAGTACCACAGAGAGGTAAATAAAATAAAAGAAAGTTACATACACAAGAAACCTACACAAAAAAATACATTGTAAGAATTCAAACTCTCCATGTGCATTACACTAAGGCCACCTCACCATACCTATAAAACTAAATGATATCACTGTATTGGTAAAAATAGCTCTACATTAGCAATACACACAATACGAGTATAAAGTTCTTATGTTCTTAAAGCATTCACCGTACTTGATTGTGCACATATCTTTCATTGTAGCAGAACGTACTGACAAATTTACTGTCCTTCCTTCACACTTGCACAGCCTAAGACCACTTCTGTTTGAGTTAAGCCATGTCACAGGGATGCAAATCAAGCTTCATTTTGGCTGGACAGGGTTAATAATACTGTCAAAATACATTTTTGTTGTAAGCTTCTTGCTTTGCACAGTCATTCATTTCATCATGGACACTTTACCTTGCAAACAACAAAGTATATTAATAGAGTAAGCTATTGATTTGGTTGTGTTTCTATTAAACCGTGGACTGTTGTGTGTGCCTGCTATTCAACTGAGTATCTCAGTTTGCTTAAATAGTTACCTCTTCCCTGGGCGGAGATGATCTTTGATACTGAATGTGGTTAATCCCTGTGGGCAAAGCTTCTTTCTTCTGATTTGATAGCCGTTCTTGGTTTTTCCTTATTCTTTCTCTCTGCTCCTCCTCACTCATCCTTGCTCGCTAAATTAATAAACCAATTAACTCTTATCAGTTACAAATTAACATGAGAGTTAAAGGAGTTCTTATTAGCAGCTCTATTAACACGAAAAGACGCATTAAAGGGCCTCAACTTAATGCGCTTACTGTCATCTTGTGCTGAGTTTGGGTATTGCAGGGAACCAAATTATACGGAGAGCATCGAGTCAATAGAATTCACACTTGCCTGTCACAAACAGATCTTTCAGTCATATTGATATATTTTATTTCAGTTTTGTCCATAGAGGGGAAATGCTTTTTATGACAGTAGATATTAAATATTTTATCCTAGTGTTTGGGCATTAAACGTATTATAAAAACGAGGCCTGCTCAGCCTGCTGGGTAACAAAGAGCAGATACAGTCACTAAATACATCATTTCATGCTTCAGATGCAAAGCAAAGGTCTGAAAGTAGATTAAGTAGCTGATAAATCAGCGTTTCACAATGCTTTTATAAAGCATTTCATACAATATTTCATTTCATTGCTTCTTGGCTAAATGCTTTGCAAATGCAGTGATGTCTGCTAACGGGAAACAGGACTTTCACCTTAGCTGCTGTGTCGGATGTAGCCCAGCTGGAGGAAGTAAAACCAGGCAGGGTAGCTGAGAGAGAGAGAGAGAGAGAGAGAGAGAGAGAGAGAGAGAGCAAAGTCAGTGTCACCTGTCTGCCTATCATTCAAATGTCACAAGTCTTACATTTGATCTCATCTGGGTAAAGTACTCTGTTATGCATGCTGAGATTCACAGTGCCTAACAATTTATGTTACGCTACACCAGAGAAATGCGTGAGAGAAACACGGAAAAAAAACAGCAAACGTTTGTGATTTCTTCTTTACATCATATGGAGATTTTATCAAACAGATATTGATTTCTTTGTTTGACAGTTACATATAGTGGCTTAAAGTATACAAGCATTTGAAAGTGCATTGCAAAGCATTCTTACTTTTTCATAGTTTCATCAAAAACAGAATTTAATTGTCAGTTGTTCTTGTTTAGATATGCATGAAGTAAGCTATATTTATACAAAATATTAGGTCTTAAAGGAAATGGCATGAATCGAGTCTTAAAGGGAAAAAAACAATGTTCTGGACACTTTTGCAAGGAGTTATAAGCTGAATGAGACTGAAAGCGAAGGCAGTGCGAGGTCACCTGGCATTATGTCTGCCTGCTTTTTTTCTCTAGGTAAAACAGTGAGGCTGTTTCCTGTTCGATCTAGTGACCGATGGCAGGAGGACAGATCACTGGAGAATACCTGCGAGAGGCAAAGAGGAAAGAGAACAGGCGGATGAGTGAGTGGGGTCCTGGGGGACCGTCAAACAGTTTTTGCTCACTCCCAGCTCCCTGCCAGACAGTCCATGTTTTTATTACTGGGAGTTAGGGAAACCTACACAAAACATGGAGGAAAAACATGGATTGTCTTGGGGTTCCAAGGACTGAGTTGGGAAACACTAGCCTGGAATATCTATTTCATCAATTTGGTAGAATGGTTATCTGACAAACACAACACAAAGAGCTTTTCCCCTTTTATTTGTAAATATTGTTATCGACCCACTTTGATAAGTCAATCAGACTAACTGTTACTCACCTCTACTTCAGCCTGCCTCTCCAGCCAGCCTGGCCTCAGCCCGGTCTCCTGCACCTCCTGGGGTAAGGGGGGGCGCGGAGGGGGCTCCAACTCCACCTCCTCAGTATGAAATATTTGATTTAGAAATGAGCCAGTTTGCAATATCATTTACAGGTCTGTTCCTAGATTTTGAGCAAACATTTATAGACAATTCACTGACTGAAAATCACATTGAGAATTCCATAGAGAGACCATTAATTAACTTTAGCATTTAGGTCAATATGTTCATATTTCTGCTCAGTTGTGCTGTGTTTCTATACAATTATGTAGAAAAGTGCTCTATGTAAAAAAGCATAATAAAGTTAAATAAATTTATAGAGTTCATTGAAAATAATTTTCATTTGTACTGTACAGTTCAGCCGTACTTAGTATAAGAAGCAAAATTTAGTACTCAAACCAACTAACTGAGTCCTGGACACCCAAAGGTGTTCACTGTCCACAGTAGAGAGTGGAGAGGTTCATTCATGGCACTTTTCCACTGGCACACAGGAACTGAGCCATACCTCAAAGAGACACTAGTTTCAGCTCATTTTGGTTTTCCACTGCAGAAAGGTCAGCTTGGTGAAAGAATTGTCCCGGGTTTGGAGAGTGATAGTGACGTAAAACCAAACAGGCAATTACTTACTGTTCACACAGTGTACATTATGATTTACTATATGCTGATTTCCAGTATCAAGTCTGTGAGAATCACTGTCTTATGTTAGCATCAAACACTACTGGATTTGAAAATACACTATTTGATGCACCCAGACACATCATCAGTGAGTAGAATTACCATTCGCTTGTGTAAACTGTTCTGTAGTACTTTTTTTAAGTAGAAGGTTGGAAGTTTTCAAGTTATGAGTTATCAGGAATGCATGAGTACCTCAACTATATATTAGATTAATAATGAATTATAATATATATAATATATAATATATATAATATAATGTATAATATATAGCATATGGCAGTTTTCCATCAGATAATCCATGCATATCGACACAGGGTTGGCTTGGAAACACTTTGGAAAATTTATAATGTAAACTCGCCAGTTTTTGGACTTGCAAGTATAAAAGCGCTATCAGTAGCTAAAGATGAGCTCATTAGCTTTATTCCTGCCAACAGGCACATACATCATTTAGCCTCAAAGAACATTTCCATTAAGTGGACACATAAAGGCTGAGAAAGTGATGTGGTGAATTGGCGCAAGAGGGAAACAGAAAAGATAGAACCAACACCTGACTGGACACATATTGCAAAAAAGGCAAAAAGGAATGAAACCATTAAAAATTCTTCAAGAATTACGAGTGCTTATAGTTATTTTTATATGAGTACTCAATACATTGTGATTAACAAAATATTTTGAATGCTATCGAGTTAAACTCATATTTGGAATATAGTCTTCCTGATATTGTGTTCACATACGGAGCAAATTTCCTGTCTGTTTGCAGGTATCTCTTGTAGATTTCATTCATAAAACTAGTAAAATTCTGCAGTAAGAGGTTAGCAGGTATACTTACTAAATTACATATAAGGAGAGCATATTGTGATGCCTGAATTTACTCACCATTTCCATGTCAAGCTAAAAGAGAATTCAGCAAATTTAGTTGTATCCCAATTAAGCCTCCCGGTACTTCTTTAAACTCAAATGCAAAACGGTGACATTAACACTTTCACATGCTAGATTTAGAAAGTGCAAGTTTCTCTCTAAGCTTTCAAACATGTTTAGGTTTGACAGCTAGGAAAGAAACAGACTTTAGTCTCGCAGTTCAGAGCAAGCTCACCCCAAAATACATGAAAAGAAATGCTTCATACCATAGGGATGCCACTCGGTGATCTGTCCACTTGAGGTCTTGGTCCTTCATGATGAAGGGCACCCTTCTGAAGTACTGGCAAAGGCAAAGACAGGCAAATTCAACATTTTGTTTAGCACTTTAACTACTGATATTGTGGAAGGATCACTTACAAATCAATCGTGTAACTAGAAAAGATGGTGTCAGAACGACAACAGTGTATTCCCCCGACACCCGTCACCCCCTGAAAGCCAATAAATGTGTTTTTACCAAATGCTCAGAGGAGTAAGCATGGCAGCCTGTAACTATGTGCTCGTACATAACATGTACTGAGAAAAATTTGTTAAGAATATCTTAGCCTATCGTGGGCACTCACTAAATTACAGTCTGTGCTTGCTTGGCATGAAAATCTTTGAGCTGTTACTGGAATTTGTTTTTCAGACTGTGAACCGGTAAACCACAGTTGACTGAAACCGTGGTTAGAGAAACTGTGGACACAGGGGTCCTATTGTACTTTTTGAGTTTCTGTGTTCACAAGACCAACTGTATAGCCCCCATTTCCTCTCTTTGAAGCCACATACTGTAAGAACTACTGCTTCTTATTAAGGGAAATTTGTCTGAAAATGATATCAGGCATAGATCTTCATCTACGTAATGTTTCTGTCAAGCAGTAGCAAAATCCATAAAATACGTTTTGACTTATCACACATTCACAAATGTCATCTGCAGTCGCCCTTCCCCGTTGTCATTAAGTGACTTTGCTTCAGTTTTTGGGCTAATTTGTCTCAAAATTTGATTGCAGTCCAAGTTGGTCACCCATAAAAAGCCTGAGAAAGATCCATCTACAACTTTTTGAGTTATCATGTTTATGGGATCATGTGTCTAATTGCCCTTTTCTTTGCTCTCACTCTGTGGAGCTGCTTCAGTTTTGGGGTGGTGTGTCTCAAAATTCAATCCATTTCACCCAGAAAATATGTCTGCAAAGTCTGAGAAAGATCTGCGAAATACGTTAATTATTGCATTAATGAGAAAGTGTCTGTGGCAGCAGAGCTGGACCGGTCCCAAAATCATATGTTACCTGTATGTTGCCTCTGTGATGCCAGTATAGCCCGAAAGTGATTCCTGTTGGCCCTGAGGCCACAAAGAATATCCTCCGTCATCCACAGCTCTCTCTGGGCTTGGGACTGTTCCTGAAAATGCAATCAATAAAACTGAAAAAGTCTGAAAGCTGGGTGGTGAAACACTGAAAGACATGCATGCTGCTACACAGAGGAATGCATTATAGCGGTGGCAACTGCTCTAAGACTACAAGGAATGCTCTGCCTCCTCTAAAATGCCACAAAAAAATTTGTCAAATATGTACTGTTGTATGTACATGGCTATTACAAAAAGCGTGCTAGAATATGTTCAACTTCATGGCTAATTCTTTCAGAATCAGCAATAATTTCTCGCAGGTCATCTAAAATGTTTTTTTTTCTCTCATAATTACATTCCTGAGGCAGCACTATTTAAAAAACCTAATTTCAGTGCAGCTTCACTGGACTTCAATGGCACTTTTGTTTTTAATGCAGCAAAGCTAGACGTTTATTGGACAAATGCTTGAAGATGTAATTTTCAGGGAAGATTAGTGTCTCTGGGAGTGAATGGGACAGTGGGTTGGCCAGGACACTGGGCTGCTGCATGATGATTGGAGGAACTGTCAAAGCGGCTGCGCCTCTTTCTGATTGACAGCATTTTGAAATTATACTTCAAGCATTTCATCATTGCATCGGAGCATTTCAAGTGAAATCCCATACAGATTTTCGGCAAGTGAAGCCTTTTCGTTTTTTTGGATTTTGATTTGTACATATCCTACTGCAAATAAAAAAATACTGCATACATTCTTGAGTTTGCTCCTTGTTTGGTTAGTAAGGTCGTTCGTTAGTAGGTTAGTAAAGTGCGCTATTTTATTTCAAACTAGGTTTCGGGGGCAGGGGACTAACCAGCTCCCCCTGTTTGAAAGACCACAGCTGTCACTGCATTACAGAGATGTAAAAGAGAAAACAAAGAAGGAGAGGAGACCTGTGGCTTTCCAAATCGACAGATGTGCTGAAGATGTGAACGAACGACCGACAGCTCACTCTCCATCCTCTCATATTGACTCCACACCTTCTCCATTTCCTGAGGGAGGGGGCCAAAAATGAAGAGGCCACAAATGTTTCAATTTTTCTTTAGCTAGATCGAGGAGGATCAAATTCATCAAATTTTGAAATAACAAAAAATTACATTCAGCATGTAAGATGCCTGTAAACAAACTGGAAACCTTCTGTGACAATATCAATCTCTTCTAGTTTAATATAAACAGAGGCAAAGTCCTTCTAAAACTTCCTACCACAGAAATATCACAAAGTCTGGCTCTGACAGTGACCAGCTCCTCCTGGAGAAAACCCTTCTGGGACAGCCCATCCTTTCCCTGAACACCGAGCCCCTGAGCCAGGTGGTCGTCCAGCTGCAGCCTTGTCATCTCCAAAGCACACTGAACATTGTCCTGAGAGAAGACAGAGAAAGAACTGAGCAAAATTGGTCAGAATCTTAAGTCAAAGTCATATACAGTGCTCACAGAAAGCCATGGGACATAATTCTGCAAAGGCGTAGCATATTTATTGGTTCCATAACAAAAATCCATTGACTAGCATTGTTTAACATATCTGCACATATTTTCCACAGAGATTTTTTTATTAAGTGTCCTATGTTTTTTGACTGACTCATTTAGTTCTGTTCTTACTATTTTGTAATTGTAGTCAGGGTTTACTAAACACAAATATTTGGTGTTTTATGTTATTGCTAAGGTGTTGCTATTTAAAAAGCACCCAATGAGACTGCTTGTTGGTGAACTTTTTGGCTCAGAACAGCTTTTTTACAACTGTAATTTGTGTTTCAATTTATTACTACTTAAAGTAAATGTTTTACTTAAAACTACTGGTTGTCTCTACTCTGATATATATTTTTCACAAACAAATGAATAAATTAATGATTTTTGTTATAAAGCCAATACATTTACAATATTTTTGCTGAATTAAGCAAGCATCCCAAGACATTTTTTGTGTACGGTATATATGTACGTAAAAAAATCTGTATAAAATTTAAAAATTCATAATGACAAGTAATAACACTATTCTATTAAAATGCACCCAAACTAAAAAATAACAAAGAAAATAGTGGAATACGTATGTCAGCTCCTTGGGCATGCCTATGGAGCACCATACTTTAGTGGTCTTTCTACTTGTTCCATCATTATTTAAATCTTGTTTTTTTATCAGATTTCATCTGACATTTCAAGAGTAATATTCAATATCTGGGAAATTCAGCTATCTGGCAGTGCTTATGTCCCAACATTGCCAGGTTAAACGTTTTTTCTGTAGTATAATTCTGTTCTGCTCTCCCACCACCACACCTGATTTCACTTATTAACAAATGATAAAGCCTTAGATGACGTAGCTCAGTTACGGGTAGGACAGGGTAGGAACTACTGCTATGGATGCACCTGGGACGTTGAAAACAGGAAATAACATTGAAGCCCTGGTCACTTCCTCTTCAAGCTTTTCCCTTCTCAGCAAAAGCTGAGCATAAGTGCCCTGAGCACCAGGACCAATCGCCACTTGAACACCCTCCTGCTAGACCATTGCCCTCATAAATAAAGACTCATGACAACTTATAAACTTATTTACATGTGGGTACCCCAAAGCTGCTTGTTCCCTATATCCATGACCACATTTACCTGTACATATAGTATGTATGACTGTATGTATATGTGTTTATTTTGTATTGGTGCACCTTTATTTCTATTCATTTCCATTTTTACCTTTTTCTGTTCATTGTTTCTTTTGTACTTTTTGTCTTGATTGTATGTTTAATTGAATACTTCATGTCACCACCTGCACCAAAATAAATTCCTTGTACTTTTTGTACATCCTGGCCCCACTCAAAACCAACCTTGTCTGCTTGAAGTTGGACCAGTTCTTTGGAAAGTGCCTGAAGCAGCTTATCACAGCCACAGATTCTTGTCAGGATTGCCTAAAACAAAGAAGAATGGGCCTCAATCACCAACCGTTGTTACGAACGAATTTGTTCTTAAACCCCACGTACGCACTTTTTTTTTACGAAGATTCTGCCAGTCACCAATGTTTTCTTATCTGAATTTGTTCTTCGCTAAGAACAGAATCTACGCACACTCAAGACCATTCGTACGCACATTTGAGTAATGATAGTTTGTTCAAAATAATCGGTTATAGCAGTTTTGTTCATTCTATAGTTCATAAAATGAGAGTATTTGAATAATTTATAAAAGCAAAATATAAAAAATATTTTTTAAGTGTAAAAATTATTTTCATGGTAGTAACGGCGATCATGCGTTCAATAGGTCTGTTTCTGCGCATTGGCCTTGCTATCAAAATGGCATTTGTTACTTCTTGAAGAACTTGCCAATAGTGCTCTGAGAAGGGAACGCATGTTTGAAGATCATTTAGATTTATTTGGTACACAGCGCTCAAAGAGAAGGTGATATCTCTCCATGTATCAGCTTTCTTGGGGGCTTTGTATCCACTGGTATACGCTACTAAATAACATGTGTCTATGTGCATTTACCCCCTGTACAGTAAAATCCAGTTATAACAGACTTAAAGGGACCTGGCAAAACAGTCCGTTATATCCAGAGTTGCTGTATGCACAGAACACAACTACAGGACACCATTTACTCATGCCACACCCCAGCAGACACACTTGTGATATAGATTATTATATTGTACACGTAGTAATCCAACTTTACCTGACCAGATGCGTGACTATTACAGTAATAATCCCGACTCCGTATCTGCGCTGGATATCACCGGCACGCCACGCGCCTTGTAGGCGGAGCTGCATGTCCGTTATAGACGAACAAAACTACAGCTAAAAGCGGCCCTGTGGACTAAATAAATATTTGTCCGTTACAAGCGAAATTCCGTTATATGCGAGTCCGCTATATCCGATACGTTTTCTGCATGTTCTTAAAGGCGCACGGCGGGGACCAGCGGACCTCGTCCGTTATAGACGATATTCCGTTATAAGCGAGTCCACTATAACGGGATTTTACTGTATTAATACTTCGACCTCAGCATTACTGAAGTTTTTTTTTCTCTTAGTGCCAAGCGGCTTACAGCCTGCGCGCCTCTTCGCCATTCGTTGCACACGGCCCTACAGTCTCATGTCCTTTTATGGGAAATTGCAGGGCGTTTCCTTATGCTAATTAGGACAAACTGGCACGCGCTTTCAGTTACGAAGACGTGGGATTCACCATTCTTAAGAACAAAGGTGCGAACAATTCTGCTACTTAAGAACACGTCATGAATCCGATGTAGGTTTTTCTTAAAAAAAATTCGTAGGAACAAATTTAAAAGAATTCTTAAGAAAATATTGGCGAATGAGGTCCAATGTTCATTGTACCAAAGAAATTACCCAAAAACATCATTGTGTTAGTTATAACTGAAATCACTGGCAAGTGTTAGCTGATAAAATGAGTGGAAATGTAACTTACATCAACATCCAATTCTACGGGTCTAAATGGATCTCTGTCCTGGTAGAAGTCTGCGGGCGAAGGCTAAAAATGTAATTTTATTGGTCAGAAATGTGTTTTTTTATGTACAATACCTCTATAATATTGGTATTTGTTTTATTAGATCTCAAAAAATCAGTGATTCTTGATTTGGTCCTTGGGAACCTCCAGACAGTCCATGTTTTTGCCTCAAAGGGAGTAAAAATGTGGACTGTCTGGCAGGGAGCTGGGAGTGAGCAAAAAGGTGGACTGTCTGGGAGGGAGCAAAAATGTGGACTGACTGGGGATCCTTGAGGAATGGGTTGAGAAACACTGGTATGAATATGGCTATTGGTCTATGTGAGGGTGAATGCCTTTCTTTCTATAAAAAGTAACAACATGAAATGTAAAGCCAAACAAAGCATCATATGTTTAGTCTGATGGAGTTCATATGTGTTTTTGCTTGATTATGTAATGATTTGGCCCATTCTAATGAAGAGTAAGGAAAACAACCATGCACACAGAAGGTATACCATGCAGATTCCACATGTCATTTAGATGTGTGTAAATTCTGCATGGTGCATCATCTCAAAATTTAATATTATCAGTGCAAATAGAATAAGCGGACTCATTTCGATGTAGGAACACCGGCATAAAAGGCAGAAAACTAACTGTACACATGAACTGTGAATCGAAGACCACCCACTAGGTGAAACACCAACATAAAAACCACCCCATACTGGACAGACAAAGAAGCCAATCAGATAACAGAGACTGGATCAACCAATCAGATACATTATAAAAACTGTACCATAGCGTGCTGTAGCAGACAGGCAGACATTGGACTGCGGTGGTGGTGGTGGTGATGGTGATGGTGAGGTGGGGGAGCAGCTGGGGCAATTCTTGGTGGTGGCAAAGGAGGCAACGAGCCAGCATGCCCCCCATGAGAGCAGGCCTATGGTGAAAAGAATGAGGTAAATCTACAGGAATACAGTGGAACGGCTGATGACAGGACCCTGACAGAGCATAAGGAAGCAGCATTAAGTGTGAACCATTATGTATGATTGTATTTTAAACAGAACTTTTAAAACATTTATTTTAAAAGCTTACATAAAGCTTATAAATCTCATAAAAACAAAACTAGAGCCAGACGAGTTCCAGACCAAGTCTCAAACTGCACACTTGAATAGTAATTTGTTCATACTGAAAAATTCATAAATATGTCACGCATATGAAATACTTGTGTTCCACGAAAAATTCGCAGTCAAGTATGCTCTGATGAAACAATTCATTTAAAAAAATCCCAGCATGCATCACTAACTGGAACAGGTATTAATATGGCCATCATGTAAAATTTTTGAGCAATGGTTGTTGAAGTGACTGATAGGAGGTAAATTATAATTGTTAGTGAACCTGTTTTGTGCATACTCATTTAATGAAATGTTAGTGTTCCCTAGCCAACTTTAATTCCTAGCTACACAGTCACATTTATGGTGCAGTATATCACAAATGTGTTGAAAGTAAAATGCATACTGCATGCTTATTGGTGGAAACTAGGTTGATAATGCATTAGTGAGTGGCATTGGTATGTAATATTTCCCCTCTCCCTCATGTGCTGCACTCATCTTGTTTCCAGTTTCTGCACTTTATGTATATATGCTGCACCACGGTCCTGGGGAATGTTTCTAGTCAGTCCTGTTACAGCACGACTAATGCGTTCCTGAAAAACCTCACGTTCACTAAAATTGCAAACACATACCCAGTGGGAAAAATAGGGTTGGGGAATGCAACTACAAAACTTAGTAACTGAAAAGTGAATTAAAAAGGTACATTAATTAAAAAAACATTTTGGTGTGTTTTTCTGTGATAATTTGCCCAATATTTTCCGATGTTTAGAATCTAAGACTCTAAGGTGTGCAATGTGTGGATGTTCAAATCGTGTGATTCTTACACATTTGACAACCTGTTCAACTGATTCACTGAAAAGAACCGGTTCAAAAGAATGATTCGTTCATGAATTGGACATCTCTGTCGTTCACTTGGATAGCTGTTTTTGAGTGCAAGTAGTGTTTCTCCCTAAGACCATATTACATTGTAGTTCGAATAGTGCTTTTCTCTCAGACTGTAAATCACTCAAATACAATTGTCATTCCATGTTGTATTGCACTTGGGTGCTAATATATCAGAAGCATTAGAATACATTTGTGGTGCCACGCGTTGTAGTAGGACTGACTGTATTTTGTTCCACTGTATGTTGTGAAGTATATTTAGATGGCTTGACAATAAAGACCCTAATGACTTGAACAATTGAACATTGTTCATGCATTAGTATTATCATAGCACAGTTGTATTTGTATCCACAAAACTGACAATCTGTATCCTCAGAGCCCATTTTCGTGCCAGTTTTTCATGTCAGGATGCACCAGAAATGGTGGACACACAAAGGAGAGCCAGTGGATAGATCTGTAACCCTACCTTTCCTGGTCCTCTTCGCATGACAGGGACATGAGGCTGAGGCGAGAAGTGTGGGGGGGGCTGAAAGGAAAATGAACACAGGATGAGCTAATTATGCACATAAGTGATGCTTTCCCACAATTCCCTTTGGCTTTCCCCTTCTGATGTGACCTTTGACCTCGTCTCCCCATGTCTGTCCCCTGAAGGCTGGGCTCCTGCTCTCTTTCCATGCCACATTGTACACTGATTAGTCACATTCTCTCCTTTCCTTTGTGGTAAATCAAAATAAGAGTTTTTGCCAATCTATTATCTTTCAGTGGACAGCAGTGTAAGGTATGTAAAATAGAAAAAGCTGTAACACAAACCATAAAAACAAGGCAAGAAAATAAAGTAAGGCTTTTTGTTCTAGTTTAAACAGTATATTTCTGTAGACGCAGAAAATATGATGTGTGATACAAACTTGCATTTACCTGGCTGTTATACTAATTCATAATCTGGAAACATTCATTTTAGTCATATGCAGCCAGGAAAGGTTTTCTCCAAAATATATATATATTTTGGGAGGGATGAAAGCAGTATAGGATTGTTAGAAAGGGTGATATGAAATATTGAAATGTGATATTCAACTATGCAAATGCAACCAGGGTTGTTGCTTGTACTCTGAATGCAGGGGCTTCAGCCATAAGCAGCTTCACCCCCATCCTTGGTCTTTCGCTCACCTTAAGCAGTCTTTTTTCTGTGGTAGGAGTGACTGAGCTCAGACTGGTCGCCCGTTGAGCAGATGGAGGAGAATAGCCCATATTTTGAGGTGGCAGTAGGTGGTCATCATTGGGCCGAATGTCGACCCTGCCCACTGGAGTATGTGGCCGTGTTCCTAGTGGACACTTTGGTGTCAAAGGTCTGGATCCGGTCGATTTCAGAATGGGTGGCGGGGTTTGGATCCTGGAAATAAAATGGTGGCTGTCTTGCTCATTTCCTTCCAGGCTCAAAGACTGGCCACGTCTTCTTGGTCCACTATAACTTGTAGGTGTTGAAGTTCTTGGTAATGGACTGACATAGAAAGAGAAGGAAAGAATTTCCATAACCCACTCAAAACCAAATCCTGTCAATATTCACCTAGCATCATGTACAGTTTTCATTCATATAATTTATAAATGACTCATTAAATATGAATTTCATTCACATTCCAAAACTACAGAATATAAAGGAGTCTTCTTAGATTCTAAGACATTTTTATTTTGTGGCAAGACAGTCATTGATAGCTTTCCTATTCACGGCATAGTTTCCAGTGTAAAATTAACATAAGTTCACACTGGTCTGCAGTCCCAATTTGGTGGATTTTTGGTGACCTTCTTAGATCCATGAATGATGTGTTTAACAAAAATATAGTCAATAAGCGCATCACTATATGCCTGTAATCGTTATACAAATAGGACTCTCCATTGTTCTCTCCTTTTCTCTCATTTGATCCAAGCACATTTCCCACACAGATGAACAGGAGCTGGTCTTCCTGTTGCAGGTTGTGCTGCCTGTACTGTACCTGAAGGCCTGTTTCCCCTCATAGAGTGTGTCTGTCGTCCCGGCTGTTGCTTTCTGTAAGTTGCAGGATTCACTTTGCGGCCCGTTGCCGTACATCGTGGGCTGGGTGGGACCGTTTTTCGGAGAAGACATGTGAAAGAACGTGAGTGACTCACTGCTGCCCCCCAGCTGTGTGAAATCCTGGAAACTGGAGCAGCGCCTGAGGGAGCAAATAACTGACCATTCAGGGACGAGCGGCAAAGTTTGACTGAAGAACACAGAGGCAGAGTCACGGCGGCAGTTAATGAGTGAGGATGCTGCTGCAACATATATATATATATAATGAATGTAAAAAGTTTTCGGAATGAAAATCAACATTTAATTAACTAGTTTTTTATGAAGTTCATACTATGACCACAGTGTGCCAGTACAACTCTTCTTGCTACGCCTCTGTGCCTGTGATCGGGTAGTTGCCAGTTCGAGCCCCGGCCTCGGCAGAACAGGCACACATTCATGGGCCATTGAACCAGGCCCTGAACCCAGCAACAGGGGCACCGCATGCTGACTGACCCTGGGCTGTGACCCCAAGCTTGCTCTCACCTGCATATGTGTTTGTGCGTTTCAAGGAAAGCAAGATGCAATGAAGCGAAGAGAGAATTTCCCCATGGAGATTAATGAAGTATCACTATTCACTATAACATGCAAATAAGTAAACAGAAAAGATGGCATGTGTGAGTCAAGGCAGTACTGGCACTACTCAAATGCACCGTAATGTGGAAGCATTTTCAAAATATTGGTAGCAGTAATGTTGTGCACATATGGAATTTTTGAATAATCGAAAAAAAAACATCAAGCCGAATATTTGCAAGTGATTATATTTGATAGCTGCGGGCACATCCTGATTTTCCCAAGTTCAGTGTATCCCTGCATCAACAAGAGAGAGCCTTCTTCTGTTACATTTCTTTAACCAATCACAGTCTTACTTCTATGACATCATCACATTAAGTAAGACCAATATTTTCTGTTAAACAACAAGGTATACGGATTTCTAAAGTAACCATTTTATTGCGCAAGCCATTTGTTAACAGACACGTCACAGATACAAAACATAGGAACATGCTTACCTGCAAAAGTGGTATGGAGTAATGTAAAGGCACGTCTTTATTTCATGATGACAATACAAAACAGTAACAAGTTGGGGGTTAAGGACCTTGCTCAAGGTTAAGGACCTTGTTCAAGAGCCCCAAATATGGACTTAAAAAAAACCGATGACCTTCCGATGAAAGGCACAGAGTGTTATCCCACTGAGACACACATCGCACCAAGCCTGTTAGCTTGTTTGAAAATGGGAAAAAAAGGGCCGATGTGGTCATGTCATATAAAGAAGATTGTGATTGGTTGAAGACCTGAATCACAAGCCCCTCCCTTATTGACCCAGGGAGACGATGCACTCAGGAACATCAGGATGTCCAGAGTTGCAGCCCTAACGAGTGGTACCTGTTCAGGGAGCCCTCCGTGTCCATGCAGGCTGACTGGCTGAGGGCCCTGACCCAGCCCAGCATGTCCTCCTGAGTGTCTGCACTAAAGAAGTAGGAACGCATGCCCTGGTGCACTGCCTGCCAGGGAGGTACGTCAATTACACATCATTCTGACCACACCAACAAGCCAAAACATTACCACCATCCCCACATGAAGGGGATAATGATGACTATCGAGTGAAAGCAGTGTATGTAAGGTCTGGGATATATTAGATGGTAGCATTTGCAGGCGCAGGCTAATCAGAGGGCCCGCGCTGACCCCTGTCCACTGCTGAAAACACCTACAATGGGCACATGAGTGTCAGAACTGGACCTTGGAGCAATGGATGGAGGTCTCCTGGACAAAAGAATCCCATTTTCTGTTGCATCATGTGGACAGTCAGGTATGTGTCAGGCATCTGTGGGATGTGTTGGACCGACAAGTCCAATCCATGGCTGTGAAGTCCAGTCCATGGCTATGAAGTCCAGTTCATGGCTATGAAGTCCAGTCCATGGCTATGTAGCCCCAAATGCAGCAGGGCTCAATGCACTGTGTGTTGTGACACATTATCCCTATCCACGTTACTTATGCTATCTACCTTTTGTGTCACCATAGTCCTTCTGTTGGTTTATACTATACAGAATAATTTTTGTTCACATCTCGCATCAATGACTGCTGCCCCTCCCAACACCCAGTTGGTGGATCATGGATTTTCCCTCTTCAGACTGGTCTCTGAAGGTACTCACCACAAATGACTGTGAACACCCCACAATTTAAATTTAAAAGCCTCTTTGCTGTCCATTTCTTCTACATTCAACATGTCAACTATGAGTACAGAGTGTTAGCTTATTGTCTAAAATATCCCAGACCTTGACACGCATGTTTATGCTAGATATAATGCAATGTTTTTACAAGATAGTCAACATTATACATTTCAGATCACTGTGGTCATAATATTTGGGCTCGTTGGTGTATATGTTTAGTATATATTCATTTCATACTCATTTAAAAAGATATAACCCTGAGCAATGAAGTCTAGGGGAAGTTCCAGCGAGAGAAAGTTGATCTAAATATTCAAAAGCAGAGGAAAGCATTGAACATTTAGTAAGGATCCTAATTTCTCATGATAAGTCCAGAACCTTCTTACAATGGAAAACCGCCAGTTCGCAGTACAGCTCAGGTACGGCTTGGTTCTTGGTGGCAGTGGAAAAATTACATCTGACTGTACATCGGAAACATCGGACGCTTCATCACACAGACTGATCCAGTAGCTTCTGAAACCCAAAGACAGCTTCCTATGTGACTTATGCTAACTTGTTAGACTTACTTTAAATGCATACTTCCTGTTCTTACATTCTCTGGGAGTACAGAAGAGAATCCTGTAGCTGGGCAGTGGGATGCTGCCCAAGACTGCCTCTTCTCTGCTGTCTGAGGCAGATAGAGAAAGAAAAGAGTAAGAACCAGCTTATCCAGAACAAATATCCTTTGTGAAACTGGCTGGTGCATGTTCCATGCAAACTTTCATTTATGCAAGTGACTGAATGTCCTCAGGGCTGCATTCTTCACTTTTTACTGCAGTGACAGAAATACATGTAATTGTGCACTTACCTTTGTAATAAAATAAACAGAAGTCTGACAAAACAAACCATCTTCTTTTCCAAAGCTTCAGTCCTGAACTGTCCTAAATAGAGTAAGACAATAAATGCTGAATAAGTGTGCAGTCATTGCACCTGTCATCTGCTCTTGGTCTTATGGAGCATAAGCAGGTTTTGAATGGTCACTCTGGATGGTACCTGCTTGTACAGCCATCCCCGGATCACGACCGGGCAGTTCGGATCTCTCTTCAGAGCTCTGGTTCTTTTTCCAAAATTATGCACCTTGGATTCCTTATCCTGAAGGAATTATGAAGAATGTCACCAATGGCACTGTAAGGGTGACATCTGACATAACCCAACAGTGGTTAGTGGGTTTGAGTGAAGAAGCCGGACACACACACCTTGCACCGCACAGGAAAGGCAGAGATGGTGACCAGACTGGAGGCTTGGCTCACTCTGTCCTGCTCTGCCATCCTAAATAAGGGAATGGTGAGAGACCGTGGTGAGAGACCATGGTGAGAGACAGTGAATTCTAATGCATACTGAGGGAAACAAGTTGACTTATGTGAACCAGAACAATGGCAACACTAAAGCCTGTCCTTTATAAAAGAAAACTCATAAAATGGAAACCAATGCGGTGAGTTAAACGTGTTTACATGAATCAATCCCTGGTGTTTGAATTACTTCTTTTTCCTTTATTTGTTTCAACTAAAGATCAAATTAAGTTAAAGGATGCACCTAGCACTGTTCTGCTCTCAAACAGTTGTACAAAAATTTAACAACCCTTAAATCAAATTAAAACAGGAGATCCACTGAAATGTGAAATCATCAACCATTGACCTTTAAATGTAATGCAAACAAAAACGTGAGAAAAAGCTTAATAAGGCTGCTGTGTCACAAAAAGTCTGTATTATATTGAAAAAATGCATGTCATCATGCATCCTTACTTATTTGGTCACTTCTATAAAAATTAACTATAATACCAAAATTATACATAACATACTTCACATAATAGATACTTTATTGATCCCCGTGGGGAAATTGATTTTACACCTCCCTCAACTTGCTCTTTGAAGAGTAAGTTGTCCGCAAAGAGCAGCCACCTGTTGGGGCACCCAGGGAACTGGCGGTTAAGGGCCTTGCTCAAGCCAGAGATGTGCTGAGGCTGGGTTTGAACCGGCGACCTTGTGATTACAGGTACACAGGCTTAACCCACTGAGCCACACACTGCCCTACATACCACATGTAAAACATACCACCAGTATATATGAAAATACCAAATCTCTCTGCATCATCATCAAACATCATGTATATGAACATTATTCCTGCCTTCTTGCATTGATTTGTTTTATTTTTTAATTTACCAAATTTTGTGGATATTTATAACACATAAGGAACCCAACTCATTTGACTATGCATTTCCTTCTTCCATGTGGCTGTTTTAATGTTACATACATCCTACACATGACTAAGAATGTATAGAACAAAAATATTTCTATGTGCAGAAAATTATTTTAAGGAAATATCTGATAGAAGTCACCAGATTAAATATGATACCATGGTCGGTCCCAAGTAACTTTATTGCAGTATACATACATTATATATGTAACAGTATACATGATATTACGGAGTGGCACTGTTTCGCCACTAAATTTTGGAGAAGCCTTGTGGAGTGGGTTTTGTTCTGTGCGGACCTGAGTTTATATCACATGAAATTCCTGCACAGCAATAAGGGAATTGCCACAGAGATCGTACTTTTTCATGAGATTGTCAGTGTCACAGCTTAATGTCTTCTGAGTCCTCTTACATGCGTATTGATTTGGCAAAGATGTCTGCTGAGCCTGACCAGCAGTGTGACACAAAAGTTAGGCAGATTTTGTTTTATAACAACATGTGTTGTCACATCCAAGGATCGTCAATCGGGCCGTACACAGCCAAATATGTCTGTGGCAAAATGTTTTGATTGAGGAGAAAAACCTATGTTTTTAAATACCATGATAATGGTAAAAATTGCCTTTTGAACAAAATGTTCATCAGAATTGTATTTGTGTTGACCCCTAATCACATCACTTACTGATATCACTGTGTTAAAGATTCTTTATAATAACTACAAAGATACTGGTTACAGCGTTGAAAGGATAAACAGCTTCTGAAGCATTTCAATAAGCTGTTCAACTTAAGTTAAATATATGCACTTCACCATAAATCACATCATTTCCAATGAAGCTTCAGACTAGGAATTTAATGTTTTAAAAATACATGTAAAATCTAAGGAGGCGAAAACTGGTAAATATTCTCCAGGATGCAGATGAGGCAATCACAGTTGACTTGGAGGTCGCCTCCCACGCACATGCTAAGCCCAACCCTGGGAGATGGAGTCAATGTCAATCCCTGACAGGATGGACAGGTGACAGCTGCAGGACTTTGGAGCAGGGAGAGTCAGGGAAAATCAATCTTACGGAATGCGAACCTGGAATGTCCGATATTTTAGGGACTGGCTGAAAGCTGGGGGCACATTACAAGGGTTACGCGAGCCAGAATACAACTAGCGGAGAGGGTAGAAAGTGAAAACGTTAGAGAAAACATTGGCGCCGTGCAGGCGTTTCAGCATTTGACAAAGGTACTACTGAAGTGTATAAACAACAGGGACGCACAAACGCTCAAAGGGAGAACAATGAAGGTACAGAGAAAACCGCGAATGTGGTCTGGAGAGGTCAGGGGACGTGGGCGGGGAGGCGGGAGGACAGAGCTGCTCAAATATTCCGAAAATCTGCCTCATTTGTAAAGAGGTCAGAGGCTAGCGATGAAAAAATTTAAAATTATAAAGAGCCTGGGGACCAAAAGGCTGTTGATTTGTCCAGCACACAGACGCTTCATTGTTGCATGCAAAGAGACCTTCATCATGGAAAGTAAGCATTAAGCACGTATTAATAACCAATGCACAAAAAGCGTAAGCAACAACAACAAAGTGAGTAATACAGAGTGTATGAGAATCCCTAGGAGCAAGGCTTACACTCAGACTGGGTAAACCGATACTGGCCTTATAGTGAATGACAACATTACATGACAGGAGAATCTGGCCTAAAAACAATTTCAATATTTGTATGCAAAACAGTTGCATATATCACTAGTGCACAAGATGGTCCAAAAGACTGCTGTTTCAAGACATATCCAATAATATTCAATTTTATACAAATACATTAACCGTCGTTCAAGATAAATCATTTTAGAATTCTATTGAATAGTTACATTTTAAGCCTCATTAATACACAGGTCTGCTTTCATCATTCTTTGCTTGGCGTTGATGGAAATGTGTCAAGATCGACAAAAGAGTTCATGCAGAAATATAAGCTAGGTGATGCCAGATAAACCAGTTCAAAGATTTCACTGAAATCAACAGGCATTAAAAATAAATGACCACAGTACCTTCACATATGTATCTTTTTTCACATGAAGATAACACATCAGCGTACCTGACCAAAACTTTCCACTCTTTGGGCGAATCTCTCATCTCTCCATCCTCATGCTCCATCTGACAGCTAACCTCTCCTTCGATACCGTTTGCACCTGCCACGCTGCCTTCCAATCCACCAGCGATCTCACTTTCACTGTTTGGCTCTGTGCTGTCCGTCCGTGCAGAATGAAGTCTCCCAGCCTACCTACACTCTCTGCCGCGCGTCAATATCTCTTTCTTTGAGCTCACAGTACACTCTCTGTATTCTTTTTCTCCCTCTACTTGGCTCCCTCTCTCTTTTGCTGAGTGCGGAATTGTGCGACTTGAGCATTTGAACACAGCTGTCCTCTCTCTCCTGCAGACACTTGATAATGTCCAGACCTATCAGCTCCTATTTGGTGGTCTGCCTAGAAAGTGATAAAACAAAACTACTTTATCAATTAGACTGACTTCTCGCATAATGTATTAAGTTGTCCTGCAGCTGATTTTCTTTCCAGCCACCTGTCTCAAACACGTAACACATCCTGTCCATCTTCATCCCTGGTTTTTCCCAGTTTGTGTCTTTTCCCACTCACATTTGGACCTTAATTTCCCTTAATCTTTATCTTCTTTTATTCTTTATACAAAAAGCAAAGAGTTATGGAAGATTACAGCAGGAGACCGGAGGGGCGTGGGAATCCATTTCTCACATATTTCTCTCTCTTTTCTGGGAAAAACAAGAGTGGGAGCATATAATACACTATGGCTGTCTGTGATAGAGACATGGGATTAGAGGGGTGTGAGAAATTGTGCAAACACAGTGACTAAGACCTTAAAGGGGAAGTGCACCAAAATTCAGTCATTTTATTTGATCGTCTTTTTTAGTACAGTACACAATAGAGCGCTGATTTTCATTTCTTGCCCTTAATCCTCACCCCCAACACTGATATGGCATAAAATGACAAGATTTAAATTCTGCATAAAAATAAAAAAACAGGACTGCACACAGGTATCAAGTACAGAAAATAATTTGTAGACCACATATGTTTCCCTTAAAGTCATATGGGGAACAGAGAAATTTACCCTGGTGACATTAGAGGGAGAAATTCTTCATTAAAAGGTATGAATTGTGCGTTCATAGAGTATACAGAAAAATCTCAGTGGTTTGCAAGGCAGCAGCCTGATGGAGAAAAATAAAAAAGTACTGATTGAACTGTCATTTGGGGCAGAAAGCACTCATGATATAAGATAAAAGGTAAGACCGACCATGAAACAGAAGCCAATCTATAATTATACACAATATAAGCAACACAGCACATTGCTGACATGACTTCAAAGTATGTGCCAGTGCATCTGTTCCAAAAGCCGACCTGCTTTCTCACACATATAAGCGTTCATTTAGGTAACACAATAACAGAGATACACACCATTAACAAACAGACCCATAAACAAAATGACACAGTGGAAGAGGCAGCAACAGTAAGCTACTCTGATACGAACTGTGAATAGAAATTATAAAGTGAAAAGTAAACCACAGACGCAACACAGACGATGCATCGTTGGGGGCATGAGGGTTGTAGGTTCATATCCCAAACAGTTTGCAAGTTCCCCCCATATCTAAAATGGCAGGATGGTACAAACACTTTAGTATTGTTTAAGGTGGAAAGAGGAAACAGAAAATAGTAGTATGGGAACCTGGGATGCAAACGCACATGTATGACAATACAATGGCCTGATGCTGAAAGAAATCAATATGGCAGGCTTTTTTTATGCAAGTGGAGTACCACCAATTAAAATGAACACTGCCTTTGCAATACATCTGGAAAATACAGCTACGGCAAAACTTTCAGAGAAAGAAGCCAAAAAAAATTTAATAGTAATAATGTAATTCAGGCACACAATGTTTATGTAAATTCAAAGAGTCCTTTAGATAATTGCTTCCACATACATTAAGCTTAAAAATGGATTTAAGATATCTTTATTATACTATGGCCATAAACAGACCTGGAATGATTTAATTTTATTTATCGTAATCAAAATATCTGTTTAGATTTAAATTAAAATCTGTTTATCTATCTTGAAGTGATTTTAAAAAGTTTAAGAGATGTACTTAGATTATCTACAAATGGCAACATTAAAATATTTACCTCCAAAATACTTATCTCCAAAAAAAATTGTTTGAGTTGCCATACTGTTGGTAACAAACAGAACACTAATTACAATGTTAAAATGAAATGTTAAGATCAACAAGTATGGCCTGGATGGATGGATGGACAAATTGGCAGCACACCACCCAAGCAGGTGTGGCACTGTGGTGACGTTAGGGGCTCTGGGTGGACTGACTCTGCACATGATCTGCTGGGAGGCTGTTCTGAGCCTCCCTGCCTTCCTCCTGAGAAACAGGCACCTTTGCATCTGAAAACCCAGAAGGTAAGAAAGATATTTAAACAGCACAAAGTCATGTCTACACATATCTAATCTTCTACCATCTTCCACCATCCCCTCACCTTCTTCTGCATTCTTCACCTCTTCATGAAACTCCAGCTCTTCTTTGGGACCAGTAGGTGGCTGCCCCACTACTGCCTGAGGGTCCTTTTGCTTCTGAGATAGCTCCAATAATGCCTGACCAAAATGTACAGAAACACTAATATAAAAGGACTGTGCTTCTTAGCACACTGCTAATAATACTCATATCACCCTTCTCACCTGCTGATACTCTTTCTTCTGTGCCTCTAGGGCCTTGCCCCTTTCTCTGAGCAACTCCTCCTCGTGCTGTAGCGAAGCCGCCCGCCTACCCAGCTCGATCTCCTTATCCCGGAGCTCCACCTCAAACTGCTGGAGCTCCGCCTCAGAGTACACTGGTTTCCTGTCATCAAGGGTCTTCAACAGGAATTGACACGTAAATCCACATGTGACTAAGGAAGTACCAATACTCAATATATTTTGGCAAACTTAATTCACAAAACACAAAAATGTATGTGCTCTGGAACCCCCAACCCCTGCCCCCACAGAAGCTTCTGTGGACTTCCTTCTGTTCTCACCTCCCATTCCTGAGAGTTATTAAACTCTTTCTTTTCTGTGAATTTAATTAACTCTTCCAGGGTGATCAGTCTGTCATGATTGGTGTCCACCTACAGAAATAATGAAGAATTATTTTAATAATAAAATAATAATAGAGATAATAAAAAAAATTAATATTAAGTATAATGTCAAATTATTATCGTTCATTAACTGGCAGAGTATGCCTGAGTTTTTGTGGTTGGGAAAATTTAGCCACCAGGACATGGAGAATGTGTGCAGTGGGTTAAGGTGCTGGTAGCGCTGCAGACAATAATCTTTGATTGTTATGGACTGGCTAGAACTAAATACAAGTTTACAAGGCAAAAAGTACTGATAAAAGGACAGTATTTTCCCTATTTAAAATCTGCCTGTGTACAACGAGTTCTCTTACAATACACTGAAGGGTTGGATGATATATTGGCAAAATATCAGATTATGATTATGAACATTCATATTGTCATCAATTTGAGTATCGTGATATAGCCTAAATGCTTGTTTTGTGCCATTTTGAGGTTCTGAGTGTCCCTTATTTATCACCAATGAATTTACCAAGGGGGGGGGGGGGGAGGATTCCCCTACCCCTAGTGCCTGGCCCTTTAAATATCTCTGGATGTCATTGAGAAAGCTGTCCTGATAAACAATTAATTAATAGTGACACATTTCATAGAACAAGGCCTTATTCTAGTCGCTGTGCAATCCTGCTGGAGGTTTTGGTAGTAAACAATCAAAAAAGGAAAGTGTGATATTCTAGATAGAAAGTATGACTGTGACAATCAGTACATCTCTGCAATACCTACATCAGAACCAAAGGGCATATATGTTGGAGGTTTACTGTCAAATATCATTATACTTACATGTATATATAATAAAAAATAGGGCAAAGAGAAACAAAGTGCAACTGATGCATTTGTAACAGTCTCAGCACAGAAGTTTACGGATCATAGTTAAAGGAAGGGCAGCAGAGTGACTGACATTCTTCATGACGTGCTCCCTCATTCTCAGCCTCTCTTCCTCCATCTCCATCATGTCATCCTCCTCGTTCCGTGGGTCATACATCTTCTCCAGCTGAAAGTGAAGCACAGTGTATATAGCCTGCACTGCGGACCACTTCCGAACATATATATATATACACATGTACACGGTACGACAGAGATGAATGCAGTACCTCTCTGGTAAACAGAGCTTCAAGTTCCTGTTCGTCCAGAACCCCATCCTCATTAGTATCTTAGTGGGGAAAGAGTATTGTTTTATATCCTGTATTACTGATAGAAAAGGCACACTACTGCCATAATGTGTACCATTTGAAATAACTGCATTATTTTAAAATGCCACTAGGGGGAGACAATGTGGCTAAAGAAGGATCAGTTTTGCCAGCATCATAGAAGCAAGAACAAAGTCAAGACTTAAGGTATTTTTTCTATTACAAATCAGAAATCTCATACCAGCTGTTGACCATAAAATGAAGAAAAAAAAGGCAGCAGTATCAGACCCAGCCTATATATATACTTGATATCTTTGTATAGAAAACAAAGTAGAACCAAAAATTGATAATTAATGGCAATACATTTAAGAGATTAACTGACCATGCAGTTTGAAGAATGTTTTGGGGTTGAACTCCTGAGGGTCGAGGCCATCCGTTTCCTCCCACACTTCCCGGAACTGTTTTGCACTGCCCTGAGACAGAGAGGAACCGGGAGCCGAGTCAGTGAGGTGCAGAACCACTCCAATGGCTTTTAAAAAGCTTACTCTCAACCCTGGCCCATAAGTATGGGTTAATGCATGACAAGTCGGGCATTATACATTTTTAAATGCATGGCTGTGGAAGCCAAGAACTGCCTGACATGCAGTAGAGTACATTTAAAAACATATAATGCATTAACCCATTCACACTGCGGTCACTACATATTTGGCTTATACGTTTGTGCCTAAAGACATTATTTGCATGTTTACGAGCTAAAAGCACATTTCTTAATGGAACTACTTTCTTCTGCCAATGATTGAATATTTCTGTTTAGTTTCTGTTGATTTAGTTAATTGTGTTCTACGCCTGAATTTAATTAATGTTAGTTGGAATTAAAAAGCATAATAAAAGTGTGTCGATGTACTATTCTGATTCGCCTGGCTGGCAGTTAAAGAAAAATGAACACCCTGTCCGACCAATAAGATTCAAGAATTCAACAGTGCTGTGGTAAGAATCCTTCTTATGCACCCTCTCCTCCTGCCTATTTTCACTTATTTTTCTCCCCTTTATTTCTAAATGGAGAAAATGTAGCTCAAAAAATAAAAACATGAATGTTCACACATTCAGTCACCTTTGACTCCTCCAATCAACCTCCTCCATCCATCCATCCATCCATCCATCCAGGCTATCCCTTCCCTTCTCACCGGCGCGTTGACTTTGGGATGCTGCCTGTGCTTCTCCTTCAGCTCCTCCAGCCTCTTCTCCTCCTCCTCCCGCTTCTCCTGGTCGAGCCCCTTCAGGTACTCCCGCCGCTCGTGCTCCTTCAGCATCTCGTAGCGCTTGAACTCCTCATGCCGCTCCTTGTCGTAGCTCTCCAGATCCTTGGTCGCCTGCCAAGCAGTGAGGACTGAATGAGCAGCTGTGTATATACATGCAACAACATCCAGTTGTTTAACACTATACTGACACCTTTACATCTCAACCTGCAAGGCATCTTTTGATTCTGGCTGTCCAGCATCATTTCTCTAATATTCCCTCCTTTCTCATTCTTCTTTTTCTTTTTCAGTCTTCTCGCCCCCGAAGCTGTCAGCCCTAATTCCCAGCCGTAATATGTCAGAACAGATAGCCCCATACACTGATTATGTTACTATTAACTTACAAATGTATTCCAATTTACTTGTTCTTGCTTAATACTCTCTGCACTGTGTGTATTGTGTCTGCACCATATCTTCAGTTTTTGTTTTCCCCCAAATTTCCCCCCAGGACCTTATACCGTGGAGATTAGAAGCTCCAAGTCCTTGGCCTCAAAGGTGTGCTGGTTTTGGGGATCCAGATGTTCGAATTGCTTCAGCAGAGCAGCATGGTCTACCTGTATATCTGCAGTCAAAGAGCAGAGTCACACTTAGTGGGTGTTTCTCAATATGCATACTTGACCGTACTTGTGTTCATGTCTACCTGTTTTACATCATTGCCGAAGACCAGTTACAATACGTAAGAACAGAAGTACAGAGGAGAGTAAAAATCCCCAAATGTTGCTCTTGACATACCCCAAATATCAAGGGAACATCACTAGCATCCTCATCAAATGAGACCAATCATATGATTCATTGCACCCCAAGTTCGTTCTTGGGAGGCAAGTTAGCAACATCAGTCTTGCCAAGGCCACAAGCACGATTTTTGCTTTCTTGGTATTGAGAAACATCCACTGATTACTAGCTTTCAATCGTGCTGCCGCGTGCATGGCCTGAATGGATGGATGGACCAATACAGACAGACAGACCCACACTCACACATACAGTACACATATGCCTCATCCTCTCACCATGTGCATTTGTGTTGTCCAGCTTGGCCTTAAGCAGCATCCTCAGCCTTGACACTTCCTGTCTCTTCAGTTCATCCAGACGTGTCCGTACATGGTGCCCCACCAAGTCCAGCTCCTTACTTAAGCGTCCGCTCTAGAAAGCCACACAGAGAGTTTGGGTTACCATTGGCCACAGAAAGTTATGTTCATGACATGTGTAGATGCAAAAATAAACAAGCAAACAAAGCAAGCTAAAACGAAAGCAGGAAAGTAAACAACCATGGAAACAAGCAAGCAAGGAAAACAAGAGAACAAGCAATCAAACAAGAAAGACAAAACTAGAATCAAAACTAGAATAAATAATAATGTGCAAGTTCAAGACTCACTTTGATGTCCTCTGTGTTAGCAGTCTGTAGCTTTTCCCTGAAATGTGGGTCTGTCTCCAATACTTCAATCACTTCTCTAAGGTATCTATCATAGTACAGGCCTGTGTCCTAAGAAAAGCATTGAAATTAGATAAACAGTGGGAGAATGACAGTATGGGATGAATTAGAACCCTGGGTGTTGCTCAATACCAAGAACGCCAAGATTGTACTAGTGGTCTTGTCAAGACCGGTCTTGCTAACTTGTCTCCCAAGAACAAACTTGGGGCACAATGAATCATGGGACTAGTCTTGCTTACCCTTCTCTGTACTTTTGCTCTTAGTTTTGCGACTGGTCTTCAGCAATGGAAGATGACGTAAAACGGGTACACAGGAACGCAAGTACGATCAAGTACATATATTGAGAAAGACCTCATCTGCTGTAACGAGTGCTGTCTGTTAATGACATGAAGTACCTTATTGTCATCTTGCTTGTCTTCTTGAGGGGGCTCAGTTCCTGGGGGCATTTTGTTGTGGTCAATGGGCACTGACCACGTTCCCACTGACATGGACAGGAGCAGCAGCCAGTAGGGAGTCACAGCCATTCTGATTACAAAGAGTGAGGGTATTAGTGTCATCTGGGCTCAGGAAACAACCACACGGTGCTGCCATTTTAGGTCATGGATTCCTTCAGAGAAGCGTCAAGAACCATCTGGACATGTAATGTTTGGAGTTGGGTCAGTTGAACTTAGGATGACTGTGGAAAACATTGAAAAGTACTTATCATCATACAATGTTCAGTTTTTTAGATAAAATTACACTATGTTATTCATAGTAATTAATTGCATTTATTGATTAAATAGTCAATCTGGACATGTAATTAATCTAATTATTATTATTATTATTATTATTATTATTATTATTATTATATGCAACTGAACACATAACTGATCTCATAGAAATGACAATTTTGACTTAAGTTCAACCCAACAAATTACTGATTTAATGGACGTATGTGGTACTTTCACCCCAAGTCATAAAGATCAAACTCTTGATGACTCATATTTGTCACACCTTTCTCGTCTAAGTATAAACGACATGAGTACATTAACACAAATTCAGAATATGAAACATAAGAGGATGCAGTCTGTTCGTAACTTAATATCGAAACACTGAGCAAAGAAAACCAGGGGACGAATCAATGCAGCTAAGGCGAGCAAAATATTACAGCACAGCAAGGCAAAGAAGTAGGACAAATCGAAGCACATTACTGACTTCACACAAGGGACACAGAAATGTTCCTGAAAAAGCAAAGTGAAAAAAGGCAGATACTAAAAAACTAGGCTATGAACAAGGTACACTAAAATGTGACGTAAACAGCTGAATGGCTGACAAACAAAACGATAACACAAACAGAGGTTGGGGTGCTATCCTGGATAACGCGGGGTCCCAATTAACCATCTGCCAGAAGCAAAGTACTTTGATAATCTAAAACTCCCGTATATTTAATTACTTGTATCTGCCTCCGTCAGCTCCCCGCGTAGCCATTACTTAGTCTCTTGTTTATCAGCCTACTCATCAGTATTGCTAGCCGTCCTGACCCCAGTAACACTCCACTTACATGCATCCGCTCGTCCCTGTCACCCACCAACTGTCGTCTTGCCTACACGTCTCCTTTTCTGTCAACGTCAATCGCCGTTATCTGTACGTTTCCAGCACGCCCGGATCCATGGGAAAAATGACGGCATCAACCAGCGACGTGGTAATTGTAGTTTTTTTTAGTGCCGCCTTTAAACGGGTGAAGGACGTCCGCCAATTATCAGTATGGATTATGTGAGTATGCTTGGGGACTGCCTGTGAATATTAATGCGCAGTACTTATGTAGTACTATGCGGTAGTCAGTCACTTTCAAAATTCACGTTACAGAAAAAAACAGTGTTAGTGTTTCTGTTTTCTGGTAGCTTAATGTTGTGTTTTAATTTTGTCAAATATTACACAGGCGATTTTCATGATTGTGAAATACCGTAGAGCAATTAAGAGTTCCCATTGACTAGAAAATTCTAGTAAATAAGGTGCGTTATGCCAAAACGTTTTAAAACTGTTTATTTTATATTTTTAAAAAATATATCCATATAAATATTTTAAAAATAAAACGTCACAGAATCACAGAATAAAGATAATGAACCACATTTTTGACATGGAATTACAGTGCTGATATAAATATTTTCAACAAATTAATAAATAAATATCGCAATAAATAAATAAATAAATAAATAATCAGACAATAAACAAATAGACGAATGAATAACAAACAATAAATATACGAATAAATAATTGAAATAAATAAAACATCAAGTTAAAATACATAATAGTTACGATATTAATCCAATCAAATCACAACAAATGTAAAACACAAAAAAAGCAGCAAAAATGAAAATTTAAATCGTCTACTGACATGACAAAATGGACCGCAAGATGAAAAATTGTGGGCCTATTAGTAAATTGTCTAAACAACTCATCCGATTGAGTGGTAAAATTACGCAGCACATTTCACAATTGCCTAAAAATCGATGTCCCTTAAGTCCGTTGGTGTGCTGGCTCTGCATTCCTGTGTTTCTTCATCACTGACATTAACATTCAGATCCCTCTCCTTCAGTCCCATCCTCTGACTCCTCCGGAGCATGTTAATTTCTATCATCTCAGAAAAGTGCTGCACCGCTGCCTGGGATCACGAAAACAAGACACGGGTATTATCGTACATGGTTAAAGTTTTAAGTGTTCACGTGCGTGAAGAGCACTCTACTCCAATTGAAACTGAGATCAATAACATGATTTTGTCGGTAATATTTGTATTTTTATATGTATGCAAAACGACATTTTACATTTTCATAACGGAATATGATTAAATGTATAAAATGTCTATATAATTTCTCGAACACTCCCTTTCTCTAGTTTCGCAATTTAAAGTAGCCTACTCACCGCATCTGTCTTACAAAGTCCTGCTAGTGTGCTGGTCATCCTGTCAAGCTGAACTCGCTGGAGCCCCAGCTCCCTAAGGGCGCAGTTCAAAGCCGCCGCTGCAATCACGGAGGGGCGTGTTCCCAAAAACTGGTACTGGCAGACACACAAGGCGGCCAGGGTGCTGCTCCGAGCGCGTAGAAATGAGCGCAAGCTTTCGGTGTCTCCGCCGAGGGTCCCAGCCCTGTCCCTCAATGCAGACAAGAAGTGTGGAAGGAAGTCTTGGGGGGTCACGGCAGTAATATCCCAATGGAGAGATGCTAGGACGATAATCTCCATGTCCTACAAGACGGTAGTTGAGAAAGAAATGTAAGAAGGAATCGGCAGGGTAAAATCAGCATCAAGTCCATTCAATTCAATGAATCAATTAATTCAACAATTTCCAGAAACTTTTCTTTGTCACCATTTTTGAATTTGATGAAATTTGGAATCTGAATTGCATCATATACATTAGCAAGCTTCAGGGCCTTTTCTATGTCCCAGGTAGCAAAAATATATAATTGTGTGCTTTCTAATGAGCTGTATTTTATTTATTTTTTTTACTATGAAAGCTACTACATAGATCGATGGGAAGCTATGAAATGTATTTTTTTCATGTTGTGGTCAAATTTAACTTTTGCATAAGTTCAAGTTAATTTATTCAAGGTCAAATTTCAGGAACTGCATTTTACTGCTGTCACTTATGCATATCCAGTCCATTCTTCATTACATACCATACACATGTGTGTGTGTATGTGTGTGTACTAATTGTATGTAAAACAATGACCCATTGCATGGTCCCCTTCATGAGTTAAAAGCACCCCAAAGGTGTTTTAAGTTGACAAGTGGTGGGGGGAGGAAATGTTTTAATTTAATTGGGAAGAAAGTACTCATTACCTGCTTCTAAAAACTGTGTTGTTATTCAAAGGGCTGTAGGAGTTATGGGACTCTGAAGTTATAAAAAAAAAAATCACTGAAACTACACAATTATCTCACTTTTTCTAATCCACTTCTTTCACAAAATAGCTGGAGGTGTAGCCTGGAGTATATTAAGTGTTACGCAGAGTCAGTTTGCTTGTAAAAAGCAGGTACATTGCAATGGCAGAGGGGCTCAGAGGTGACTCACCCGCAGGTGCTGTGGGAGAAAAGCGAAGCGGGCAGCTGTGCACAGGGCGTCGGCGCCCACAGCCTTTTCATCTGCCAGTTTGGAAGCCAGCAGAATGCAGGCTGCAGTGAGGCAGAGCGGCGAGATGGGCAGGGAGAAGGACTGGGACAAATAGCGGTCTAACAGCGAGATGGCCAGAGGAAACACTGCGTCCACAGAGCCGTGCTCACTGCACACCTGGAGCGCGGGGGGAGAAATACAAACAGAGAGTGGCTAGTTACGCACAAATATGGACACATTTTATTCTACATAGTAATGAAAATACAAACTCATCAGAAAGCGCCCTCTGCCGTTTTCACCGGAGCTTATCTGGAATGCAGACAGATCAATATTCCTGCCAAAAGCTCCAGGATATTGTTATACCTGATCAGTTATTCACTTCAGTCAGCATAACGGCAGCAAAAACATATAAAGACATGTTTGAAAATATAACGTTAAAGACTTTGTTAAACAGCTGAGATGGAATTAGCTGGTTCTTGGAGACAGAAAGTATACATTCAAATTCTTTCCATCCATCGATCCATCCGTTTTTGTAACCATTAAACTTATTTAGCATTGCGGGGGGTCTGGAGCCTAACATGGAGACTACAGGCGCAAGGCAGGGAACAACCCAGGATGGGGCACCACCCCGTCGCAGGGCACACTCACGCACCATTCACTCACAAACACACACACCCACGGGCAATTTGTCAACTCCAATTAACCTCGGCGTGTTTTTGGGCTGTGGGGGGAAAGCAGAGAATGTGGAGAAAAACCCATGACGACATGAGGAGAACATGCAGACTCCACATACAGAGCCATGGAGGAGACTTTATGGTGCGTTCGTTTTTCTCTCGGAACTCGGAAATTCCGAGTTGAGTGACATCACGTCCGACAATCTCCCGTTCGAGCTACCCACATCTCGGAACAAACATGGCTGCCTCCATGAACACGTTGCTGTGTGTTGTTGCTTTATATTTTAGCAGATTTGGAGTTTTTCAAATGAAGAAAATGGAGAAATTTAGATTTTTCCGAGAGACAAACAAGAAACACGAACTAGTCAAACCACATTAAAAGCTTTATAAAATATTTTAGTACATTCATAGCGATATTCTTCTTTCGAACAGTAAATAAACTACAAACAAACCAAGTCGCCATGTTGAAATTACGTCACAAGGGCAACTCGGGCAACAAAATCTTATCCGACTTCAACGTCATAAAAGGGGCGTGTTTCCGACGGGAAGTGATGTTTTTCGTGACGTATCGTGACGTTTTCATCCGAGTTCCGACTTGGAGAGAAATAATCGAACGCACCATTAGTCCTGGTCCCAGAGGTGTGAGGCAACAGTGCTGACCACCTCACCACTGTGCTACCCCTTCAAGATAGTTCAGGAGTGATAATTATACCAAAAAACATGTAGTCAGATGTACTCAAGATACTTAGATTAATGGCAGTGGTGCACAGTCAACATGAAACAGAGCACCTGTAGAGCTTATCAAACCCATACACACGTACAGTACCTGCAGTGTCCAGTTGGCCAGGGCCTCCCTGGTGTGCGAATCTTCTTCAATGAGAGACACGTAAAGTGGCGAGGGCAGATGCTTGTTCTCTGACTTTAGCAGCCCTTCGATGACAGTGAGGTCCCATGAGCCTCTGCAGCGAGGCTCAGGGAGTCCCATACAGGCACCTTCTCCCCACCGTGACGCAGACATCGAGGAGCCAAGCAAAAAGAGGACAGAGCCCTTCAGCAGAGGTGGCAGTAGTAGGTTCTGATGTAGTGTGGCTGCCCTTCTGTCTGCCTCTGTGTGCCTGTCTGTATCTCCGTCTCCTACCTGTTTCCCTCTGTCTGTGTGTCACTGTGTGCCTCTCCTGAATTTAAGCCTCCATCTCTTGCCTCTTCAATATATACCCCCTATAAACTGTAAAGTGGGAGGGGCCTGTAGAGGTACTGTGTTTTGTGGACAAGAAAGAAGGAGGGAATTGTTATTAGGAATAAAAACAAAACAAAACTGTTCAACAAAAGCATCAGCAGGTGGACTGGAAGACAGCAAGGGGGAGGGAATGTTCAGGAGATGAGGCAGGGAAAACAGATTGTCACCCTAACCAAAAAAAAAAAGAAAGGGTAGGATGACAAAAAGGTCATCTCCAAACAGTGACAATGGGAATGAATAACAATGCAGCCAGGGTGCTTTATGGCAGCACGAGCTTTAGGAGAAGTGAGTGAGAATGTTCTTATCTATATAATCTATCATTCTATACTGTACCATTTTAACACCTTACTCTAATGTACAGTCTTACAGTTCAAAACCACTAGGAGTGCAGAATATACAGGCACCTGTGGCACAATCTGATCCTCAGACATATGTTACTGTACAAAAAGCTGCCCGTTCTATAGACACATTCTCTAGCTGAAAATGATGCATGTGCTCTGTGTCCCTCTGAGGAATCTCATTGTCAAAGCAATCTGTGGTGGGCTGCCTGTTCCCCCTCAGCTGCAATCTGTTTATCCGTTCAGGGTTGAGTGCTCACAATCAAGAGGGCAGGGCAGAGCATGTGAAAGCAACGGTGATGCCAGGCAGGTCAATGAGCCATGCTGTCTCCCCCCATACAGAGCCGTGAGACACCGGCTCCTGGCCTTATGCTCCATTGTATGCGCAGACACAGCGGCAGTCCTCTGGGGGTCCTTGTCGGTCACGGGAGGGTCAGGCTCATCAGGAACTCTCTCCTTTGGCAGCAGTAAAAGATTTCACATAGATGTTACTACAATGATCGTAATTTTTCTATGCATATAATAGCATATGTATGATTTATTAGATGCATTTTTATTAGGGCAATGAATTGGTTAAAATTTGAACTAATCGCACAGTTTTCTGTGATTAATTGCGATTAATCACACCTAACAAACTTTCAATCATAAATCTCTAAATTAATATACAACTAGCACAAAGGGGATTATTTGGGTCATTCACACAATCTCATTATTATAACATATCAATTTTCTGAATTTTAAAATGAGTTTGAAGACAGACTCAAATTATACCACTTCATTGTTTAAACTGTCACTGTTCCGTCTAGGGAAGTTAACCAGTTTTGTTATATTGCCATTTATTTCTGTAATAAACAAAAGTAATTCATCAAAACCCGGTGCAAGAATTATGGAGGACAGCAAAAACAAACAATACTGTATCAAAAATTGGCTAAACATTTTATCATACAACATACTAATCATTTATTCCATGCAACAAAGTTGAAAGATTTTAAAACATTTAATCTAGTTTTGTTTTCTTTTATGTTTGGCTACATATTTAGCAAAATGGTTTAAAATGATCAAATCAGAGAAATAAATAATATAATATTAATATACCCAAAAAGTTAAGGTAATGTCAATTGTTCTGCACACAAAAAACAAACTGTATTTCATTGTAACATGTTTTTCAAAAAATTCTCCAATTTATGACAATGACCCATATTTTTATAGATTTAATCATTTAATTTAAACTTGTGAAGTACAGATTATTAATTTCCAACAAAAATACCATTTGCAAGAAAGTACAAGCTGAATTTCAATGCTTTCAAAAGGCATTGAAAGGGCATACAGTATATACATATGATTGCAGGTACTCAACAGGCAGATCAACACATTATTTAATTCTGACTGCGTGATCAATCTAAAATCTAAAACCTATTTGACAAATGGCTCTAAAAACCCAAGCATGACAAACACTAAAAGAACCCTTAATAACATGAAAGATCTTCAGATTTTTGTCATGATCTGGTCCTGTTGTGTCCCATTTGCTGGTCATCTTGTTTGGTCCCTTATCACCTTCAACTGATTCTAGTTATTCATTATTCCTAGTGTTTGGCCTAATGACCCACACCTGTCCCTCATCTGCTCCTTTGAATTTGTATATATATATGAACCTGCTTGTGCCTTGTTCCCTAGTCTGGTCATTGTAGATATTAGTGTGCTTTAGTGGTTGTTGCAGTGTTGATCCCTACTGTGCTCCCCATATTTTGGTGTACCCTGGTCCCTCCTGGTTGTTCCTTTCTACCCCCTTGTGGTTATTTTGCTTCTGTTTTGGTTCTATAATAAGCCCATTTGCCCTACAAGGCTGTATGTAGATTGTTTCTCATTTTTGTCATGACGATTTTAAGTTTTCAATAAAATAAAACAAATCCTATGCAGTGTCATAACCTCTCATGATGTTTACAACCAAGAAGGAATATTATAGGCCTCTATTAACATTTTTTGCTCATACTATTCTCCCATTTGGGTATCAAAATGATGCAAGCATTAATTTGATCAAAGCTAAAAAATGAACGCTTTGTGTTGAAGCGATGAATTTCCTGTATCTACTGTATCTTCCAGGCATTTAGCCAGTACACAGCTGTTGGGATCCTGAACACCCTGGATGGGATGCCAGTTTGGTGAATTGGAGTCACTCAGTGGCTTATATTGTGCGTTAACCTTGCAATGGACCTAAATTTATGTTACACTTTTGTGTCATTTCATAAAATGTTTCCCATTTTCCGTTGGGTCCACCTCAGTTTCATTCATTTCGCTGTCACTCAGTTCACCAAACAATGTGACTCTACCGCAAAAAGAGGTTGAACAATTTCACAATTTCATTTGCTAGTGGGGGTTAACTACCCTTTAAAGAAACCTGAATTCTGTTTTGACATCTTGCTACTTTCAGATGCTGAATGAGACATTGGAATTGTCAATAAATTGCGAGGAGAGGTTGAATAAAAAATTTGGCACAAAAGGTAAACCTATGTGGATTTGGGCCGATATTTGAGCAAAAAGGAAGAATTACGAATGAAGAGCCCTCAATGGATCCACCACCAGGGCCTCCAAGTTCAAAAAGCCATGTACCTGTTGATAAATGCATATGAATGACGAAATCCTTTAACAGCTCCGTGAAACAGGACAGCTGAGATCAGACACAGAGAGAGCCAGAGATGGTATAAGATTCAGTGTGTCAGGGGTTTTGTCACTGTCTCCAGTCCCAGCCTGGTACTCTATTAAAAATGGGACTGCTTTTGTAAAATAAAAACTGATAACTAACACTTTATACCCATTACTATGTTCAGATAGGGAATGCCAAATATACTTCTTATGAAGAGCATTGCAGAGACAGATATATAACAGTAAATTATTAGCTTTATACAAGAAGATAAAGCAGAGTAACATATTGCAAGCTGTTTAAGTAGTGTGTTAAATTCATACCTCCCATCTGCACACAGACATGCACTAAAAGAGGAGAAGACAAGGAGGAGGACCCTGGACAGAATGAGAGGCAGGCCTGTCCCTCCGATTTCACGGGTCATTTGTCCGGATGGACGGGTTGCTGGTGTTCCTTTTGTCAAACAGAAATTTAAACATGAGACATTATTTGAACAGACACTTGAGGAGACAGAGAAGTGGGGCAAAGGGCAGGCTGCACTGTCAGGAGGCACGTGAAATACTGGCTGGCTATACAGAAGCACCCTGCATAATGTAAATCTGACAAGGTGTATTACAATAATCGACGCCCTATCTGGAGCTTACTTGCTTCCTATACATATTGTATTCGCCTTCAGTAGGAACAGTTGGCTGATAGAACTTATTACAAAGCCATTAAAATGTTACCTACTAAATATATACCCAGTCAAAACTGTAATATCCCTAATTGACTTTGGCAGAATTGCACTGTAACCTTATTGTGAGGAAGACTGGTGCTTAATGCACCATCATTTCACTGTGGTGTTTTAAACCAATTTTGATCTGATTTCTATAGGAAATAACAAATATAACAATGTTTTAAGAGATTTCCCACAGTATAGAAAGAACAGTATGATACGTGTACAGGGTATCTTGTACTTCAGTTTTCCTGTTGGGCAATAATTATGGCACATCAAAGATAGTGAACATGACAGAAATCTGATGATTGGACAATTTAAAGAGAATTTTTGTAACATGAGGTTGCTAGTTGCTGTCAAGCCACTGTCAAGACATGCCTGGTGATGAGAACATAGTGGATCATACACTTTAGTTGCATTTCAATATGATGTAGTGTTTCTTTTCTTGAGGAGGTGGATTCCAACTAAGGTTATGCTTTCACACCAGTCTTTCCAGTGACAGTCACAGTTAATACTTGTACTATGTCATTAACAGGATATATACAGTACATACAAGGGTCAAAAAATTTCTCTGTATGGGGCCGTAGCCAGGATTTTTAAAATACTGAGGTCAAAAGTGTTAGTCCATCCTAGGTGTGCACCGTAACGGATCGTGGTTACTGGAGTTGCAGAAAAAATACAGAGGACTTGACCTTGGTGTCCTCAATGATAGGTATGGGCATGCCTCTGCCTTAAAAAAAGGTTAATTAAAGGTCATGTGACAAACTGCATTCATAAAAAAATCTAAACTAATTTTTTTTAAGTTCCATCATTAGCAAGTAATATTAAGTCAAAGTATAATCAACTTAATATGGCAACTTGGCCATTGGAAAAATGTGAATAAAATTATGCTCTGACTACACTCAGTAGCAGCACAGTACCCTCACATGGTGCAGAGTAGGGGGACAGATACAGCTCTCCTTCCTGTTTGTCATCATGAAAAATCTGCAGCAGTGGACAGATTTAACTCTTTAGTTTTAACTCTGCATTTTCATTAATCAATACTCATTGTCTGGTGGAGAAGTCATTGTCAGACTAGAAACCCCTGTATGCCAAAAGGTCAGTGACTGGCACATTATGTGTCGCCTTGATAGCACACTTGGCAAATCATATATGGTCTCATATTGTCACACCCACGGGGGCAGGGCAGCACAGCGGTGAACAATCGGCACCTAATCAGCGCACTACTTAGACGGACGCAACTTCCCAATAGTTGCGAAGTATTGTTGCCATTTTCGAATGTGCCTTACCGAGCGTTTTGCCTGTCTCCCGTCTCCCCCGCTTGTCCTGCCTGCCGTGTCCTGCCCTGCCGTTTCGCCTGCCCTACCTGCTCCTCGCCCCTCTTCGACCTGCCCGATCCCACCTGACCTGCCCTCCTGCTCCATCCTGCTCTGCTGCCCTGACGATCTTGCTCTTCGTCATCCCCCCGTCCCATCTATCTGTGTAGGTTTGACTCTCCTGGTGATCGACTTCCACCCGTGCCATGACTACTCTTCTGGATTTCCCTTCTGGCTTTGTTTGCACCCGGCTTTTCTAATAAAACATCAGTCTCCTGCATTACAAGGTTCACCTATTCCTTGGCAGCGGAGCTTAACATAATACTTTGCCTAACCATGGACCCCGCGGAGACCCAGAGGCTGCAATAGCAGGTGGCTCGTCTCCCAGCTCATGGAGGAACAAACTGGTCAGGTAGATTTACTGGCTTCCCCGCCGCAAGCGTCATGCCCCAGTTCCAGTCGCCATGCAATGCGGCTTGTACATAGAAGAATATCCGGAACGCTTCACAGAGGAGACGGCAAGGGTGCGATTCATCATCTCGCTCTTTACCGGGCATGCGCAACACTGGGCTACCACGCTGTGGATGGATGACAGCCCCCTCCTGGAATCAGCGCGTGATTTCCAGCAGGCGTTTAAAGGCATATTTAATCATCCCGCCGTCGGACACAGCTTGGGTGAGAGATTGATTTAAAACAGGGACCTCGAACAGTTGCTGAATTTGTGTTGGAGTTCCGGACTATCGCAACTGGGCTTTGTTGGCCGGAGGACGTCCTTCGGATCTTATACCGTCGCGCGTTAAACCCAGAGGTACAAGATGAACTGACTTCACGTGGCTCCACCCTCTCCTTTGAGGACTACATCGGGCTGTCAGTGACAATCGATAACAGCATCAGAGAACACCGACGCCCCCGCCTGACGGCCGTGCCTACCCCGCTAGCTGTCCTAGAGGAGACTCCGGAGCCTATGCAGCTAGGACACGCCCCACTCTCCATTGCTGAATGACACCGCTGCACGAACCAGGGGCTGTGCTTGTATTGTGGAGAGGCGGGACACGTCCTGCGCACCTGCCCCATCTGGCCATCTCGCCCTGAAGCCCACATGAAGGCAGGCATATGTTGGCAGTTCACTCGTGCAGGTTCCAATACTAGTTAGCGGTCCAGGAGAGAGATACCACACATGTGTATTGGTAGACTCCAGGGCTACTGTTAACTTTTTGGACCTCAAGCTAGCACATCGACTTGTGCTTCCTTTACTGGTGTTCTTTAACCCCGCCTGGGTGCTGGGGGTGAGTGGGGAACCACTCTCAGGAGGGCAAGTGACACACCATACAGGCCCAATCACTCTGCAAGTGGGCATGTTCCATGTCGAGACCCTCGACTTCCTGGTCCTTCCCAAGGCTAAGGATCCCATAATTCTCGGACACCCCTGGCTACGGAAACACAATCCTCGCATCGACTGGAGGACAGGTGAGCTGACAGCCTTGTCATCCCAGTGTTTTCCACGATGTATAGCATTGCCTTGCTATGCTTCTTCTGTCAAGAGCCCCGAACCCGAGGACCTCACCCAGATCCCGACCGAGTACTCCACCTACAAAGACGTCTTCAGTAAGGCACTTTCCTTCAGATTACCCCCCCCACAGGCACTGTGACTGTGCCATTGACCTCCTCCAAGGGGCGCACCTTCCGAAGGGCCACCTATACTCCCTGTCAGTGAAGGAGGAGGAGGCCATGGAGACGTTCGTACAAGAGGCCCTCAAACAAGGTATTATCCGTCCTTCCACGTCACTAGTTACTGCAGGATTCTTTTTTGTCAAGAAGAAGGATGGGGGTCTCCGCCCAAGCATTGATTATAGAGCACTTAACGCCATCACCGTGAAACAGCAATAGCCCCTCCGGAAAGCACAGGTCTTCACCAAACTAGACCTCCGTAGTGCTTACAATCTGGTACAGATACGCAAGGACGACAAATGGAAAACATCCTTCATCACCGGCACGGGCCAATATGAGTACCAGGTAATGCCGTACGGGCTAGCTAATAGTCCTTCCGTCTTTCAGTCCTTCATGAACACCATCTTTAGAGATATGATAGACCGATTTGTGGTAGTGTACATAGACGACATCCCGATTTACTCCTCCTCAGCATATCTCTCAGCATATCATCCATGTACGTCAGGTACTCTAGAGGTTGCGCGAGTACAACCTCTGTGCTAAAGGAGAAAAGTGCGAGTTTCACCAAACCCAGGTACAGTTTTTTGGGTACGTCGTCCGGCCTGGAGAGGTAGCCATGGATGAGAAGAAAGTGACCACTATCCAGCAATGGGCGCATCCTTGCACCATCAAAGAACTGCAGAGATTTTTAGGATTTGCTCATTTCTACTGCCGATTTATTCGCAGTTTCAGCCAGGTCGCTGCACCCCTCACCTTGCTTACCCGAGGTTCAGGCACCCAGCTGATGGGGACGTCAGAAGCTGAAGCCGCCTTCCGACTTCTGAAACAGGCCTTCTGCTCCACCCCCGTGCTCCAACAATCCTGTCCAGAGAACCCCTTCGAGGTGGAGGTAGATGCCTCGGAAGCTGGGATAGGAGCCATTCTGATCCAGCGAAACCCGGTAACCGGCCATCGACACCCCTGCACCTTTCAATCGAAAAAACTGACCTCAGCTGAGCGTAATTATGTTGGAGATCGGGAATTGTTAGCTATTAAACTGGCGTTGGAAGAATGGAGGCACTAGTTAGAGGGAGCAAATCATCCTTTTCAAGTGTTCAAAGACCACAGGAACCTCGAGTACCTGCAGAAGGCTAAACGGCTGAACCTGCGCCAAGCACGTTGGACTAAGTTCTTTGCTCGGTTTTTACAGTAAGTTACCTCCCGGGAAAGAAAAACATAAAGGCAGATGCTCTCTCTCGTCAGTTTGATCCACCAGAGGCTGACTCCCACACTGAACCCGTATTGTCACCTACCTCCTTTGCCGCGCCCGTCACCTGGTCGTTGGAAGAGATGATCCAGACCACCAATGAACACTCGGTCCCTCCACCGGAATGCCCAGCAAGACGGTTGTACGTTCCCCGCCTTCACCGCCCAGCTGTACTCAGATGGGTACACACTTCACCCAGCTCTGGACATCCTGCTGTCTCAGCCACACAGCGATTGGTGGCCCGGAGGTATTGGTGGCCGGGCTGGAGAATGGCAATTGAGAGTTATGTCACCTCCTGTCCCCAGTGCTCCCAATTGAAGTCGTTCCATCAACCTCCAGCCGGTCTACTCCAGCCCTTACCAGTACCTTCGTGTCCTTGGTCCCACATGGCTATGGATTTCATCACTGATTTTCCCAATTCTAAAGGTAACACCATTGTACTAATCATCGTCGACCGTTTCTCCTAGATGAGTCGCCTTGTCGCACTCCCCAAGCTCCCAAATGCTGCAGAATTCGCCGAGATCCTCATTGCCTGGATCTTTCGGTACTATGGGTTCCCGGAGGAGTCTCCGATAGGGGCCCTCAGTTCACCTCCCGGGTATTCAAAGCCTTGCGTTCCAAACTAAACATTTCCCTCAGCTTCACTTCAGCCTATCACCCCGAGTCCAACAGCTTAGGTGAACGCACTACTCAGGAGGTGTCAAAAGCCCCCCGACTTCTTTGCAAAGACAAACCCGCCGATTGGGCAACACACCTCGTCTGGGCCGAATATGTTCTGAATTCCCATTTGAATCTTGTCACTGGTATGTCACCCTTTCAGTGTGTTTTGGGATATTCTCCACCTCTCTTCCTCTGGAAGGCTGTGGCTGGAGACATGCCCCAGGTGGAGGAATGGTACCGTGGGGCCAAAGCAGCATGGCAACGTGCCCAACAAGCCCTTTCCAACTAAGCCACCCGACAGAAAGCCCAGGCCGATAAGCGATGATGACCAGCACCACCTTATTGTGTACAACAACAAGTCTGGCTGTCCACCTGCAACTTAAAGTTGCCATCGTGCCATAAGTTGTCCGCCCGGCTCATTGGACCCTTCAAAATTGTGCGAAAGGTTGGACCCAATTCCTTCCGTTTATCGCTCCCTAGCATGTATTGCGTCTGCCCCACGTTCCATTCCTCTCTCCTTAAACCTGTGCGGTACAGTCCGGTTCATTCCCCAACAGAAGTTGCAGTTCCACCACCCCCCACGGTTCAAGATGGCTCCCGGATCTACCAGGTCCAGTCTCTCCTGGATTCTTGGCGCCGGGCAGGGATGCTACAGTATCTGGCGGACTGGGAGGCCTTTGGTCCGGAAGAACGGTCCTGGGTGCCTAGATCAGACATACTAGACCAGGACCTGATTATGGACTTCCATTGTCAGTACCCATCCAAACCGGCTCCAAGGCCCTGGGGTCGCCCATGGCTCCCTTCTCGGCCTCCAGAAGGCGGCCGTCAGGGGGGAGGGGGGGTACTGTCATGCCCACGGGGGCAGGGCAGCACAGCGGCGAACAATCGGTGCCTAATCAGCGCACTACTTAGACGGACGCAACTTCCCAATAGTTGCGAAGTATTGTTGCCATTTTCGAATGTACCTTACCGAGCGTTTTGCCTGTCTCCTGTCTCCCCCGCTTGTCCTGCCTGCCATGTCCTGCAATGCTGTTTCGCCTGCCCTGCCTGCTCCTTGACCTGCCCGATCCCACCTGACTTGCCCTTCTGCTCCGTCCTGCCCTGACGAACCTGCTCCTTCTCCCTCGTCGTCCCCCCGTCCCGTCTGTGTAGGATTGACTCTCCCGATGATCGACTTCCGCCTGTGCCACGACTACTCTTCTGGATTTCCCTTCTGGCTTTGTTTGCACCCGGCTTTTCTAATAAAACATCAATCTCCTGCATTACGGGGTTCGCTTATTCCTTGGCAGTGGAGCTAAACACATACAGTGGTACTGTACCTCAGTTCTCTAACTCATTAGAAGTGAAATTTCTTAAAAGTCAAACCAACCACTTTGAAAAAAAATTACGTAGAACTCGATCTGATTCTCAGAAGTCAAACCATGAATAGCGACCTAAGATAACTTGTACGCGCGGGGAAATGAGTCACGCGGCACGTCTCTCAGCGGAAACAAAGGGTAATGCTTCAGTCTCAGCCTCGCATTCGCTGTGATAGCATCGTGCATGTTTACACTAGCTGAATAAATATATTTAGACAGTAAAAACACATTTAGACAATGTTAGACAGTAACAGTAATTATATAATAAAATAAATTCAAAAATAAAGATTTCTTATTAATTATTTAAACATTAATAATAAACCATTAATACATTTAATTATAATAATATTGTTGTGCCCAGCAGGGACGGAACGGAGATAAAGGCGCAGATGTCAGGGTATTGGGGAATACGGGGTTTAATTACAGGTAAGGCAGGCAAAACGCAGACGGACAATACAATGACCGGACTGGGGAAACAAACTGAAATGCAGACTAAATACAGAGGACTAATGACAACAACCAGAAACAGCTGATCACATGGGGAATCCACACGGGGTTAACGAGGGGGTGTGGCACACGGAAGGGCCGGATGATCGGGGCATGACACATTGTTTTTTTTTTAACTTTACACATTGTTTGGATACATTTATTTTCTTACTTTAAAGATTACTGTTTTGATAAATGTGCTTAGATGTGTTTAGTACAGTATATGCTTTTCTTGTTTTGTCCGGTTCATTTTGTGTTTAAATGCTAAAAAAAAAACATATTTCGGTGTAATTTTTTGGAGCCGGGGAACCAATTAATTGGTTTTTCATTATTTCTTATGGCAGGGGTTGCAAATCTTATCCCCAAAGGGCCGGTGTGTATGCGGGTTTTCGCTGCAACTCCCTAATTAGATTACTAATTAGAGGACTGATTGGCTGAAGAGTCCTCACACCTGGGTTTGAACAGCTGACCTACAGGTTATTCCAAAAACCTGCATAGACACCAACCCTTTGCGGATAAGATTGGCCACCCCTGTCTTATGGGGAAAAATCGATCAGAACTCGAAATTTTTAGGATTCGGTCTGGAATTCTGAATGGATTAATTTCGAGTTCTGAGGTACCACTGTATAAGAAAATAGCTGTCTTTTGTCCATCTTTAATTTTTGAATGAGCATCAGATAAGCTATCTGCTATCTCCACATGAAATGTATTAATACTTAAAATTGATGTACCCATTAATTTTAGTTTCTAATACTACAAAATTATGCTTAAAGCCATCTATATGGGCAGTAAGTGTATAATTGCTCAGTAAAAATGCAGTTTAACATATATATATATGAATGTAGCAGGTGGAGCTGCATTGATCGTGCGGGAGGCTTGGTGGTATGTCAATATTGCAATATTGCAGGAGCTGTATGGTTGTTCAGACTCCCATGTGGCTTTACAGGAGACCTTTTTCTCCCGACGGCAACAGGAAGGGGAAACTTTGCATGAGTTTTCCCTTGCCTTGATGGGTCTTATGGAGTTGGTACGGCAGTGTGCCCCTGATGGGATGCCTAAAGCTGAGGGGTTGTTGCGTGACCAATTTGTGGAGTATGTTCTGGATGGAGCTTTACAACATGAACTGAAACAGTTTGTGCGGCGACAACCTACCACTACATTGTTCGATGTTAGACACAAGGCAATTCGCTGGGAGCGTGAAAGGTTGCCCAGAGGGATTAGGGGCCAGAGTCATTCCGTCCCAGCTGTGCTGGGTTATCAGTATGGAGTTAACAGCAGTCCGCGTGTGACTGTTGCCTCGCCACAGGTGTCTGAGCTGGGTGAAGTGAAGGAGATGTTGCGATTGCAACAGGAGCAGCTTAGTCAGCTTACACAAAGGATTTCTGGTCTGCAGAGCTCTTATCAGCGTAGTCTTGCCCCTCCCACAAGATCTTATTTGTAGACGATGTCAACAGGCTGGTCATATCACCAGGGACTGTGATGGTGTTCGGGCGTCTCGCCAGCCATTGCCTGTATCTAGTCAATCAGCAGCTGTGCATTCTCATCCCACGTCATCATCGGGAAACTAGCGCCTGCCGAGCCTGGGAGCCATAGTTCGGGGGGTGCTGTTGTTCGCTCAAACGTAGGCTCTGGAAGGTTGGAGGACCTGTCTACTCTGGTTTCAGCATGCCCACATTTAGATGTGAAGATAGGCAGAGCCCCGGCTCCGTTGCTTAGTAGACACCGGATCCGCGGTTTCTTTCAAACTTATTTTGAGTCGAGTGGTCAAGAGAGGCTACAGTCTTGTCATTGGCTATAGTTGAGGGCAGCTAACAGATTGTCAATCCCTTATATTGGTTATTAGGAGTTGGAGGTCGAGCTTTGTGGGAAGGTGATGCCTCGGTGCGGGGTGCTAGTGGTTAAGGATCCCCCTGGTGGTGCCGTGCTTCAGGCTCCTGGTGTTTTGGGGATGAATATTATGTCTAGGCGTTACCACGAGCTTTTTGGGCAATATGGTTTGTCCCTGTTTGATTTCCCCTCTGTTGTGGCAGCCCCAGGCCCCATTGCGCAGGCATTGCAACAATGTCATCAGGGCAGTGTGAAGATGGAGTCGGGTATACCTGGTAAGGTTAAGGTGTGTGGTGGGAAGGCCTGTTGAATCCCGGGTGGGGCGATGAAGATTGTTCCAGATACATATTCAGAGCAGTATTTGAATTCTATCGTACTGTATGAGCCTTGTGACTCTGGCCTTCCAGCAGGATTGATTGCCTCTCCTGCTTTAGTTCAAGTGGAGAGAGGCACTGCTTACATCCCTATTGTGAATGTGGGCTCTATAGATGTGCTTCTCTATCCCCGTACGGTGGTTGGTACTCTGGCCAAGGTTAGGGTCATCAGTTTGCCCGCAGGGGTTATGGAGGTGCCATCTACAAGGGCCACGGTGGCTGATCAGTCTGTTTCTGGCCTTGTGCCAGAGCAGATAGATGCTGTGGATCTGTCCCTCTTGTCTGTTGAAGGACAGAGCAAGGTGAAGGCGCTCCTTCATAGGTATTTTTCTGTTTTTTCAGCTCACGAGGGAGACTTGGGTTGCACGGATCTGATTGAACATGAGATCCCGTTGTTGGACGAGATCCCTGTTTGGCAGCACTATAGGCGCATTCCATGCAGTTTCTGATTATGAGGTTGTTAAGGAGCATATCAATCAGTTGTTGGAGGCGCAGGTGGTCCGGGAAAGTAGAAGTCCTTACGCATCTCCTATCGTATTGGTGCGGAAGAAGGATGGCAGTTTCCGTCTGTGTTCATTATAGACAGTTGAACAGTAAGACCCGGAAAGATGCCTTTCCGCTCCCTCGCATCGAGGAGTCCCTCGATGCTTTGACAGGTGCCCGCTGGTTTTCCACTATGGATTTGGCCAGGGGGTACAATCAGGTTTCGGTTTCTGAGGCTGATCGACCTAAGACTGCGTTTTGCACCCCCTTTGGTTTATTTGAATGGAACCATATGCCCTTCGGCCTCTGCAATGCTTCTAGTACGTTTCAGAGGCTGATGCAGAGGGTTTTTGGTGATGAACAATACCAGTCTTTGCTTTTATATTTGGATGATATAGTCGTCTATTCCTCCACGGTAGATAAGCATTTGGAGAGGCTGGAGGTGGTATTGTGCAGACTACAGCTGGAAAATCTTAAAGTAAAATTGGCTAAATGTGCCGTTTTTCAGCAGGAGGTGTGTTATTTGGGGCATGTGATTTCCAGGGAGGGTGTTGCTACCGATCCTGGTAAGATTGAGGCAGTAGCCCGTTGGCCGTGTCCATCCACTATTTCCAAATTGTGATCGTTCCTTGGCTTCGCCAGTTACTACCGTCGGTTTGTGGAGGGGTTTGTCAGGTTGGCGTCCAAGTTGGATGGAGCGAAGTCAAAGAGATCAGGGTGCAGCCTCATCGGGCATTGGAGTGAGGAATGTCACCATAGCTTTGAGGAACTCAAGGCTAGGCTTACCACTACACCTGTGCTTGCTTTTGCTGATTTCACTCTGCCCTTCATTTTGTAGGTGGATGCCAGCCATGGTGGCCTTGGAGCCGTGTTATCTCAGGTGCAGGAAGGAAAGGTGAGGCCGGTCGCCTACGCCCCGCGGAGCATAACATGGGCAATTATAGCTCCATGAAGTTGGAGTTTTTGGCACTTAACTCTCTGGGGTCCAGTATGTCGTCGGCGACATCGTGTACTTTTCGCGTCTATTTCAGTTTATATCTCGCTGAAATCTTAATGTAGAATCATGAAAAAAACGCTGGCTAAATCCGTAATCTGTCTTCTTTTCAAAACGTCCATTGTCGGAAGTATTAAAGTTTTTTTAATTAGGTTAAATCGGCAAAAAAGTAAACCATGTCATCTTACTTTGTTTTACCTGAATCGGGGGCGTGTAGTACCGTTCTCACCCGAAGATCGCTATTCACATTCTAAATAGCCGCATTAGCGCGTATTCAAATCGCATTCGCATGGTAATTTGATTAACAGTGCAACGGTGAAACGTGATCCAGATACATCCCCTTCAGCGCCATAAAAGGGGGTTGGGGACGTGGCCAGGTGACAATAGCTCATTCATACACATGAAAGTTGCTACATATTCAATGAAAGGAGCCAGAAATAGTGACATGAGTTAGGTTTTTCTTATTTATTTATCCAAATGAATGTTGCATCTACACCATTTAGTCATCTTCATGTAGCCAAGACTTTGGGGATCAGATATCTGGGATCAAAACAAACTGCCAGCATTACTTACTATGTACTTTTATAATGTTTCTGCAAGTGTTCCAAACTGCATTTTGCAATGTCTATACTTTGATGTCAAATTTCAAACTTAACAAAAATCTGACATATTTACAATATATATTAAAATAAAGATGAGTGTAATGGCAAAACAAATATATAAGAAATAATTTATTTGCCATGAATTAAGTTTATGATATTTGAAGAAATGTGTGATCATGCCCCAGTCAGTGAAAGTGTGTTTCCTACCCCTAGACCCCAAAGGGTTAAGTGGGCAATGGCTGAGAAGTTCAGGGAGTACCTGTTGGGTCATAAGTGTATTGTTTATACTGACAACAACCCTCTCAGTCATCTGTCCACTGCCAAGTTGAGTGCTACCGAACAACGGTGGGCAGCACAGCTTGCCTATTTCGATTTTGAAATAAAGTATCGTTCTGGGAAGAGTAATAGGAATGCTGATGCATTGTCCCAACAGCACTCTCCTGGTGTACAAGATTTGAAGGCCATGCTACCTGGCATCCCACTCCCAAAGCCTTTGGAGCAAGTTTTGTAGCCAGTAATGGCTGAAGTAGTGCAAGTGGCTGTTGTAGCCTTGCTGTATTGTTCACCTGATTTTCAGGCGCTGCAGGAAGTTGATCCGGTGATCCAGAAGGTCTTGGCCTTCTGGCAGCAAGGGCGACGTCCGAATAGCGAGGAGCGTAAGCAGTTGTGTTCTTCGGTTTTAGCATGTCTCCAGCAGTGGGACCGCTTGGTAGAGCAGGATGCCATTTTATTTTGCCAGGTCTTCCGTCCTGATGGCGTGGAGGCCATGTTGCAATTGCTGTTACCCCAGGCCTTAAGGGAGGATGTTTTGATGGAGGTGCATCAGAGGAATGGACACCAGGGGGTGGAACAGACGTTAGATTTGTTGCGTCAGCGATGCTATTGGCCAGGAATGTCTTCTGACGTGTTCAACTGGTGTCAGGCTTGTGAAAGGTTGCCAAGGACACCCAACCCATGGCTTGTAGTCAGGGTTCGAAATTAACACCCGCCAACCCGTGCGGGTTAAAAATCATTTTGGCGGGTATTGATAAAAAATTACCAGCCAGTTTGGCCGGTGATGCATGAACCAATCAGAGACGCTCTGGGTCGTTTGTCCCCTCCGTCCTACATTTCACATGAACACTACACTACGGGTGACTTTTAGATACCTTTGGCAGCAGCTCGCAGATACTGTACGCTTCGGTTTGCGGGTCCAATCAACAACGAGAGCACGAAAATACAAACAAGAAATAGGAAATATCGGATCAGCAAAGAGGACTGAGCTGGACAGCGAAATAAGCTAAAATCAAAATGCTGCGGTGGTTAGGACAGACGTCAGGATCAGGAAGAGGTGAGAAGAGGAAGGAGGCAGAAGATGAAAATGTTGACAGAGCGTGCGAAACAAAGAGAAGGAAGTTTAATTGTAAATGGCAGACAGGTCGTCATTGGCTAGTGTTTGATAGTAAAAATGCGGTCATGTTTTGTCAGATTTGCCGTGAGTACGCGAAAGAAAAAAATAAAACTAACAGTTTCGTGGTGGGGACCAGTAATTTTAAAATCGAGGCAGTAAAGGACCACGAGAAAGCTCGAAGTCACCAGGAGAGCCTTCAAATAAAAACCGCTAAGACGGTTCCCGTTGAAGACAGTGTTGCGGGGAGAAGCCTCACTTCACTGAAGACTTTGGAGTTGGAGAAGATGCAGCTTCTTTTTAGAAATGCCCATGCCATCGCAAAAAAGGGCAGACCTTTTACCGACTTCGCATGGATGTGTAAGTGAATCGACCATTTTATTTACATGTTCAGAATCAGTGCATTTAAAATGATAGAGTGACGTACATGCTATGACAGAGGAAATGTTAGGTTTGATTATTTTATTTTTTTTAAAAACCTCACTAAAAAGTAAATATACTCTGTAGGCAGTAACATTGGTGTTATTCACATGATAATTAATTGTTGAGTCCCTCTCTGACCTCCTGAAAACCCAGTTGTGCTCTCCTGACATCAAAGACTTTGATCCAACCAAAGCCATTAGCATCTGGCATGCTGACAGTTTGCGCAGACGCAGGCCTGAGTTTGTGCGCAAAAACATAACAAAAGAAACTTCAGATTCAGAGGAAGAAATGAGTTCAGAGAGCTCTGAAGATATTTGAGATGTTTCCATCCAACTTGGAAATGATGAAGATGTATAGTTAAGTTTATAACAGTTTATAACTGTATAGTTTGTTGTGTGTATTGCACTTTCTGTGCGTTTTTCATGCACTGTTAATAAAATGATCAAATTTTCATTCAGTGGCATTCATAATCTCTTATTTTCACCACGTAAAAACTTGTCTAATGGAAATTCTGATTGGCTGTTAACTTCAGAAATTTACCAGCCACTTTGGCTGGTGATCAAAAAAGTTCATTTCGAACCCTGCTCGTAGTTATATGGGGCATTTGTTGGCTTCTTGCCCTAACGAGGTCCTTGCGATAGATTTTACGGTGTTGGAGCCAACTTGTGATGGGGTTGAGAATGTCTTAGTTATGACTGATGTCTTCAGTAAATACACGTTGGCTGTGGCCACTTTGGACCAACGTGCTGTTACCGTGGCTCAGGTGTTAGTGACCAAGTGGTTCTCGAAGTTTGGTGTCACTGCTCGGCTACATTCAGATCAGGGCCGGAATTTTGAGAGTTCTCTTATCCAGGAGTTGTATGTTCTTTATGGCATTGAGAAATCATGTACTACACCATATCATCCGGCTGGAAATGGCCAATGTGAGCGGTTCAACCAGACCCTCCACAATCTACTGCGCACCCTTCCGAATTCTCAGAAGCGGGATTGGAGTTCCTGTTTCCTACAACTTTTGTATTTGTATAACACCACACCTCACCCAACTGTTGGGGAGTCCCTCTTCTTTTTAATGTTCGGGCAGGAGCCACGGCTCCCAGTGGATTTTCTGCTGGGTCGAGTCCAGGAACCAGTTAAGGGTACTGTCCGTGACTGGATTCAGAAACATCAGACCTGGTTGCAGATTGCTTTTGAAGGTGCCTGAGACAGGTTGCGAGTGGCAGCAGAGCGCCGAAAGGAAAAGCATGATCGGCATGTCCGAGGGGCTCCTTTGAAGCAAGGTCAGTTGGTGAGGTTGCAGGATTTCAGTGTAAGAGGGCGTCATAAGATCCAGGATTGGTGGGGGTCGCTGCTGTACAGAGTGGTACGGGCACCAAGAGATGGTGGTGCTGTGTACAGCATTGCCCCTGTAGATGACCAGACAGGTGCACTGTTCCTTACTAAAAGATGTAGTTGGGGATAGGGCTCCAAGATGTGTTTTGAGGTCCCCTGCTTCTGTGGCGGGGGAGTCTCAAGTCAAGAGTGTGTCAGAAGGCGGAGGGGACTTGTGGGTTTTGCAGTATGAGGGTCCCCAGAGGGCTGATACTCAAGGGGTGGTGGTAAATCGGACTATCCCATCTTCATAGCCCTCACAATCTGAATTGACCTCTGGGGGGCTGGGTTCAGTAGAGGCCCCGGCAGTGTTAATAAGGGAGGTACCATCTTCTCCTCCAGCTGTTGCTCATCCTGGCCCTAGTGAAGTGGTAATGCGATGGACCTCACGGTTGACAGCCGGTCACCATTCCAACGTTCACCATCTCCTACGGTCTGTACAAGGTATGGCCCAGGTGGTTGGAAATTCATGGGGTTCTGGTCTACCTATTCCATTATTTTAGACCTTGGGACTAGTTGCGAATGGGTTCATTGTCGGGACGACGATGCATTTGGGGGAGGGGGGGGTGGTGGAATGTAGCAGGTGGAGCTGCGTTGATCACGCGGGAGGCGTGGTGATTTGTCAATTATCCACTTGAGGGCACATAATATAAGGCTTTGGTGCCCAGTGGGGGGGATTCCCTGACTTATCGGCGTTTGATTCTGTTCGTTTCTGGGTTGCTCTATCCCCTCCGACTCATGGTAAAGCAGTGTGAGTAAGGTAGATGTTTTGTTCCCAATTAATTAAGTTTTGCCATTACTTGTTTTTGGCGTTTGATAGCAGTGTGACACCGTAATTCTGCTTGAAGGCAGCGTATACATCACTTCATAGCAGGACTGCTTCTTCAGCATGACATCGGTATGGTGTGTCTGTTTCCCCCCTCGTGTGTGACTGAAAGTGTTGCCCGAACAGTATGTATGCCTGACTAAGCCATTGGTTTTTCCCTCTTGTTTGGCTGTAGCACATAAACTGTATCTGCCTTCCTACTAGATGGCGTCTGGACAAGTTACCAGCTGCAAGAACATGAGGGGGATATTGCTGCTCTGTTGGATCTGTTTTATATATATTTTGCGTGAAGTGGTTGTATCTTATGTATGAGGTTAAGTTTATTGGTGGTTTTGTTTAATTGTTGGTTGTTCGTCTGATTATTGTCCGTGCGTATTCGCTGTGTGGGTTTCTTTTATTGGCGTGTTCTGTTTGATTTTTGCTTTACAGAGCTCCTATGCTGACCGCCCATTCCCTCTTGTACCTGGCTCCTAGTTCCCAGTTGGTGTCATCGGGACGAAGTGTTTGTGCTTCGCTGTGTTTTTTAGGGTTTGGTGTAATAAAAGAATTTTAAAGGATACCGTGTCTCTTGCCTGGGCATATACCGAACCTGGGTGCCTTATTGGGGGTTGAGGAGGATCAGTTATGTCCTCGGATGAAATTCCTAGGGTGGCGTAATCGGGCATGTTACCTCTCATTTTTGGTGGGGGAGAAAAGGATAATTGGTATTTAACAAGTAGCAAATAGAGCCGTCTGGTATTACATCGCCACATTAAGGTATTCTTATTACGAGTTTCGAGTTTTTGATTGAGTTGGTTGTTTTGGTAGAGGAACTGAACGTGTCTCGACCCATACAATTACGTTTTAGCGGGTTCCATGATTTCTGTCGAGGTGCAAGTCAAAAAAAATTAAACAGACCCATTCGATGTCAGAGTTGGTTGAGTTAAGAAGCGTTCGAGTTCCAAGGTTCTACTGTATATTCCAAGTACGGACAGTATTGTCAGCATAGAGTGCACATTTAGCATTCCTATTAATAATATGGCAGTTCCTAAGCAGGCATTTGGGGGTGGCTGGGAGCCTTCTGGGCAGCGTAGAGCATAAGACTAGGTACACCCTGGATGGGATGCCAGTCTATTATAGGGCTGAAGGCTGGGGTACACCCTGGATGGGATGCCAGTCCATCACAGGGCACAAGGCTGGGGTACACCCTGTATGGGATGCCAGTCCATCACAGGGCACGAGGCTGGGGTACACCCTGGATTGGATGCCAGTCCATCACAGGGCACAAGGCTGGGGTACACCCTGTATGGGATGCCAGTCCATCACAGGGCACAAGGCTGGGGTACACCCTGGACAGGATGCCAATCCATTATAGGGCTGAAGGCTGAGGTACACCCTGGATAGGACGCCAGTCCATCACAGGGCACAAACATCAAAAACGATATTAAATTTTGAGACTCAATTTCACTTAATTGCAGGTCGCAGGTCTTTGGATTGCAGTACAGACAGTCACCAGGTTCCAAACATGATCCATTTCCTAAGTCTTTAATTCAAATTTATAGGTAGATTTACAGGTACATATGGTCCTTATTTAGCATTGGTTAGTCATTATATTATGATAACATACAATACATTGTTTTTAAAGTATGTTAAAGATGCTAAGGTATGTTAGGATGTTAAAGTATACTTACATGCTGCTTATGAATGTTCTACGAATGCATTTAGAAGGTACAGTTAATTTAAAGGGTCATCATGTATTTTACCTTTCTGTGCATATAAAAGGTTTAAGAAACACTTCCACATCACCTAAAACATCTTGAACATAATAATACCGTCCATGTTGAACTTACACAAATGTCTAAATGAAATAGACAAGCAGTTTCAGAAAATGGATGAATGGATGGAGATCCATCTTTCATGAATCTATGCCAACAAATGACACTGCTTTGGATTGCAATACAGCCCAAGTCGTTTTACCTGCAATTCACTTAATGCTAACTGGTAAATATCTGGCAGCATCTGTGTCCCTCCCCTTTAAAGTACCACTTTTGGAATGTATTTAGGTCCTGTGGCTCATGTTCCTGTGTTGAGTGATTTCTGGAAAAGAGCTACTTCTAAATAACTCATTTTATACTGCTGCAGAAAACAATGAGTCAGGTGCTATTTATTGAATTTAATATTAGATAAAGCTGCAACACATTGACATCAGAAATGGACCCCATACAACACATTAATCTGGCATTATCTGCCTCCTCTTCAGAGAATACCTGAGCCAATTATGTATTATTATTTCAAATCCTCTAGTTTTGTAAGTTCATATTTAACAAGAACTCTCTAGATCCTTATATTGGCTAAAGTAAATTATCATGTTTCTCAATGAGTTTCTTTATTTCCCAGTTTACCAACAAGATTATTTCAAATTTATATTTAGGCATTTGGATTTAATTTCAGGGATTCATTTATCATTAACATTATCACCCACTGATCAGGTGCTCTGCTAACCACTACCACCTGTGACCATGAACTCTCTCGGGATCTGACATCAATTATGACCAGTTTAGGGATCTGTCTTTTCAGAAGCTGTCCTGGGTCCTGTTTCTCTAATCATCTGGCCAGTACAGGTTTCATCCATGTCCCCTTTATATTATACAGTGATACCTCAGTTTTCAAACTCATTAGAACTCAAATTTCTTAAAAGTCGAACCAACCAGTTCGAAAAGAAATTACCTAGAACTCGATCTGAATCTCAGAAGTCAAACCGTGAACGCCAAAACCGGTTTGACAAGTGAAGATAACTTGTACGCGCGGGGAAATGAGTCCCGCGCCACGTTTATCAGCAGAAACAAAGGGTAATGCTTCAGTCTCTGCCTCGCATTCACCGTGATAGCATCATGCATGTTTACACTAGCTGAATACATATATTTAGACAGCAAAAATACATTTAGACAATGATAGAATGCAGCAACAGTAATTATTATTATATAAAAATACATTTAAAAATAAAGATTTCTTATTAATTATTTTAATATCATTAACAATAAACCATTAATACATTTATAATAATATTGTCGTGCCGAGCGGGGACAAAGGTGCAGACATCAGGGTATTGAGGAATACGGGGTTTAATTACAGGTAAGGCAGGCAAAACGCAGACGAACAATACAATGACCGGACTGGGGAAACAAACTGAAACGCGGATGAAATACAGAGGACTAATGACAACCAGAAACAGCTGATCACATGGGGATTCCACACAAGCTTAACGAGGGGGTGTGGCACACGGAAGGAGCGAATGATCAGGGCATGACACATTGGTTTTTTTTTTAACTTTACACATTGTATATATTTATTTTCTTACTTTACAAATTACTTTTTTTGATAATTGTGCTTAGATGTGTTTAGTACAGTATATGCTCTTCTTGTTTTATCCTTTTCATTTTGTGTTTAAATGCTAAAAAAAAAAAACATATTTAGGTGTAATTTTTGGGGGCCGGGAACCAATTAATTGGTTTTCCATTATTTCATATGGGGAAAATTTGATCAGAACTAAAACTTTTTAGGATTCTAACCTGAATGGATTAAGTTCGAGTTCTGAGGTACCACTTTAATAATTTACTCCCCATGATGTCGTTGTTTAACCACTTGCCTCTTAACATTATCCAGATTTTAATCTGAAAAATGAACAATATTACAGACAGACAGACAGACACACACACATACACACACACACACACACACATACACAAAAAAAAAAACAGTATGTGAGTCTACATGTGTGTTTGCAATATCTGAGCTATTCATAAGGGGGTGCTATCTGCTTACATTCTGCAGAGCCTGGGTGGAGGCTTTTATCATGTGTCTTAAAAAAAAAAACAACTTTTATACTGTCTACGATTAAAAACCAAACTGAACATATTCCTACAGATCATTTAACCAAACAGACAGCTAAATTAGATTAATTACATTGAATATCTAATACTATATTAAATGACAAATAATACACTAATGCATTAATTTGTAACCTCTACATTAAAGCAATTTTTTATAGAAGACCGAAAGTAACAACAACAACAGCAATATAACCTAAAGTTCAGCGTTAAATATTTAATGTAGACGTGTAATTTATGCTGCCACACCAAGGAAAATAATGTATAAATAGATTATATAAAACGGGATATGAGTCATTATTAAATTTGGAGTTCTACAAGAATATGCTTACTCTGTTGTATGGCCACGTAACCTTATTTATTACAAAGTGCATTAACCTTTTTATCTTAGAGTAATTTCCCAAAAACCAAATGAACAATTAAATTATTTATTATAATTTAGTCCTTAAATTTGACAAAATCATTTAACCACCTAATCATCTATGTAACCATATATTTACCTCTTAACCTCAATATATTTTGAGTCAGATAATCATTATTGGAAGCTTAGCTCATCAGGGAACAGGAAAAGCACTTTACATGGATCTTCAAGCAATGAGTCTGTTTTATGCTCCTCTTTTTAAGGGATTAAATGAAACTTAAAAAGGGGCGGGACTCCCACTATTTCAGTGTTCAAAAAAGTAATATGTAATATCACTGCCGGCTTTCATCACTCCTTCTTTCTCTCCCAGGTTCCATCTTTCACTCTGGTTTGGCTTAATGCCAAATGCTTAAGTGCAAAAACAAGGTACAGGTGGCGTAAATCTAACCGAACTGAGGCTGTCACTTGACTCAGCTTCCTATGACAGATGGTGGTCCTGCCCCCTCCCATATCAAAAACATCAGAAACAGACAGAAATAAACCCACCATTTTCCTTTTCTATAAAAACATTGTTTGTCAAAAAGCAAGCTGAGACACCCAATTTTCAAGTGAAATAAAACTTCAATAACAATCCCTTTTGTAACAGATATTTAAAAATAACCACTATTGACATTTAATCTTTACAGATATGAAAACTTATTTCATTTTGCACCACTTGCAAATGTTCTGAGGGCAGAACAAAAAATTATTGGTTCAAAGAGTTTACCAATCAGATTGCAGAGTGAGGCGTGTCAAAGCAACTAGAGGCAGGGGGACCAAACAATCACATGTCTTGGTCCCACCTTTAGTTGCTTGGATTTACCTCCTCTACAATCTGATTGGTTATCTCTCTGAAACCAATCATTTTTTGTTCTGCCATCAGAACATATTGGAATATATAGGAAGACAATTATATTTTCACAATATATATTCACAACAGTTAGTATGTGTATGTTTGATGTCGAGCTCTGTCAAAACAGTTGAAATAGAACTGGAACACCTCCTACATGTAAACACAATGTGCTGCAGCGTTGATTTGTTGTTTGAGTCTAAAAAGCTTCATTCTCAAATTTCACTTTACCAACCATACTGCATATAGGCAGAAAAACAATAGCGATAAACATTCAACATTAGACTTTAAAACCATCTGTTATGTCTGATTATTCAGTGGATCATAAGCTAAGCAATATACCCATGGATTGCTGTCTATCAGATAACTCCAACAATTTACCAAATGGATGCAAAATCAAGAATATTAATTTCCACCTGGCACTGACCATGTATTCCTTCACAATACTAAATCTTAGAATGGACCCCAATGAAACCCAATATTAGCATTTATATGATTATATTTGTAGTGCCTATACTGTAAATATTTATATTAGATTAGACTAAAAAGTGAGAAATTTAGTTAAAAGTAGTTTTTCCTCATAAGAAGAATGATATTAAGACTGTCAGCATTTGCACATCAAATTATGACATATCTGAGTAGCCCAGAATGTCCTGAAAACAAAACCATAAACCATATGTGGCTAACTCATGTACAAGCAATGTATTAAGCCTAAAATCAAAGGGATAGAAAAATGCTCAAAAATGGACAGGGTTCAAAGGGTTAACACAGTACTATGATTCGGTGTAAAACATTCTGCTTCAAAGTTCAAATGCAGCAATAAGGTATGTCTTATTTGAAGAAGTATTACACTTGTACAGAAGCATTTATATTGAAATATTAAGAAAAAATGTCCATGGTACAAATTATACTGTGACACAAATTTTAGGCCATACTGCCTAGCCCCAAGACGGTGCCTATGCTCCACATTTTATGGCGTGTTGTTCGATGTAGTCTGTTTCTGATCTTGACTTGGTCTAGCCCTGCCTTGATCTTGGTCTTGTCTTGGTTTCACCCTGCCTTTGTCTTGGTCGTGTCTTGGTTTCACCCTGCCTTTGTCTTGGTCGTGTCTTGGTCTTGAAACACTCTGGCCTTGATAATGACTTGGTCTCAGTATAGGTGGTCTTGACTACATGACTAGACTGACGGTTGGCACCGTGCACTCACGCCGAGACTGGGAACAGGACTGAACAGAGCCGAACCGGATGACAGGACTTGATTGAAAATTGTACTTAAGGGAATATGACTGCTGCAGGCAGGAGATAAGTCTCTGGGAACAGGACAGGATCTAAAGACAACCCAGGAGTATGGGGAACACAGGACTGAGGGGGGCATAGGGCTGCAGGACCAGACAAACACACGTGCAACACATGAGGGCATTCAGGGCAGGATAACTGGTCATTACTATACACAACAGGGTAACACAATGGGAAAATCATAATAGGTAGACATGACAACCTTGACAACACTAATCATTACCCACCTCGTGGAATTATAGCTGATCCAAAACTCAAACTATAGATGATATTAAGGAACAACTATGCAATTAGTTGTAATTGGATATTAACTTTAATTGGTCTTTCAAGAAATCTGACAAACCAATTAATCCAATATGACAAATAGCAAATGTTCCTTTTTTTCTTGCCCTCCCCTCCTTTGCCTTTCATTAGTATTGTTTCTCTGTCTCTCTTCATTGGCTCCCTATAGTAGCTCATATGAAGGTGAAGCCCTTTCTGCTGGCTTTCAGAGTCATTAATGGATAAGCATCTATCTCCATCAAGAGGTTTCTTAAGACCTGCATCCCATCTGGCCCTCTTCGGTCAGCAAACCAACACCACCTGGAGATCCCTCCACCATATGTGAAGTCTCACTCCAGACATTTCTCATGCATGGTTCCCTGAATGTGGAAAGAGCTGCCCAACCAAATCAGATTACCTCTACCCCTTCAAGAAACATCTCAAGGCCCATCTGATCCAGGAATACCTATCCAAACTTACACAATTCCATGTTTCTTTAATGTTGCACTTTTTGCTGATTGAGTAGTAGTCTTATTAAGTTCTTGCTTTGTTATGAAAATGTTGTGCAGCTCTTTCTCCAATACTGTTGTAACGTTCGTGGTGAACGGGCAGGCGGGAAACGGGGAAGGACGAGGCAGGTAGGTGAGAATGCAGGAAATGGGGTTTTATTAGGGAAAGACAGGGCAGACGGCAACGAACATCAATGACCGATCTGGGGAAAATGGACTCAGACGCGGACTAAATACACAGGACAGGCCGAAAATAACAGGCAACAGGTGATCACAATCAGGAAGTAACACGAGGTAACGAGGGGGGCGTGGCACACACAACGATCGGACGAGCCAGGCGTGACAACTGTTTATTACCTGGGAATTCATTGGAAGTTCAGTCTGACTGCACTTATGCCTTAGCAACTCCTTGACAACACGTATATTTGTAATGTACAGTTTGCCTCAATTGTACACCGCTTTGGACAAATGTATTTGCTAAATAAAGTAAATGTAAATGTTTCTTAAATTAGAACTTATGATGAGTATTCCCTTACAATCGGGAATTTACTATGTTCATATATATAAAGAATTTGCATAAAGTGTCTGGCTATATTTAAAATAGCTACTGGACTTAAAAAAAGAATTAAACCATGTGAGCAGCTTTGAAACTTTGTGATAGTGCAGAGTTTGAAAAATGTGACCCCGTGGACCCCCTCACCCCACCCCCCAGGTTGTCGCCATCTCCCTGAGCGATCAGACTGTGACTCTCCATGTTAAAATATCCCCCTGCTATTCTCTGAACGTGTAAATCCGTGAACCTTGCGGACATGCCAATTAATTAATGTGCAGTAAGAGATAGCCGCTCTTGCCAAAGTGCCCCTTAAGGGCTGCACTGCATCTGAATAAATACACAGTCTGAGCAAAGGCAGCCAGCTGGTAAAACAGCAGGAGCCCATCAGATTTATTTATAGACTGAGGAGGTTAATTTTGGTTCCACTCTGCTCTATTTTTAGAGGCTCGATTCCATTATTGAGAGATGTTTATCACTTCAATTGTATTCAAGCAAATATGTTGCCAAGACTAAGTGGCTCTTTAAATCCTTGCGCATGAATCTGATACAACGGCAGCGACTCCAGGCAAACCGGTAGGGGTCCTACTCGCATATGTGTATCACATGTCATGCCCAGCAGGCTGAGGTGAGGTCTTGTGAGAGAGACATTATTTCCAAGTGATCCATGTTCCATCTCAAGATGACTTAATGGCTTGAGATTTTTAATATTTTTATGCATGTTTTAAAGCATTTTAAAACTGAGTAAAGGTCCTCATGGAAAAAACAGCTTTCTGTGATTCAGTGTCATTATGTGGGATCAAATCCCAAAATTTACAGTCAGGCTATTCACCAGTGTTTGGCAGTCTGCTCCTCTCCATATGACAGTGATGCTCTCATTCACCCACTCCCTCGCTCTTTCGCCATCGCACAATCCTGCCTCTTTCCCTCTTTTTTTGGAAAGCCTGCATGAGTTTCAAGTGACACCTTCCACCATGCCTTAGGGGGGAAGGAAACCAAAAGTTTTTGGGGGGGGGGTGAGTGAGGGAGGGGGGGGTGAGTGAGGGAGGGAGGGAGGGAAGGGTGGGTGTCGAGGGGGAAACAAGTGACAGTAATAAAAGGAAAAAGTGAAGGAAGCCCAGATACACAGAGGAGAGGGGGAAGCGAAGGAGAGACATAAGCAGCCATGCCGGAAGCTAAGAAAGCAGGTAGGGTACATACTTACAAAGCAGGTAGGGTACATACTTACAAAGCAGGCAGGGTACATACTTACAAAGCAGGTAGGGTACATACTTACAAAGCAGGTAGGGTACATACTTACAAAGCAGGTAGGGTACATACTTACTGTACAAAGCAGGTAGGGTACATACTTAGGCTGTCAAATCATTTACAAACACATAGACGAATCTCGCAATAATAAAAATGATAATAATAATCATGCGACCATTCAGACTTTGTTCAAAAAGTTATTTTTGCATTATTCTGGTCCCAACCCATTTCAATAAGCTTATTGTTTGTTTGTCTTAGCAGAGATAGTGGCAGCTGTCGTGACACTTGTGACAACTGTCATAAGCTGCTGTACGGCAGGAGACTGCGAAAATCACATTTGTTGCATGTCATTTCATTATTATACAGCACATAAGTTATGACAGCTATTAAACTGTGCTGACGTGTTCTCACATACTGTTATGTGTAAAGATGTATTATTCTTAAAGTTTTGAAATACTTGTAATTCTATTCGATTTTTTAAATTGTTTAAATTCAAGAACATAGGAACATTAGAAATTTACAAATGGGAGGAGGCCATTTGGCCCCACAAGCTCATCTGGGGAGAACTCAACTACAGTAATAGCTCAGAGTTGTTAAAATCCTATCTAGCTCTGATTTAAAGGAACCCAGGGTTTTAGCTTCCGCTACACTAGCAGGAAGACTATTCCATACTCTAAGCGACTTCCTAACTTAAATAATAATAAACCAATGTGTTTTTTACTGATAAAAATGGGAAAAAAATACATTTCTTTTTGTTAGGAAACATTTATATAACTGAAATAAGTACAGAACATTGTTTTGATAAGAATACAGAAGCATCACTTAGAAAAATAAGATTAATTTCTTTGAAATGACTGGCAAAAGACTTGTTGACAATACCTGCTGCATTTTGAAAATGGATACTACTACACCCATGAATTTGCAGTGCATATCAGTTTTGGTATTTGTGAGTTTGATAATACATCCGCTTTCTACTTCCTGTTCACTGGGTACTGTAGCTTTTTCACTTTCGCCTCAAGAACTGCATAGCGATCTTTTTTTTTAGTAAAAGCTCCTAAAACATAATCATTCATGCTAGAATTAGTTTTTTTATACTTTGCAGTAATCTCAATTGTATAGGAGCCTTCACTGTATGCCAACTCATGAAATGTGACGATAGCAAGAGCAGCAATACAGAGGTTTCATTTACAGCAATGGAATATACTAGAAAAAGTACTGTTAGTACTTTTCAGAGAAATTAATAAATTTCCAAACTCCTACGACCATTTTTGCCAGTTTTCTGGAGTGTATCATTCTAAGGTGTGATGGGCAGAGTTCCAGCGACAGCAAACCCATTAATCAGCTGTGGGTTGGCAAATGAATCAGTCTTATATATTGAGGGTGGAGAGAATAGTGAATGTTAATATGCTGTTTCTATGTGTCTATACACCATTTGTGTGGGTTTTCTGAAAAAAATACAGTAGACTGCCTTCCCTAATAGTCAATCAGTATGGTATTCTGATCTATATTAGATCAAACACAGGAGATGAGCAATAAAAATGTCTAAGCAAATTATGTGTTAAATCCACATCACTTGACAGTACAGGATATCAAAGTGCTCACCCACTTCTCCTCTAACTATGAAGTATTTAGAAAATCAGGGAGAAATGCTGTTACTTGTAGGAGAACTTTCTGGTTGGTGGGGCTTCAGTCAGTGAAATATTTGGGATGGTGCAAAGTCTACTTACTTACTGCAAAGCAAGCTGTGCTAAGCAAGGAAATACTGGTACTGTAGGTGGGAAGTATCACAACGTTTTACAACCCGCTGCAAGGTGTTGGAAGGGAAATATATTTACAGCTTCAAGAGCAATTATAGACACTTAACAAAATAGCATACTGTATCTGTGCTAAAACACAACACCTACCAAGCTGTATTTTCAGGTGTGGTCTTTGTATTTTGCTAGAATTCATAAATGGTTGCTGCAAAACTTAATAGCATGACAGGGTTAATAGAATTATGATGCTGTGACAAATCTGACTTACTCGGCGTCATGTAGGGGAAGAGTTTCATTCCATCTTTCCATTAGTATCAAAAGAGGACAGTTCCGGAAAACATTCTGTGAGAAATCACAGTAGAAGTCTGTTCTAATCTGCAGCTGCCGCATGATTGGTTCATATTTCATTCATTTCGAGGGTGTGAATATTTTTTGCAGCCTGGTGACGGTTGCTATGTTTTGGCAGAATTATATTACAGCTGAAGGAATATACTGTTATAACATGATGTTTTGGCTAAGTTACAATGTGGTGGAACATGGCTAAAATAACACTTAGACTATACATGCACTTAAAAAAGGCATATAGTTAAAATTGTGTTAGAACACATGGTTTTCTTCAGTTATTTAGAAAACACGTATATAAATTGAATTTAATTTGAAGAAGTCTTTAGGTACTTAGTTGTTCAATATAACAACAATTGACTGAAAAGCAACAGAAAATCAATACGTTCTGTCAAGTGCTAATTTGAATTGTCTGGTTCATTTGGGTAGACTGCAAACACATTGAGGCTCCTGGCTGGCACTGGAATGCACTATCAGCACCCAGCACTGGCGGGTCGGGGTGTCACTCACTGCGGCATTTCAACAGTTTCACTTACACCAGAGGCAATGCACTATTCTTGGGACTTTCATTGCTTAGAGCTTGTACATTGTACATCACCCAAAAGCCACTTTTACACATAAGCTTAGACAAATAGCAGCAATGAAGTTCTTACTAGTTCACATGTTCTCACTGTGCTATTACACCTATTGTCTGTTTATATTTTTTATTTGCAGACTGTTAGTTTTTCAATGTGTTGGATGTGATTGAACAAATAAGCACCCCAATGCACTTTTTGCACACGGTCAATAAAACATCTTGAATCACAGGCAGTATTAGATTACTTCCTAACAAGTCATCATGTCCTACTGCTGGAAATTGTAATATTGTGTTATCTTAAATGAGGGTTGGGGTATGAATTGTGCCTTCTCTCTGAGTGGGTGGAGCCTGCATGCTCTCCCCGTGTCATGTGGGTTTTCTCCAGGTTTGCTGGTTTCTTCCTGCAGTCCAAAGGCATGCAGTTAGGCTAATTGATATCTACGATTTGCCTGTGATTATGTGTGATCCACGATGTACTGACCTGCCTGTGCTGCTGGGGATGGTCTGCAACCTCTCCCCATGCAAGCCTTGACCTTCATCAAAGGGGTTAAAGGGTTAGCATTACCGTGGATAGAGTGATTCACAAAAATGTAAGTTTTGTTTTAAAGGTTCTGCAGCAATTAAATTCCTGGCACTCAATTCTGGCCATTGTCTTGGCCTTTCCAAACTCTATGGTGTCATTGTCCTGCTGCAAGCAAATCTCTGTTCCCATAAGACCTTTGAAGATTGTTCCACTTTGACCTTGTTTCCTTAATGGTCTATTGGTAGTGTGTTAATTGTGTGCTCCATCCACTAATCCTTCAATTCCTTCCATTCAAGCAGCTCTTGCTCATGATGCTGCCACCACTACATATTAGAATGATCTTGCTGGATGTAGCATTTGGTAAAAAAAAATAGAACTCTATTATGTGTTTGATCAGCCTACAGTCTTTTCCCACATTGTTTGAGAGTCTCCTACATAACGTTTTGCATTATAATGACAGATAAATTCAAATTAATTTTTGTCAAACACAGTGTCCTCCAGGGAACTTTTAATTAATGGTTAGGCATATATGGTATCTGAACTTGAATTTAATTGGGTTTTTCACAATTTCATCCATGTGAGTCATTAGATAGATACATGTAGATGTTGGAGGTTTGGCTTTTTCTAATGGATGCTGATTTTGCTTAGTACTTTGAAGGATTTGTTTGGTGTAGATTCTGGGTAGATTTATGTGCCTTCTATGTCTTGATATTTGATGGCTGCGGAGCAGTGAGTGTTTGTCCACTCACACTCATATTGGAAAGGCTTTTTTGTTTCACATGACAGCGTATGCAATGCTCAGTGAGGGGACCTTCACATAGACATGTGTATTATTCAACATAGACAAGTGTATTCAGTATGAATGACCCTTTAACTGAAACTTTAACCAGGTGGTACAAACAGGTGGATTTCAATCAAAATGATACAAATTCTGAAGGTGACTGATGTGCAAGTACTTGAAGTAGAGATTCCTTTACCAGTGCTAATATTAAGGGGTGAATACTTTTAGATGAAGTATTTTGAGGTTTTTTTATTTAATTGTTTTTCAGTGTTAAATATTAAAAGCATACATTCCGAGATCCATATTTCAATGTACATTGACAGCATATTCAGCGTAATACATTCACTAAAACCTGTGACGAAAATGACGTAACGTTTAATACAAGTTGAGTGGCTTTTTATAGAAATGTTTACATCAGAAAGGGAAAAATATGACTGGCTTCCTCCCCCGATGAGCCATCTGCTCCTTTTTAACTGCAGAGATCTGATGTCACTGTAAATCAGCACACTGACGGAAACCCGAGAACGGCGGGCGGAGCGAATGTGAGGGCATATGGAAGGAATGAGGCGGCTGTCCATTAAACAAGGGCCCTACCGCACTGGGTGTGACCATCCCTCGCTCTGTTTTTTCCTGCAGCATTGGGACTGCCTTTTCTCTATGCCCTACCTTTTCCCATCATGCACCTGATTGTCACAAACACACATTCATGTGACACTATAATACAAAAGTTATCTAACAGTGCTCTCGACTTTAATACCAGGAATAGTTAAACGTAATAATAGTTAAGCATAACAGAACTCTCTTCTAAATTGCCATTGCATACCTTTATACTGCCTAACGGTTACCAAAGTCGTTCTCTCAATCCCTGAATAAAACTTTGCAAGCTAATTTCTTTGTCCTCCTCAACCCTTGACAGCCAAATGACCGCGTGTCTTCTCCACTTCGTCCTCCTAGCTATTACATTACCATACTGTTCCACCACACCCACCCATCACGTTCCTGCTATGACCTTCAAGCTCACGCTAACCTTAGCCTGAAGTGGCACATAGCACTCGTGTAGCACTGTGGTCCAATGCCAAATGACTCATTAGCATAATACAAGTCTTTCTTACTGTACATTGGGGCTGCTGAATAATACTCTAAGCTGAAAGCATCTCGACATTTTAAATGAACCTATATATTTAACACATTGCATGTTAAAGTATGTGCTATGCTATTTTATTATTTCCATGTATGTATGGCAAAGAACATAACACAGTTAGCCTCGTAAGCTAATGATAGCACCTGACTCTCCCCATTCACATCTTCTCGTTTTCATGGTATTTGCCAGCAGCCTGACCTCCATTAATTTCCCCCTGCTTTGCCCTTTCCTTGCTTTCCGTTTCAAAGGAACTTTTTTGGCGTCCATCTGCTCCTTTGACCTTTGCCCTCTAACCCTTCTCACTCACCTCACATATTTCCTTGGTGTCACATCCAGGGCCCTCGCCTGATGTAATTTTATATCCTAGGATATCAGGTTTTATTCCAATATCACATGCATCCTCATCAGTAATAAATTAGAAACATCTCTGCTCCGGCTAGTATATTTAGTCCAGGTCCGTCGCTTGTCTATCTGTTTTCCTTATTTAATAATGGTAATAATTCATTCCTGCACTCTCCACTTTTAGCCGCAGTTTGGATATGGAGAATAACATTTCACAACAAAACATGACCTCTGATGCTCAGCTTGTCACCTTGAGCATTCTGCCCAATTTGCAGCATCTCTCCACCTTCCTCTAAGCATTGGTAGCTGTTAAGGAGAAATGTCTCCCGGTCATAACCTTTATCATCATTTCGACAATCTGAAATAACAAGGTGACAGTCTGCACCTCACCAGTGTCTCATGTTACATTTCTGTCTCTGCTGAAATTTCAGTCTTAACTCCTATTTATTTAATTAGGTGTCTTTCACTATTATTAATTACCTTTCATTGGGAATGAACATAACAACTGCCTTGATCTCTTTTACTTTGCACATATCCGTACTGTGGATCTTTACAATTGCTCTCATTCCTTTCTCCTTTTTAGACTGTTTTCAAAGTCTGCCTGGATTGCTTTACATTAGCCTTGTAAATCTTATCAGCACGACTGTAAATCCATCTAGTGATTTAATGGAAAGCTTAACCGTCCCATGTAGTGCTGCCAAAACACACCCATGGAATCACTGTCCAAGTATTGCTCGTTCATAGACACCTGTCAAGACCTGTCAGAATCATGCAAACTCATGTTGCATGGATAAAAAATGACCTCATTGCATATATAGCAAAGTATTCACATAGTAATGTATTTCATCCGCAGTCCGAAAATTCAAAAATCCAAAATTCTAAAAAGGAAAATGTTAAAAATATATGTGTGTGTTTGTGTATGACAGCATAAACTTCTACAAATATTGAACTTTTTTCAGATATTTTTTTACAGAAGTTCCACAGTAATTTGAGTGAAACACATGGTTCTGCTTCACAGAATAATATAAAAGGTTAAAACTATTTGTGACTGATTCTGAGTTGGCTAAATGTGGGTGATATATGCCAATATCTTGAAATTGGACACCGGACAGTTAATTAACACATCACTCATGATACGAGCTTCTGGCTGGCCATGCAGCATAGGGCTATGTGAGAGTTTGCTTAATAAATGAAGGTCGATGCAGAAGATCTATCTTGTGAAGTTTGGGAAAACTAAAAAAAACTTGCTCTAACAGCATTTTTCTATATTATTCTGAATTTTAACATTTCAGACAGAGTGGATGTAAAAATGCTGGTTTGAATTCAGATGATGCGCACAGGACTATTGTGTTTTTAATGGCTTTCATTCATGTACTGCTCAGTCATGTGACTGTAGGCCATTTAAGAAACTAACCACAAAGATAGAGGGGAAAAACTGAGACCACTCAGCATGCCAGAAAATGATAAAATGATGCTTAAAACAATGATACAGTTCATTGTGTCTTCTCACACATATTCCTGGCTTAGTTTCTGCAACTTGCTGTATTGAAGTTCTTATGCTTCTTCATCCTGAGCTTCCAGTGAAGTCTTAATGACATGAGTTCATAAGGATGAAACAACAGCAAATGGGAATTTAATACAACTTCCAAATATTGGTCACTCTCTACACATAAGGAAGAGTTTTCTTACTTCCAAAAATATATATTTGTGTAGATAACCCTAACATGACAGAAGTGCAACACCACGGAATATGATCCAATCTCCAGAGATTATCACTTTGCACACAGATAGTTCTTGAGCCCTGAGGAATAAACCACGTGGTCACTGGTGTTTTCTGCAAAAGTTCTTATGACACTGAATTGGAGGATTTACCTCGCAGTAAATGCCAGATTTAAAAAGATGTTCAGGAGAACCAAGGGTTTTAGATTAGCTGAAAAATGCAAAGTTAGTTGTAAAGCCCCTCATAATTAGAGGTGTCATTAGGGGCTAAATATAAATAACAGTCTAGGAATGGTGTCTTATAACGGCGTGCAGAACACTGAGAGGAGGCCAGCTAATGTGCTGCCCTCCTGCCCTTATCCCTCACTGCAGAGTCAGCACTGACATTTGGCCGGCAGCTTTTCTGCTATTTGCAATGACATGAACTTGGGTTTTCATTTACATGCTTTGTCACAATTGCACAGCTACATCAAATAAGTGTTTTTTTTTTACCCTCATACCAATTTCTGATCAACCTGATTCTGAAAAGGTCCTATTCAAATGTTAAATTTAATAATAAATAATGCTAAATAACATATATAACAATACCAATCAATAGATTATATTATTTTGAAATATAGGTTATCCATATATTACGTTTTTAAGCTCTAAGGTTTCTTGCAATTTTTTTTTGCTGTTTAATTAATACTATTTAGTTTATTACTGGTTTGCCCAAAGTGTTTTTCTGCTCTTATACCTTCAAGCTTTGATTGTGGAATCACAGATTTTCACCATAGCAAAAGACTGCATGATCGTAGCACGACAAATTAGCCGCAATCTTCTCCTTACATGAGTGTAAATCCGTGAAAAGCGTACGTATGCCAGCCAAGCGGAATTTGTCCTGAGGCAGATTGTCTGGTATCAACAAAATTTCACAGCTGACTGCATCAGTTTCAGAGGCCTGTGTCAGAGCATTGGGACAGCGGTGTCCTGAGCGAGTGCCATTAGGTTCCCCGTCCCCCGCGGAACACCGTCAGAGCATTGGGACAGCGGTGTCCTCAGCGAGTGCCATTAGGTTCCCCGTCCCCCGTGGAACACCGTTAGAGCATTGGGACAGCGGTGTCCTGAGCCAGTGCCATTAGGTTCCCTTGTCCCCCGCGGAACACCGTCAGAGCATTGGGACAGCGGTGTCCTCAGCGAGTGCCATTAGGTTCCCCGTCCCCCGCAGAACACCGTCAGAGCATTGGGACAGCGGTGTCCTCAGCGAGTGCCATTAGGTTCCCCGTCCCCCGCAGAACACCGTCAGAGCATTGGGACAGCGGTGTCCTGAGCGAGTGCCATTAGGTTCCCCGTCCCCCGCAGAACACCGTCAGAGCATTGGGACAGCGGTGTCCTGAGCGAGTGCCATTAGGTTCCCCGTCCCCCGCAGAACACCGTCAGAGCATTGGGACAGCGGTGTCCTGAGCGAGTGCCATTAGGTTCCCCGTCCCCCGCGGAACACCGTCAGAGCATTGGGACAGCGGTGTCCTCAGCGAGTGCCATTAGGTTCCCCCCCCCGCAGAACACCGAGACATGCAGTGCTAAATTAGGCTTCATCCCCTGACTGTATTGCATTGTGTCAGAGTAGTCGGGTGTGACTCCCATTTTTAACTTTACTTCGCGTTTACATTTCCATTGATCTCTTTATTGGGCTGGGATTACAGCCAACAGGGGCCTCGGAGGGCACATAAGTACATTACAGCACAGACACACATGCATGTTTACGAAATAATGGTAATATACAGCCACGGTTTCACGTGAATAAATCTACCTGTATATGCATTGTGATTCTCAACAATGCCCTTCTGAAGACATTTTGTTTATTTAGTTGTTATTAAAGGAGTTGAAAATAGTTGTGGGGCACAGATGGTCCTTTATTTTTAATATTGTCAAAATAGGTATACAGAAGAGTCTCAGAATGAAGCAAATTATTTTTTTATTATTATTATTTTTCAAATGATTACTTATTTCTTACCTGTAATATTACATTTCATTAAAATAGTATTTCAATGTCATATTTACATTTAAATGATCAATTTTATATTTATATGTTGCATTTGCAGAAGGTTTAGTGTTCGTCATCATCACGATTCTTGCATGCTGATGTTAGCTCATACATACAGTACAGTATGTGCATCACCCTGTCCAGCAGGGGTCCTGTTCTGTGAGCTCAAGAGAGAATATGAGGGCTGAAGGAGAAAACGATGCTTTGAAAAAACTGATGCTTCTGTTGTTATGGAGGACAGTTCCAAATAATACCGTACATTTGGCGATTTTTCCATTTCCAAAGATCTAAATGAACAATTAAATAACCTGGTTGCTAAATTGCTATTTTTAAAATTTATATTCAGTTCTTTGTCTCCACAATCATCATTTGTGCTGTATTTACTAACCTTTAAATTTTACTTATACAATTGATTGAAATGTATTAAAAATGTGTCATAAAATTATAAAATAGTATGCTGAGGTAAACCCAAGATATTGAAGGTGACACTAGAAAGGCAAGTTTCTTTTTCATGATTAATATGAAAACACCCAAGTAAATACCAGAAGGACAATATAGTGGATGAAATATAGTGGATGAATAGACAACCAAACCCCTTCTAGCATCCATAGGATAGATGTTGTGAGAAGTGTTAGGAATGCATTCAGTTTTTAGGTGGGTATAACACATTAAATAAAACAGACATTGGCTAGTAACCACAATTACAATTAATTTTTGAAATTGGCTAATAAGCGCAATAACTCTGCTAGTGAAACATTGCATATTTGGGGTATTATATGAATAATTACATTTAAAAAAAAAAAACAAAATGAGTTTTTGCTCCATCACTTCACATCTCAGCTGGATTCCTATTTACCTGTCTATACTACTTAACCTCATTTCCGATCCTTTCAGGAAGAATAGGGTAGCTTAGTGGCCCAGACTCCAGATTCAAAGATTCATATTCAAAGATGTCACTGTCATTGTGTTCCGCACAATAAGATTATGGTAGTGACTTTCAAAGCCGATGCAATCAAGAATACAAAGCAAACAATAAATGCAAAAGGTAAGCAGTGTACAGAAACAAACAATATATCCCGATTGAAATAAATTATAAAGAGACAGACTATGTAACAATGACATAACGTAAAGTGCAGGGGTGATAAGTGGCAATATATCATAGGCTATTGCACATATTTGCATATTGTACAATGAATAGTCATCTCTGTAAAATGCAGTGGTGCATTATGGTACTTATGTTAGATGGCTGTTGGGGATACTCTATTCCCAGGGTCATGCCTTCCTATGTATGTGGGCCACTCTGGCATGAATTCCTTCAGGTCTTTTTCAGGTCAAAGACATGCAGCTGATTAACCCAGGGACTGTGAATCGGCCTTAATGAACTCGGGGTGTACCAAGCGTTATATAACAGAATATTTAAGTACGTGGTTATGAAGAGAGAGAGTATGAATGTACACTGACGATTACACTTATAATTAAGATTGCAACATTATCTTTTGCATTTTAGAGTGATCATTATTTTTTGCTTTCTTTTTCAGATAATGCACCAGAGGGTGATGGTAAGTCAGATGAGAGAGGGCATGGCTGTCTGTCTATATTTTACAGGGTTTCTGTGTCTGTGTGCCTGGTAAGTCAACACACGGTGGTCTTTATTTTTAAAACTGTCCTACAGGCCATGATTTCACATTGCTGAAGGCATCTGTGTGCAGCCTCTGCTTGTCACTACTTTCACATTCATGCTTTACTCTCAAACACGGTGATATTTAATTTCTACACATATTGCAATATGCTGTGGTATCCCCTAACTCTTTGGATACAAGTCTGTTCAGTTTTATTAATGACTGGAAGCAAACTGAAGGGCCGAGTGAATGTATAAGACGGTGAAGAAGAAGAAAGAACATGTGAATGTGAATAATTGTAAATAAAGCCATTATGACTATAATAGTGATTGCTGGACAAGCTTTCTCCATGCAATACATGCCAAAGTGCATTGTAAAAATATATTTGCTTATTAGTGTTTTTTATAGTGTCATTGAGGCAAAACAATACACACAAATAGCAATAAAGTCTGTTGGCGTGTGAAGAGATACAGTATTAACTAATGCAAGTAGCCTACCAGCCCTTCATATTTGGAATGGAAGTTTGTGTGGATCTTACAGAATTTACAGAGGAGAAGGATGACATAATCCTTTACATGAGCTCTTTGGGGCATTTGTTTGTATGTGTGTGAATGCTGAGATTTTTTTATTTATGGCTTATGAAAGCATTCCATCAGGCACCGTGAAAATAAGATCCTTACCAATGGGGTCTTACTTTTTTATTACATGGGTGTTTTGGGAGTGCGTTGAATGTTTTTAATTGCATCTATAACACTAATGTTAGATGCCCCAAATTTTTATTTGGTGTCTGTCACTTTAATGTTGCCTCGTGCAGAATGCCCTGCCTTCTGCTGGGTCGTCAGCCTTCCCCACTGCATGATCATTGTTGTGATGATAGAGTCCATCCATTTTTTGTTGGTCATCCTCTTCCTCTTTTACCTTAAATTTTTCCATGCATTATCGTCTTTTCCAGTGCACTGGGTCTTCTCATAATGTGCGTCAAATACGATATCTGTGTCTTGACACAAATGGAAATGCTTTTTGCTTTGTATTGCACTTGAAGGTTTTATGTGTTTTCTTGCCAGCATGTCCATTTAACCTCCACACTTGTACTGTATCCACTCCTTTCCTAAAAGCAGGCTCCCTTCATTGTCAGAGGGTGAAAAGACATGGGGTGACCAGATAATCCATGTCAGGGAGGACACTTTGAGCCAGGACAGGATATATAAACTGCCATTTCAATCAAAAGGACCTGAATTTCGCTTAAGCACTGAGTCCTTGCTGTGGGCTGATTGGTCAGTCTCCTATAATCATACGTGTTACTAATGTTAATGTAACTAGGTAGCTCAAAGTGTCCTCCCTGACATGGATTATCTAGTCCTCCTAATAAGACAAGTAAGATATGGTATAACTGTGTAAGACTCTGTGTAACTACCTGTATGTGAAAGTAGTCCAGAGTGAGCTTCACAGTCTATTTACCTCGACCTCTAGCCTGACACTGTGGGAACCCAAAGCTCAGTGGCCCTTACCAGTTGCAACCCTGTGGTCAGGGACCACGAGTCATCTTCTATAACTCTAGAGAAATCTATGTTTTTGGGCTGAGCCACAGTATGTGGACAATGTTTGGGCCTGGAATCACCAGTATGTGGGAAAGCTGTAATGATCAGAGGTCATGAGCTTCTGTAGTCTCAGGTTATGTTTTGGAATTGAACTCTGCATGACCTTTCAGCTGAGGGACCATTAATGCATGAGACTATCTTCCTCTCCACATACACTTCCCCTCACGCCATTTGTGTGCATTTTCCTGAAGGTTGCTTGTCCTCCAGAGTGACACAAACTGACAAAAAATGTCTGAATCACCATGCCTGCCACTGCACTGCATCTATAAGCAGTTTCTGCAGGCTCAGAAAGACATAGTATGCATGTATGCGTCTGCATTCCTGCTTATATCTGTGAGCTCATCACTGCGATCTACCTGCTGCGTACTGCATTGTTACACATGTCAGAATCGAAACATGCGGTGACAGGAGAAATAGGGCTCTCTGCACAGCGGTTGTTATGCACACACTTGTCTGTGTCTGAATCGGTGTGCGTATCTGCATAGTATGTGTTTGGGCGATGGATTGCAGCTCTACAGAACTTATACATTAGCATTGTGGCTAAAGCCTTCAGAAAAAAATTAAACAAAATGATTGTTACAGAAAAATAAAAGTGTCAACAAATGAGCAGGAATGCCAGGAGAGTAGTGGAGACATAATGAGGTCAGGTCATACACTAACAGGTACACCACAACATCCATCAGCTTAAAATAAACCGGCTCAGGGGGAACTTTTTTAATTTTAAAGTCAAAACGCACAATTGTCTCTTACTGAAATAACTATTCATTAGATGTGTAATGGTATTTTAAGGTGTAATTGACACTTTTTTTATAGTCGGTGATAAAACATTCAGTTGCATTTGTTTAGTTGATGGCTTCGTGCAGAGTGACGAAGCAGCGATGACATCTAGGCTCAGCGAGTTTCCTCGGGGCAGCCGAGGTGAACGGCCTTGGGACTAAGGGCCCCGCCTCCACTGATAGGCCTGTTCCGTCAGCCTCCCTAACCTGTTCAGCTGCATGCTGCCCCAGTTTTTATTTTCATTTTTTGTTGCATTTGGCACTAGAATCAGTTACTGAACCAAAAAAAGCTTTTCTGCCCTCTCAGCTGATCAAAATGTCAGACATGTAAATACTTTGCCCTTATGCCTCAGGCTGCACTAAATGGCTGCCCCAGGTAAAATGAGCTATAATTCTGCCCAATTCCCTAGATTATACAAGATTATACAGTATTTTCTCCAATTTGACTGCGATCTGAAATAACAGATGAGAGAAAGGGTAAGTATGATATAAACACATTATTGTAAGGTCTACAGAATCATGACTGAACAGTATTGAAGGTACACAATAATGCTTTTTATTACTATTATATACTGTCCTGTTTCAGTTTTGGCATAGTGCATTTTTTGTTAAAGTGAATGTATTTTGCTCCACATGAAGTGATCACATGGTGTCTAATTTGGATATGGAGAGCCGAACTCATCATTGTACATTCTGTATTCACAGATCTGGTGATATACATTCGTTTCTCCACTTCATTTTTAGCTGGATATATAAGTTCTTGCAGAAATAGGAGTCACTGGATGTCTGGCCTCTCTTTCCTAATAACCCTGTCATAGTGAGTAACACTGCTGGCCGTCACTCTTCCCCTGCAGCACCTGCCCAGGAGGCAACAGAACTGTCTGGGCTCTTTGTGCAGAAGCCAGAGACGGTCTGCGCAGTTGCAGGTCGGTAACCAGTCCCACCCAATTACCATCCTAGAGTTTATATTTCTAATCAGCCAATTCAGGATGGACTGTTTGTCGTATGAGCTATTAACAAGTGGCTGTACTGCCAGGGAGCGACATTATGTTCACGGCGAAGGTGGACTCCTCCAGCCTGCAGAGGAAGCCCGTGCTGAAGTGGATGAAGGGAAAGTGGATGGACCTGGGCAGCAAGGCCGGCAAGCACCTACAGTTCAAGGAGACCTACGATAGGAACACCAAGGTCTGGCCACAATTAAGTGAACAGAATACAGCCAGATGCCATTTCACATGACATTTGACAGTTTGACGTGGCAACCCAGATCTCATTCACCACAACCAATCAATGTAGCTCAGAGCTGTGTGTGATGTTCCTCAACCAATCACTGCCCAAGGAACACAGTACTAACGGGGATGCGGGTCATACCGCTTAGAATAGAAATAGAAATACCGGTCGGTACACTGTCATTTATAATGCATTATAGATACCTTCATAATGCATTATAATGGTTGGTATAAGAATTCAGGATGCTTTGTACTGCATTATGAAGGTATCTGTAGTGCATTATGGATGTCAGCTTCATAAAACATTCAATAACGCATAATAAACAAGGTTATAATATGTTATTGTTTTTATATTTATAGATATATATTTTTCTGTATTTATAGTCATGTTTATAATACTTTATGGATGTATTATAATGTATTATGAATGTGTTCATAGGTTGTTATTGACATGGCATTCATAGAAAGTGTTACTGAATATTCTTCTCATACACTGTAGTGATATTCCAGCTACATTTTATAAACAGCACTAAGGTAACCTCTTATTGACCAATAACATTTTAAATGCATGTAAACTGAGCCACATAAATGACATGCTGGAAATTAATATTCAATATGATTATGCAGTTACCCCTGGACTGAAGCACGTGTGGCTTTCCATCACATACTCCTTCACTGGGACGTAGGTCATTAAGCAGAAGTTATGTGACATTTACAATGTCCTCTTCCCGCAATACGGTTTAATAGCAACGTCATTACATTGAGTGACTGCCTGTGCATTGGGAGGAAAACTGCTGCAAAGCTTCTGCTGCCCTCAGATCTACACATATGAGATGAAGATCATCAAAGTGGTGCCTGGCGATGCTGGTGGTTACAGGTGTGAGATCAGTGCCAAAGACAAGTGCGATAGCAGTACATTTGAGATCACTGTGGAAGGTAAGATAAATTTGCTCAAAACGACCTCACACTCTATGAAAAGTTCGACAAATGTCAAGGTCAAGTTACCATGGACAATCAGCTAGGTGTCATTTTAGAGAGTAAAAACAATAACTAATAAAACAGGCAGTAATGCAGTTATCAAGTCATCAAGACTAGCAAACAAGTTAATAATTGTATGGCTTACTATGTGGGTGACATGGTGGTGTAGCAGTTAGCAATGTTGCCTTATACCTCTGCGGCTAGGGTTCAAGTCTCTGTCAAGGTTCCATATGTGTGAAGTTTGCATGTTCTCTCTGGTGTCTTTTGGTTAGTCTTGTCCCCCACAGTCCAAAAACATGCCAAGCTTAATTGTAGCTGCCAAATTGCCCATTGGTGTGTATGATCAAGCCCTGTAATGGATCTGTGCTCCATCCTGGGCTCTTCTCTGCCTTGCACCTGTAGCCTCTGGGATAGACTCCAGACCCCCTGTGACACTGAATGTGAGCAGCAGTTAAGGGAAATGGATGGACAGGTTTGCTGTGCTTTAGTCAGTCAATTTATAGACTAATTATTTTCAGCAGATTACTCTCAAACTATGTAAGACACAGATTTCCATGTTTGAAATTCATGTCTAAAATTGGGTGGCTGATTAAAGCAATCATAAAACACATTTTACCACCTATTGTTGTTCTCGCTATATTGTTTAACCCACAACCTTCCTACATAGCAGCAAAAGTTTTCACTTTTTGAAATTTCATGTTCACGAATTTTGAGTATAATAAGCAAATCTCTGTGTTATTACACTACAGTGCAGCCTGTGGAGGATGGGGTGGGGGGCGTGATTATCAAAGACTGTTATGTGTCAGAATTTAGCCAAGATTTTTGTATTTGCAGAGGTGCCACATACTTATTTTTGTTGTGTGAAAACTGCCGATAAATTTTATCTACAAAGAAAAGAGAGGAAAAATGTGTTCAAATGACCATTTGACATCACAAATTCAACAAAGTTGCAAGGTGAATTGAGCAGTCTTGTTTGTGCATTAGTGCATGCGCATGAGTGGTAGTGTGTGCTAATGATGATATACAGTATGCCTTCCAAGTGTGTTTAATACATTTGTGTCATATTTTACTGGTTTTGGGGTACAGAGTTACTGCCTTTTCCTTTCATCCCCTTTTGTTGGGGTATGAACTGGCTGGTGTGCAACAAGGTATTGATGTCTTTCAGTAATGGGAGTCACCGGTGCTCTCCCTAACTCTCCCAGGAAGTGCCTTCTCTTCTAGGGCTTCCCTTGGACCCTTACTGGGTTGATTTCTGTCCACAGCACAAAGGTATTACAGGTAGAAACATGTTATAGCTGCTATAGAACAGTGTTTCTCAATCCGGTCCTCAGAGACTCCCAGCCGGTTCATGTTTTTGCTCCCACCCAGCTCCTGGTAGGGATTAAAAATGTAGAGTGTTTGGCAGGGAATTGGGAAGGAGCAAAAACTTGGACCATGTGGGGGTCCCCAAGAGTCGGATTGACAAATGCTGTTATAGAACATGTCATAGATATTATAGAAACCCATCCTGGGCATCCGTCAGTTACAAGTGTATGTGCTCATAACCTACAGTAAAAAAAAGTCTCCCTGGAGAGATGAGAACCACAACACATCCCTATTCCTGGACCGGACTGTGCACCAAGCTGGCCCAGTGCTGCCTGGTATAGAGTCCAGGTTCCCCCCATGTTACGTATCATGTTAATCATCTAGAAAATGGCTGATGGTCAGAATGTAACTCTTTATCTATGTAGGAAATTCCATATTGTGTAGGTTACGCTCTATCCATGAAGTAAGTCCATTATCAGAGAGGTAATGCTGTATCCGTGTAGGTAATGCTGTATCCATGTAGGTAACGCAGTATCCATATAGGCAACGCTGTATCCATATAGGTAATGCTGTATCCATATAGGTAATGCTGTATCCATGTAGGTAACACTGTATCCGTGTAGATAACGCTGTATCCATGTAGGTAACGCAGTATCCATATAGGCAACGCTGTATCCATATAGGTAATGCTGTATCCATATAGGTAATGCTGTATCCATGTAGGTAACACTGTATCCGTGTAGATAACGCTGTATCCATGTAGGTAACGCAGTATCCATATAGGCAACGCTGTATCCATATAGGTAATGCTGTATCCATATAGGTAATGCTGTATCCATGTAGGTAACACTGTATCCGTGTAGATAACGCTGTATCCATGTAGGTAACGCAGTATCCATATAGGCAACGCTGTATCCATATAGGTAATGCTGTATCCATATAGGTAATGCTGTATCCATGTAGGTAACGTTGTATCCATGTAGGTAACGCAGTATCCGTGTAGGCAACGCTGTATCCATATACGTAGGTAATGCTGTATCCATATGGGTAATGCTGTATCCATGTAGGTAACGCTGTATCCATGTAGATAACGCTGTATCCGTGTAGGTAACGCAGTATCCGTGTAGGTAACGATGTATCCATGTACTGTAGGTAACGCTGTATCCATGTAGGTAACGCTGTAACCATGTAGGTAACATTGTATCCATGTAGGTAACGCTGTATCCATGTAGGTAACATTGTATCCATGTAGGTAACACTGTATCCATGTAGGTAACGTTGTATCCATATAGGTAACGCTGTATCCATGTAGGTAACATTGTATCCATGTAGGTAATGCAGTATCCATGTACTGTAGGTAACGCTGTATCTGTGTATGTATTCTGAATTCTCCATCTTTATCATAGTCTCATTCTTTCTTTTCCTATGCTTGGCCAGATCTGACTATGAACATTACAGATTACAGTACTTTAACTTGACTGCAGCACATAAGAAAATTAACAGATTTATGCTGAAAAGAAATTTTAATCTAGTGAAATTAAACGTAGTCTAAGATTATCTTGTGGCTATAATAGAAGAGCCCACTTGAAGAAACAGCATTGGTACAAAAGAGGATTGGCTGAAAGTCATACCTGTGATCAGGAAAAATGTCAAAAAAAATTTGAGCATCTCAAATATGCTAACATATATTTTCTTTTTTCAGCTGCACAACAGGAGGGACAAAAAAACATTCTTGAAGCATTTAAAAGAGCGTAAGTGTGTGTATATCTGTGTGTAAAGTCTAAACATGTTTACACAGGTATGATTTTATGTGTTGGACAATCCATCTGCACAACTTTTCTAAAGCACGTTAATTTCTTTGCGTCAATCTCATTTCTCCAGGGATGCAGGGGAAGATGAAGGTGAACTAGATTTCAGTGCTCTCCTAAAAGCTACCAAAAAGTAAGAGATACCTTATTTGGTTATATATGGCAAGTGCCTACTAAACAGGGAACATTCATTGAAGGATCAAGCCTTTATAGTCTTAGAGTTCAAATGCAAAGTTATAACAAATCAGGAAAAATGCTGCAGCCAGTCATTTAAAAGCTATTTCCAAGGCACATGTAGTAGAGCACTACAAATGGACAAATTGAATGACAAGTGCTACTGTATGTAAGTGCTACTTTGTCTTATACAATCATGATAGCTGGCATGTTTCATTAAATAAAACTGATGTTTCACTGCCATATTGCACGGTTGCTTTCCATTGCAGTAAAGATTAACAATGCTGATTTAGACTCAAATCATACATAAGTGCATAATAGCTAAAAGAGCTACCAAAAAAGATTTTAGGTCTGGTGTACTATTTTTGTATATCTCATTGTGTCATTTTCCAAAACTGGTTCCTGACTGTGTAATTTTCCAAGACTGGCTCATATATTCCTTTTATTATTAGCCACAGTTTGACTTTCCATGTTCTAGATCAGTGTTTCCCAACCCGGTCCATTGGGACCCCCAGCTGTCCACATTTTTGCTCCCTCCCAGCTCCCTGCCAGACAGTCCACATACCAGGAGCTGGGAGGAGCAAAACCGTGGACTGTCTGGGGGGTTCCTGAGGACTGGGTTGGGAAACATTGTTCTAGATGTGAAGTTTCCCTGTATAATTATAGTTAATCTCTTTCTCTCCCGATTTCCTCCTACTCTTAGGAAGAAGAAGGGAGAGGTGAAAGAGGAAATTGATGTTTGGGCCATTCTGAAAAACGCGCACCCCAGTGAATACGAGAAGATCGCCTTCCAGTACGGTATTACAGATCTGCGGGGCATGCTGAAACGTCTCAAGAAGATGAAAGCAGCAGAACCCACGTCAAGTGATGGTGAGAGTAATAGTAGGACAGCAGCAAATAGGTGTTGTTCACTTTGGCTCACAAATGAATCTGTGACAAAGTACAACTTTTTCATAAATCGACAATACCACTTACTGAAAAATCTCAGTGGTAACAGTTTTCCAACAAATTGATGTCTGTACTAGGATGGGAGTTGCAGGCAGAATTAATAGTCAGATTTCTCCGACGTTATTCAGATAATATTCTGATAACTCTGCCCCCCCCCCCCCCCCCCACATACACACAGAGAAATGTTTATGGAGTATGGATTTCTTACCATTCAAACTGATATATTACTTATTGCTGCAAGGATAACAGAAACTCTTGAAAAGTGGCTTGAATTAATTAAAATGAAGCTGCAATTAAGTTAAACTTAAACAGTTCAAATGCAGTTGTATGCAGTAACATTGAATAGCCTGTGCACTGGGCAGTGATGGGGAACAGTGATTTCTTTATTTTTAACATCACAATCCTAACAATACGTCTGTAGCTTACAGGCTGCTCCATTAATATATTTCCATACAAAATGAGACATCAGTTTTTGCTGCAGAAGGACAACTTAAAAGATTGAAACTAGGGCTGAACAATAATGGAAAAATTCACATTGCAATATTTGAACTTACGATACTTATAAAAAATTACCCAAAATAAACTATAGCCAAATTGAACTTGTTATTACCCAAGAGAGTCTGTATTTACTGGGACAGACAAGGCAGTAATTCACAATCTGGGTAACTTTCAAGGAAGTCTACTGGTACACTGAAAATTCACTCTAATTTTATTGTTAACAAATTTCACAGAATCTGAATGATGTTTCTAGTGACAACCATGCCAATCTAAACATACGCATAACATTGACGGCAGCAGTATTAGCAGATTCTCTTACACTTGCTGCACTGAGTTGTGCCGTCAGACACAAAGCCGATCTGAAAAATCACTTGCTTTTGCTGAAGTTTGTCTCTATGGGCACTGCACTCTGAGTGAGAAAGGACAAAGATGATTATGGTTGGCTTGTATGGCACATGCAGAGCTCCCAAAAAACAGATGTAAACTTAAAAATGAATAAACTGCAACTTATTGGAGAATGGATCACTCTCAAGCATTTACATTGCTGTTAAATAATGTGTAGAATAGCTAATTTATTATTCAATTTTAAGATTTCTTAAATTTCTGCACATTCTCCAATATTCAAATATTTGACAATGTTGACTGGTCTGTACGCTTAGAGTAGCACACATAGTGCAGGATGTACACAACATTCAATCTCTAATTTGCAGCCTTCCTGAAAAAGCTGGAACCTGCATATTCAGTGGACAAGGACAAGAAGATTGTTCTGGAGGTGGAAGTGGTCGACCCGAATGCGCAAGTCAAGTGGCTAAAGAATGGACAGGAGATCAAACCATCAGCCAAGTATGGAGGGATGGATGGTTGAAATGGACCAGTGCAGCCGTGTTTGGTGGCAACAACAGCAGCACTTTACCAGATGGGCACAAATACTGGTGTACAACTGATGTACAAATTATCAACGAGTCATGAACAAACCTAATTGTTATTTGACATAAAAGATGTGTCATGATTCATTAATGCTGAACAAACATGAGATCAGTATTTCACTTGTTATTCATTATGCATGATTTGTTCCTTCAGTAGTTCACAAAGGTTTACAGAATTAACAGATATAGTACTAAATATAGTAACTGCTTGAGGTAGAACATGCTTCATTATTCATTATATATGAATTAACATGACGTCAATATGTAACTAAGACTTAGTTTGTGTTTAGTAAATACATAAGTAATAGTATAATATTACATTATTTGTACCCCATCGGGTAAAGTCATTTAATAATTTTTACTTTTCGCTTGCATGCAGCTGGGTTCTGTATCTTATTTGTTTTGTGACTTTTCTGCTCATCAGATATGTGTTTGAAAGTGTGGGGAACAAAAGAACGCTCATCATCAACAAGTGTACCCTTGCAGACGATGCGGCTTATGAGTGCGTCATTGGGGAGGACAAGTGCTTCACTGAGGTCTTTGTTAAGGGTAATTACGCTAAATCACTGTTTAAAATTCGCTCCTCGGGGACCGACAGTCGGTCCACGTTTTTCTCCCTCTGAGCTCCTTGCCAGGCTGTCCACATTCTCGCTTCCTTCCAGCTCCCTACCGGGGTATGGGCTGTCTGTGTGTCCCTGAGACCCGGGCAGGGAAACATGGCACTAAATGAAAACAACACAGAGCGGTGAAAATGACATATGTAGCTTATCTGTGTTTCCTGATGCTCTTCAAATACTAAGAAAAATGCCCACATCCTGTGCAGTTCCTTACATTTTATTTATGTAGCAGATGGTTTTTATCCAAAGAGAAAGCAGGGTCAGACAATCCCTGGAGCAATTGGGGGTTAAGGGGCTTACTCAGGGCCCAAGGCTGCAATCACTCTGCCAGCCGCGGGATCTGAAGCATAATAACCTGCTGAGCTGCACCCCCATCATTAGACATCCTTAAATTGAAATATGCAAAACACTTTAAAATACTCCTTTGCAAAATCCCATAGCTGAATTGATGGACTGTTCAGAGAAAGCATGAATATAACAATCATTCTTTTACTCCACAGCCATTTTTAAGAAAATATGTCTAAAAAGAAAACAGAAAAGGCTAATACTGTATATATACGTATATGTGTGTGTGTGTGTGTGTGTGTGTGTGTGTATGCATGACTATATTGTACCTTGAGGTTTTGTCAGAACTACATAGAAACACTACAACATAATCATAAGAATGTTAGATTATTTAGCAAATTATGAATCATCAGAAAGCACATTAGTGGAAGGTATGATAGCTGAAATATGCACAGAACATTAGAACTATATTTTTAATTTGAAACCCAGAGTGGGATTCAATCAAGAACACTGTGTACTTCAACTGATAAATGGTTTGAGATTTAGATTCATAATCTAGAGTATTATACAATCACATTTTCATTCACTGGCATGGTTAGACGTGTTCACAATCACTGAGATTCCAAAGAAACAAAGTGTGCACAGACACTTTTGCTAGGAACGCATTTATAGGCAATGCACTGTACTTTAAGAACTTCAGTACATGACAGTAAATTACAAAAGAGCAAAATACCAGTATGGATGTAAATAATCCACACATGAAATACTCATGCAACATGTTTGGTCTTTGACAGCACAGAGTGCTTGTTGACATAAATAGTTTAATATATTAAGAATTTCCCAAATTCCTTCTTCTCGCTGAATCACGTTATAAGTAATGCTTGTTTGACGTTGCTTTCAACTAATGCAAACTGATCTGCTTCTACGAATGACATGCAGATCAGTCACTGACTTTTTGTAACTCTACACCAAGCATAAATAAGAAAACAAGCACAGATTATCATTGTGCACCAAGACCATGAAATAATATGTGCTTCCCACTTACCCAAAGTTGATAAAAAAAAAGAGTTTGTATTAACTTTGGTTTTTCAGAGATAAGTATTTGTCCCAACATTTCATTGTGGATTATGGCTAATTTAAAAAGGTGACTACTATGGTGTGAAATCACTTATTATTAAAAACAACAAGAGTTTATTATAAAACAATGTATTTTTTTCATTTGCACAAGTACATCGGAATGGTTCTTTTCATCCTGTCAAACCAGCAACCTTCTGATTAAAAACCCAGTGAGCCACTGACAATCATTTGCATGCTGACTGTCAGTCTGAATGCTGTGTAAGACTGACATGTGCCTCCGTTGTCAAACCTTGTTCCTAAGAACCTCCTGTGACCATCATCAAGCTACTGGATGATTATCATGTTGTGGTTGGAGAAAGGGTGGAATTTGAGGTGGAGGTGTCAGAAGAAGGTGCCCACGTTAAATGGTCAGTGCAACCAGCTTCACCTGCACACCTCTACTGCTTTACTGTGAAGCTTGATGGTCAACATCTATTAAAATAATGCAGCAGTCCGCAGGACATGGCAGCCAAAAGCACTAAATATGCGTGATGATTATTAAACACATAGATAGCAGCACCTGATATTGACTGTTTCTCAGTTGACTTTTTCTAATTCTCTTCATCCCAGGACAAAGGAAGACGAGGAATTATCAAGAGATAATACTCAAAAATATCGCTTCAAGAAAGATGGGAAGAAGCACTGGTTAATCATTAATGAGGCAACACTGGAAGATGCAGGAATGTATCACGTCTACACCAATGGTGGACATTCCAAGGGAGAACTGGAAGTGGAAGGTATTGTTTCAGTGGCCAAGATTTAATCTCCATCCCATGTTTCTTTTCATCATTATGTTCTCTCCTTTCCTGTGATGCTACCTCATCTTCAGGTTACTGTAGATATGAAATGAAAGTAATACAAAATATTTCAAACTTAGTTACTGCTTTATGTGGTGGTCTGCTACTTCAAAGGAACCTGACTTACTTCTGATTGAAGACAGGAAACAGTGAGACATGAATTTACTTGATAAAAAGTAGGATACTTTAAAAATGCAGAGGTGTTTAATATTTTAAGAGGATTAAATATACCTTGATATGGCTTGGAAGTGAAAAAATAAAACACTGCCACATTTTGTATGTTAACGTCAAGATATCCCTGCATTTCAGATAATTAATTAAATTTAGAGATTGTGAAATAATTTATAGATTTATTGATATCTGTAAAGTACACTATATATCCAAAAGGCATACCTTTAAATGCCAATTTAGGTTTTGAGGCAGAAATTATACTTGGTCATATTGTGTTGATCCTTGAGAATGCAAGAATGAGATATAAATACATTTTAATGCAGGCCGGGTACTACCAAGCATACAGGAAGCAAATGAATGTTAAACCAAACATCAGTGAAGGCTATGGCAGTCATAGCTAGTGAGGCGTGTCACTGTCGCTCCTTCTGTGCCACTTATTAGATGAAAATTACCATGTGCCAATCCAAAACTCCTATGTGAGATGATCATGACACAATGTGACAGTTACTCATTAATCATTGTCAATAATAATCCTTGAAATAAACAATGCTTATTATGATTTGTTACATTAAGTGTTTCCTTCTTTTGAATGCTACCACGAAGTTTGTTGAGTATTTTAAATACTGTACAGTATTTAAAGTCTCTATAGCATGGGTTCTCAAAGTCCAGACCATAGTCCGAATGCAGCCTGAACCGCAAGTTAATCTGGACCCAGCCAAAAATGCACCTTAATATTGTTAACATAAAAATCTCACCCCATTTGCAGAGAGTTGAAACAATCAACGAGCCTCAAAAAAGTTCCCATTTTTACTATTTGTTGATATCTATATTGAAGGCTATTGTTAATTCATTATAGTTCTGTTTTGTTATTGAAAATTGTTCTGGGTCACTGACTTTGAGCAAAAATCTGATGCGCACTTTTGAGCAAACATTTTGAGAACAGCTGCTCTGCATTGTTTCCCTTAGTGTAGTTCCAAATACTCCTCAGGGTACCACTAGGTCTACAGCTATCTGCCACTTATCTCAAGTTTGCAAATATATTGCCTGTAATGCTTGCATTTTGGGGGTTAGTTTGAATTGCAGCCTCATGGTCCCTCTTTCCCAATCCCCTAGAAAAAGAGCTGGAGGTGCTGCAGAACATCGCAGACCTGACAGTGAGGTCGGCAGAGCAGGCCATCTTCAAGTGTGAGGTGTCCGATGAGAAGGTGACGGGAAAGTGGTTTAAGGATGGAGTGGAGGTCCAAGCCAGCGACCGCATCAAAATGACACACATTGGAACGTAAGTACCTGCACCGAAGACGCCACAATCTGTCTGAATGACACACATTGGAACGTAAGTACCTGCACCGAAGACGCCACAATCTGTCTGAATGACACACATTGGACCGTAAGTACCTGCACCGAAGACGCCACACACTGTCTGAATGACACACATTGGAACGTAAGTACCTGCACCGAAGACGCCACACACTGTCTGAATGACACACATTGGAACGTAAGTACCTGCACCGAAGACGCCACACACTGTCTGAATGACACACATTGGAACGTAAGTACCTGCACCGAAGACGCCACACACTGTCTGAATGACACACATTGGAACGTAAGTACCTGCACCGAAGACGCCACACACTGTCTGAATGACACACATTGGAACGTAAGTACCAGCACCGAAGACGCCACACACTGTCTGAATGACACACATTGGAACGTAAGTACCTGCACCGAAGACGCCACACACTGTCTGAATGACACACATTGGAACGTAAGTACCTGCACCGAAGACGCCACACACTGTCTGAATGACACACATTGGAGCGTAAGTACCTGCACCGAAGACGCCACACACTGTCTGAATGACACACATTGGAACGTAAGTACCTGCACCGAAGACGCCACACACTGTCTGAATGACACACATTGGAACGTAAGTACCTGCACCGAAGACGCCACACACTGTCTGAATGACACACATTGGAACGTAAGTACCTGCACCGAAGACGCCACACACTGTCTGAATGACACACATTGGAACGTAAGTACCTGCACCGAAGACGCCACACACTGTCTGAATGACACACATTGGAGCGTAAGTACCTGCACCGAAGACGCCACACACTGTCTGAATGATCACAGCTCTGTCACACTATCTTATTTATTTAAATGTATTTATTTAAAACTATACAAGATAGGACAGCGATTTTTGCAGTACAAACTAGCACAAACGCAGCACTAATGAACAAGCCCGGTTTCAGGTCTGAACGCCTTTGTATGGGGGCTGGCTGAACTTTTGACCTTTACAAAAAACCTTTAATATCTCATAAAGTAAAAGAGATAGAACATTGATTTGTGCAGCACATATGAGCAGTTTGTTAGTGCTGCATTAGTGCTCATTTATGCCTCAAAAATCACTGTCCTATCTTTATAGTTTTAAATAAATTCACTTAAAATATATACTTTAATAAACTAAAAGTGGGGCAATTTAGTCCCAAGAAGTATACTTAATAAAATTAAATTTAAGTATACTTTTTTTGGTAAGGGATATTCAATATCTAATGTCTGTAACACCTGATGTTTTGTCTCTGTTTTGTGTCTCAAACTTATGTCCCTTTTTACCCATATTCTAAAGCTAGGCAATGCATTTCACTGCACATTGTACTAAATGTAATTGTGTATGTGACAAATAAAGCTTTGAAATTTTGAATAATGATGTTATTGGGATGACTTGATATCTTTTTTTCTCCAAATTCTGTCCTCTAAGTTTAAGAGATTATAAAGATATGAATACAAATGTGTGTGTGTTTTAACTTATAACTCTACTCTTCTCTTTTTTTCAGAATCCACAAGCTGACCATCGATAATGTAAAGGCAGAGGATGCTGGCGATTATACTTTTGTCCCCGATGGCTATGCCCTCTCCCTCTCTGCCAAGCTCAATTTCCTTGGTGAGTGAGCTGCAGAAACTAAGAAGTATTTTGATTTAAAACTGCTACACTAATTATCATCATAAACAGGTTGTACAGTAGTAAGCTTAAATTAATACTGTAATAAAGAAGATTCAGTATCCATCTATCCATAACTGGTTTCCCATCATAGTGCGTTCTTGACATGCTAAACATAAAGTATTATTTTCAGTTCATATTTAAATCACTTCATATATCAGTCATATTATACATGAAAAAAGCAACTAAATATAAAAACAAACAAAATGCAAGCTATGAATTTTGTGTTTCTCTTTGTTCAGAAATCAAGATTGACTACGTACCCCGTCAAGGTCAGTGTTGCTAAATATCCTCGACAGGCATGCTGTATATAGTCAGTGGTCACCTCATTAGGAACTGCTTTTTACCCAGAACTCTTTGAAGGGTAGATGAATTGTGCATTCAGAAAGCCCTCTCTTCACACCGCCCTTGTTTGTCATTTTTGTTAACGAGCTTGGCCATTCTCCTCTGATCTTTCTCATTAACAAAGTGCTTCCGGCCACAGAAATGCCATTGACTGGGTGTTTTCCATTCGGCGTATGATTCTCTGTGAGCTCTGCACACTGCAGCGTGTTGACATTCACAGGGAGCTGCCGCTTCTGGAGATGCCTGAGCCAGCCGATCTGCTACCCATGAAAACACCGTATTCAGAATCACTTATGCATGGCACCTTAGTCATTCTTATTCCAAACAGCAGCTGAACCTTTTGCCCCTGTCTGTGTGCTGCATGTATTCGGGTGCAGACATATGATTTGTTCTTTGGAAGAGCAGGCAGTTTGTGTTAATTAGCAGGTGAACCAAATAACCTGGCCCTGTGTGTTTGTGTGTGTGTGTGTGTGTATGTGTGTGGATTAAGTTTATATTACATTGTGGGGACAAAATCTCCCCCACAATGTACTGTAGTAAAAACCTATTTTTTTACAAACCTATTTTTTTACATTGTGGGGACCAGTTTTCTCATATTTTTTTTGGTTACTTGTGGTTAAGGTTAGGGCTGTGTGTGGTCCAGATATACCTTACCTTTTGGGGACCAAATGTCCCTACAGTGTGATGAATACTCATTTTTTTACCTTATGGGAACCAGTTTCCTGGTCCCCATATCCTCCTGAGACCCAAGGAAAAAAGTGGCCTTCAGTTTTAGGTTAATTGTGATTTTCTATGTCTTTGGAGGAAATAAGACATCTTTTTTCAAATTTATTTTTATTTTTAATCTCACAGCATGTCCTCTTTAGTGTACAACAGGAATAAATACGTTTCCTTACATCAGTGAAAAGATAGATGCAAAAACAAAATGTCCACTGCAATGGACATAAATGAATGGGTGGGGATATGGGAAAACTCTATTTAATAAAAATCTGTGACTGCAATGAAAAAACTAAAAATGTAAAAACCTCTTGTATTTTCTTTGGTTACTTATGATTTTGGTTAGGGCTGGGTAGGGCTTACGGTTGTCATAGTTAGCATTAGCATTTCTCCCATAAAAAAGAATGAACAGTCCCCAAAAATATATGATTACACAAGTGTGTGTGTCTATGTGTGTGTGTGTGTGTGTGCATGTATAAAATATGAATATTGTTATATTCACTCTCTCCCCTCTTTTTGCTCAGACCCTCCAAAAATCCACCTGGATACCACTGGGAACGTAGTTTCTCAAAACACCATTATTGTTGTGGCTGGTAACAAGCTTCGCCTGGATGTGGAAATAACTGGGGAACCTGCTCCCACGGTCTGCTGGATGAAAGGAGACAATGTGAGGAAGGAACTGCAATAACGATCAATGTCAATCTGTACAGTGAAAAGCTGGCTTTACTATCCATACTATGGAAGTAGCCATTGACCGAAAGAGACACATGATCAGCAACAGTATGTGATAAGTGCACCGATGTGTTCGGTACATTGAATTTATGATTTGGTGTAATGGTGTCTTAGCCTATCACAGCAACTGAAGGAAGGGTAAGAGTGGAGAGCAGGACAAACCTCAGCAGCTTCGTGATAGAGGGAGCTGAGAGGGAAGATGCGGGAACCTACACCATCACTGTCACCAACCCAGCTGGAGAGGACAAAGCCTCACTCAACATCCGCATTGTGGGTCTGTATCAGGTCTCTAAACCAGTATTTCTCACCCTGGTCTTTGGGGGACCCACAGACGGTCTACATCTTTGATCCCTCCAAGCTCCCTGCCAGACAGTCCAAATTTTTTGCTTCTTGGGAGGGAGCAAAAATATGGACTGTCTAGGGGTTCCCGGAGGACCGGATTGGGAAACACTGTTCTAAACCCCTTGCTGAAGTTGTCTGTCATTAGAAGACCTTTCAAAACGTAAACTGCCACCCCTTTTCAATGTGCTGTGCCCCCGGCTGTGCCTGTTTTACACACATCAGTGCCTAATGTTGTGACACCGTTCCCACCTCCAGATGTGCCGGACCCCCCAGAAGGTGTGAAGTGTTTATCAGTAGGAGAGGACTGTGCCACTGTTACCTGGGAGCCACCCAAATTTGATGGAGGCGTCCCCATTAAAGGTAAAAGTTATTTCCTTCAGCATTGCACTTAGCTGGTAGACTGTGACTAAGGCAACATTCTGTGTATTGTTAAATTCTACACACATCATTGCTTGGGTGAAAGAAATTTTGACAAAGATGGCAATTATTAATTTACATAAGAAAACAAAGAAATTTTCCACACTCTCCTCTCAGATTAAGACATAAACAATATACATTTTTTTAACTTGCATATGTCAATATAGTCTATTCCCTTCATTAAAAGCACTAAGGTTTTGTGTATCGCATATGGCGATATTGGCAGAGTTATAAAGAAAGTGTCATGATTGATGTTAATGCCTAATAAAAACCACATTAAACTGCGCAGCCTTTCCTGCAGCAATCCACATCAGCTAATTTGAGCAGCAGGGCTCCTATATTTAAAGACATAATTTCTAGTCATTGCCAATAAATCACACTTCTATTAAGTATGTGTATTTTATGAGAGTCTTCCATCACATATCCTCCATCAGTCATGAGGAATCCAATGAACTCCAGCAGGCTCATACAAGTTTAAAGCCAGTCATATATGTATATACATATATACATATATATACAGTATATATATATATATATATACACACACACACATATATATATATATAGTTACCAGCAAAAAGCCAGAGTAACATGGCTGAGGTCAGCACTCTTATCAGACCTCTGCTCATGGGACCACAATCTCAGAGGAGTTATAGGGGAATGAATGCCAGTCACGCTAACTGAAGTAGTCTCTCTGCATCATGTGCTTTTCATCTGTCTTTGTGTCATGTTTGCATTTTTGTTAAGGCTATTTGATGGAGAGGAAGAAGAAAGGGTCGTCAAGATGGACAAAGCTGAATTTCGACATCTACACATCTACTACATTTGAGGCCAAGAGGATGATTGAGGGAGTGCTGTATGAAATGAGAGTGTTTGCTATCAATGAGATCGGCATGTCTCCACCAAGTCTCAACTCCAAGCCCTTCATGCCCATCGGTACGGGGGTGCCTCTGCCATTCCTCCATGTTCATCTATGCCAGTTACGTAGAAACACAGGTGATCATTGGATTTCAGTTTCATATGAGGTGCCAGCTTCTCTTTCCCTACCTCAGCTCCCACCAGTGAGCCCACTCGCCTTTTAGTGGACGATGTTGCAGACAGTACCTGCACTTTGAAGTGGCTTCCTCCAGAGAGAATTGGAGCAGGCGGTCTTGACGGATACATCATCGAGTACTGCAAGGAAGGAGGTAAGGAGGACAGCTGTCATGGGATTGGACAAGCTGGTTGATTCATTTATTACAAAGGCAAATCAATGATTAGTTTCCATGCATGTGATTTGTTCATCTTCAAGCACATTGCTTGGTGCTAGGACGCACAGTTGTGAGTAATAAATATAGACAGGCAAATATCCATTCATCTTCCATAACTGCTTATGCAGAACAGAATCACAATGAGCCCAGAGCCATCGCACGAAGCACAAAACAGGGGACAGTAAAATATAAATTGATAAAATTCATGGTGCGTGTAACTGAGTGTTTAAAGTACGAGAGCCATAGGAACATCATTTTTATCTCCACTAGAGGAATTCAAAAGTTAAATATGTGAATATCAGTTTTTTTTGTACTAGTTAATAGTTGTTAAGGTCAAGTAGCCATGAAAACCAACATTTCCTTCTCCTTTGCATGCAGATGTGTTCCTAACTTTCAGTGATGGGTTTAATCACATCCTCCATGTTTGATCTGTCTTCTAGCTCTGTTAATGGTGTGCACTTTGCAAATGAATAAATCTCTTTGAACAAATCTGAACCGAATGCTAAACAAGAAGTCTGCAAGATACGTTCTTCATACTAAGCAAACATCTGCAGACAGCATCAGAGGTTCTATTAGCTTCCATGGATAGCTAATAATCAGCACTTTGTTTTGGCAATCGCTGTCATGAGTAAATATGCCATTTGCAGCACTGAACAGACTGGCCAGGACTTACAACAAGACGCAAGGTGATACATTGGGCAGGACTGAACAAACTCATCCTATTTAAATGAAGACAGTTTGCATCAGTAAACTGAGAAACTGAAACTGAGATTCTGGGTGCTGGTTTCTTTGGTGGAATGGTGAAAGATTCCACTTTGTATGATTCATAGCACGTTGTTTACAGTCTGGGAAGGAAACTCCAGTCATCCAGTTTCTCTCCTAGTTTATTATCACTTAGTGGAATATTTAAAGAATTATTTACATTATGTATATGTATACACAGATGCAGGTGAGGTCAAATACGCCATTTTTCAAAGGCAAGTCAGGCCAATGCAATAACCAGTATCCAGCATCAACACCAATCACAAACACTGGCTAAGAGGGGAGATAGAGGAGATCGGCAGAAAATGGTGCTTTCCTCCTGGCAGTGAGCTCACAATACATAAAACCAAGCACCCCGATACAGTATAGAATACATTAGCACAGACCACCCTACTACACATTATTATGCACAATGAGGGAGGGCACTAGCGCAGAAGGTAACCACCCATTAATGCACCTCCTGTGGACAGTACACAGTCCCCTCAAACACAGCACTGCTCAAAATCTTGGGAGAAGGGAAGACAGATAGAGAGAGAGAGAACAAACCAGCCAATACCACAAAACAGAGAAACAAGTATGACTGCAAACAACGTTAACTTTTCAATCCCAAGTGCCTGATGAGAGCCTGACTTGTTCAGTGAAAATATGCAGTTCTTTTGACCATTAGTTTACGCACATCATCACTGGCAAGGGACACATTTAAATAATCGCTGATAATAAATTTTACAATTATTCAGTTTAAAGAACTGTTCAGATTTGTATTAAATCAACATTCAGCTTGTACTATACTAGAAAATACTGTATGTATTTTATGGCTGCATGGTGTAGAATGAGACACTTCCTGCTGTTTTGAGCTATGTGACATTTCCAGGTTTTCATTTGAAAGTGAAACATTTCCAGTTCTATTCCATATTCAAACATGTACCATTTATAAAAAATATTCTACCATTCCTGTGATATTGCCATACCTTTTTATAGATTTCTTTTGATATTTAATGCATTTCATCGCCATTTGGAAGCATTCATAATATGAGCTAGTTTTACTATTTGTGTTCCCAGTGCGTGTTGTTTCAGAAAACACATTTATTATGGTAAGTGGCTGGCAGGTTTGAAAAATCACGGCAATAACTGTGCTCTGAATGAAATGTGAGTCCAAAATGCAGCAAAATGAAGTATTTTTACCCTGGTCATTATAGCCATTCCACAGAATTTCTCAAGAAAAGAAACTGATTTATAATGCCCCCATACCTAGTGTGCGACAAATTGATTGTTGCTATATATATGGAACAGGATTAGTATGTAATTCAGGATTCAGGTCCCAATATGTTCCGAGTGTATTGTAACATATTGTACTATGGACATATTGTAGTTGATACTGTCATGTTGATCCTTGAGAATGCAAGTGAGCTCGATGGGCCGAATGGCCTCCTCTCATTTGTATAGTTCTTATGTTCTTATGTTCTTATGTTAGTTCAAATATTGAGACTTTATGGTTAAAAACCAATGTGGCCCAAAGACATATAATGTAAGATGAACAGATGGATGAAATGTCAAAAATGGCAAGAAATCTTTGTGTTTTTGAGATTTACTGTGAGTTTATATTGAGCTCTAGGAAATAAGATTATTCAGCATTAACGCATGAATACAGTCCCCTCCAGTGTTTACTATGGTACAGTATGATCAACCAAAGGTGCATTTGTGTCATGAAGGTGCTGCTCTAGTACAGATATGGCTGTTTTCAAACTGTACGGTCTGTTACTTTCACAGGTGACTCTCAGTTCTCTATTCCATGCCTTTATTCAGCAGTTGCTACTGTATCCTCTGTTTCCATGGTGTCAAATCACCTGTCTCATGTCTGCCCGCCTGGTCTCTTAGAAACAGAGTGGGTGCGAGCCAATAAGGACCTAGTGGTGAAGAACAGCTACACAGTGCGGGACCTGACAACAGGAGAAAGGATGAACTTCAGGGTGGTGGCTGTTAACATGGCAGGCCAGAGCCCACCTGCACTGCTCGATCAGCCTGTCACCATCCGAGAGATTATGGGTGAATTTTTTCAGGCACATAATTTTGTGTATTACAGTATTGTTTGCTCACATTGTGTCATGGGTGGCAGTGGTGGTGACTCTGCTGATGAGGCCTCTGTGACTTTGATTGTAAAGTTGCAGGTTCGAGCCCTGGCAGTATAGTCATCTCCTTCAGACCCTTACCCCCCCCCCCCCCCCACTAAAATGACCCAGGGACACGTGGCCTGACCCTGTGGTTGGAGTGTCGCTCTCACCTGTATTTGTGCGTGTGTGTTTGTCTCAAAACTTTAGCTACTTGCATCCTAATAAGCACATAATAAGCATTCTAATGTACTTGCAAATGACAAATAAAGCTTAATCTCATTAAAAATGTAAATCATCAGGTATCATTCTCTGTCGCAGAGCATCCCAGGATCCGGCTCCCACGTCAGCTGAGAACCAAGTACATTCGTAAAGTGGGTGAAACTATCAACCTAGTGATTCCCTTCCAGGTCAGTGGCTTCACTGGTGAGTAATAATAGAGACCGGCCAGTGCAGCCTTTCAGACGGTCACTGCCTCTGTGCTGTGCTCTGTGTTCCCATTCCAGGGGAAGCCTCGCCCAGTGGCAGTATGGACTAAAGATGGTCAACCCATAGATGTGAAGAAGGTCAGCGTCCGCAATTCCTTTGTTGACTCTATCCTCTTCATCCGCGCCGCTGAGCGGGATCACACGGGGAGATACACGCTCTGCCTGCAGATTGAGAACATGCAGGACTCGGCCAGTATTGACATACAGATAGTAGGTTAGTGTCTCTGCGAACACGAGCTCATAGGACGTCCCTGCATTTGCGAATGCCTGAACGGTTAATGGGGGAAGCAAAGACACAGCAGAGGTATGGACTCGTCGTGACGCTGTGAGTCTAAGCAGTAACTCATACGCTGTGCTCACCATTACCCCTCAGACAAGCCTGGTCCACCCATTGCAGTGAAGATCTTGGATGTTTGGGGCTTTAACGCTGCACTGGAATGGCAGCCCCCCAAAGATAATGGCAACTGTGAGATCACTGGCTACACGATACAGAAAGCTGACAAAAAGACTATGGTGAGATCTCAGCATTGTTATAATATAATATAATACACTCACCTAAAGGATTATTAGGAACACCTGTTCAATTTCTCATTAATGCAATTATCTAATCAACCAATCACATGGCAGTTGCTTCAATGCATTTAGGGGTGTGGTCCTGGTCAAGACAATCTCCTGAACTCCAAACTGAATGTCAGAATGGGAAAGAAAGGTGATTTAAGCAATTTTGAGCGTGGCATGGTTGTTGGTGCCAGACGGGCCGGTCTGAGTATTTCACAATCTGCTCAGTTACTGGGATTTTCACGCACAACCATTTCTAGGGTTTACAAAGAATGGTGTGCAAAGGGAAAAACATCCAGTATGCGGCAGTCCTGTGGGCGAAAATGCCTTGTTGATGCTAGAGGTCAGAGGAGAATGGGCCGACTGACTCAAGCTGATAGAAGAGCAACTTTGACTGAAATAACCACTCGCTACAACCGAGGTATGCAGCAAAGCATTTGTGAAGTCACAACACGCACAACCTTGAGGCGGATGGGCTACAACAGCAGAAGACCCCACCGGGTACCACTCATCTCCACTACAAATAGGAAAAAGAGGCTACAATTTGCATGAGCTCACCAAAATTGGACAGTTGAAGACTGGAAAAATGTTGCCTGGTCTGATGAATCTCAATTTCTGTTGAGACATTCAAATGGTAGAGTCAGAATTTGGCGTAAACAGAATGAGAACATGGATCCATCATACCTTGTTACCACTGTGCAGGCTGGTGGTGGTGGTGTAATGGTGTGGGGGATGTTTTCTTGGCACACTTTAGGCCCCTTAGTGCCAATTGGGCATAGTTTAAATGCCACGGCCTACCTGAGCATTTTTTCTGACCATGTCCATCCCTTTATGACCACCATGTACCCATCCTCTGATGGCTACTTTCAGCAGGATAATGCACCATGTCACAAAGCTCGAATCATTTCAAATTGGTTTCTTGAACATGACAATGAGTTCACTGTACTAAAATGGCCCCCACAGTCACCAGATCTCAACCCAATAGAGCATCTTTGGGATGTGGTGGAACGGGAGCTTCGTGCCCTGGATGTGCATCCCACAAATCTCCATCAACTGCAAGATGCTATCCTATCAATATGGGCCAACATTTCTAAAGAATGCTTTCAGCACCTTGTTGAATCAATGCCACGTAGAATTAAGGCAGTTCTGAAGGCGAAAGGGGGTCAAACACCGTATTAGTATGGTGTTCCTAATAATCCTTTAGGTGAGTGTATGTTATAATATATTGTTATAGTAGGGGGGGGGCACCTATGTTCAGGTAACTTTCAGAGCAGCATTTAGAATGCAGTGATGAAAAATCATGACAAAAATTACCTAGAAAGGTAAATTATAAGTAAGTAAGTTGTAATGCAAACCAATAAAATTCCTTAATAAAAACCTGAATTATATCCATGTTTTTAAAGCAAAAATGTGATTTTTAGGTGACGCAAAAAACTTTAGATACACTATGGGCAGTTTTATATCTACATAATACATAAAAGTGTATGGTGAGTTGAGCAGGCTTCTACAATTAAGAAAAAAAGGATGAAAGAAGATGAGTTTTTCAGAAGCAAATAGACACGTGGATGTGACTTTATTCCATCCCATGGCCCCTTGTGCCCCCCCCCCCCCACCTCGTTCAGATTGGGGGGGCATGGGAGGGAATAAAGTCACATCCACGTGTCTGTTTGCTTCTGAAAAACTCATCTTCTTTCATCCTTTTTTTCTTAATTGTAGAAGCCTGCTACTGCTAACAGTTTCCTGATAATGAAAAGAGAATGTGACCATAATGAAGCTAATTCGGAGACATAAATTAAATAAAGAGTAATAAAACATTGATGGGTATTCCGTATGTGAGTGCATAAGGGACGTGTCAGGTGACCTTAAGCCTGGAAGTATGTCGTTCACTTCGTTTTAATTCCCTCATCTCCAGGAGTGGTTCACCGTCTATGAGCATAACCGACGCCCCAACTGCACCGTGTCTGACCTCGTCATGGGAAATGAGTACATGTTCCGTGTCTTTAGCGAGAACCTCTGTGGACTTAGCGAATCAGCCGGAATAAGCAAGGGCACTGCCATCATTGCTAAGACAGGTACGCAGCTGATTTATATGCAAGTATTGTTTTGGGTAATATTTTTAAGGAACCATCGCACTGATTTGCAGTTGACCATCCTGGCTTCTTTTTTAGGTTTGGAATATAACCCAGTCTCCTTCAAGGAAAAAGACATGAACTGCTCGCCTAAGTTTACACAGCCCCTTATGGATCGATCCGTCATTGCAGGCTACAGCACTGCCATCAGCTGCTCTGTGCGTGGATACCCCAAGGTAGGAATCGCCTGCAGTGCATCTGTTCGCTTTTATTTATTAAACAAATCTGTCTCCAGCGCATTACTGATATTACAAGTCTTTTAACTTACATTTAATTGCTTAGCAGATGCTTCAGTCCAAAGTGTCAGTCTGCTATGGCATATAATTTGCAACCTTCCAATTTCAGGCATAAAGTCTTAACCAGTAGTGGCCTTTATACTAACCTGAGTTAGTGGCTTCACAATCACGTAAAATTCTCCGGTTGAATAGTACTGAATTAACTTTATCAACTATAGTGGGCAGGGTCAACTATACCGTAAATCACTGAATGGCCTAAACCATTTGGAATTGGCATAAATTAATGTGGCCCACTGTGGATTTTTCAGTTTGAGGGAATCATTTACATGTGTCTTGGAGTAATAGATGCTAATTCCTGAATTCTGTCAAAAACACACCAGACTAACATATTAAATAACCTGTATTTATTTAATTCTTCATGAAAACTAAAAACCCATGACGCAGGGGACTAGAGTTAATGTTCCGGCTTGGCCACTGGCTCACTCTAAACCGCAAAGCACTGAATAAAACAGATGTTGCATCCGCAATCTTTATCCTCTCCCAGCCTAAGATCATGTGGATGAAGAATAACATGATCATTGGAGAAGACCCCAAATATATCATGCAGAACAACCAGGGCGTGCTGACCCTCAACATCAGGAAGCCGAGCACATTCGATGGGGGGAGGTACAGCTGCAGGGCTATCAATGAGCTCGGCCAGGATGAGGTGGAGTGCAAGCTGGAGATCCGAGGTACCGCCCGTGACCTTCATGATGGGATTGTTATTTAAATGTTCTATCTTAATATGTACTATGCACACATTAATATAAAATACAGTATGACTTTTTACTCATAAATAAGCAGTCATTCGTATCAGCATAATATTCCTTGGTCTTCTAAATGGAAGTACTGTTGACTGTTTCTATGGTAACTTAATAGACTTGCCGCTTCCAGTGAGTAGCCTGACCAGATGTTCGACCCATTAGGGGTTGCACTGACTAGTTGACAAGTCAACTTTACTGCTCTGCGATGCCACTTTAAACTTGATGTCAACTAGTCTCTGATCATGTGATTACGACACTAACAACATGGATTCCTCAGAGAATACCAGTTACAGTATGTGGACGTGTGGGGAAAAGAGCAAAAACTGAGCAGATGGAATTATTTTTGTACCTTATTTACATTTAATACATTAATGAACACCCTTTTTGCTTTCATCTCCATATTTTTGCTTCAGAAACTTCAATCAATAAGCGATATACTTCTGCCCCATATTGCTGGTGCGGCAGTGGAACTTCCCAGCGCTTATCAGTGGAATATTGTTACACTGAGCACATTGAACATTATTTAAATGCTAACTTTGATCATTTCATTCTGAAAATTAACTGACTGGTTTATTCTATTGTATTTTCTGTTTGTTACCCATGCTATAAGCAAGATAATCCACTGGGAAGGTGTGCGGTTATACGAAAATAATCAACTTGGTTAGCATTATGGCAAGTTGTCTTTGATTATTTTCATATAACCACAGACCTCATCATGGTTTATTCCTTAAATAAGCAACTTTTATTTGTTTCTTGGCTTTTCGGCTTTGACTTGCTGCTCGGCCTAAATTGATACGTAAAGGCTTAATAAAATTTATAAAAGGAAAATCTGCATATGAAACATCTTGATACACAGTTAGCACAGTAAGAGTGAGCCTCAGTATGACTAAATACACAACAGTTACAAAACTGATACAGAATAATATTTTTTGACATTAATTTATCAGTTGTTATGGTTGCCGTGATATTTGATGTTTTATAGTACAGCTGCATGAAAACCAGGTCTAATGAGCAAACAAATTCTGCTAAATCAGATGTTGCAATATTAAATAAGTATTTATTTTTCTCTTTTATCTCCAGCTATCCCCATAGAGAAAAAGTGAAAGAAAATACGAAAGATAAACCCGGAGAAAAAGATGAAGGAAACACAAGGCGGACTTCACTTTAAATGCTAATTTACAACACGAAAAATAAATAATTAAATAAATTGTTATTCAAATCTTAACTTTTTGTGTTTGTATTATTTTCAGTAAGCTCTTTTAATCCCTTGCTACCAGAGTACACATGCAGGCAAATAGATTAAAAAGTTAGCACCATTAGGAATAAAACATTTCCACAATAAGAAATCCATCCATTTCCCCTAAATATTTATCCAGCAGAGGGTCACGGCGAGCTTGGAGCCCTTCCCAGGCATCACAGGGCCAGGTTTGTCCTGGATGCCAATCCACACACTATGGGCAATTTAGAGGTGTCTCTTTGCCAGAACACCCCTGTATTTAAGCTGTGGGAGTTAACCATGGTATCTGGTCCACATGACTATGGGGTGAACATGGAGGATCTGCATGCTCAGAGCCAGCGTGGGAGTCAAACACACAGACCAAGATCAAAGTCAAATCAATGAAATACATCAAGTGACCATTTCCTTTAATTGGTTATATCAAATTAATTGTTCTCCCATCCTTAAAGACCGATATTCAGATTGTCATCCAAAAGTATTTCAGCTAGCAGTGGATTCAAGACTTTATTGTTATAATCACAATAAACAGTCAGTTACACCGTACAATACTATACTAGGGCTGGGCTATTTCAATTTCTAATCCTATATCTCATGCATTTTTACATATGACATATCGTGATAATGTATCGTTATATAGACTTTATTTATTGTAAATGAATGTAGACAATTTCGCTCTAAAATGGCAGGACGAACAGATCGGGCACTGCCAGAAAATGTAATGTGGTATGTGCATGATGGCATGTGCAGATGCGCATGGCACAAATCAGGCAGGTGGCACAGATCGGGTAGTGACAGACACCCCCACAAAGCCCCACCCAGCCACCCATATCATGGTCAAAAAGAGGCCAGATAGTGAAACACAAGGGAAAATACAGCGCAAAGAGAAAAAAAAGTATTGTAAAATGCAACATGTACACCGTATGGAATAATGAGCACCAAAAAAGTGAAATGTAAAGAAAAAATAACTATTACAAAATTTGGCAAAGAAAATACATCAGTTTTGTTTGTAATACATATGTGATTTTGTTTACAGTACACATGCTTCTTTGCAGTGCTGTCTGTAATTTGGTTCCATACATTTAATGTTTGAACAGCAATAACAACAAATACTTTTTACATTTCAGGCAGTTTTTAATTCTTTTTTGGTTCATGTGAAACAGTTCAGCAGAGGAACAAATCAGAACTGAAAAAATGATGTTATGTCTTATTTTGAATATAAGCACTTAACTTAATTGTTAAATACTTGAAATACACTCAGTGACAAAAAAAGTTAAGCACCCAGACAGAGTGGTGGAAATATACTGAATCTGCACATGGTGAAAGGTCATGTGACTGTATCGCAATGATTATAATATCAGATGAAGTGGACAACAGAGTTGGTAGTACGAGCACACTGATGGTCCCATGTCAGTAGGGTGTGGCACCCACCCTAACCCCCCCGGCCTGCATATATGCGGCAATATGGTGCGGAAGGGAGTTGTACAGCCCTTCTATCCTCTTCTGCGGCAAGTTGGCTCACAGCTGTTTTAACTGGCCCTCGAGATCCTGCAGATTGGCACTGGGTCTGAGTCAACATCCAAGTTGACGTCCGAGTTGATGACACATGTTCGATTGGGGAAAGATCGGGGGACCTGGCTGGCCACAGGAGGACCTCAACACGACGCACGCAGCCCATAGACACGTGTGGACGGGCGTTGTCTTATTGAAAGACTGCACCAGGGTGCTGTCTCAGGAGGGGTAAGACATGTGGACGCAGGATGTCACTGACGTAGCGCTGTGCCGTCAGGGTCCCCGGAATCACTACCAGAGATGACCTGAAGTCATACCCTATGGCTCCCCACACCATGATTCTAGGAGTAACGCCAGTGTGTCTCTCCACAACATTGTTAGGATTGGTCCTCTCTCCTCAGGCGCCGCCATACCCATACAAGGGTCATCCATAGCAATGCAGAGCCAAGATTCATCGCTGATCATGGTGCGATGCCACTTGTCATCAGTCCATGCCTCCCAGTTACAGCACCACTCCAAACGCAGCTGTCTCTGTGTGGTGTTAACAGCAGCCTATGCATGGGACGGTGAACTGATAGTCTGGCTCATGCCAGTCATCAAGACACAGTGTGGGATGATATGGGGTGTTGTAGAGAGTCCAATACCTGTGTCCGGATGGCAGGCGCAGATGTCATGGGGTTCTGTAATGCTTGGCGCACAATATCCACATTCCTCCCTTGATGTGGTCTGTCTTGGGTGACCATAACCTTCACGATGTATGTGGGTGCCCTCACATGTTCATTGGTTCCAACATCAGCCGACTGTGACATCTGCATGCCCCACATGCCGGGCAATTGCACGTTACGACCACCCGGCCTCACGCAAACCCACAATGTGACCCCTTTCAAACTCCGTCAAGTGCTGGTAATGCTGTCTAATGCGTCTATGAGGCGTCCTCTGTGTCTGGTGACTAGACCTGTTAGCTCCTTGCAAATCGAATCATTTACATAGCCATTGCTGGTCTGCACGTGTACCAAATTACATCCAAATCGGACCATTACTTCTGGGCGCTCCACTTTTTTTGTCACTGAGTGAATTTGCGTACATTATAGGCACCTTGGGTATTTAGACAATTTGATTTTTTTCTAAGAATTAAGAGTTTTTTTCTTATGTGATATTGTTTTGTACTTCTTATGTTTTTTAGTTGGGAAACATTGCTGTGAATAAATAAAACCATAATTCATTCTGACTTTCTGTCCTGACTTTTAAAAAGTATTTTAGAGATATTTTAATAATATCGATACATATCGAATATTGATACGGTGACCTAATTTTGGCCATATTGCCCAGCCCTACACTATACTATACACTATATACTATATCTTCAGCTGGTATAAATAACTGAATCAAGTGTTTAAGTATCAAAGTGACACAGAAGGCAGTGCTATGGAGGGTGAGAAGTAAATATGAGTCTGGACTGTAGGAGCAATAAAAATGTTGTTACTTATTTCCAGAAAATATAATCACTGCAAAGGTTTTTTCTGACTTAAATTCCTGTTTAAGCAAATAAGTCAGGTTAAACAAGCAGCAACCATTAACATCTTATTTTTTTCACATGAGGTCAGATTGGTTAATAGCAATAAAATAGACTGAGGCAGTGTTTCCTAATCCAGTCCTGGGGGCCCCACAGACCACGTTTTTCCTCCCTCCCAGCTCCCTGCCATACAGTCCACATTTTTGCTGGTCCCCGAGAACCAGATTGAGAAACACTGGTCTAAATAAATCACATATACCTATGTATTAGTGATATAAGCAACCATGTATCACAAAGTAGAACCCACTGATTCCCAAAGCCTGGACAGGGATCAAGCCCATGGTACAACCTGATGGACATTTTGATCAAAATGCAATTTTTACTACACGTGGTATTTTAAAAAAGTAGCGGGCATCATTTTCTTTCCTCAATCGGAACATCTTGCCATGAACACAAGGGCAGGTTGACCATCGCTGAGCATGTACCTTTCTTTTTGTCTTGTGTAACACGTTCATTAAAATGAAGTCTCATAAGCACCATTTGTCTAAAACGTTCTCTTAACAATAAGGTTTTTGTTGCTAAATGTGTAGCAAACAGTTTTCTTATGTAAGCAAGATATATATATATATATATATATATATATATATATATATATATATATATATATATATATATATATATATGGATAAAGGGGTGCAAAATCAAGTCACACCTCAATGTTAAATTTCTGATTATAAGTAGTACAGAAGACTCTACATTCACAGTGATAACATCTATTTTTTTCCCTGACCCTGGCTCATTCCTCCACTAATAGCTCACAATCGGATGGTATTGGTCAGCAGAATTATTTGCACAACATTGCCTTTAATCTGTAATGATACAATCAAAAGTTACAGTGTTATGGCAACACAAAAGAAGATACCAGTTGGTAGCTGATCACTTAGAACCTCAACATCTTCTCCTGTAGATAGAAAAAACTATGGTAGCTAGCAGTGCCATGATGAGGACAGCCACCACAGCTGACAGAACTGCAAGAATTCCTGAAAAAAAAATTATATTTGTGAGTGTTTGAAATAAAGCCACCTTTGTTAAAAAAAAAAAAAAAAAAAAACACAATAGATATTAATGTAACTCTGTTTACTTAAAACGTTATTCACAATTTATGTCTCACCGGAGTGAGAATCAGTCTGTTTCAGTCCACATTCTGCATCCCAGTCTGGGGCAATGACATCGTTGGTAACCTCAGTGAAGCTGATGAGCGGACATGGGTTTACAGGACAGCCGGGCACAGGGGTTGGGTAGGGGTCATGGGCTGAGTCATTTCGGTAAAACAAGGAGATGGAATACATCCTAGTAACAGAGGAGACACAGTAGGTATTTTGTAAAAATGCAACAAATATAGGGGTTGGACAATTAAACTGAGACAATGGCCAAACTGGTGTTTGAGGTTTCACACCTATATATGCGCAGCTTGGTGGCGAATCTGCACCAGTTGCACATTCCATCAGTAAGAGCAAAGTGTGAAAGTTGAATTAGCAGAGCAATAACAGAGCTGTACATAAAGTATTACAATCCATACAGCATAACAGTTAAAAAGAGGACAAATTGTTGGTGTGCATCTCACTGGTGCAACTGTGATCAGCAAGTCTTTCTGGTGTATAAAGAGCTACGGTATCCAGGGTAATGTCAGCATACCACTACAAAGGACGGACCACATCCAACAGGAGTAACTGTGGAAGCAAGAGGAAGCTGTCTGAAAGGGACGTCCGGGTATTAACCCGGATTGTATCCAAGAAACATAAAATCAAATTAATTCATTGCAGAATTAAATGCGCTCCTCTACTCTCCTGTTTCCACCAAAACTGTTCGTCGGGAGCTCCACAGGCTCAAAGTGCATGGTCGGGCTGCTATAGCCAAAACTTTGGTCACTCGTGCCAGTGCTAAACGTTCATTTCAATAGTGCCAGCAGTGCAAATCTTGGGTTGTGGACAATGTGAAGCACACATTGTTCTCTGATGAGTCCACCTTCACTGTCTTTCCCATATCAGTGAGAGTTATGGTGTGGGGATGCCCCAGAATTGCTTACCAACTGGACTGGTGTGTAACCAGTGTGCAGCAAAGACATGGATCAGTGATGGTATGGGCTGCAATATCATGGCATTTCCGAGGCCAAATAATTCTTCTAGATAGACACTACAAAGGGCTACCGAACCATTCTGGTGGACCATGTTCACCCAATGGTTCAAACATTGTACCCCGAAGGTGTTGCCATGTATGACGATGACAATGCACCAATAAACACAGCTTACCTGGTGACAGAGTAGTATGATGAATATGAAATTCAAGTTGAACATCTCCCAGAGTCTGCACGGTCACCAGATCTGAATATTATTGAGCCACTTTGGGATATTTTGCAAGAGCGAGTCAGGAAACGTTTTCCTCCACCAGCATCACGTAAGCAAAGGCTGAGATGGAGTTCTAAAGCGAGCCACACTGTGATACCATGAGCAGCTATGTGGTTTGCAGTGATTGCACAATACCACAAGCTTTGTGTGAAGAGCGAGTAGAAAGTTTCCCGAAATACACTGAAACAGAGACTGATAAAACATAGCAGGTAATATAAAGTGTTTCTGTCCCACGTTCTAAATTGCCCAACGTTGGCACTAAGCTCAAGACAACCCTGTACTGGATAAGTGGTTACAGAGGATTGATGGATAATGTATTAAATAATAAAGCTACACATGCACCCATAACTCCAGTACTGTATTTATGTTTTCTTGCGACGTTACGAACCCATTTTTCTCCTGGTAAAACTCAAAGAGCTGACAGGCAGCGTAAGGCGGCAGGCGGCCGCTGTAGATGTCGAGGGCAGCCTGGAGGGTGATGAGCGTGGAGTCATGCTGAAGGGCAGAAAGGGAACCATCAGCAGGCAAGCTGGCTAACGGCACCAGGCACATTAGCACGTTAGCATTGGGAGACAGGCTCCACCTACCGCAGAATACATAACAAGCTTCAATTCGTTGTCCCTCTTCACAGCGCTCGTGAAGTTCCCAAGGATGGCATTCAACAATACTCCTGAAATTAATGATGCATTATTCTTGTTAAATGTCATTTTAAATGCTTAATTTTACATTTTTGAGTGGTTTCCACGATGAGTGTATTTAGTTGGATTCACCCCTCGTTCAAACAAACACCCCTTTTGGCTTCCAGTTATGTAATATTAAAACTGTAAAACTGTTATTGTTGTAAAATTATGAAAATGTTGTAATCTAATTGGTAATTCTGTAATTGTTGCTGAAGCTTAGCCTTCTGTTTGGACAAACACCAAAGTGCTTAATGGGCACTGCAGCTTTGCTATAGAGGACGGTCTGCCTCCCAGGATTGTCTTATCTGTGTTCTGAGAAGGACATTAGGAGAAAAAGTGAAGGGCCAGTCTGACAAGTTAAGGAACCAGGAATCAGGACCTGGAGGAGCAGGGAACAAGCAAGGGAACCAGGATTCGACATCAAGGACATGCAGCCGTGGTTAGTAAGACAAGCAAGTCAGAATCATACTTCTACATGGCAGAAAGGGAACAGGCAAGGATCAGGAGCCAAAGACAGCAAGACTTTAGGGCTTAGAAGGGAATTAAGTGTGAGCATTGTTGCATTGTTACTGCTTCCCATGGACATGCAGTCGCAATGAAGTCTGCAGGGCCAGGCTTCCCTGTAACGAGGCAGCGACGACTGCATCTCCAGAAACATCGTGACACTCAAACCCTGTGCCCTGGGTTATGGCAACTTTTGTCTGGGCAATCAATTGAATAATATGAAACATAACGATAACCTTTGCAGTACTCTTCCATTTTAACCATATACAAACATAATCTTTTTATGTGTTGCCGACTGTATCTTGCTGTATGTATGTCAGGCTTCATAAAACGTATTACTTCTGAAAAGAGTGATAAAAATTGTCTAATGCCTCAAATCAGAATTTTCCAATCAGAAAATAAAACAAGAATGAAATTTGCTTTAGACACTTTCATCTCCCGAATGTAAAACTTATATTCTAATGAGCACTTTAACATTTTAATTAAATTAAGAAAAGCAACCATCTCCCAGTAAGCTTGTACCTTTGACCTTTCAAAGTCCTGAGACTGTAAATTAGAAGTCAAACAGAAATAACATGTTAGAATGATATACATATGAAATTTGAGTTTAGCAGAATCTTTCATGATGAGACATTGCTGCCTTGAAACTGTGATTTCATATGAGGAAAGGGAGCCAAATATTTAGTTAATATACAGAAAGTGAACAAAAATGTTCATTTTTCTTAGATGTGAATATTAGGTTGCTTAAGTCCATTTAATTGTTGCATAACCCTTAAGAACATTGCGTTAAAACACTCAGCTCCCCCTGTAATTCCTGTGAACTCCTGTGTACACTGTTTTATATTCCAAATAAACCCTTAATTACATAACATTGATTGAACTGTTGATTACATGAGCCACATGGTTTAAATTCCATTAATTTTCTAAAGATGTCTTGTAAGGTCATGATCATTTTAAACCAAATGTGTTTCTCAGGAAAAACGAAACACATGTGGTGAAAAATAAAATATAATAATAATTTTAAAACTGTAATTTGTAGTTTTTATGAATTTATCATACTTACTGATTAAATAAACAATAAACCCTGAAATCAACAATTTGTTTAAAAATCTATATTCGTAGAAGAAGCTTGAAAATACTTTTTAAAAAAACTTAATTTTGAATAACAGTAGTACACTTATTCGTAATCTAACATGAGATGCTGTTCAGCCTCATTTTTACCTGCTTAAAGACGCACCTGATTCCAAGATGCTTTTCCCTTGATTCACACACAAGAGGTGTCTGTGTATCTCTTACCTTACACCAATCTTCGCCTACTTGTGCCAGAGGACAAACAGCATACTTTATATATGCTTGATTGCCAAGAAAAAATGGTGTGATTTAGCAACCTTCATGTGAAGGCTTTGGTTTCAGTCTGAAAAGGTGCCGGGTCACATTTAAAACTTGTTCATACATTTTCGAGAGCAGGCTCCGATTCACGCAAAAGTAGCAGCAAACAGAAGACTCCCCTGCGCTTGGATTTGCAAATTGAATTTGCTACAAAAGTGTAAGCCGAAAGTGTATGCCTTTGCTTAATGGTTGCTACTATGCAAATAAGATACAAGCTATAATGCTAAAATATAAGGCTTTTTAAATTTTCCCATTCGTTTAATTGTGGAACCTCGGTTCCACAACATCACCAAGACTCGATCTACCCCGTTGGAGCCCAAGCTTATTAAATCCCTTAACATTACACGAGCGTATCATTCCAACTGTGTTCAGCGAACACTTTCAGTCATAGTCACCATGTGCCATACTCCTTAAAAACAGAGTCTTACTCCTCAGAAAGAACTTGCAACTGCAATGCACCTTAGCTATCAGAAGTTTAATGCATTTTGGTTTATTTTCATTCATTTTGTTTGAGTAACATGGTCATGGCTGAATCTTTGGGGATCATCACTTTATAATTCAGAATCAACCAATCCACCAACAAGTACAAGGCCTTTGGCTACATTGCTGATGTATTACCTATTTTTGGCTGTATTTTCTATTTACAAACATGGTAGAGCACAGAGGATTTGCGCTGATAAGAGTGCAATTAGAAAGTATAAAACACTAAGTAGAGTCAGTCAGCAGCTGTGTCAGAACAAAATCAAAATCTGCAGCAATAACAGAAAGATGGAAAGAAAGGAGTCGTCCGCTGTGACTGGCAACTCACCCCCAGCCAGTCTGGCCTTGTCTTTCCGCTTGTAGGTGAACACACTGTACATGACCTCAAAAGAAGCGATTTCCTCCAAGGTATTAAACACGTGCTGGGTTGCCCAGCCGGGCAGGGTGAGGTTATGAATTCTCTATGTAATAAATAAATAAAAATACATTAATTCATTGCAATTGGGATATTGGAGTAACACTTTAAGTAGCAATGTTGCTGAGGTACATTAACTTATTTCAGTTTTTTCAATCATAATTAAAGCATCTGATTGCTAATGCATTATAAGTCATTACAGCTTTTTTTTGTTATTTAATTTGTTAGGTCGATGTGCAGTTAATTTAATAAGCATTATGTATTAGTCAATGAAATCAGTTATCAATTAAATTTTAAATGATTGCATTCTAAATTAGAATTTAATTTAACAATTTGTATGCCTCTCCCATTTAAAAGTAATTACCTGACAGTTCAGTGTGTCATACACCCTCCAGATTTTCCGCATAACCAGCCTGTCTACCGGGTAACCAGTGTGATTTGAAATTTCCTGGATGAAGTCCTGTTACAGAATGCATTTATGCAAAAGAGAGGAAAGAATCAGAAGAGCCTTTAGAAAATACCACCCATTACACTGAAATTATACAGGGAAGATAATACCGATGTTAGCTGAACTATACAGTATAAATAGCTACTTAATATTCAGATACTTCGGCGAGTCTTTCACACAATGCATGTTAAACGGGTTTCAGCTTCACACTTTCCAATTGTACAAGTTTGTACACATATCACTCGGAAGCAATTCAAATTAACTAAGCTGGTTTAGCTCTAAGTTAATTGCTGAACAGAAAGGTTACACTGCAGGACGCTGGGCATTTTTAACTCTTTCCAAACTTAGTCTAACTTATTACAGTATAAGAACATAGGGAACGGACAATCATGAGCAACACAGCACAGTGAAGATGTGACACGGAGGTATTAAAACTGCAATTTTTCAGATCTGCCACAAGAGGGCAATGACTTTCACAGAATCTATCTGATTGAGGTACAGGGCTCTCAAGAATCCATTTACTTGTTTAATGAGACTCATGATAGTCTGTTTAATTAAAGTTTTTCACATTAATTTTTTCCCTGTAATTTAATCTCTTGTTTAATTTTAAATATAAAAGAAGGTAAGAATTTAAAATTAATTTTGGCAAAAGAAAATATCAATAATAGCAGCGGAAAATTTGGGACAGAATGACAGAAACAAACCGGTAAGGAAACAGAATAACAAAGTCTGACACAGACATAAAGGAAAGGAAAGGGACATTAGGTCAAGTGACAGACTCAAAGGAACAAGAATAACATTTGAAGGTTTCTTTGCCGACCTTATAAGTCTTCAGTGCTCTCTGATACTCTGCACTGGAAAATGTTTCTGTCATCAGCTCTCTGAATCTGGGACAATGTTTGGCAGGTGTTTTTAACAGCTGAGAGAAAAGCAGACTGTATGTTAATGTCTTATGAATTAATTGTTCTTGAAATGATTGCTAAAAGGCTTCAGTAGAGCGACAGGATAATTAAGATTTTTTATAAATATTACAGTTCCTGTCCAGGTTCTGTCAAATGGCTAAATATAGTTTACTTGAACACAATTGTAAAACATGGTTTAAGTTAACTTGACACAATGAAAGTCTGCCAGTTGTAATAAAAGAGTATTCACCCATCTTTACCAATTTTCAACTTCCAAATGAATATTTGCACTCATTAAAAATTAATAGTGCACCAGCATTTATACCCTATCACGGAGGGTTTCAAAGAATGGACGACATCCTTAAAATAATCTAACAATCCAAACAATTTTTATATAGACCTACAGGCAGTGCCGAGTTTAAGAACGAGTTTAAGGCAACACATACTTACAGAAAGAACAGACTGCCATAAAGCCCATTACATTAAAAATCCAAGTTAGACACAATGGTTGGTAATAATGAATGCACGCACTACTTTGTGACGCTCGTGAACACATTGTGCAGCTTCAGCGGTTTGTCAGCTCCAGGCACAGTACAGTACTGTATGTAGTCACTTTTATTATTACCCTATAATTATTATTATTATGCTGTATTATTCTTTTTCCGACTTACCTACAAATTCAACTTAAAGACCGACTTAGGGAACGGATCTCGTTCATAACCTGGGGACTGTCTGCATTAGTATGTTTACCCAGGCCACAAATTTATACCACAGATTTAGCAAATGTGTTTTGTAGGAGAAGATTCCATGAAAATGCCTATTACTTCGTGCAGCACTGTTTGTTGGAGCCTTATGAGGAGGGTGAGGCTGGAATGGTGAACACATGCTGACTTTCTGTGCCTGTGTGAAAACTGCAGTGAACGTGATGAGCACTCAAGGTAATGGTACTACTGAAGGATAAACTGGAAAGATGTGATTAAATGTTGCTAATTTGTAAGGGTTGTGGGAATGCATAGGCCTTAAAGATAAAACACAAATTCTAGGTTTGCATGTAAATATTGCTCATTAAAATAACTAAATATTCCCACGGTGACAAAAAAGAGGAGGATTTCTTACATTCCAGCATGTAGGACCAGACATCACACACTCAGCATTCTTATAAAAACGACCCAAAGTTCCCTACAGACACCAACACAACCAGTTTTGCCAGGAATTACATAATTATCAGCCTGCCATGGCTGGCTGGACAGTCCGAGAAGATGCTATAATTCCACTTAGAGTCCCGGTGCCCCTCACCTTGTCCTGGGACTTGGGAGTGGTGTGCACAGGAATGGGGCGCCAAGGCAGTTGGGGGCTAATGGGGGGGGGGTGCCGATTTGGGGGGAAGAGCCCGGCCAGGTTAGCTTGGGCGCTCATCAAAGTACGGTCGTAGTCGGTGCTTTGTACATAGACCTAAGAGGAGGAGGATTAGTGTCATCTACCGGCCGGGCTCAGGACAGAACCAGACCTCCTGCTAGATCACTTGCAACCTACTGTACCAACATCAATGGGAATTCTGACAAACATCTTGCCGGCATGCAGACTGCTCATCAAATTTAATTTTTCTATTCTTACAATCAAAATTAAAAGTGGAGCAGGAAAAGAGTGAAGGATAAGTGGAGGACAGAGAATGTTTAGACAGTACAGTAAAAAAAAAAACACGGGAAGGGAGGAGGGAGACAAGGAGTGAGGAGGAGAAACCATAGAAAGAGACAAATACGGAGTTAAAGAGACAGAGACAGAGTGTCAGCAACAGTGGGATGGAGAGAATTATAATTACAGTGGTAATTACATGTTGCTTCGCAGAAAGAGAACAGAGAGGTCAGAGACAGTGTGCAGAATCTGATCTGTGTAATTATAGTATAGACACCTTGTGGGACACAGTGAGGAGGGCCAAAGTGTCATCATACATGACATGTAATTCTGGCCACAGACACCGTCACTCACAAGAACATCTGTCAGGGGTGCGCACACTCACCTCTCGGGCGTCATAGTCGTCGCCAAGGAAGCCGGCGTAGCGCTTCCTTAAAAACCGCCCTAGTTCATACTGCTGCCTCATGCCTAACTGTAAATAGAAATGCATCATGTCATTGTATAGCGTCATGGGCAATAACAGGCCTTAACAAAAAATGACACAGAACAGACTTTTTTTTAAGGTGGGCTGGTGATTCAAATGATTATGTGACCAACCTAATTTGTCTGGAACCTCTTAGGAAAACTAGTTTTTCCATTTTGTAAAGTTTGCAGATAAATATAGCTCTGCATTTTCGGAAAGAAGTTCTATTTCTTTATTTTCTATTTTAAAAGCCATTTAAAATATAGGGTAAAGCATGATTCCATTATTGCTTTCTCATTTTAGGGGAGGTATAAAAAGCCTCCGGGCTGCTTTACAAATTCACAACAGTTACTCAATGTAAATGTGTGATTATTTGCAAGCTCCCCCCGCCTTCCTTTCTGTTTTTAATGCACTCAGTGAAAAGTCTATTATTTTTCTGAGTACTATAATACAATGCATTTTGTTGAGCAAACAAATGCATGACAGCATACCATTATAGGAATGTGCGTTCTACAGAGAGTGAATGTACAGTTTTTGAGATTAAACGATGCTCAGATTTTACATTGATTACTTCCCGCATAGAGCTTCAGTCAGAGTCAGTGACCCAGGCTGTACCTCTGTCAGCTGCCCGAATCCTTGTGCCCATATTTCCTCTTTGTGAGGATCGCTGGGAAATGACTCAATAGGAGAGCGATCCCCGTGGCGAAACACCTGGAAAAAGGCGCACATTAATACTGACTCACAGTGTGTCAGGAACCAGTGTGCCAACAGAGACTGTTTGCAGACTTACAACTGCCACAAACTTTAAGACACGAGATTCCGAGGAGGCCCAGGAGAGGACGAAGATGCATCCCAGACACCAGAGACAGCTCCACATTCCTGTCTGCTTTCTGTCTCTATCGACAGGGTATAGGAAATGATTACAATAAGTGATCAATGTCCTTCCTTTGTAACCAAATGAATGCGTTGAGGTGACCATTGTCTTGAAAATTACCCCATTATTCAATGTCACCTACTGTACAATAATTAGTTATTTTTTAGTTCTCATTCAGGTGATATGCAAGTCTACCATTGAACTTTAATGTACTTAAAAATACATATATGACTTGAATTATCATCTACCTTTGTTTTTCGACCCAAATTATTTTTGCTGATCTGAATAAATTCTAAAATCTAACATTTGTACTCAGTTTGGTTAAATAAATAAATAGAAAAACAGAAAAAATAAATTCAATAGCCTTCCTGCTTTATTAACTTTTCTACTAAATTGATGAGTCCTTCTACTGTATCTCCCTTATCCCATCCCTTTAAGCGCATTTACCTTTAAACACTTTGTGTACCACAAATGCACCTCTGCAGTCTCTTTTTCTGTGACACAGTGCTAAATCCTGTACTGCAGATACTGCCTTATATCACATTTACCTGAAGATCCCGCCTTTCATCACCTGCGTATCACAAACGCTTATTACCTTTTCTGGCAATTATAGTGCTTTTTAAGAACAGTTAGAGTGCTGTTTGTAGCAAGGGACTTTGAGAGAACCTGTGTAATGAATATTCGACATCTGAAGGAAAAAGAAAAACATGAAACAAGTATGAATTACATTACTGTGTTTGGATGACATCAGATTTAAAATAAGCTTCAAATTGTGCTTGACCTTAGCTTGTTTGTGTCTGTCACATAACTAACCCTGTCTGGATTCTGGGTGTGTGAGGATTGGGCATTTTCAGATAACAATCTTTTATATCTCTGTGTTACAAAAAAGTTTGCTAGCCCTAACTATTTGGCCATGGAAATAATTTGCCCTCTAACCTGAGGCTAGACATTAGCATGCTATTCTTTCTACTTAACAGGGTAAAAAATCCTCTGTGAAATGATCTGAATTTCTTTAATACAAAAATATAGTTAGTTGCTCGCCGATATTCCCACTTTTACAGATAAACCATTGTGAGCCCGTTTGGAAAAGGTGTAAATGGTTACTTATAACATGATTTTCTGTTCTATAGATTCAAGATCCTTATTAATTCAGAATGAGAATATGCAGGTTCAGCTATCAGTGTCCTGAAGTTGTAGGTAAGCTAAAATAAAGCATCTTACATTATAAATAGGCCTAACAGTTAGGTAAGTTGATCACAAAGCACCTGTGAAAAACAAAGGTACTTTTCACACTGCAGACAGTGAAATTTTTACCTTATTTAACAAGGCCCTTTACCACATTAATTGTTAATTTGACAATTTCTGTGTTTTTTTATTTCGCTTTACTGCCAGCTTACAAAACCTTTTTTCCTTTTATTTTTTTCTTCCCACAGTTGCTGTGATTCTTATGCATACATAGTGCAATTTTTGTCGAAGGATTACCAACTGCAGTTGTATTTCAATACCGTTACTGGCAATAGAGGAACAACCGTGATACAACAGCAGAAAGCACAGTCACATCTCTGGCACTAACATCGACAAATGAACAGGTGTAGGTATCACTATATTTTCCAAATGTTTCATTCTAGAAGGGGGAACTCCTATCAATTGGCGAGCACGTGGACAGAGCCGCAGACAGTCCGTAGTCTTACACCAACACTGCAATGAGAAAAAACAAGGGGGGGAGAGAGGATGAATGCAGCAGTTTAGAGAAAACGTTTGGCTCAGTTCAAACAGTTGCCATGGTTTCAAGATGGTTTCCATGGAAACACAAGCAACCAATGAAATATATTTGAACATAATTTTTACATGGAGGAACAGGGTAGAGAGTACTTGTGGAAACACAGAGTAATTGAACATAACAGCACACATCCACTGCGCTACTTTTGGGTGTAGGTGATAAGGGGATTGAGTGAAAATATTGGGCAAAGGAAGGAGAGAGGCAAGAAGAGTGAGGGCTATTTTAAGCTGCAGGTTGTCATGGTGACTGCAGTCTGTCTACAGATTGGAAATTCTGAAAACACATTGATAGACTAATAAACCAATTACTAGAATTCATACATATATAACTATTCTGACTGGCAAATGATACCTATTCTCATCTTGGTGTGATTGATAACATTTTTTGTCTGCATATTCAATATATAAATACTTTCCTTCAATGCAGTGTCACAGCTGAAATGTCATAGTGCTTTTTTGAGTCAGTAAGTCGGCCTATGTATTTTAATTATCACCATTAGTTGCCTCCTTCTCTCGCTTTCTGAAGGACAGAGGTATTCCCACATTTCTCAGTCGCCATGGCAATGCTTCAGTAAGAAGCAGGGCACAAGCAAAAGGGGGTGGGGGAGGAAGCAAAGGGATCTGTGAACAATGCTAATGTCACTCACCAAACATCATCAATTGTTTATTTAGGCTGTTGCTGGACTATTTATCTCACTGCTGTTTGATCTTTCTGTGGCAGACCTTTATTCTTGAACTTACATTTTTAGCGAGGTTACATTTGAGTTTGCACAGCTAATTAGATTTTCTATTTTCAGTTTTTTTTAGTAGAGCAATGAAACATTTTGCAATGTTTAAACATCTTTTTTCATAGCTCACATCACCACCTAGTGGATGACAGCAGTTAACTTGTAATTTAGTTTCAATCATGCAGCGCTGTGACACATTTTGATATCGCCTTGACTACCTGCATTTGTGTTTTCCATGTGAAGTAATGAATTCATGTATTGCAGATGTAGCCTTTATTAATTGGGCCCCACCCAATGAAATTGTGTCTATCTCACATGGTATATTCATCTAGTTATACAGCTTGGAATGTCGACTTTGGAATAATGTGGTACATCAAACTCAGAACGTGAGATATTGTAGTCTGAGCTGATTTATGTTGAACTGGATTTACAGTCAAAATGGGCACAGGTTCATTTACCAGGAAATGCCTAGTTATCTTTCAAAAGTTCTTTGGCAAGGGCTTGACCTGAATTGCCTTAGTAAAAAATTCATTTGAATTAATGGCTACTAATTGTTATAAATGAAGGGACTTTGCAATCATGCAGCACCCTCTGATAAAATCGTGTAATAAGGAACTAAAAAATCTAGCTTTCTACAAACACCAAAGGCACATTCCAGAGTGTGTTTTCCAAAAATTATATTTTGTGAGCATTTTTACAAAATCATCATTTATGAAGACACAATGATGAAGGATACCCATTTTTTTCTGATTGCTTTGAAACCCACACTGATCACATCAACAACAGCAAAAGACAGAAGACATCAAACGTTCTCGATTGCGATACTTTACTCATTGCGGTAACACGTTGGTTAAAAGTGTGGACAACTGTCATCTTTTCAAGCAAACATATTAATAAATTGGCCAATGCCGTGTGTTTAGGAATATGCAGGTCATCACAATCTGCCATTTTCTCAGCTTTGAGATCAATAGCTCATCTCATAATGTCACTTTGCTTTTTCCTCCTAAGGAAAACAAATGCCTTTCTTCCGAACAGAAAGAAATATGAGGACAAAGGTGAGAAAGGAGGTGTAAATGGAGTGTAAGAACAGAGGAGAAGGTAGGAGAGAGTGAGTGGAGTCTAAGAGCATTATTACGAGGTGATTGATTAACCCCCAGGTCAACGGTTATTCTTAATGACTGAATCACAGCCGAGCAGGAAGGCATGAATGGTGACATCACTGCACATCAACATTAAATGATACTGAAAGATGGATCGGATTGGGGACTGAACTAGAGTCACTGATTAGTGACAACCACATAATTACAGTGTAACTACAGTGGAACATGATATAGTACTGTACAGTGAAATAGGATGACAGATCTCTTACTGTCCTCTTTTTATTCCAGATCTGTCTTGCCATTCGTGTCTAGGAATTATTAGATAGATAGATAGATAGATAGATAGATAGATAGATAGACTTTTTTCATTGCACAGTACTGCACATATTAGTTGAATAGCATAAATTGTCAGTTTTAATTCACTGTGTGGTTCTGAAATGCATATACAAATACAATTTCAAGCATACACAGTCAGAGGAAACAGAAGAAAGAGAAACTGACACTTTTGCAACTGGGGGATAACCCACACACACTCGCATGGTGAAATTTCGACCACAGGCAAAACATTCACCCTATGGAGCAAAACAATGAAATCTATGTTGACTGTGTATACGCATTCTATATGACTAATGGTCAGCATCATTTCTCTTCTCTCAAAGTCTTCATGTTAACAATTTCTGGGCTGTCACGGTGCTCTGAGAAAAGCCTGGCACAAGATTAATTAAATGGATTCATTCTCCCACCACCACCGTTTCTGGCTGCATATTATACTGTAGGTGCAGAATTATTAGGCTGATTGGGTTATTTAAGACCCAGAAGGCTGGTTTTGGGATTAGTGCTTCTTCCAGTAGACATATGCTTACACCGTTTTTATATTTAGGAAAACACAGGACTGTTATGTAGAAACAGACACCTTTTTGAATGTTTTTATTATCCCAGACAGCTCATTATCAGAACAAATTTGGTTATCAAAAAATTGGCACATGTCCTTCGGCTTCTGATTTATACAAATATATATGTATAAGCATATACATATATACGCATATTAACATTAACATTCATTTGAAACCCAGTTACAGTAACAGCAGTTTTTTAAATCATTGCAAACAAATACCTTAAAGCAGCAGATGGAGGTAATGATCCGGGGAGCGTCATGCAATTAGGTGGATGCTAACGACCAAGAAGAACAGCACATGGAACTCTGAAGGGCAACAACACGTTTGTTCCACCATTATATGTCTTCAAACTTAAGCTGGGGGAAAACACATAGATTATATACCTAATACTGGAATATATTTTAGAAAGAAGGCAATTTAAATGAGCTGAATAGATACAGAAACAATATAATCATATATGTGTAGAGAAATGTAAATGCATCTTATACTGGCTAAAACTCAACAAAAGTACTATATAACAATATACTTACATTTCTCTCTAAATAGATGATTTATACATATACTTTCTATATATATTGGGCTACTTTAATATACAAATATAGTCTTTATTCTAAAAATATAAATCAAAATGTTTCTCTTCAGTATGAAATGAAAAAAAGAATTATTTTATCTCAGTTCTACCCTCTTCTTCCCCTCTGCGAATCAGTTACTTATTAATTAATTCCATTCAAATAATATACATTTTTAGCATATGTACATTACCAAATACAGAGGAGGGGCAAAAAAATGAATGAAGATTAGGAGCCAAAATTTGCTATTAGCAATTAATTTTAAAATGCCCGGAAACAAATGCAAGTAAATTCCACAGGCAGTGCTGTGCCTGGTCACAGAACTGTTATATACACGGGGGGCTGATTAAGCTTCCCGGATCCTTTCTTCATCTAAAGTTCTACTATCTAACGTTTGCAGACTGTGAGATACTCTGTGCTGGGGCCATTCTCGTCTTGGCAGACCCACAAAGCAGGCGTCAAATAGAGCATGCACCCTGTTAGAGTCTGAACAGACAGCGCCATTGTGCACTCTGTTAACTAGGTGAACAGGGTGCTAATGGCAAGAAGAGTGTGACAGTAAGTGAAGAGCGATACATGAAAGAGGCTGAGGAGTCTCAAGGAATGGAGCACTTAAGGGACAGAGTGTATCATATATCAATGGTCACCCCACATATTATACAATGTAGCAAATGTAAAATTGCTGAAACATATCATTATATTTAAAGATAAAACATGGGCTAATGTGTCTTATTACTGTTTCGCCATGTTGGCAGTGTATTTTCTTTTAACTAATGAAGTTATAATGCAGTTCGGCCCTCACCTTTAGATTTTACTGCATTTGTTCACTTTCCAGTTACCTCATACAGGTAATTACTGTAATGGTAGATCCATTTTATTCAGATTTAGCAATTCTGTGCTTTCATTTCAGCAAAGAGGGTTTTTTTTAAAGATATGTTCAATGTTGAAACAAGAACTGCCTTTTATGTTTTCCATAATTGTTCATTGTTAAGGATTGTGTTTGGCTGAATATTCTTAATATAATCCATTATTCCTAATAGTTGATGTCACATGCATGGAAAACCAGTTTGGAGGATTTCTGCAACAGTGTAATGATGATACCAAGAACTCAACATTTTTACAGATATTTGAATATTTTTAGAATATGGAAAAACAAAGGAATAATATAACAAGATAGATAATTGCATTGTATATAGTTTTCTCATTGCCGCACAATTTCCCAGACCTGTGAAAGACATAAATGACCACAACCAATGTCCTTAACTCATGTGTTTGTAGTTCTTTATAACATTTGAACTTGGGTTCATTGCATAATGGTAAACAGTGGGGAAAACGTGATTTGTTCATCATTCTAAGAATATATCTTTGGTTAACATGCTATGCATTTACCCACTTCTTCATGTAACTGATCTGCAGATATGTTATTCATTCAGTTATTTACCTGGAGAAGATTACAGAATAATTTACCATTGATAATTTATTATTTGTAAGGATTTTAACAACAAGTTAAGTTAACACAACACTGAGCAAAGGAGGATATGCCTCAAAGCTCATGGATTCAGGAGGAATCAGTAGATCAAGAGAACATCAGTTATGCACTTAAATCACTCTCTACTGATAACCAAATCAGAATTATGCGATTTTATTCTAATTCAAATTTTACTTTAAGTGAGGTACTCTGCCTGGGGTGACTCAGTCAATTTAGAGCAGCACATTTTCCTTTTGTTTTATTGCCTATCTGATCAAAGATATGTGGATTTTTAAAATAACTATAATGCTTAGGAACATGCTACAGCGCATCAGCAGCTATTGGCAAAAGACAAACTGTAACATGCGAGCACCCAGCAGAACGTCCATCTGGCCACACCTACAGTAGTTGGTTGCAGCTCTGCCTTACCTGAATACCAGGCTCACCTGAAGCTCATCAACCTGGTTAATTGGCATGGATTAAAAGGCCTGAGTTTAATACCTTCCAAAGAATCGAGTGTCCTGCCATTCTGAGTGTTTGCTTTGTTTTCCGGTGTTTGACTTTGACTTCCTCTTGCCCTCCTGATCTTCTTGCTGTTCATCTTGTGGTTTGGAACTATTTTGTGACTGTCTGGCTTTGCTTGGACTGCAGATTTGGCAAACGATCAGATTTCATTTGCTTTTTTTTGTAAGATTCCAGAACTAAAGCTGTTGCTCCTGCACTTATATCCCCATATAATCATTACAATATGACACATTTTTTACAAATAAATAATTTACCAAATCTTAAGCAAAAATGCACGTTTGCCACTTTTGTAAACTCTTATTACTCTGGTAATTAAATTAATTTGTAATAGTTGATTCTACCATTAAACAATAAAAGGCAATATAGGAATACCCAAAAGAACATGTTTAAGTTGAGGCACATATATTATACTGAAAAAAATTGCCTAAGAGTACATTCTGAGCTCAAATGGGTGACAGGTCAAACTAAAAATGATTTCTTTAGTTTTATTTTAAAAAGGGCCATAATAAACTGGCACAAAACTAGCATATCATCTACAGAGGCTCCTACTTTTGTCTTGTATCATCTGTAAAAGTCTTATAGATTGCAAAATGCAACTGATAATATTTGTGCAGAAAAATAACAGTTTTTTTTTGAGGATTTTTGTATCCTTCAAAGTCATAATTTAAATAAAACCCATGTGTTTCTTTCTCTTTATTTCTGCATGACTGAACACTATTCCACGGGTGCTTTAATTAATGAGTATGGATATGTTTTTACAGTACAGTACAACTGGCTGGATTTATGTATTAGTACATTTATAAATAATTCAAATTACAGTAGCAACAATAAAAGTTCGTGAGGTTGTTGAGCAAGAAGTTCACTAAATTATCTGATTATTTGATTGTTTTGATTGTTGTCTGTCACTTCCCTCAACTACTCACAAAAAAACAAGCCATTTGCACAGTAACATTAATTATGTATTAAGTATTAGGCTTGTTTAAAACAGACAGAATAAAGCCAACACATATGTTTGACTAAAGACCAAGGTTCCTTTTTCATTTTATGTTGTATATTTGTATTGACATAAATTGATTGGGCTTTTTGGAAGGCGCTAGACTGGATTTTCATCGGTTGACACTGGATTATTCAGTGCTAGATGTTGAAATATTTGGGCAAGATATTTCCATGGAAACAGGGCAATGATGTTGACATTGTGGTGCCACTTAAGGAACAGAGCTGTAACATTAAGAAATGAGACGGTTGGAAGTGGAAGAGAATTATAGCTTGATTGAATGTCATGATCTTTGTAGGATTGTGTTTGGTCATTGGACACACACGCATATCCACACATACACAGTACACAGTGTCAAGCTCAACATTAATTCAGAAAAAGAAAAAAAAAATCTAATTGCCACTTGTTTTAGAGTACGCTCACCATTTTATGTGCCAAGTTTTTAATTTTGACGTGACTTCTGCTAACAGAACATTTTTGTAACAATAACCATAATTATAATAATAACATTAACAATATTACAATTGAGATAACAACACTTGATTTTAAAAAAGGAAAAAATAAAACTGAATAAACACAAAGAAACACTTATTTTATCTATAACTTTCTAGATTTTTCATTTATTTGTCCTTTTTCATTAAAAAACTCAACAAACATCATTTTAATCCAGTCTCTGTCTCTTCTATTAAATGGATTCGCTTACCTTTTAAAATGTGAAAAAGCTGTCCCCCTTTTTCTGTTCACGGCGTCTTTCATACTAACGTGGCATTAAAGTTTTGTCATAATCCACTATAATCCATCAAGTTTATTTTGTTTTAAACAAGCAGGAAAAGTGTCTTGACAGGCTGAGTTCTGTGTCGTACAAAACAGGGGAGGGACGTACAAGGAGGGGGTGTCCGTTTTGATAGCACGCTCCATTTCCTTCCTGTCAATACAAGGACCTTTTCCTCCGTTTGATGATTCTTCTTGCTTTCATTGTAGCTTCTGTCAATCTTGTTTTTTTTTTCACTTTTCTGTTGTTGACATATATGACACATCAGATGTTATGCCATTTCTGCTGTGTTTTGTCTTAATATTCATTTAAACACACATTTCCACCTTATTCAACTACAAAAGTTAGTTTAGGGCATTTTATATAATAATAATAATAATAATAATTATAATAATAGTAATAATAATAATAATAATAATAATAATAATGCAGACTGTTTTCAATCTGCATGTGTAATGTGTGGATCAGTGATGTCGGTGATGGTATATAAGAGTTCCAGCTACTAAACGAAGTTCACAAAAGGCTTTCGGGGGGAAATAGGCCTGTGTACGTATATGCAGTGTTGATGCACTGTTCTTTGTAATTTGTTGCAGACAGAAGCAAAATACTAAAGAATCAATAGAGAATTAATATGAAAACAGGTTTTCACAAAATGAAGTATATCTCCTGAATTTCATAATGGTTAGCTAATTAGTGGATATATTAATCAAACAAAGTTTTAATGGAATAGGTGGTGAGAGAGGTAGCCCTTATAACCGGCTCAAGTAGAGGCTCAAAGTGTCTGTCAGATGGAAAATAATGCACAGAACTGCTGTGGATATTATTATTCATAACCAAAGCTAAACATATTAATATACAATCATAATTGCAACATAGACAATACATAAGCATATTGCACAATATAAGTACATGAAGCAAAAAATAATAATATTTGCATCATTGTTTGAAATAAAATGCAAATGTGAACCTAACATCAGACTTTTATGATCTGAGAAAATGTACAGACCAATCATTTAAGGTACAAATATAATTTTTTGCTTTTAAAAATATATAATGTTAGTTGGATGGTTAACACAGAATGTTTTATTAAAAAAATAAAACAAAACCCATGGACCATCTAATGGATACTGGTGACATGAAAGCAACTGTGTAGTTACTGTCAAGCTATTGATGCATAGGATGATTTAAATATACTCACTGCACTTCATGTAAGTTTATCTGCGATTCTCACAGAATTACTGCAAGTGTAATTATTTAAATCAATTGTAAAATATGAGCTCCAGCAGGTCCACAATGGATAGCTTGTAATGACATGCACATACAAGCTCAAGGGAGTGGCAAGTCAAACATATTAGTATGTCACAAAGACAATAATAAAAAGCATTGCCGATGATGATGACAATTATTATTATTATTATTATTATTATTATTACAAATGCACAAATTGTATATAGGTAGATGGCTACTTTAAAACTTGTAGAATTCAGAGGAGAACAACTAAGCAGCATGTTCACACTGCCAACTCCAATGCAATGGCCCCAAATATAAATACTGTTGGCTGTTATGTTAGGGAACTGGGTAATGACTGACCACTGTTAACAAATGCCCTGTATTAAAGTCAACATAACTTGAATATTTTTTCTTTTTCCTGTATATGATTCCTTTGCCCCCCATGGTCCAGTCAACTTCCCCATCTCTCATCTGTTGTCCCAACAACAACAATAAAGAGAAATTTGTCAAGATTCTGTTTCTGTCCATCATGACCATAATAATATTAACTAAACATAGTGTATCTAACATCATTCAGTGATTGCACTGTATTATCAAATTCTTCCTACAAATAAAATATATTATACATCTTATGTATTTTCATAAGATCCTCTACTGTTTCGCTTATTTTTTCCATCTGTCCTTCATGAAAAAAAAAGGGAGATGTTACACTTGAAGCAAATCTTCCCTCGAAAAATATGAAAGATATCTATAGTCTCACTGCACAGTTTTTATTTGCACTGTACAATAAGATTTCTAGATTATACAATACCTGCACTGTATAGCAGTGCCAAACCATGGCTCTTAATGATGCTGGCCCGCAGTTTGTATAGCCTTTAAGATGCTGGGATCCTACAACAAATGTAACCCCAAAACCCTACACTGTGTAAATCCCAGGAGAGGGCCTGCTATTATGCACTTGAGAAAAGTAACCTTCAATTGCTTTGTAAATTCTTATTTGCTCCTGCATCAGTTAAGAAAATAAATACTGTATTGGTACTACTGTTGTGTACTCTGCACATCTTAACTGTGGCAAAAACACAGTGGAGTAAACTTAATATCAATATCTATAATCTGTATGTTTGGATATCCATACAAAATTAATGAAAGGAAGGTTTTGCTTTGGCACAGATTTTGCTGTAGCAGTTCCCATTACATACTTCACTTCACTTCCATTGCCATTAATCAAAACAGAAACACTTAATACATTAAGTGTATCTGTGATAATTCTTGGCTTGGTACAGTTTAATGTGTATGGAACTGTCCACTTAATGTCTGCATCCTTTGTTCACTCCCCTTTGTAGTTTTTTTTCCCTTGACAACTGTCTTATTCTTAGTATCATGTAATTAAATGTAATTGACAATGTTGTCTAATCATTTGTGTGTGCTTTCTGTTTTTCAGAATGCAACCTAGGGTTTAAAACAAACACGGCCCTTAAAATCCTTTCTCTCTTTCTGCACATACTACTCATATTTGAGTCTCTTGTACATTTTCCTTGGAGCTATTCTTAAACAGAAGTGGTTCAATTTGCGGGTTTTGGCTCTGACCCATTAAACCCTTTAGAGATGCATGTAAACTCAAAGGTGGAAGGGAGAGGGGCAGAGGGAGGGGGGATGATATGGTGTTGGAATTAGGGTTAATGTTGCTCCCAGATGTGGTCTGCAAATTAGCTGAGGAGATCGGGACTTGTGTACAGGAAATTGGGGTCTGAGAAGGCAAAGAAAGAGACGGAGGATTGTTATTATTGTTGAGAATTCCCACAGGCCCAGAAACTCCGCCACCAGTCCCTGTCCCAATTCCCATTCCCATGACATTATTGTTAAAATGATGTGCCTTGTAGTAATGGTTAAGATGCTCTGCTCTCACTAAATTGGGAAGGTTGACAATTTCTGGATGGTGCAATCTTAAACTCTGCCCTCCTCCACTGCTTCCACCACCTCCATGTACAGTAGAGCCCCCGGAAATCCCACTGCCAGCACCAACTCCGTTTCCTCCTCCGGTTGCAATTTCATCCTCGACATTGATAATCTCAATGGCCCGTGCAGGCCCGTGGTGTTTGTGAAGCTGGTGCTGCTTTCTCAGCTTGTAGAAGACGACCAACATGACCGCTGCCATGAACGTAATGGCAACAAAACAGCCGATGATGATTTTTGTGGTCTTCATCACATCATCCAGACCAGATATATGAGTGACATCAGTTATTGGCACTGTAAAAGCCTTTTCGGTTGACACGGTGGCTTGGGATGAGGACCTCGAGGGCGACGAAACAGAAGAGGTGGTGGATAGGGTTGTGGTCATACCCCAAACTTCCCCTGGCATTGTGGGACCAGGAATTCCAACAAAGGTTTCGTTGATGTACTGGCGGGCGGAATGTTCCTCTTGACCGTTCTCCGTCGTTTCCACTGTGACAGTGGTGAAATAACTGTAACTGTTGCTGGCGTCTGAGGCGGACACGTTTAGCACCGCTGTTGCTGTGGTGTTGCCCGCAGAGTTGGTCACCATGCAAGTGTATTGGCCTGTATCTTGGACTGTGACGTTGGTGAAATTCAATGTGCCATCATGCAGCACTGAGATTCGAACCCTGTAAGACCCATGGGTCATGAGGGTGCCGTTGGGGGTAAGCCAGTTGACTGAGGTCATGGATGTACCGGTTCTGCACTTCAACTCCGCTGCCATCCCCTCAGTGACATTCAGGTCTGTCGGGGGCTCAACAATAACAGGGGCGTAGCAGGTGAAGTGGCTTTGGTCTAGCTCCCCAATATACCTGCCCTTTAGCCCTGGTGGAGCATGACAGCGGGCACAACAGGTAGTGTTGCTGGGTACCGTCTCCTTCAGCCACCAGCTCAACCATAGAACGTCACAGTTGCAAACCCAGGGGTTGTGATTAAGATGCACCCGTTCCAGTTGGTGAAGTGGGGTGAAGAGGTCATGGGGAAGAGAGTGAAGAGAATTGTGAGAAAGATTCAACTCTTCGAGGTTTTTGAGGTCGTCAAAGGCATTCCGCTCGATGACCGACACTTGAGAGTGCATGAGCCAAAGCTTGCGCAGTGACACGAGCCCTTGGAAGGAACCTGGCCGGATGATTTCCAGCCGGTTCCCCGAAAGCTCCAGCTCCTCAAGGCGCTCCAATGGTGTGAGGTTAGGTATGTCCTTAAGTCCACACATGCCCAGATTCAGGTAACGCAGGTTGATGAGTCCCTCAAAGGCAGCTTCGGAGATGTAGTCCAACTTTTTCAGTTCCCCTAAGTCCAGCCGCCTCAAGGAGGGCACGCGGTGGAACGCATACGCAGGCAGGGTCTCAATGGGATTATTCCGCAGCCACAGTTCCCTCAGCTTGCTGAGGTACTCAAATGCCTGGGAGGGGACTAGCGTGAGGCGGTTGTCAAACAGCTCAAGAGTGTTGAGGTTAGGGAGGCCATTGAAGGCCCCTACCTCAATTTGACGTATCTGGTTTTTAGAGAGCTGCAGAATCTCCAGATGCCGCAGGTGCTTGAACGTGTCAGACTTTATCACCTGTAAAAACAAACAAAAAGGCAAAGAGTGGATGTTACAACATACTCGTATACCGTATCCATTAACACACTACTTTATCTAAGGCGCACCTTTGTACACTACACTGAAATAGTACTTAAATGAGACGTTTATGTACCATATATACATCTCGCTACTGTATTTTGTAGTTCTACCAATGTTATAAATAGCATTAAAATTTTAAGCAAGGATTTCAAAAATTCTAATTCAATTAAAAAAAATTCTACAATGTTTGTTAAATCATAACTACATAAGCAGACAAAAACATTTGTAAGCATATAAAGATCTCTTAAAAAGCTTGGACGACATGCAGCAGAATCTACATAGTATTATTTTGGATTTATGTGTTGGTTCCTACCAATTGAAATTCAAAGCCTTGCTGGCAATCTATGATCAGTTAGGTACCTAGTATGTACTCCTTTTACTCACTGGAATAAGAACAGAAATTCATTATCGTAAGGGAAATCTATGTTAAGGGCATGACCTCCCTTTTATGAATCTATTAATTTTTTATGTCTTTTATTCCATAAGTTCACATTCAGACATGCTACGAATTACTTGGATAGACTCTTTTTACTTTTGTTTCGTTCTCTAGACTGATGTGCGATCAATTTTGACTTGAATGTGTCTTCTACCATATTTTTACCATATGGTCATTATTCAGCTTGACTGGCTTTATAACATTTATTAAATTAAAACATTTTTTTTGCAAACACATGCGAGATTTTGATATAAATATAATTGGGCACTTAGATATTGAGCCAGAAAACTACTTCTTGCATTCATCAATGATCTGTAGATTTGTTTTTAAAGTGGATAGCCAGAAAAGTACTATCTTTCCTTTACATTTGTTGTCAATGTCAGATCAACCTTTAGCTGCGTGGTTTATACTTATAAATTTGTTTCAGCAAGAGTGTAAGCACATTTCTACTATGATGTAGGAATCCTGATGTCAATATCTTAACTCTAAAAAATAGGACAGAGATGACACATAATAAGGCTTCAATAATTCTGAGCAGCATGTCATTGTTACTGCACATTTAGTGGGCATTTAGTCACAATGGTTATAAAAATCTCTGGCACAGGCTTTGTCAAGATGGGAAAAGAAGAAAAAACGACCAATTTCAATATTCACTGGGAGAATATTTAAGAGGCAGTACATTAACCTCTAACAGGACAGCAATAGGGACTGTGCACTTTTATTGCCATGAATCTGTAGCTTGGGATGTCACAGAGGAAGAATGTGGTGCGATCTGACACATCATCTTACCCTGTGCATGCAAAGAGGGATGTGTGCAGGTGTGCCGAGGCTGTTTCATAATGATGTGAAATCCATTTTTCCATATACAGCCACGGCTGGGCTCGTTTCAGCTCAGGGCTGCATGCAGTGTGTTGCAGGCGCATGATAACTGATCATTTGCATATCATTATGCAGCATTTCGCCCCTGATGAGAAATTCTCGGGTAAGGATCCTTGATCCTAAAAGTGCATGTTGTCACTGGGCTGCTTAAGAAGCAAAAACAGAAGGTTGCCCGGTTTCTCTGACTGCTTTGATCGCTGGATGTGAATCCCTTGCAGAATTGCTGGGATGTCTCTTCTGCAGAGCCATTTCACCAGACTTTTCTCGCTCAGTAAATCACCACTGAAGCAATCTCTCATGGAAAAATTACACAACATTCCTCTCTAAAGATTCTGACTCCTATGTTGTCACTATGGCACAATGTATTTTTTCCATCCTGTTTGATCACCATTTCTGTCTTTGAGCTTTACAATGCAACACAAGCTGTTGTATTTGCTGTTGACCTCGAAACTCTACCTGGGCAGTGTGCAGTATATAGCATTTTAATATAAATGAATTTAATCCATGCTTCAATTACATCCACAGCTGTTTAGGAATCTCATAACACCATTACCATTATTTTTTAACTATATTAGATAATGTTTAGCAAGCAACATATAATTTCACCCACGTCGTGCCACACTACCTTCTGGCCAAATGACCCTGATTGGTCATTGATGAATGAGAACTTCACTGTGGCTGACTTGACCTAACACATCAAATAACACCCCAAAGGCATGAATAAGCAAGACTGGGGAATAACAGGCACAGGAGAGTGACATTTATGCAGAGGATACTCACAGGGCATTCTGCTAAATAAGCCAGCTAATCACAATCCCCTTAAGGCTCTCTTACATTATTCGCAGTATGACAATTATTTCTTCTGGATGCAATAAATCTGACCTTAAATATGCATCATTTACATTTATGTGAAGTACATATGCCTGTTCAACAATATGCTTACCAACATCTTTTTCAATATGGAAATTGTGCTATGGAAGATCATCGTCTATAATTTGTTATAATGCACATATAAATGAATACATGCATCATTCTCCACAAAATAAATAAAATTCATCTGTACCTACAGTAAATGTGTATCTATCGACAGTAAACAAATGGAGAGGCATTTTGGTCTTCACTTTATAGGTATACCTAATTTTCTAGAAATACAGTGGACCAAATGAGCCCTTTTATGAAGAGTTGCGCACCCAACCAAACCTCTGCTTTGCCACACTCCGCCTCCAGAGTTTTGCTGCACTTGCGGCTCATGAACTCGTTTACTGGTGGGGTATTTTAGGACCTTGTTTTTACTCAATTCTTTGCAAGGTATTGCATGTCTCCACCATCCTGAGCATTCATTTCTTCTCTACCCTGTTTGTGTGTGTAACTTCCACCCTGATCACCTTGATCTTCTTGTTCTCGGTTTTGCATCTTTTATTTGGTAACTTTCCCTGTTTAGCTCAGAGCAGAACTACAGCCTCCTGCCTGTGTTTGACTATGGATTTTTGGTTAATGATTTGGACTGGGCATTTGGTTTTCCTTCATATTACCTGTTCCACAATATGGTACCTGTGTCTCAGATCACCACTCCAGGACTACGACTTAAACCTTGTGCTTCCGCAACCGAATCCTCCCTTTATTACTCATATATTCTTCAAGTTTGACAGTTGTGATATATGATAAATATTCCAAGACCATGAAACAATACAGTAAACTGGCAGTTCAGAAAGTGTCCTGCAATAATAATAGTGTGTCACATTTTTAGTCCAACCTCCAAATATCTGAATAAAAATAATTATTGACATTAGCAAGATTATTGTTACTCTAAGAGGGGATATTCTCTCAGTTAAAACACCCTCTTTACAGTCATGCGTTGCTTAATGACGGGGATACATTTTAAGAAATGCGTCGTTGGGTGATTTTGTTGTCGTGCAAACTTCATGCAGCATACTTGCACAAACCTAGATGACTAGATGGCAGAGCCTAGTATACACCTAGACTAAAGTAAGAAAATACAAATAAAAAATAAATGATAATAAATATATATATATATATATATATATATATACACACACACACACACACACACACACACAGTGGTACCTCAGTTCTCGAACTCATTAGAACTCGAATTCCTTAAAAGTCGAACCAACCAGTTAGAAAAAAGTGTACCTAGAACTCAATCTGAATCTCAGAAGTCAAACCGTGAACGCCGACCTCAGATAACTTGTATGCGTGGGGAAATGAGTCACGCGGCACGTCTCTCAGCGGAAACAAAGGGTAAAGCTTCAGCCTCAGCCTCGCATTAGCTGTGATAGCATCCTGCATGTTTACACTAGCTGAATACATATATTTAGACAGTAAAAATACATTTAGACAATGATAGACAGTAACAGTAATTATTATTATATAATAAAATAAATTTAAAAATAAAGATTTCTTATTAATAATTTTAATATTAATAATAAACCATTAATACATTTAATTATAATAATATTGTTGTGCCGAGCGGGGACGGAACGGAGACAAAGGCGCAGACGTCAGGGTATCGGGGAATACGGGGTTTAATTACAGGTAAGGCAGGCAAAACACAGATGGACAATACAATGACCGGACTAGGGAAACAAACTGAAACGCGGACGAAATACAGAGGACTAATGACAACAACCAGAAACAGCTGATCACTTGGGGATTCCACACGGGGTTAACGAGGGGGTGTGGCACACGGAAGGAGCGGATGATCGGGGCATGACACATTGTTTGGATACATTTATTTTCTTACTTTACAAATTACTGTTTTGATAAATGTGCTTAGATGTCTTTAGTACAGTATATGCTTTTCTTGTTTTGTCCGGTTCATTTTCTGTTTAAATGCTAAAAAAAAAAAACATTTCGGTGTAATTTTTTGGGGCCGGGAACCAATTCATTGGTTTTCCATTATTTCTTATGGGGAAAATTCGATCAGAACTCAAACTTTTTAGGATTTGGTCCGGAGTTCTGAACGGATTAATTTCGAGTTCTGAGGTACCACTGTATATATATAAGCAGATTACAAGCATAAGTGTACACTTTAAAATAACAATAAATAGTGGAGTATAGAAAATATACAAGTAACATGTTTATCATTATCAAGTATCATGCACTTAATGTAATATTTATTTAATATGTGCTATACTTTTACATGACTGACAGCAGTGGGTTTGTTTACACCAGCATCACCACAAACACGTGAGAAAGGCGCTGTGCTACAGTGTCACCAGGCGATAGGAATTTTTTAGCTCCATTATAATCCTACGGGACCACTGTCATATATGTGGTCCATCATTGATTGAAACGACGTTATGCAGAGCATGATTTTTTTTGAGACCTTAGAATTTAAAGTATATACATATATACAGCTGGAGGATATTTACCAGCAAATTTCATCCTCTCAAATTATACCTATAAACTATAAAACCACAGGTGCTGGGGTAACAATCAGAATGTGATGTACACTTTTAATACAGTGTTCAAATGATATTTAAATGAATATATTTATAAATATATTTGTTCCTTTTTTTCAATTACTGAAGTCTTCTTTGGTGGATTATCTCTTCCTTGACTTTGGACTTAGTCGAGTTGTGCATAGAGATTATTTATACTGACGCACTTATAAAATGTACTGAAATTTTAAATTATCTCTTAACATGATCATCACTCTAAGTTGCCATAAATTAGCTTTTTTAAGCTTGATTAAAAATGTAGCCACTAATTGCCTCTTTATGATGTCAAAACATTACAGTATCCCAGTACAACATAAACACACAGTATCCACACTATGCCACAGAGTGTTGGACTCACTGGCAACCCACACACGCCTACAGAGGTCCAACACATCTAAAGGCCCCATTGTCCCATTGCCATACCCCTACAAACCTGACCATGCATTCCTATGTTTCAGATTTAGTCTCCTATTGAAATGTGTATCATCAATATGTAATCAGCATCATATTCATTTATGGTCAGCTTTCGATTCCAGCTAACTGGACTTTCAACTGTTGAAAGATTCTTATATTTTCACATGAACTCCCAACAATTAAGCAGAATAGTCATGGACAACCTGCAAATTTAAACCAAAGAGGAAAATTCCAAAATTCACTCAGTCCGGTTTGTAATTACCATTTTCATGGGTTTTGAGGAAAGAACTTTGGACTGCATGAAGACTGAGTGAGTTTTGGTTCCCAGTACTGTAACATATGATAGAGAAGTCTGACTTTAGGTCAACGGTGGTCTATCTCAAAAACAACCAAAAATGGATTGATGCACACAGTTGCAGCAACACAAACATGGCATTTACCTGTATTGAGTTCTCCTGTAGGTTGAGGTATCGCGTGTTGACAGATATACTTTCAGGCACCTCCTCCAAATTCCTCCTTGTACAGATCACTCGGCTGGCCTGATTGGAACAGCTGCAGGGAGCAGGACAGGAAGAGCTGGCTACAGCCAGCTCCGGTCCAGGAGGGAGGAGCTGCAAGAGCAGCTGGACTAGCACAAGAAGGAGGGGGGAGGGGCTGCAAATGTTGGTCACCGTGGCGACACGCATGGCAACTTGGTCATGACCCTCCCCTTTGCTCACTGTGATGACTGGCCAACTCCAGGCGGTAGATATTTCTTTCTCTCCACTCTTTATTAAGTCATAAACTCGCCTCCTTCTTCTGTCCCGGAAACGTTAAAGCAGTTGGTTTTTATGTATTTCCTAATGTTTCCTTTTAAAAAGCTTCATTGTATCTTCGTTTTTTACGTCGCAAAACGTTCCCTTTTTGGTTCCCAATGTCCTTAGATGTCTTCCTTCAGCAAGAAATGTTCATTGCTCCGTTAAAATTACTTGTATGTTACACATTCAAAGAATGCGTATTGATAGCTGCTGTATTTGTTGAATGTCTTCCTTCGTCGGTATTTGGGGAAAGCGTTCCTGAATACGACTTGACACTGTAAAAAGAGGAGACAGGGGCTAGTCTATACACACAAAATACAGACACTACAGCATATTTTTCTGTGACAAGCAAAATCTATTGTTATCTGCTGACTGGCAGACTGGGCACTGCAGAGCATGAACAATGATGGAGATTAACACAAAACTAAGTGAAGAATTTGGTTCCAGATTATTTATAGTGAATTAATCATTGACATGGGCATCAACCATTATTACTACATTATAGCCACTAATAAAATACTGACACGGTGACTGATTGGTCACCTCATGCATTGACAATGATGCTATAAAAAGAACGGACAAGGAACAGAAACAACTCCAGGGACAGTCGAGGCTGGATAACACTCTTAGATTAACAAAGAAATCTGGAGAGTGCCCGATACATTAAGGGAGGCCAAGACAAAAGCCTTCAAATCTTTCACACAGGAGAGCTGCGATAACAGGTAACGGCTGCATTTGGAGGTTTGTGTTATGCTGATAAATCGCAAAGGAAGGCTGCATGTTTAATAAAAATGTCAAGGAAGGTTATGTAGAAGAGAAGGGTGAGAAACAACCGAGTAACATTCAGTAGTTATTAGAAGTTAAACAGCAGCTATATTGATGCAATAGAAAGCAATATGATACAATGTTAAGGAATACAGTGTACTTATATTACTCTCCCTATTAAAATGTGTATGCTTTGCAGCAAGCAGTACAAGTTTCAAGCACAGGTCTATGTCCAGATTTCATCCCAAAAATGAGGACGTACGTCAATCTGGACATATCTCCATCATTACAAGGAAAAGGTCAAAGATACTGAATAACAATAAGATACAACACCACATACATTTAACTAAACCCCTATAGTGGCAGCACAATTGGCTTGTTTTGTTCCTTAGTGTACACCACACACGGTAAAATACGTCCCCTATAGTCCACCATGTCTACTTAGGATATAAATTTTATAAAAGCTCTTATGGAACGTAAGTACAATTGGACGTTACTGGACAGGACGTAGGTACAATTGGATGTTACTGGTCAGGACGTACTGTAAGTACAATTGGACGTTACTGGACAGGACGTAGGTACAATTGGATGTTACTGGTCAGGACGTACTGTAAGTACAATTGGACGTTACTGGACAGGACGTAGGTACAATTGGATGTTACTGGTCAGGACGTACTGTAAGTACAATTGGACGTTACTGGACAGGACGTAGGTACAATTGGATGTTACTGGTCAGGACGTACTGTAAGTACGATTGGACGTTACTGGACAGGACGTAGGTACGATTGGATGTTACTGGACAGGACATACTGTAAGTACAATTGGACGTTACTGGACAGGACGTAGGTACGATTGGACATTACTGGACAGGACATAAGTCAATGGACGACTGTACTTAGTTTTCCTGTAATGATCAGAAGTCTTAAGAATTCTTGTTCCATGAAGAAGGATCTGACTTTATATTTAGTTTCGTTCACTTCTCAGCACAGAGACAATATGTTTACATGTATCTTATGCATAGTTAATATCTGGTATTAGTTTTGGTTATGTTATTTAGTAGTGGGATTGATATGCCTTACATGATGCCTCAGAGACTGGTAGCATCTATGAAACACTTTAAAATTAGAACTAAACTATTAATTCCTGAATATATACACAAAAGGCCAATTTAACAGATTTTAGTTAATGCTCGATGACATTGTGATCAAAAATGTCTTTTCCCCTGCAAAGCAGCTAAACAGCAGCACAGATAAGAGTGACCGATGCATATGGTGACCTTTACATTAGCACATTACATAAAAGAGGAAGTGAGCAACGCTTAGCCACACGCTAAAAGCTAACAAAATCTCTAGTTGTATCAGGGGCTTATTCTGCCTTTATGTATCTCATTTTCTAATTGCTAGCATCATTTTCACATTATTTCGATTGTAAAAGGTACCCATTTTAGACCATTCTACAAGCCTGACAATAAGCACAGTTAGCATGATATCATTTACATGGCTATGCATCATTGCTGATGCCAGATATTGTTGGATATTGGTGGTTTTCTCTAAACTTAGATGCCTGATTTAAAAAAAGCATATATTCAGCAAACAAGTGTTACCTTTATTCCAAATGGTTCAGAAATGGGCTAAGAGGTTTCGCAATTTAACTCACAAATTAAATTCATGTACAAATATTACCGTGAACAAGACCGAATGTCACCTTAGATCATCCCTATGGGAAAATTGCCTTTCCACCTATCCACTCGTGCTCTTGATTCAATGCACAGACAGGTGAGAGCAAGTCTGGGGTCAGAGCCCAGTGCCTGGCAGTGCCCTTAAGGCAATTGGGGTGATGGGTCTTACTTAAGAGCCCAGCAGTGGTAACACTCTGCTGAGCATGGGATTAAAAGCAGCGACCTTCCAATCACGGCCACAGAGACCCAACCTGCAGAGGCAAACACCACCCAAAGCACTGACCTGGCATGAACCAGGGCCCTTCGGCACACCAGCACTGACCTCCAGCCTCGTGAGTCACCCAGCTCTTTGGCTAATGACAGCTTACCAGGGGCAGGACATCAGCTGTGTTTTAACCCCAACGTCATGTTTATAAAAGCAGTGGCTCCAGGTGTGAAGGGAAACGTGACTGCAAGGCATAGGAGTGTGGTCTAGTTTGGCTGCGATATTTGGCGGATTAATTGTAGCAAAGAAAATGTGCCGTAACACTGTGCAGCATATTGAGAAGTAGCCCAGTAATGTATCAAGACACCAATGTGCCTGTCTTTGAATGCAGGTGGAAACCAGTGCACATATAGAAACTTGCACAAAAATGGAAAGAATAACAAATTCAAACCCACAGGTCCAGATGTGGGAGGTGACAGCGCTACCCACTGAGCCACTGTGCACTAAATAATGCTTATTAAATGGATGTTGTAGTATTACATTACCGTAATGGATATTTCCCAAATCTAGGTGATGTGCTTATTGTTCCAGAACCTCAGCTTTCTCCCCAGCCTGCCGCAGATGCAGAGTTTTCATTCCCCCCATGGGTACAGCCACCTGCTTTGCGTAACGGCGAGACGAACATAAAGCCCTTCCCTTCCTCTTACATATACCTGCACCACTTCTTTTCATTCTGGCTCCTTATGTTTAATTCACAGGGCACCAACTTCAGACCAAAGTGAGAAAGAGGGGACTGAAATTATGAAGGCAATCAACTCCACCACCACATGTGTAATTAAAAAAATGCTACAGGACTCAAACATACTTAATAACCAATCAAACGGCACAACTTTAAATTGCATTAACTTAATGAACATCTGCCTAAAGGGGGAGGGGCGCAATTTGCCTCACATGCGGCAGCTTCCGGCACATGTGTGGCAGTTTGTAAATGGGCACCTGCTTTTTCACAACGTTCACCCTCAAATGGGGCCAAAAAACATTAGTGGAGAAGCAAAAATAGCCAAACAATTCTTAAGAAGATAAAACCCACATAATGAGATCTTGTGGTCTCTATGTGGCATCCTTCCGGCCGGATCACTGATCTTAACACAAAGAAACCCGACATGATGTATGCTGTATTTACAAGTGGTGGTTATTATATACAGTTAAAAAATGATAGTGTTACACAGCCTCAATTTCTCTAAGTGAATACTCAGTGAGACAGCCTGCCTGTTCCATACGGCATTACATAAATAACAAATAGATTGATCTGTCTGGTGACAAATTGCAGATGAACACTGGCTAAATAAATAATGTTCTCGTATATTTCTACCACACTGTGATCTTCATAGTTCCCTCTCACTTTCCCCTATGTAAATCTTTGCTAAGACAGTTACCATGGCTACATTTACGCCAAACTCTCTGCCTCTAACTGCATCCCTCCCACACTGCCACCCTCCTCCCATCCTTCTTAACAAAAATACGGTGCCTTTACCTTTAGTGGACCACGAAGGAATAGTGAACAAAGGTCACACATTCGTACAGACAGGCAGAGTTTGGTCAATCGTAAAACAAAAAATAAGCTAAGGGGCTATTAGCCTTAGTTGGCATCATTGGACGTGTTGATGCCAATGCTAGCTGTGTTGATGCTTTACTCCTCTCACCGGTGAAGTGACGTTGAAAACAACATGCAGGCTGGACAGCGCTTCTTCTGTGGGCTTCTGGGCATTGCGAAATCAGATGAGCAACAAAGGACGTACGCTGCATGGTTTGGGACCTTCCTCGCGGCTTCTCCGGACAAAGCTTAGCATTCACTGTGAGAGTGAGATAATAAGCAAAATGCTCAGCCCCCGAGGCCCCCGTCTTCTTCAGAAAAATCGCTCGATGAACGCACAATGGCAGAGTTTTCACACCGTGAGAACCATGACTAATAGCACTGTAATTTCATCTTGTGTTTCATTTACAGGTAATTTACGGTAATTCGTTATCAAATGCAGCGGAATGATGGCAAAATATTCCGCTCAAATTCAACAAGCTAGACAAGCAGGTAAATCATTTATCATGTTCAGCTGGCATTGTCCATGAATGTGTAGAGAAAACAAAATTCCCTGCTTTCAGGAAAATATTTTTGCTGACTTTCATATTTGTTGTATATCAAAAACATACTATTTATCAAAAATTGCTTCTTGAAAAATAAACTTTCTTTTGTATGACACTGAGCTGTGTTTCTGTAGCAGGAAGAATAGTGATAGTGGTTCTTGTTCCACATCCATCAGCCTTCAGGTTCTACACTTAAAATGCATGGATTCTAACCAGAAATAGTTAGATTTTCAATGCAATGACACTCTAACCAGAGAATATTATACACAGCTTGGTGGAAGAATAGCTGCACAAAAAACTCAACAACAAATAAAGAGGCTTTATGTTCCAGTGGTTGCTGGTGCAGAAGGGTTGATTTTATTTTCAACCCCCAGCCATAATCGGATTTCACGTTTCATTTGCTGTAGAGATTTCACTTTTAGGAGCATATAAAATGCAAGGGCACTATGCATTGTTTTTAGATTTTAGTCAATCAATACAAATAAAACTTGGAATTACTATTAAAAAAAAAAAGATTTTCCTGAGTCTTTCTGATACACATACTGTACCACCCGGTGAAACTTTCAGCACCAAAGAATCAAATGTATAATAGTTAGTTTGACCAGACCGAATGTAATCAAATATTACTGTTCTATTCCTTATTGTTATTAATTAACAACTTTGACCAGCTTGCCTGCAGCAGTAAAGCATAAAAAAGCAACAATAATAAGACCAAAAAAAAAAAGAATTCATGTTCTCAAGCCACGCTAATCCTAATTCTTATTTAAAATAAACTGAAAAATAAATAGATACAATTAAGACTACATGCATTAAAAGGTTGGAGAATTGTCTTTTGTAGCTGTTGTTCTAATGAATTAAATATTGGGCAACAAGATACATTATTGAGAGGCTGAGTATAGCCTAAAAAATGAATAAATAATGCTGTATTAGTGTCCCACTTTGATCCTGGGGGCAATGGTAGCTGTCGTTTTTTGTGATCAGTCTGAGCACCTGAGCACTTAATAACCTTAATTGTGTCCGTAATTGAATTTACTCAGCCTACCCTCTCAGTACTGAGGCTTGTCAGTTAAAATGAGCGTGAGAACCATCAGATATGCGGCAGGACTAGAGGCCTTAACGAGATAACAAGAAATGACGAGCTCCCATGGCAGGGGGTTAGACGCTAATACCTGACTAGCTATTTGGAACCGGGCACTCGGTCAGGCGTTTAATATTAATTGTACAGCCTTCCGTTTGACCTCGTGAACCATGTTGCTATCTCAGACAAATGAGCGAATGTATACACTAGTAAGATGCAGATTGATCAGCATTCTTTGTTCTTCCGTGGAAAAGCACGGTGTGCTGCTAACGAGAGCAAGAACACTATGTTCCCTCTCACTTCCTGATTTACCACCTATTGTTTTCGCAGAATGAATGACCACTGTAAACACAAACTGGATGACTAGCTGTAAACATAAACTGTTAGAAGCACTGTAAGGTGGGTGCACTAATAGGGCACATACTACATACAGTGCCTGTATTTGTGTTAAAAGCTTAAATTATTATTACTATTTAAATACTAAAAACTATCTATATGTACATACACAGTACTATGAAAAAATCTTAGGCAGCAAAAGGACATTATGTTGAAATTATGTTTATGCTGGTGTAATCTATGATTATATGTCTGTAGAAGCATGTTAGCCATTTCAAAGCCTAAATGAACCTCACTATTTGCAGTAACCATTCGATATGTGTATGTATTTGTTTAACTCGCCTACTGGCACACCTTGTTTGCATAACCAGCATGTCATGAAGTTAATTTACTAATTAAGTTCACTCATTAAGCGAGGTGGAGGTGAAATCTGGAATGGCTGGGGTGCCTCAGAGGAGAGATCTGGGAACCAAAGCTGTGTTCTTATAGTCATCCAACAGATACTTAATAAGTAGTTAGAGAAAACTGGAATTTCAAATATATTCTTATTCCAAGAATAAATAGTTTGAAATATGTTTTCCTTTGGGTTTTGCACACACACACACACACACACATGTAGGGTAAACATATCCTTATGGGGACCGCTCATTCATTTCAATGGGAAAAATGCTAACGCTAACTATGACAACCTTAACCCCTACCCTGCCCTAATCATAACCATAAGTAACCAAACAAAATGCAAGAGTTTTTGCATTTTTTGTTTTTTCATAGCAGTCACCGATTTTTATAAAACAGAGTTTTCTCTTATGGGGACCAGGAAACCGGTCCCCATAAGGGAAAAAAACGGATATTTATCACGTTATGGGGACATTGTGTCCCCATAAGGATAGGTAAACCCGCTCACACACACACGCACACACACACACACACACACACACATTTATAATTATCTTTGTGGGGACTCTCCATTCATTTCTATGGGGAAAATTCTAATCGTAACATGACAACCTTAACCCCTACCCAGCCCTAACCTTAACCATATGTAACCAAACAAAATATGGGACTTTAACAATATAGTTTTTTGATTGCGTTCACAGATCTTTGTGGGGACCTGAAAAGTGGTCCCCACAATGTCAAAAACAGGGTTTTTTTTAACCTAATCCACAAACACACACCAGGCATTCACCTTTAAAAACAATATGCGTGACAATCGATTGTATGTAAAAGCTCAAATGCGTATTTATTTTATGTGCATTTGCGCTGCTATGACAAGAAAATACCTTGCATTTTAACCCGTATACCGCAAATGAAGTTGAGTTAGCATATAAAGATTAAAATCCATTACATTTTGTTTTCATATCAGTGCAAATGCACATAAAATAAGTATGCATTTACTCTGTTACCACAATTGATTGTTGCACGTATCGTTTTTAAAGGTGAATGCGTATTTGCGTTTCCATCCCTGCATATATATTAAATTTAAATTTCAGCAGTACTACAATGTAGTGTGGAGGCTAAGTGGTTAGCACTGAGGCCTAACCCCTCCATAGTTAGGTGTTTGATTCTTGCCTTGGCGCCATGCTATGTTCTACATGTGCTTGTGTGGGTTGCCTCCCACAGTCCAAAGATAGGCAGTTTAGGTGAACTGGTGCGTTCGAATTGCCCGCTGCGCCCGTGCCCTCGAATGATCTGGCATCCTTGCTCGGGTACACGCTGCCCAGTGATTCCTGGCACAGGCTCTCGGCTTGACCCCTCATTGCATAAGTGCTGCGTGGAAAATGGACAGACGGGTGAGTGACCTACACTAGAGAGCAGCACAAATCAAGATTAACATCGAGTTGCTAATCAAGTAGCTAGATGTGTCATAATCAGTATTAAAGACTTATAATTTAGTGACAGCTTCCATAGAGCTAATTAAGTTCCAGAGCCCAGTCGTCTCACTTTGATCACTCGTTATCTGTTGCTTCCATGCCTGGTAATAACCCATTTTCCCCATGGGGGCAATAAGTAAATAAAGTAAAACATGATGACGTTACTCAAGTGTGGTACTTCAACAAGATATAATTTATTGGTGTTAAGCAGGGACAGCACTGGCTGCAGTAACGCCCAGAGACTGGTGCATAGTGCACATCCAGCTTCTGTCTACTCTTGTTTCATTCTTCGGGATTTATAACATTCTGCAGGCTCAATCGGCCACCTAATGAGCCTTAATATGGATACTGCATAACCGTGACCCTTTCCTGGAAGTCCTTTCCCTTTCTCATTAACCTGTTCTGCACACCTCACAATTACTTGACATTATATGCAGCCATACAAAAAGAATTAGGCTGAGACCTACTTTGTCAGTAAAGAAGATAGCAGAGAGAGATGCATTCATTGTTGATTGGTCAGAAACTTAAAAGAATAAATTCAGCATAAGCGTTATTATCAGATGATTGCTATCTGAATATATATATAGCTTTTGGTTGTTTATCTATTCTCTTGTGCTGATCAGGGTTGCAAGGTCTGGAGCGTGTCCCAGGCAGCACTGGGCACAGGGCTGGAGAACACGCTGGACAGGATGCCAGTCCATCACCGGGCACCCACAGTCATACTCTACAGGCAATGCAGAGACACCAATTCACCTAACTGCAGGTGGAAACCTATGTGACACAGGGAGAGCATTCAGAAGATGCCCAGAACTGAGTATACGAGGTCTGAACCCCAACCCTGGAGGTGTTAGGCGACAGCGCCGCCCACTGAGTCACCATGCCACCCCAACTTGATTGTTTATCATTGGGAAAAAAAAAGAACATTATGGCCAAGAAATATCTCATATAAATGTGGGTTAGTGGTAGTTTAATTTATTCATGAAGGTGATTATTTTTATTTTTTTGGCTGGCCACTCTGCTCCCCAACACGCCAACCTCTCCGCTGCACTCTCCAAAGAATACCAAAGAATACACACAATACACCGGTTTGCACCCCACCATATATGCAAATCATTTTTACAACTAAATACTGGCCTACCTCAACCTCCCTCTTAATAAGGTCACCTTTAATGAATACCGTGAGAACCATTCTTCACTACAGACCTGACTCACAAGTCTATCCTCCTTCCTTGTCCTCACTTTCTTTTTAACAAGGCACACTCTTCTTCAGCTTACCGGTTCTGCACTATTCCATTTTAAGCCTGTCGAGACCAACGTGTTTTGACTGCAGCTGAAAAAGAACTGTCTCAGTGCTCAAAATTATAGAAACAGCCAAACTCCCCATTTTTACCTGAAGTACATTCCTCTAGCCCTTCCAACATACATAAGCAGCCTTCAGAGTATACACTAGGGCTATAACAGTCTACCGCTCCGGTTCCTTCTTTTCTTCGCGTGGATCTAGGATCCCTATACTATCCCCCTCTTCTGAAAAGCTACCAAGTGTCCTTGTACCAGTCTAATGTTGGATCTTCACCATGTACCATGGCAAAGGCAACGTATGAGAGAATGTGCGAACTGAACAAAACACATCCAACACTACCAGAAAATAAGTTTTGTTTTCCAACTTGGTCGAGAGCTAAAAGCTGTCGTTTGGAAATGATTAGAGCAATCATCCACTTGATCAAATATAATTCCTGTCTTAATTTGCTTCCAAGTCTTAATGTAGGAAACAGAACTTTTCACACTTCTTCGGCTGACACCCACACTCGCTCATTAACTAGCCAAGAGGTTGCAAAATAGCTGCCCAGAAATTTCCTTACCCTTGCAAAGTTTTTCATACCAGGATCTCACATCCTCTTCATATACCTCTCTACTCTATTTTAGGTTGTTCTGCTAGCGCAAATTGAAGCAAATCAAAGTGCATACACCCATATGTAATCTGAAGGCTGTTTGTGACTGCATTACAAAAATATATTTGGTGACATACATGACATGACAAACTAAAACTTTGTTTTCTTCTCCAGAGTCTGATTCTTCTTGATTCCTTACACTTTTTTCCTGAAAAGAATCTTTTTAACATACGCTTCTCCCTGTGCGTGCATGTGTGTGTGTATACACACTTGCTAGATTTAGATTACTAAGGAGCAATCTCTTTTTTGCCAAATTTAGCTTTTCTGCTGTGAAGAGAGCCTGTGTTTCTTTGCAAGCCTTACTATGGATGGCATTGTGTTGCACACATTTTCATCTAATGTTTCAAGCAGTGGATTAAAGCTTAAACTAAAATCCAGCATCCAGATGAATAACACATGTATTCAGCTCAAGACTCAAGAGGAGAGATTATGAATACATCTTGCCCCAAAGCATAAGAGTACAACAATGACATTTCTAGATCAGCAAAGTTCCTTTAAGGTTAAAACAGCACAAACAAAACAGTCACATTAAATTTTGAGAAATGGCTTCCCATGCACATTGCATTGCCTTCAGACAGCTTAATTTGTCTTCACACAAGCTCCTTCAGGCATCTCAGGTGTCCGTTGATGTCAGCAGGCCGCTTACAGTAAAGAATGTCAGAAGCAGAAATCAGCTCTCCTGTGCTCGAGATGATCAGCTTACATTCAGCTTTTAGGTCACTTTTGGGCCATGTAACTGTGCAAGGAGGTTTCAGAGACTGTAAATTACTGCTCTATGCAAGAATTCTGGAATTCAAAATTATATGCTATGAATACTACTATGCTGATTTACCATTACTTACTACCGTGAAAGAAGTAATGCTTTCTAATAACAATGATGTATAATATTTCAGTTAGCTAACTTCCCTGTGATTGATTTTACAGTTTATTTGTATGGGGAAACAAATTTTAAAATCTGTGCATCAGGCAATGACTGAATGGGGGGAGGGGGGGCATTTGACCCATTGATGGTTAAAGAAGGAAGCATTCAATGCATATCATAATCCACTTAGAATACCACAAAGCTGAAAAAATGCCACAAGATATGTCTGGTGCTACTTTTCTGATGCAATGACACCACTAGTATTGTGCCATCTATTTGTTGAATATGTCAGTTCTGTATACACTGTAAAAATATTACGGTATGGGCCTTATAGTCAAGTTCTACATGTTAGTTGAACCGACTGATTAAAATAAGATGTCTGTAACTTACGCAAACTTACTGTTACGCAAAATATGCCCAAATAAATCCTGCTAATATACTAATAACAAATATTTACATGAGAATATAGTGTAAAATAAGTCAAGCAGTATGAAGATGCTATTTATTAAGTATGCAACCTTAAAGAACTTCCCATTTCATGAGAAGCATGGCAGGTATCCAAATAAGGCAGATACGTATATCCAGTCTACACTGATTCCCAGTCACCAGCACACGACTCCAGACAGCTGAGATACAGAGTGACATTTCAGTTAAGGGCTGAATATTAATGTCATTTCACCAGCACTAATTCAAAGGACAAGTAACTCATAAAGACAAAGAGCTATGAATCTACATTGGTAACAAGTGAATGCTGCATTTGTTGAGCTTTGGACAACTGATGGCAATTACACACAGTAATGTACATGATCAATTCTGAGAGAGCATTTGTGTTCCATTATTGGTGTTGATATTATTACTATTATTCTTACTCTTCTTATTATTATAATAATTCAAAGATCCCATACCAAGAATCACAGACACACTAAAGTTACAGTAAATGCATTTAACGGGTACCTTGTGTCATCATGCCAAATGTGTGTGTGTGTGTGTGTGTGTGTGTGTGTGTGTGTATATATATATATATATATATACTGTATATATATAGCTTTTTTCATCATTATATTTGAATAAGTCTATTTAAATACTTTGGAGATCTGTTGACCTCTGGCCACATTCGATAAATAAAATTGTTTAGACTACATTACATTCCATATTAACCTTTCCATGTGTCTTTGGAAAGGATCTCACCTAATGTGATTTTTACAAAGCATGAAGCAGGATTTCATACTCCAAATACCTGAAAATATCTGGTTACAAGAATAGGTATTTAAATAAAATTATACGAAACTAGCTCTCAAAAAATGGTCAGATCCTGTTGTGCCTGTTTATTCTATTACAAATGATTCATTTATTGCACAAATGTTTATTAGCATCAATGCTGAACTGCCAAATAAATTTCAAAGCCGTTAATTTATTTAGATTTAAAATTCATGGATGCCTTCCCAAAATATAAGCAATAAATTATCATTACAAAGTACTTTTAAACTACAGCAAGATAAGGATTAATTTTTCATATCAGTCATTATAGCAGAGAGAACTGAGAGTACTGTAACAATTTTCATTTCGGTATATCAGCGCATTGCATTTAAGTGCTTTTTAACATTGATATATTCACACACACGGACACATAAAACGTTAATGAACTTCTCTTGCCTTATAGACACAATAACATAATATAGTGTTAAAACGTCAAGGCTCGTTAAAGTTTGTCAGTGATCTAAAAATACTTGTGAACCGCAAAAGTATGCAGCTATTTTAAAAACAGCCAGTGACATTATTAACACGTATGATCGTATGCTTAAGCAGTACGCTATCAAGACTGGTGATCACCTGCTGGATTTCCAGCTTAACATTACAACGAGGCATCAGTCTCGTAGCCGTTATCTGCCATGCAGCGTCACCTATTCAGTGCTTACCTACATCCTTCAACTTTATCTTAACCGACCAGATGAACAATCTCATTTTAATCATGTTCAAATCCAATAGTAGCCTACTACTCACATCAGATCATAAGATTATAATAAAATAACCACGATGAGTATGCCATCCATAACGGGCGCAACCACAATGTCCACCCAAGAAACATGGTACATTTCCATATGCATCAAACAGGCACATGCCTTTCTGATTAAAATTCTTTCATAACTTCCCATAAATTGTGTAACGTCAAGAAGAAACGACTCGAAGCCCTTGATGAAAAATGCACCATTTTGCAATGCATAGCATGTGCCGGTTCTTCAACATGCTAAATGTGTGCTATAGTGAGATAAATGACGGTGTGTTCAACATAGAATATATTTTTTGGATTGAGGACGAAAAATGAAAGATGTTTTTTTATGACCTAACTAAAAACGACCACCTCCTTCTCCGTCAACTCTGGAAACTGAGTTTTGCGCTTTAAGAGATGGGTGCAGGCCGCGATGCTTATGTCGTTTCTCCGCATTTCGGCGGTGGAGGCAGGATGCGTCGTTTCCAATTAGATCAAATACCTAAACAAGCCAAAGCAATGGTGCTGACCGCCGCACACTGGCGCAGGCTGCCGGCGCCGTCCTTTGTGTGCGTATAAATATGCATGCTTTTAAATTCTCCCACATTCTTCCACCATAAAGTATTAAACCGGTGTTCTGCAGACACAACGCAATAAAGCAGCCAAGAAGTAACCATCGCTGGTAACTTCACCAGAATATGGAAGAATAGGCTTCCTCCAGAACACATGTGTTGTGGTAGCTTGGAGCATTTTGTCACATAATGAACAACGGTGATAGCACACTATGTATAGCCTACACACACCACCAGCGCAGAAATACATTTAAGTTATGGTTGACTTGGTCGCTATAAAACCTAACTGCGAATTTTTTAAATGTCATATAATAATGATCATATACATAGCTGCGTGGGTTTAAATAGGGTATATATAGCCTACATATATTCTAATTCCCATAATTTCTACTAAATGCATTTCTCTTTGCGTATGTGCATCTTTAGAGAAGAGATTTTTTGCCCTTTTTAAAGGTTACCCTCATATGTTAAGACGACCGTGTACAGCATTGACAAATATTCATTAGATACATCAACACGTTTACACATCACAGGATGCCGCATTAAATTTGTTATAATGATTGATGCCCGCACATGAATACATACTGCAATCTAATTAATGAGGATACACTGTAAGTAATCATGTATTGATTTCGTATGTATTTTGCTAATGAGCAAACTGCATTGTTACCGTCAACATGCAGGCCATTGTACAAATTAAGACGTAGCTCTTATTGTCTGTCGCCATCTCCTATTTATCCTACCTCTTTCCCCCGTCTTTTCCTTCAACGAAAGCGACGTGAAGTTAATGTCTCCTCTCCCTCGCTTTCTAAGTCGCACTCTTTAGTTTTCCGTCCTCTCTCGCTCTCAGATTGATCTACTCTACGGCAATGCATGGACCACAGGGCTTTTTCTCGTCGTCCGCTGTATCGGAAAAAGGCATCGTGAAAACGGACCGGTCAAATAAGTAATCTATAGATGATAAGAACAAGGATGATGCGAAAAAAGACGTGCCGGTTTTTTCCACCTCCCTCCGAATGCAAACTAAGGTGACAAATAAAACAGCAATATATCCACAAACGATAGCAAAAGACGTGTGTGAAGAAGATGCGAACGCTGTCGGAGGAGAAAAAAAAAGATAAAAAGAGTCGCTTGAACATAAACTGCAGCTTCTCGCCGCCGCCGTCGCTGAGCCGCTGAGCGACACTGAGACACAGCACACCCACCAGGACTGGCAGCATGCAACAAAGTGACCATCAAATAAGAGCTAGAAATCTAAAAACAAAGCATTGCATTGCCTTATAACCACGCACCAGTATTAAAAGTACACGATGCAGAATAAATCGAACATGAAAACGTAATTCACACCGATATTATAATCGGATAGCGCTCGACGACGCTGCCTGGATTATGCAGTGTCTGTCATCAGCTGCATCTCATAAAAGTGAATGCGTATTGTAATTGCATTTTAACTGCGAAATTACTGTTATTTATATACTAAACTACCAGAAGGTAAGCTGAAGACGGCAAAAAACCATTAGACTGTAAGCAGGACGACTTATCTAAAGACGTGAAAAAAATTCAGAAATAACTAATCAATATTAATCGGCGTCATCATCTGAGATGTCGCATAAGCATAAATAATAAACAGACGTATGTCAAGACCTCGTGAACTATTGCATTTTGAAAGGTCCTCTGTATCAGCGAAAATATAAAATTCTATTGTGGGTGTTTACTCACCGTGATTGGGAGTCAGCAGCGACATGACTGGGGGTCAGCAGAGACATGGACCGATTTGCGAAGTTGTTTTCATTATTATTAAATAATAAAGAGATTGAATAAAAAATACAGAAATGCATATATAGTTTTCATAGTCATAGATATTATGCTAAGATAGTGTGAACTAGACTTGTATCCCTTGATGTCAAATAGTTATTTCTGTGAAAATGGCATCATGGACAAAAATAATCACAATAAAGAGTAAAAACACAGTTCCACGTCATCTGTAGCACCTGAATAAAACAACACCAGGGCTCTTCTGCACTGTTTTGATTAGTGTCTCCATTAAAAGCAGAAGGAGAGTAAAATTGGGCTAACGACTGAGACCACAGCAGAAATGGATTGTCTTTGAGAATCTAGGGCAGCTTCCTTTTGAGCACACACACTGTTAAGAGGAATAGGGGGGTTATATTTTAAACACTGCCCATAGGCATTTGAAAAGGGAGTTTTGACACAGCTCAACAAACAGATCCCGACTGCAAGAAGAAGCTGAAATGTGTAGTCCTTGTTTTATACACCAGATGTCTGATGTAGTAATCTTTCAGAACTCAGACATGCACAGAAGAATCCACTATGGCCAAGTGACTGACACTCAAGTTTCTGCAAGAAGAGAAGTAGCAGTCCAGATATACCCTGAAATGAATACCCCTTATTTGCAGAAGTGGAACAAAGGTGGCTTTTTAATTTGACCAAATTAATTAAAAGTCACAGCAAGCTTGAGGAAGTAATACTGATAGGTACTGATATAGAACACTGGGAGTGAAGTATTTTGGGGGAAATTACAGGCAACTAGTCTGTAAAAGTACAGTGTAAAATATAAATAGGGCATCAGAGTGATTGATCATACATTGATAGTTTTCTATATTCAGGCCTGAATCAGTCATGCTCACTATTTCTGTGCATAGCCCTGCTATGTCACCCTTTGATTCCCACTCACGCGCTCTGTCTTTCTGACACATTTAAGCACATGCATGACCTGCTCTTCATCTTACACTTTACACCCTGAAATGAAAACCTGAACATCTGCATTTTTACTAGTGAAAGGAATTCTTAGTAAGTTCAGAGCAGATTATGATATTTTCGTCATTCTGAGAACCTTACACTTCTTCATCCAACAGTCTTATTATTATTTTTAGTAGTAGTAGTACTACTAGTATGACAGTGATGACTATTGCTAGCTTGATTAGTAAATGCCCTGTATTTGAAGATAGCCATGGTCCACTGTGACTGGAGACTGAATCCGCTCCTCCAAGCTGACCCCCCTCCAAACACACACACACACACACTGAGTGGGTCTCTGTGTGCCTCCCTCTCTCTCCTCGCCCCCGACTCCTCGACTGTTTGTCTCCACCACTCCCCAGTCCTTTAGAGTTGCCCTTTCACTGCAGTGCCCAGCAGAGGAGACAGCAGGCTAACTTCATGTTGAAGCAGTCACCCCTAGCTCAGGCCCTGCTTTCCTGCCCCCGCCTCTTCTCCTTCTCTCCTACTCCCTTTTCACTTTTTCTTGTATGCGGTAACAATCGGTGTTCAAAATTTGACTAGGAATTATATTCAAGTCAGTTGCCTCTGTGTTCCTATGCTTCCAGTGTCTCTCCCTCTCTCTCCCTCCCTCCCTCCATTAAATTTCTAGTCACACAACGGTGCAGTGAATATCCCTCCCTCATTCCCTCCCTCCTGCTTTTCTCTTCACAGACCACATTTTAAATTTTCAATCTTCCTCAATCTTTTCTTTCTCCTCTGTGGAATTCTCTGTCCTCGAGTCCATCCTACTTTATTTCTCTCCTTTTCTAAAAGAACCCTTCATACCCCCCCCCCCCCCCCACTGCCCTGATCTCTTCTGCCTTGCTGCTTCCACTTGGTATCAGTGTTTGTGTACTGCAGCGTCTCCATCAGGTGAATATGCAAGAATAAGAACCTTTTTCTCAGTCACTCTTAGCATTGAGACGGATACTTCATGTGACTCAATGGATAATGCAGGACATTGATCCTGATGTTGTGAGGGAGGGCGAGGAATACAGTGAAGCACCAACTGCAGGACATTAACAACATACTGAGCTAAAAGCTACAGGGACCGGATCTGATGGACACCTGGCAGCAGTATTCCGTAAACAAACAGACACAATAGGCTCAGAGCTCATCATTCATTTCTGCTTGCCCAATTAGGGAATCTTAGTGTTACTCAGAATCCAATTATTGCTGTTTTGGGACCTTTATTGAGTCATTTTCAGCTACCTTTGACTATGGTTGCATTTTTGTTACTAAATATTGTGTGCATGCTACCATCTGCTCTGAAAGAGATTACTGGATGAGCAGACCATGTGCTGACATGAACATGAAGATCAGCGAACCTCTGAATGCCAGTACATACACAAGCAACAGGGGCTGCTGTGATCCTGGGACACGCCATGACTTTCCCCTTCGCTTCCCTTGCTGGCTCATCTCAGCTGGCCAGAGAGCGTGAGTACAGCTCTGGGTAAATGCAGCCGGAACGGTGGGACCGGCGGCAGCTTTGTGCCCCTCTGGCAGCAGGCGTGAGGCATGGCCTCAGATCCACATGGACCACAGCCCTTACCTGCCTGCTTCTGGAGCGTTGCCCGGCAACACCTGCAACTTCTTTTGCATGGCTTGTGATGCTGTAGCAGTCACAAGACAAGGCTGAATTTTGGCATGAATTTGCAAGTGACTTGATTAACACAAACAGGTCAGCAGTCAGGATAATCAGAAGAAGAATTATATTGCGTATGACATTATAAACAATATTAAATAAAAGTTGCTGATATATGAACAGAAATAAACCCTGTTTTGTTAACAGTGAGAGATTAAAATAATAATCAATAGATGCAGACATGATTTAGGAAGTAATTCATTGTGTGACTGCACAATGTTTCTTACTGTGTGAGGGACACAGAAAGAGAGGAATGAAAGAGATTCCAGTATCACAGTATCCTAGCAACTGTTTCCATCTCCTTGGAGACAAGGACTGACATCACTTCCCGTATGTGTATGAGAATGTATCTGTTTGTTTACAATTTGTGTTTGCATGCGTGAATCTGTATATGCATGTATGTAATATGCAAGAAAATGTTGGGGATTTCTGTTTATGTATGAGCCAAAGGACATGGAGAATCTCTTCATTATGCTGCGTTGCTGGATGTGGCTTCTTACATATTAAAAAGTACAACCAGCAGGGAGTATAATTTTATATGCTAAATGTCTAAAAATAATTCATTTTTTTATCATGATACTTTTGAATAAGGATCAGTTATGATTTATATAACTATAGCAGTGTACTTGTCATTTATTCATTCATCAATATATTTTCTGACTCATCCAGGTGACGATTGCGTTTGGAAAGGATTGTTCAAATGAAATGTATAATGAAATACATATCCAGCATTGTATATTGTACGTATTATACCATTTTTTATATACCTGTTTTATGGCTAACTTTGAACATATCCAACTTTGGAAGACAGGAAGCATCCTAGTTGTTTAACAAACTAAAAATTTGCCATTAATGATATCCTACAACAATTTCTCTGATTGCCTAAACAATATATTTCTTTATTTTCCTTTTGGGCTGCAAGTCTTCAGCTTGGAGATTTGATGTTGAAGGATTTTGCTTCCCAGGGTCAGGAGGGTATTTCCGCTGGCTCCCAGATGAGGCAGTCAGTCCATGGGGCAAATTTTTCCACTCGAAAGGTCAAAGTCATGCACAATTCCTCTCCAGCTGCAAAGTAAATACATTTGGTATCGTAGCTTCTTGTGCTTATTATGCATGTGCTTCAAGCTGCTGGCCCCTTTGAATGGGATCCTCTTCGGTGCAGAAATGTCATGCACTACTCAGCAACATGACAGGATGCCACAGCCTAAGGGACAGGAAATGACCGCAGCACCACAGCCGTAATAACAATGATAACAGAAATGCTGTTTATAGCTAAGCTTTTTTGGGGGTCTTTTAAATATTAAGACAAAAATGTTTCCTCCCAACAGCAAATGCTTCCTATTATGTGTTTCATCAATACATATATTTTATAAAACCAATGAACCCTATTAAACTGAAGAGGGAAGAATGAGTTGAATTGAAAGGGATCATTTGTTCATTCATACAGAACTACTGTTCATCCTTGAGTGGGATTTTCTGTTGAGTGTGTCCAATTCCAGGAATGGCTTCAGTTTGAACAGGCGCCCTTTGTTTTCTGTGCGACGGCTGTTTGTGTCCCCAGGGTCGTGTCACTGAAACTTAAATTCTTCCACCTTTCTGGGTCCCCTAAACACGAATACCAGTGTGACGACCGGAGAATGACATGTGACATAACCGCTAATTAATTCCTCCCTTTTCTTGAAATATGGTTTATTCTTCAGGGTAAAAATGTATTAGACTGTAATGTACATGTAAGAGAAGGTCCTGAGGAAGGAATTGCTCCTCATTGTCACTGTTTGTGCGTTAAGTCCTGTCGTGTGACTTCTGAAGTACATTGCCATCAAAAACACTTGAGTTGTTTCCCTGTCTTCACCATACTGAAAGTATTGCTCTCTCGCCTTAAGTTACAGAAGATTTAAAATACGTAATTTAGCACAAGTCTTTCATTCAAAAGGAACAATTAGTATTATTATTTTTTTAGATTAATGTAAAAGACCATTAAGTCTTTTATAAACAATGCATCATTTCTCAAACGTTGGGTAGAAAAAATTACAAATTAAAATATACGCACATTCCTGTCATGTAAAGTGACCTATATATTGTTACACACACACACACTACAGGTTTATATGAACATGAAGATCATTATTATTTAGATGAAATGCATACTGTTGCCTTTGTACCATGCACTGCAGCAGGAATCAGACAAAGTTACCCTGGATACCAGACAATTTGATAACTTGCCAAATAGTAAATGTGAACAGTAATACGATGATGCGAACCTACAGATACCAAATGCACCTATACATGCCCAACGTACCTGAGAAAGGAGGAAGCTGAGTTTTGTGTCATTTGTACATCGTGGGGTTTTCTATCACAGTAGACAATTTGAAGACATGTCTATGTCACATTCATGGAGTGCTGGCCTTTGTGAATCTAAATATGTCTTCTTTGCCAAATAAGATCACTGCCAAACAGAGCCATCTGGTATAACTACTAGTGGGGAGACACTATCTGACACATTTGAGCATCTATGGTCACACAACATATGAGTATATTTAAAATTATCATGGGGCAACATTTTACAAGACATTAAATAATCTTTGGTCTTATCTATGCCTCTGCTTTCCTCTCATTGTCATCTAACAAGATCAATTAAAGAGCGTGCAAGATCCAAGTCCTCATTTTACTTGATATAACCCAACCCATGCCGAGACAAGAATCTGCTTGTTTAATTTCAGCAAAAACAATTCAATCTGACCATTCGATTTAATAGAAAGTCAGTCTATAAAAGATGCACAAATGGTGATAAACTAATTAATATATAATATCATCTTGCTTAATACTTAATGTGTAGCATACGTCTTTCTGGCAGTTTATGCTGCTTGGTGTATCTGCTTATGCACGACCAGCCCCTCGCACCGCACACAGCTCTCAGACGACCAGCCCTGCTCTCTCCGGTGTGTGTCCTTTGTGCAGGCGCTGCTCCGCACGTGCTGGTGGCTTCGCTCGGACGGTGCTGCGAATTGAAGCCCGGTCTGAGCTACAGGGGCTTTCACACTTATAAACAAAGAGGAGACTGACACGCGTCGCTCTGGCTCACAGATCTGAAAGTGAAAATCAAAGTCTATTGACCTCGATGTTGGCAGTGTTTGCCGTGTGTTGCTTTGTGCATCTGCTTGCTATGCGTAGTCTCTTGCCCCCTCCCCAAACAAACACATTTTTACCTTTCCTGCTACCCTATTCAGAACCACAAACAGCCCAAAGGCCAGGCTCGGTTCAGCACCACGGAGAGCGTCGGTGCTCAGCTCAGATCTTTAGATTCTACTCAGGGGAGATAGAAGGATACACCGTGCTGAATTATATCCAATTGATCGCCTCCACCTCTACAGGCTGCAGCTCCCAGGCCCATTGGTGCCTGGTAGAATACTGACCTTTGAGGAAAGAAAGAGTTCCAGAAACCAACTTCGGTTCATGGTCTGTTTAAAAAGGAGAACAGATCTTTTGGGGTGGGGGGGTGGGGGGGGGTGATAGTGACAGCATAAGCTAAACAGATTGGCTAGCTCTCGGGAATGGCATCGTGGTTGTGGTCTGGGTTGGGGGGTAAAAGGAAAAAGAACAAACAAATTCATGCATAATGAATGGAACAATGGGCAGGAGACTCCAATCGACATGGAAAAGCTGGACTGGACCCGATGGCAGCCAAGGCCCACCAGAAATCTCACAGACCATGACGTGACATCACTGAGTTCTAACAGTACCTTTCATACAGTACACTGAAGCTGCTCCGGGTCATTTCATTTCAGCAGAATGTCACCCCTGCTTGTAATAGCAGAAGGGAAGCACCAGCCATGTGATGCAAGATACTTCTCAAATTTTGCTGTACTTTCCACCCAAAAAAACTTTCAGCATGGGGTGTTGATACCTCTCCAACTTCTAGAATGGCACCTTCTGTCTAATGTATCTGCAAAATGACTGATTTGGAAAAGTTAGGTAGCATAAAATGTGGGCTACCAGAAAATGCTACCTTAATGGGCAGGGATACTGTGTGATGGGAGTATGTTCCCTGGACTGGATCTGCAGATCCTTTCTGGGTGTGATGCCTGTGACAGGGCTGGCCAGGGATGAAGAAATGGGGAAAAAAAACTGTAATTAGTCACCCAGACCAGGCTGGCTTTCCAAACTTAGGCTGTGGGCAGGCATGGATCACAGCTGTTTGAACTTTTCAAGGTTGAATCCGCCCGCCATGCCTGAGAAATCCTAAATAACCATACCTCCCGCCTTCGGGAAGTGGCAGCCGTGAGGTCCCTGCATCTCCGCCTGACTGCATCACCATTCATTGCTGTACACAAAGATGTAATTGAGATGATATCGGCACAGGCAATACAAGGATGAAGAATGCTGCCCATTAATCAGCAAAATGTTCCCTGGCCCCATGCAAACCCAACAGAACTGTACTAAATATTTATAAACCAAAAGGAGTAAAGATGGTCGACTTTACAAGGCTGCCTCTGGCGATAAGAGAATCTGGTAAGAGCTGTATGGAGTAAAATCAAGGCTGACCCAAGCAATGTAGAAACCGAACAAAAGGAGGTGTGAGTTACGTAACAACACCTTGTTTATTGTTTACTCAAAATCAAACAGGTCCATCTGGTTAACATGCTATCACACCGGACAGATGCACTCACTGAGATTATAAATCTACTCATAGTCAGGCATTTTAGCCAGTGTCCCACTGCTTAGTTCTTCAGCTTGGATAGATATAATGGGCAGCACTACAATGCCTGGTGGAGTCTGTATGTTGTGTTCTATGAAGTCTATATGAACAAGGCAGACCACGTACTGAATCTCCTGCTGGATAATAGTTTGTGCTTTTTGCTCCAGAATAAACTAAGCCTTACAGGGGATTAGACGGGATTGGGTGTTTCTGGCGAATTTAGTAGCCACCCCTTCCAAGCTTTCTAGAGGTCAGCACAGAATATCTGAAGTGCATTTCAACAGTGTGTTGGCTGAATCTCATCTCCTCGATTTCCCTTAAAGGGCCCTCGTCATTTAGCGGGAAATGTAGATACAGATGTAGAGCGGAGCACATGCTTCTTATTTTCTGATGGAAAAAATACTTTTTTTTTCTGGAAATCTACTGTGCAGGTCTTGGTCCTGGAGCAAATGCTCTAACAATACAACCTCTAGGGAATGGATTTTTGTTCACAGGTGCAGCACATATCAAACCTTATTTTTAAATGCGCTTGGACCATCATCCCTTTGTTGTTTAATAAATCCCACTATGACCATAATTCAAGAACCCTGGGTGGACTGGGAAGCTCCCAAATAGAAACTCATAAAGGGCTGATTTCTGCCCCAGGCTCCAGCTCAACGTGACCCTGTCCTGGATAGCAGTTGGAAGACAGATGGATAGATGAATAATTATTCCTAGTTTTTATATCGCATGGATCTTAAACTTTTGTTAAAGCTGCCTGATTTATGTCTGCACCAATGTCCAGGGAAAGGAAATCGGCTATTAACCTTTCAAGTGCTTTGGTCCCCTGCAGTGTATCCAGCTAACAGGTTATGATGACTTGCTGGAGAAGCATTTCCCAACGGCTACTCAGAGCCAGAAACCATGTGCTTCCATCACCTTCAGCTCTGTCCTCGCTCATCTTCACCAATCAGAAATAAGTATACATCCACACTCAAGCTACAGATCAAGCTCTGAGCAACTTTCTCTAGCACAGGATGAGGAGTACTAACCCCAGACGGCTAACCATAAACACAGGAAGTAGGGAAAACCATAATAGATCTGACTGATGGGGCCCTGATGATTCTCCCCCTACAGGACAGCCAGGGTAATGCACACATTTATCCACCCATGCTTTTTCAAAGCATGCTGTAACAGATGATGGAAGTTTACTGTTTCCATTACACATGGTTTTATGGTTTTTTCCATAGTGATTAACAGCAATCTAATGGACTCTATATCAGCGGTGCTATAAGGGTCCTTTCTTGGGTGGCTATTTGGGTATGTTTGGAGGTTAACAGTGTTTGAATTGAGTGGTTTTGGGGGGGGGGTGTCTCCTGAAGGATAACAGTTGTCAACCTGGACCGGGGGGACATTTTAAAAGAAGGAAAGCTGAGTTCTTATGGGAGGGGGTCTATTAAATCACTAATGAATGGTCACATTTAGTCTGTCTCGGTTGGGTGGGCAGACAATTGGTTTGGGGGTGCACTGTCCACCCCCCCGCCCACCCATATCCATGTCCATGCTTTCTGTCCTTACTCCTTGAACAAATAGAATCTCCACAAATGTATGTCCCTTTTGGCAGTATAAATCAGATATTGATAGATGAGAGATTGTTCTCCCCCAAAACCCCAAGACAGGGCCCAAACAGCTTAGTACTTTATAATTTTAAGCCCTGGCCAATGATGCCAGCATAAATGGGGGGTGTTCCCTGCAGGACAGCGACCCAGGACGCAGCATCACCACCATGGTGAGAGGGAGGTGTGAAATCACCCATCTTTCTTCTAGATGACAGCCGTACACCTCCACCAAAGAGATGTCACCAGAGGCATAGGGGCCAGGGGGGTGGTGGAGACTTGTACTCCCCAATAATTAATTTTGATCATTAGCCCCCCTCCCCAATAAATAGGCCTTATTAAGTTGTGTACAGTACCTTCCGATATTAGATTACCTCCAATGCCCTTGTGTGCAACTGCTACTTGTAACTGAAAACTGATTTTTTTTTTTTAAAAAAAAGAAAAAAAAACCTGACCTTTGTATGTAGTAGAATTTTTATTGTACGTTTTTACTGTAAATATAAATTGTTCCTTTCTCAAATTTCAAATCTAAAAGTAAACTGATTTACTTTTAATTAATAAAATACAAGGTATTTTCCATATGTTTTTCCTTGACTTTTGCTGTTTGGTAAGTGTCAGTACACTATACCTTTCCCTGGTGCTTCACTTGGCCTAGTTATCAGTCAACCAGGACAAGTCGAGTAAAGAAAACAGCAGCAGTAAATATCAGAAAAAAGACTAAGGGAAACCGAAATCAAAGAAAAACAACTGTCAATAAAACTGCCGACAGGCTCCGAGCTGCAGTGTGAAGGTGTCAAAATCTGCCTTCCTCAGAGAGCTGATATAGCAGAATTGCAAGGGCTTCAAAATGCAAAGCTCACAGTTTACAACATACAGAGCAGATTATAATTTATTCGGTGCAAAGAAGATCTGGGCTGGATTCGGATCAGAAGCGTCATGTTACCTCATGGGTGTGACACCCGACAAGGGAAGTGTCTCTGGAGTGACAAGGTCATTTTTATCGTTGATGGACATCTTTGGTATGAATTTTGTACAATATAGAATACAATCCCTTCATATACATTGGTTATCTCCCTAACATCCAGATTAAATCTATATCTTAAGAAGACCTAGCTAATGGTTTTGATTGAGTTATGCTGGCGTATTTTATAGTACAGGCTGTCCCCGGGTTAAGAATGTCCGACTTACAGACAACTTTTACTTACAAACAGACTGCCATAAAGCCTATTACATAAAAAAATTCAGTTGAATATAACGGTTTTTAATAACCAATGCACGCACTACTTTGTGATGCTTGTGAAAACATTGCGCGGCTTCAGCGGTTCGTTGGCTCAAGGTACAGTACAGTACTGTATGTAGTCAGTTTTACTATTATTATCAGTAGCATCATTATTTTTATTATGTGCTGTATTGTTCTTTTCACAATTAACCTACAAATTCGACTTAAAGACAGACTTAGGGAACGGTTCTCATTTGTAACCTGGGGACTGTCTATACAGTGAATTTAAGTTTGTGTAGGTGGCTTTATTGTTTACAATGTAATAACTGTACGGTAATACTGGTGTTTCGGACAGCCAGGTATTTGGCACACTTCAGTGTAAAGACAATGTTTGCTTAAATGCAGGCATATGAGATGGGAATAGCGAGTTCTTACTCATCTGCTGGTCTTGTGCAGTTTTTACTCTTACTGGCCAGCTCTCCCACAGTGACAATGATCAAGAAGACCGCTTACCAAACTGAAGTGCTGCTCACAGGAGAAAAATTGGATAGTATTTCAGGGGCCAGAGTTGGATTTATCCTTCTGTCACACCCAGATGAGGTTGTACGCCTCTTCAAAACAGCCCAATTTGCCGCATAAGAAAAGGGTAAGACACCAAATGTACTGGTGGGTTCAGCTTCCATTCAGTTGTGTTGTGAGTTTTGCTGGTCTTCCATGGTGCAAAAATTAACACTTGACACTCTGACTGATGCATAAGACCACGCATAAGCAAAACATTGACATGCAGCACAGACGCCCTGCAGGGCATAGGCAGTCACGGGCTAGTGGTGGCAGTCGGTGCTCAGTTCTGCTATATCTGCAGAGAAGTGAAAAAGAAAGGGAAAAGGTCATTCAATGAGCATTCCTTATACTTTTCGTTTGATGACCACCTCACCGGTTTGTTTTTGGTCAACGTTTATGTATTCTTTGGAGATTTAAAAGCATCTGATCTAGGAGATGGGGGATCTTGATAGATGAAGGAGTCAGACATCACGCAAGCCCAAAAACACGGTGTTGAAATGAGAGCCCTCAGCCTCAAGCTTTGCCTCATTAATGCCAACCTCAGCAGAGACTGCGAGCTCCATCCAGCATTGCAGTCTGCGGGTTTGAGGAAATCGCAGGCAAGAATGTGGAGAATGACATCATGCTTTGCGTTTACTACCGCCCGCGTTAAATGGGCTTAAAGTGGGATTATCTATGTGCAAGCTGCTCCTGAAACAAATCAGACAAATATTATGGAAATGCAATATGTGAGGAGGAATTGCTGTAGAGTGTCGGCAGGATTTGTGACGGAGCTTGACAAAAGTAACACCGAGCAGTTTTTGGTTGTTTATTTATTTATTTTTTGCTGTGCCAAATCTTTGTGTTGTAGGCGGAGTCAGTGCAAAAAAAAACAAACAAAAAAAAACCAAAAAGCACAGGATGTTTCATGACCTGACATTGTACATGACAAAGGTCCTGAGTCTTGAAATCCGCAGCATAGCTGTAAGACTGCTGAAAACCCAAATCCTTGCTTATTCCTCACACCATGGGCTTGCTGTCTGGAGACCTGATAGACATAAAAGAGGGTGAGAGAGAAAAAGAGAACAGAGAAAGGGAGGAGGTACTCTCTGTTTTCCATTTTTGTTAAGTTCTTTCCTCCAGAATACTCCGGTCTCCGTCATACCTAGCCCGCCCGCGACCTGACGACGACTTGCAGCTGAGCGCCAAGCCTCGGATCCTATCCCAGCATCCCGGCCGCTGTCAGACATGCGTGTGCGTGAGACGTCGCTGGATGTGACCGACACCACTCTGGTAATAAACATGAAGCGCATGGAGAAACCAAGTCAGGAGAACCTCAAAGAAGGTGGGGTGAGATGGACACAGTCAGACTCATGGGGAAAGATAAACCGTCTATTAAGGGAGAGAAGACTCAAAAAAAAGAAGCACGGGAGAGACAGACAATTCGTCTGTCTCTGTGGGAACCATTAGAATAGTCAAGTCCAGTAGTGAATAAAATGTAGATAGACAAAATGCTGCACTCCAATGCTGAAGTGAGAGAAAAAGGAATTAAAAAAAAGTTCTTTCTTGATTATACTGAATAACAATTCTTATTTACTACTTACACAAACTACTCACAGTAGAAACCAATACGCTTTTCGGGGGCACTGCAATTTGACCCCCCCCGCCCCCCCCCCTGGCTGCCTGATTTATCTGATAATGGGTTTGGACCATCCACTGCATTATGTAAAAGCATTATGTAAAAGCTCACAGATCTGTGCTTATGAAATAACATACCACCAACCCCCCCCACCCCCCACCCCCCCCCCCCCCCGCACACACACACACACACACACACACACACCTCGTTCTAATATCTCAAAGACCATGAGGGAAATTTTTTAGTTTTGACTTTAAGAATATAAACATAGTTGATTGATATTACATACTGTACAGAATGCATAATATTAAATTCCTGATTGGCTCTCATGCTGCCCCCCCCCCACCCCCCCGTCTCTCTTCATTGACTCCGTACTGGCAACCACATCCACTGACTTGGCTTTGGTCATCAAGCCAACTCCACCTGAAGACCCTCCACAACATGAAAATAAGCGTGACTTCACACATCTCTTGTGTGCGGTTCCTCGATGGTGGACCAGGCTACCCATTCACATCTGAGCACTCTCAACCTTCAAGAATCACTTGAAGACCCATCTTTTCCAGGAACAGCTCATCCAACCACTGACCTGCTCTATCCACATCTACCATCTCTTGTTTATGGTCTATTGTCAATACTGGATGCTCTTTTATTTTTGTGCTCAGTTCATAAAAACCTAGTCCTCATAGTGTCTTTGAGCTGAATAGCTCTACTGTCTGGTTTTTGCAAGGTTTTGTAATGAATTGTAACTCTTGCTCCAATTCTAGCTAGCACTTGGTACTGGTCACTCCTTGGAAGTGAAGCCTAGTTGCACTTCTACCCAGTTGGTTCCATGACAACTGTTTGCTTGTCAGGTATCACAGATCTGCCACATCTGCATGTCGCTTTGGACAAAAGTGTCAACTAAATAGCTAAATGCAAATGTACATATATTGACTTTTTACATTGTTTCTGCTGTTTCCTTTGACTGTGGCTTCTTTTGCATCTACAGGTGAATATTAGGTGTGCAAATCATAGCAGTATTTGCTGAATTATAAAAATATTCAAACTGGAGTAAAAAAAAACTGTGCCAAAGTAAACGATGGACACATTTATAAAAATTTATCATTCAGCGCTCATTTCCTACCTTAGAAGCCTGTACAGCCCTATTTAAATGTTGTTATTGCTCTAAATATAATATGCACTTGAGAGAGAAGAGACTTCAGCAAACTGTTAATGGGTGCTGTAGACACTGCGCAGGCTGCACTCTGGTGTCGTCTGTCTGGAAATGGGATTCTGAGGAAGTGACACAGAAAGATATGGAGGTTCTGGCGTATCCATATACTGCTGGGGAAGACAGAGACACACTGAGCACTGAGTTGTTTCAGGCTTTCCTGTAGCTATCAGGTACAGTCTCAAGTCACTGAGCATCAAAGCGCTGCACTTCACCCCCCACAGTGGCTGAAGAGCATCACTGCAGCTCAGCTGCGGTAATCTTCAGCCACATGACTCCCCTCCTGTCACTTATCTGGGTCTCACAAAAAATTTTACCTACCCAGATTTGCTGCCACCTACAGGCAATACAGAGGACTGCAGGAACAAAGAAACATTGAAAATCCACTTTTTTAAAGACTAAAAATCAAAGGAAACCCTCAAAATTTTTCACATATTTTCTCAGTGTTTTATTTTTATTTGTTATACTTGTATCACTTAAAATATATTACCCTGTGGTAGAAAAACCAAAATAAGCTGAAAACATGGTTATTCTTGCCCATGATCAAGAGAGGGGTGGCGGTTCTAGGAATAAGAGATGAAGGGCAGACGTGAGAGTAGTGTTAACAATGCTAAGAAGTAATAAAACTCCCTCAACAAAAAATAAATAGAGGCATCAATGAAAGCCCTTAAACAAAAAAGTCTTTGTGTAGCAAAGGAAATGTAGAGGGTAGTAGAGGGTAGAGCCAGAGGAATAGACAGGAGAGTGACTGACCTTCCAGCGAGAGAGGAGGGCAGTCATGCCTTTCATAAGTCACGGCCTGAAGCACAGAACCGAAGGAAAGCAATATAGACAACAAACCATGGGTCCCAAAGCTCATGAATGATAAAAAAGTCCAACTGAGGACATACTGTTTCAACACACTGTATCTGCCCTTTATGTGCTTTCTGACCTTAAAGTCACGCTTGGCAAAAATTTAAAATAAATGCAAGCTACAGTGTTACTAACGATTGATAACGATTAATTCAATTTATGACACGACGGACTATTCCAGAAATGAAAATCAGCTTGTTTTAGTCTCATTTTTGCTGTGAAAGAACTAGCTGCATGAATGTGACTCGTGCCAAAGCAAATAAATTTCATAATACATCATGTCAGTCACTGCTCTGGTCCTGTAAGTACTCACAAGCTTGCTCATGCTAGTAAAAAACGAATGTGGCATTAAAAACAACAAATTAAATCTTTAAGGAATTTCTCACCACAGAAGCAGGTCTATAGAAATATTAGTGAGGAAGAAGTCAGCAAGGTGCAGGTTAGACCATGACCAGGTTCCATGGACCTGGATCTGCATAACGGCCCACATGTAACCTCAGGGATCTTAAAAGCAATACATGATAATATGCTTGAGAACATCATATGAAGATACAGATACATCTGGCTTATGTTCTCCTATTGCAGTGTCAAAACTTATAAGAATGCTCATTTGTTCTGACTGGGCAAGTATCATTTTTCCGGCTTTTTGTCCTCGGAAAAGGTGAAGTGGTGACTCAGCGGGCATAAGTCTAGGGTCACAGGTGCGAATGCGGCCCCATGTCTATGTGCTGAGAGAACATCAGCCAGACAGAAGGGCTACTTCTGTAGACACCATCATCAACTGTGATTCATTAACTACCAAACGAAGCACATAATGGAATATTGTTCTTTCCATATTATCCTTGCTTAAAAAAAGAGTTACAGTTTTTCTTCTAAAAGTGAAGGGCAACAGTCACTGGCCACACTGACGACACAAACCAATATAACAGCATCACCGCCTCGCCATTTTCATGCCATTCCCTGCGCCCGCTTCGTAATGAGTTTGATTAATTGAAATGTTTCTTGCAATTACCACATATACTCTCTGAGGAATCTGGTGAAGTACTGCGTTACCCAGGGGTTAAAACTCCAAAAGGTTCAGGGAAATTTTACTGACACTAGGAGCAATGAGCTGTGATAAATAAGACTGATCGGCTCAAGCTGTTCATCATAAGACAGGTGCAGAAAAGTAAAGGAAAGGACTTCAGAGACTCTCTGGGCACCATCAAGTATTCAAGAACATCGTCAGCAGTATCACTAGTACCATGTATTCGTCATGAAAAAGGCATCAGAGACAAAGAGGAATGTGAATGACTCAGTGGAGCTCTGACTTGCACATTATTATTGAATATACACAATGGAAATTATCAAGAGAATAAAAATGCGTAGTAATTCCTGGGATACCTTGGAACACAGTCATACTTTTCTATTGAGCAAACTATTGAGGAATATTAGCTCTTCATAAAGTTCAATGGCAATCCCACTTACAACTCCTACCTCTGATAAATTGCAATGACAGTAACAAGGAGGAATAATCAATGCAGGTGATTAGGTTGAGGTCTTGGGATGATTAAACATTGGCTTCATGGATTATCAATATTCAATAACACACTGAAGTGGTCATCCAGTTAAAAGTGATTTAGCCAAATGAATCGTAATCTCATTGTTGTTAAGGCTTCTTCACACCATGCTGTCGAAGCATTTTACTCCATGATAGTCTTCCAGCGGTATCTCAGTAATCACACTAAATAATACTCATTACTGATTAAATGCTAACTCAACACACCAAGTTTACAAAGGTACAAAATAAAAGTACAGAAACCCCTTACCATAGTCAAAAAGACACATGAGTGCCCCCCCCCCCCCCCCAACAGGGCCCATTACAAAACAGCTGCCCAGCCCAGGCAGTAAAACAAATGCGTTAAAAGAATCATCACAGCCTTTTGCACGTCTGGCTAGATGATGATACTATAGTAAGTGGGACAACAGAAGAATATGAACTAAAACCACAAACAAAGGCAGTGCAAACCAGACTGCAATGGAAATACATAATTTAATTCCTCACAAGTAAGATATTCTTTCATCTCCCCATCAATCTCACATGCTGTTTATCCAATTCAAAGTCAGTCTAGATCCTCAAACATATTCAGTTCTTAATTTTATACAGATTTCCTGAGGAAAAAAAGCATAAATGTATATTAAATGGTAATCTAAGAGTATATGATCTTACTTGATACTTTGAACTTGTTACTTTGATCATACTTGTTACTTTTTTCATGGCATGATAATGCTCGTACATTCAATTTCAGCATTTATGTTTAAATATCCTAGCTGTCTATAAAATTACAAGGAGAAAGAAGCCCTCATAGGGATTTTGTAGTGTGGAGGGTGCAGTATGATTGGATTTAGTCATCAGACAAAATAATGCATTTTACTACTCATACATTTTTTTGTAAAGATCTCATGGTTTTTTTTTTTTCAATTCACTGCAACAATTGAAATGAGAAAATGTTTCAAATAGCATATATCCACAAGGCAGTCATGCAAATTCTCGTACAACAGTGCACTTACATTACTCATTCAGGCTAGGTTATAGATTGAATTACGTGCTGACGGGGCAGGTTTGAGGCAGAACCATGAAGCCTGCCCTTGGGAGGGACTAAAAAGAGAGGATGTATGAGGGGGGAGAAGGGATTCAGCTTTTACCAAGTAGGACAAAACCATAGACTTGACTAACATGATGTGTTTTCTCTTCAGCACAGCTGGGAAAATTCTTTCAGCCCACATCAGTCGGGAAGCAGGGCTGCTTTTCGGCATATCTTTAGGGAGAGAGTAGCTGCTAACTCATATCTTCAATAATTAAGAAAAATCACAAAATGCACGTGGGTGAGAGATCGAGCTTTTCTGCAGAAAACTCCTCCCACTCCCTGCTGCCTACATTAGGACTAATGTACAGAGAATTGTAATTCATGATAATTAAGCATTTTGACCATTTGAGGCGTCACTGATGATGCAAGTTATATGCTCTAGTTTGTATAGCCACTTTTATATGTATATAAACATACAAAGACGCACAAATACATATATTCGCTCAAAAATGATGTCTTATTCCCATTTTGATTGTCTGATAAAGTGAACGGTTGAAATGTTGCTTTTTCAATCTCATGTATCCAGTCTATGAATTATTTATTTATATGGTGCATTTATCGGCTTCACCGGTATAATTATAAGCTTGTCTGACTGACTGCCCTTTCCATGACACCCTTATCTAGCTGGGACTGTGTAGCGAAGAAAACTAAAAATACTTTTTAAGGCGCCCGCATTTGCATGTTTTTCGATGTTGTAAGCCATGGGCCTCATTCATAATACGTTCCTGATCTTAGATTGTGTGTATGGTTAAATCCTTGCCAAAGTTCAGATTTATAAAAATAGTCTTTGATGTAGAAAAGTATGTTAGGTCCGGACTTGGCGTACACACTTTTACTTGGGGTACGTTGGGGTACAAGAGCCGACATGTCATCTGCTGCCTGATTCCACATAATATTAATAATAACTGTCAATGCCAACATTGTCCTTGTGTGTTATTTTTTATAATACCAATAGTTGTTTCATTTTAGTTATTATTTGTTTTTTTCATTTTGCATTGTTTGGTATAAATACTTGAAGGTAACGTGGTACTGTTGTTGTTTCACAATGTTCAAATGTTTTTGATAAAGGGGTGTATGCTGAAGTACATGGAATATATGGTTTTGTTTTTTATTGTGGTGCTGAATTGGATACTGAAAATCGTGAAATTTTGCTGGTATTGGTACCGACTAACGAATTTCTGATATTGACATCTTTAGAAGTAACACCTCTGGAAAGTCTCCCAAACAGCATTCCTGCATGTATCTGCACCTCTGCCAACGGGACCTTGATTTCCGTCTCGCTAACATTGTACTTTTTGCAGCTTGCCATTATCAAGTAGACGATTTGGACTTTAATTCAAGCTAATTTATATGCTAATGATATTACTAAGTAGGTGTTTCAAAGGTGGAGCTCTAAAACCATTCAGCTGCGCACAATTTAATGATCATTTGCGATTTATAGATTGCACATCTGGGAGACATCATACGCACATTGTGTGTACATTCATTTTCTCTGAATTCAGAAATGATCTTAGATCAAATGAAGCCCCAGGCTAGCTAACACAGTATTGAGAACTGATGCACTGGATGTTGTTATGCATGAGAAGCCATGATTTTGACGAGTAGTTTCCAGATTTATACCTCTTAGCTACTGGGCCAAAATCAACCAAACATTGTAGCAAAATCTAAATGAAACATTTTATTAAAATTATTTGAAGGCCCCCTCCACAACGCTGACCAAGGTAAGTGGGAGAAAACTGGATGGATGGATGGATGGATGAATGCATGGATTGATTGATGGATAAAATTGTTTAAATCATGTTAACGTCCATGTGAAAAAGCATTTTACAGAACATGTAAAAACGCAGCAATGGCCATATTACATATGACAAAAGAATAATAAGAATCACCAGTAGCCTAATAATTCATTGTATTCCCTACATCCAGGAAGAGGCCTACATATGGTTTTAGCACCAGTCCACCACTAATGCCCCAGACACTTTGGTATGCAAGCCAATAACTCAAAAACCATTTGACAGATCTTTTTCCACCTTTGTTAAGACATTGTATGGGTGAGGAATTAAAAATGATTCAATTTTGAGACAGATCGCCTCAAAATTGATGCAACGTCCCATAGTGATAGCAAAAAAAGGCATTGATATTGTTAAAGTTCAGAAAGTTTTTCAAGCATCTTCGTAAAACTTCGCAGCAGCATTATATGGGTGCCAAAGTGGAATTAATTCCATTTTTACTCAGATCACCCCAAAACTGAAGCAACACCGCTTAGTGGCAGCAAGGTAAGGGTGAAAGCAAAAGACATTTGACCTTGTGAATGTGATAAGTCAAAACATATTTGATGGATCTTATTACTGCTTCACAAACACATTACATGGTAGCTCTTTAAATTAAGGCCCCCTTTTGCCAATTGTAAATGGTAGTAACTCATTAATAAAAACTGTTATAACTTGTTTAAAATTGTCTATTTTAAACAAGTTATAAAAAGTTATTTACAAAGTGTTATAACCTAATTAATAACCAGATTATAAACCATTCATAAACCCTTTATGTGGGTAGTCTTATTGTAAAGCGGCACCCATTATATACATGAAGATCTATACCTGTTTTCATTTTCAGACAAAAATTAGGTCGCCGTTGTAGAAATTGGAAATAAAAACTCGGACAATTTCTCACAAACTGTGACGCACGTCACTCTCTTTTATTAACTCGCAGCAGAAAACGCGCCTAAAGCAAAAAGAGAAAAGGAAGTATCTTACCCGGAACATCCCATCACGTGAAGATGAGCACCGATTCTAATGGGTCAATCACAACCCGGGTTAAGGTACAGATAATCAATTACAGATTAGGTATCAAGCCTTCATGAACAACATAGACTTGATAGTATGGTGAATTATGCTCAATAACTATAATGTGAAGTCGCCACACCGTGCTGTTTCACAAAGGAAGAAAACAGCAGATGTAAAAGACTTTTGGCCTTGTGAACACAGTAACTCTAAAAGAATTGCAGTTATCTTTTTCAAACTTTGCAGCCACATTGTAGGAATGACAAATTGAAAATGATCAGGTCATATTTTAAGACAGACTGCCCAAAAACTGAACGAGCACCACACAGTGATAGCAAAAAGAAAGGGTAGTTTCAGTACTTTTATCTTATTAGCATAATAACTATTTGACAGATCTGTTTCAACCTTTGCAGACATGTTGTAAGGGAGAAGATCTGGACATGATCAAACTGTGAGACAAATTGCACTAAAAATTGAAGCAACATCACATAGTGATAGCAAAGGATAAGCCAGCCTAGACATTTGATCTTGACAGCATGGTAACTTAAAGTTAAATATAAAAAACTGTCCAAGGCCCCTTCAGACCTTCGTATATGCCAGTGGTATTTAAAAAAAAATGAAAATTGAAAGAGCCCTGTAGTGTGTTGTATGTGGATACTATGTAGCTTATTTGTAGAGGATTCAACTGGTCCATTAACTTCAGGGGTCTAGAATTGTGTTTCTCAGTCACTGGTCTATTGTGGGCTATGGAACTGTGGCAGCGAAATACAGTTCAATCCATAATGGGACACTACATGGACGCCAACTCAATTGACACCTAGAAAGATTACCCAGGTAGCAAAATTTACTGAGTGGATAGGTCAGGGCAATATAAATGATATATAAACGTGTCATCATATAAAATTTAAGCAATAAGAAGATGATCAACTTCTTGAGCACACATCAAGCTATCACATCAGAGAAACTGACATAGTTCCAACCAATCAAATAGTAGCCTTTTAAGAACAAACAACCTAGACACAACTAACATACAGCAAGTTTGACTGAGTTAAGCCTGCCACTGTTCTGTTCTGGTAACATAGGCTACGTTCACACTGCCATGCTGAAGTGACTCAAATCGGATTTTTTGCCTTAATGTGACACAGATATGATCTTTTTAGGGCTGTGTGGACACGCAAATCTGATCTTTTCAAATCAGATTTGTGTCACTTTCATGCGTGGTACTAAATCTCATATGTATCCGATTCATGTGGCTTTTTGCTTATACGCATGCGCCAACATGATCAGCCTGCACCTGCAGCGCGGGAAGGTAAAAATGGGGGAGAGCTGCGATAACAGTCAGTGGAAGGATGGAGAAGTTGGGGATTTAATTGATATTTGGGGAAATGAATCTGTTCAAGTTAAACTGAAAGGAACCTATCGTAATAGAATAGTAATTGAAATAATTGTCAAAGAAATGGCACAGCGCGGACATAAACGAACGTGGCTACAATGCCAAAGGAAAATAAAGAGCCTGAAGTCAAAGTTTAAGAAGGCAAAAGACTCGAATCCGCACAACGTGCCAATTTTACGAACAACTTTTTACTCGAGTAAAAACGCATCAATGTGCGCATGCGTGACGTTTCGGAGGACCGATGCGTTCACATTACGGTCAGATACAGGTCACTTAATTGTGGTTATGAATGTGAACCGTCAAGATAGACAAATCCGATCTAGCTACATAAAGGATATATTATGTTTTATGTATAAACAAGGAAAAAAATATTGGCGGTGGTGGTGCATTTTTTTGCAGTTTAAAGTCCGATACACAAGACTGGTACGTGCTGTGTAATCTCTGCCGAAAACTTGTGCCAACTAAAACTGGAAATGCTGCGAACTCATTTCACCATCTGAAGCATTGCCATCCAGTAGAACATACAGAATGCAAGCGCTTATATTTACAAACACTAGCACACGGCTGCCAACTCTCCCATATTAAGATTGTAATTTTTCCTCCAAATTTTAAGGTTCAGTCAAACTGTTATATTAACTATCGATGAACCGAATACTCGGTTGAAACGAGTATCCGGTAGGAATGCGCACTTATATGCATGATTCATACAAGTAAGACGTGATCTTACGTGATACTTTTGGTTGCATTTATGGCCACATATGGACTCCATATCCTGGTGCAACATGCTAAACACACATGGTGAATGTAAATCAAAAAAATAACAAACCGCACGCTTTCGGGTTAAACCACGCCAACCTCCGATATGAATCCCACCCAACAGCGCTGTCAGCAATTAGGATTTCCACATTTAATCTGAAGAAATACGGACAAATCAAGTCCCATATTGCTAAAAAAACGAGACACAGCATTTTATTTTTCACTTTCGGGATGGTTCTACCAGAAACGTCTAACCTGATTCATAGAACAAGCAGCAGAGAAAAACACCTACAGCAAGACACCGTACTGTGGGCGCCCTGCCTGTTTTTCTTTTTTTTGTGTGTGTATGATTTATATATCATCGCTATCTAATAAAAACAACGTATCCCCAGAAATCTTTCAAGATTGTGAAAAACGCATTTGCTCTATAACTATTTTAAGAGATAAACAAACAAACAAAAAAACGCACTGATACACCCTTAACACCACAAATAGAAATCATTTTTACACAGAGGTTAGTGAACGGTTTAAGGTTTTCAGTGGATTTAAGTGGATTGCTGTCAGCAAACTTGGCCTTACGTGATTTTATCATGTGTTCTACAGGCACAAAGTTGGTTCCTCACGCTGTTCACTATATTCTAAGAGCTCTGTAGGTTATCGACGGCTAGTTTAAATATTTGGACATACATAATCAGAGCTTTGTCTTACTATTTTACCTAGCTACCAATGTCAAATTATTAAAATTAGCGATATAACGTAATCCATACAAACGGCTATCATGAATGTAAATGTTAACTAGTACAAGCAAACTACAGCGCTAACTTTCTTCTGCATGTTTCAAGTGACAGCTCTCGGAGTTGGGCTGCACAGTTAATCCTTTCTGAATCGTGATCTGGATTCATACCCTTATGCGGTCTTATCTCCTCAATACTTATGCGATCTCATTCTTACAAGACAATGATTCTGCCATGTTTGCATTAGTGTGGAGATCCGTTGGATCAAACCAAGTGCTCCTTTTTTCTCCCTAAAAGCTTCATCAATAAATTACAAAACTGCGTTACACCACATGACAGGAAGCGGGTACAGAAAACGATTTATGATAAATGAAAAAAAGAAAAACACAATTCATATTTTATGCAAAATATTGCTGCCATAGTTGATGCTCTGCCAGTGTGGTGAGAGATACACAGTTTTTGATTGTATCCAATTGAGATTCTCAATTAAATGGATGACTTCATATAACAACTTTTCATTGGTCAATTAGATGTCAAATGTTATCAGTAGACAAATGAGAATGGGTGTATTCCATCTATAGCAAAAAGTAACAATTATCTAAAAGTGGGCTCACATGGTTTTCATCAGACAGCAGTGATATTAAAATTCTATTTCAGTTTGCAGTCCATTCAATTTCTCTCATCTTTCTGAATCTATAGATTTAAGGGCATTTTAAAGGGACCTGTAAGCAAAAATGAAGCCTTGAAGTAAACAAATAATGAATTGAACTGTATTGTGATAATTATCAACATCGACTAACATTAAAAAATATCATGATATAATTTGATACCACATTTTATGCCTCCAGGGTGTCAACACGATGATGAATAGCTTGGAAGGGTTGTGAAGTCATAGTGTATATATGAAAAAAATACTCTGATTTTTTGGTCTGCCTGCAAGACAGAATTGTATGAAGAGGACATTATCACCAGGTCAATTAGATCATTAATATAATTCCATAGTCACACTGATACTGTAAGGAGCCAACAAGGAAGTTGTCATCCTGGAAATGACTTTGAGGCTAAGCGGTGTAGGTAAAGAATTAGAAGGTACTGCTATAGATTGCAAGAAGAAAAGTATTTTAGGAGACAGGTAAAACCAAAGGTTTACATCAGAATATCTCCAGAGCACTGTGATTGCTGCAATACAATACGCTGAAAACTCAAATGCTTTCAAAGAGTTGTAAAACAAAGTCACACACATTACACAAACACATTTCAAATCCCCACATACACAGACCAATATTATTACATAATTCTTGTTTTAGTGAGAATAAAATGATACCTCAGTACCTCATTTTTTTTTTCATCAGGAAGCATCTAGCTTTCTGGGCCACCTTTGAGGGTGGGGGCTGCATATCCGATTTCTTTTTCCTACTCCTGTCTGCCAAAATGTGTTTCATATTTTTAAATTAAGTCCTGAAACAGGGAAGTTGTATAAAAGAGCAAATATTACATTTTGTATTTGATTTTCATCAGTCATTCACTTATATGCTGAACATGGTCGAAATTGAATTGAATCAAAGCTGCATTTGATGTAGTTTGAAATGCTTTGTTTTTTAGGTACCTGTTTTCTTTCAGGGTAAAATCCTGGATTCAATGAACAGTGCAGCTTCAGGAAAACATGCAGGTGGTAAAATTGGGCCAACTTGATGTGCAAGCGGCCCAGTGCACAGTTGAATAATGTTATGTAGCAGGCACGTGCAGAAGGGGGGGGGAGGGTGCTTGAGCACCCGTCCCGTTCCTCCAGGATGCCTCAAGTGCCCTTTTCTTGGGTTTTTTTCTTTGTTGTTGTTGTTGTTGTTTTTTTTTTTTTTTTTTTTAAATATGTATGTGCGTATGGAGCCCTGTCTTTGCCCCTCAACAATAAAATGTAACTATTAATCTCAATTTTGCTAAATAAAAGGATCTGGCTTGCATCAGTCACATGACTGCCATTAACCAATGCTCGCCCTTGAGGGCAGAGCCCGCTCGTTACGAGCCGGGTACGAGCTCGCAAAGTGCACGCGCATTTTCTGCAGGCTGGGTGGTGCGGAGCTGGCGGAGAAGCAGGCAAATTAATTGGAAGGTGCAGACTGCAACAAAACAGTAAATAGGGTGTACAGCGCACACTATAGTCTATAACAACAAATGAATTTAAATAAATGAGCGTGCTGTTTGTGCAACAGCGCGACAAACATTACCTGTCCTTTTATGAACTGCACAAGTTGTGGTGGTCATTAACTGCTAGCTAACTGGGTAAGGTTGTTACAAGGGGGTCTGTAGCTCTGCCCACCGTTTTAGGGAACATGTTTTGTTTTTAAGTAAGTTACAGGACTTTTCCCTTCTTTTCTGGAGGGATTTTATTTCACTAAAAATGATCTAATATGGATATCCACATAATTCCATATTAGATTCGTCATGAATGTGAGTTGTTGTTATTCAGCCTGTTCTATCTTTTTTAACTTTGAGCACCCGCCCCTTTAAACGTCTCTGCACAGCCCTGTTATATAGTGTCCCAGTACCAATGACTAGCCTCCGTATATACACTCACCTAAAGGATTATTAGGAACACCATACTAATACGGTGTTTGACCCCCTTTCACCTTCAGAACTGCCTTAATTCTACGTGGCATTGATTTAACAAGGTGCTGAAAGCATTCTTTAGAAATGTTGGCCCATATTGATAGGATAGCATCTTGCAGTTGATGGAGATTTGTGGGATGCACATCCAGAGCACGAAGCTCCCGTTCCACCACATCCCAAAGATGATCTATTGGGTTGAGATCTGGTGACTGTGGGGGCCATTTTAGTACAGTGAACTCATTGTCATGTTCAAGAAACCAATTTGAAATGATTCGAGCTTTGTGACATGGTGCATTATCCTGCTGGAAGTAGCCATCAGAGGATGGGTACATGGTGGTCATAAAGGGATGGACATGGTCAGAAACAATGCTCAGGTAGGCCGTGGCATTTAAACAATGCCCAATTGGCACTAAGGGGCCTAAAGTGTGCCAAGAAAACATCCCCCACAGCATTACACCACCACCACCAGCCTGCACAGTGGTAACAAGGCATGATGGATCCATGTTCTCATTCTGTTTACGCCAAATTCTGACTCTACCATTTGAATGTCTCAACAGAAATCGAGACTCATCAGACCAGGCAATATTTTTCCAGTCTTCAACTGTCCAATTTTGGTGAGCTCGTGCAAATTGTAGCCTCTTTTTCCTATTTGTAGTGGAGATGAGTGGTACCCGGTGGGGTCTTCTGCTGTTGTAGCCCATCCGCCTCAAGGTTGTGCGTGTTGTGGCTTCGCAAATGCTTTGCTGCATACCTCGGTTGTAACGAGTGGTTATTTCAGTCAAAGTTGCTCTTCTATCAGCTTGAATCAGTCGGCCCATTCTCCTCTGACCTCTAGCATCAACAAGGCATTTTCGCCCACAGGACTGCCGCATACTGGATGTTTTTCCCTTTGCACACCATTCTTTGTAAACCCTAGAAATGGTTGTGTGTGAAAATCCCAGTAACTGAGCAGATTGTGAAATACTCAGACCGGCCCGTCTGGCACCAACAACCATGCCACGCTCAAAATTGCTTAAATCACCTTTCTTTCCCATTCTGACATTCAGGAGATTGTCTTGAAAAGGACCACACCCCTAAATGCATTGAAGCAACTGCCATGTGATTGGTTGATTAGATAATTGCATTAATGAGAAATTGAACAGGTGTTCCTAATAATCCTTTAGGTGAGTGTATGTCACACACTTTACCCAGACCTGATGGGTGATTTTTAAAGCATATTTCTCGACAAAGGCGTATAGACATTTTCTGCATTTAAAATGAATAATTCTTAGTGAACATGGAAAGAATTCAAATAGCTTGAGGAAAATAAAATTGTGCGAATGAAACAGAGCTTCATCGACACGCTACAGAGCGAACTGTACTGTACGTGTCTCTAGTGTTAAGCTCCGTGCTTCCGGGGACAGGCTACGGATTGAACTCTGATTGAACGAGTGGTTAATGAGTAAATGTGAATGGAATCGATAATATTAAGGTGTAATGTTCTTTACGACCACGTGATGTCAGCATAGTCTCAAAAGAATCGCTAGGGAGAGAGAAAGCCAAGAAATGAATTTCGGAAACGGTAATGATCATATACATCAAATGTAGTTCATTTGCTTGTACATGTAAGATGTCCCTTTTTGTGGGACTTCCTCGGAATTTTTTCATGTTCAGGTTATAACAAACAAATTGTGATATCCAATAAATAAATCCATAAATAAATCCACCGGATTTCCACTTGCTTATACCTTACAAATGCAGCATAATGCAATTTAGCACCTTTTAGTGGCCATAACCTTAACAAACCGACCTGCTGAGCATCACTGGCTGTCAGAATAAAGGAAAAACACTGATGAAACCAATAATCCACTCCCAAATGTGCGACGGCACCCAAATAACATAGTTTACATTGAAGTTTAACATGCCTGACCTGTGAGACTCAGTTCACCGTGGACCACCCCCTTTTACTTTTTTGTTTCTGAAATCTTACCTGCATTCTGTCTGTCATTGGCTTTTTCTCACACAAATTTTGACTACAGCATAGTCATTTACGAGGTGCAGTTTTTGATATTGCATTCTGGGATAGCTTGATGAGAAGGGCACCAGTGGTGTAAAGTACTTGAGTAAATGGACTTCGTTACTGTACTTAAGTATTTTTTTGGCTACTTTGTACTTGTACTGAGTATCAAAAATATAAGCAACTTTTACTCTCTACTCCACTACATTTGTGACTGAATATATGTACTCTTTTCTCCACTACATTTGAACGGACGCTTACCGTTACTCGCTACATTGTGATTGCGTGCGACAAGTCAGGATCTTTATCTACCACGGCTAATTTCTTCAAGTATGTCTGGCTGCAGCCTGCAGGAGGGCGGGGTTGGACATCCAACCCCGCCCACATCCAACCCGGCCCATTCGTACCGCGAAAGCCACGCCCTTGTCCAACACGTCTTAAAGCGGAAGCCAAAGCGAACTCGCAGAACGGAATCGTTGTAGTACCTGTTATGTCATTAAGTTAAAAATCTTTAGTATCCCAGTGTAATAACAGTGCTATCTATTATTTATTATTTTGTTTGTTAATGTTTCTGCTAGACACACTATTGACTGTCAATTACTGCACAAAGATTTTACTGTGGGACCCGCATGGTTGTTTGTGGTTGTTTTGCTGCTGGTTAAACGTTTCCATCAGTTAGCTGACTATCTAGCCGACTCACTACCAAAACTATGGTAACTAGGTAAAGACCTTCTTGCTGATAATATAGCTTCCATGTAGTTAACAAGACTTGACACTTAAAGACTTTGTGCGTCATCAGATATTACTGTCTGCTCAAACGACTGTTCAGCTTGCTTCCTATGGGTTACTAGTTATTAGCTAGTTAGCAAAGCCACTGTGGTAGCATCCATTAAGGCTGTGCGATATAGCAAAAATATTTTTATCATGATCATATCAAACGATATTGATAATTATCATGGTGTAATTCAAGTCATTATTTTATTACTAGGAGTGCTCCATTTTTGCTTGAAATACCCTTAAGAATTGCCCTTAAGACACCATTAAAGTCAGCTCTGAATTTGTTTTTTTATTAGTTTTTTTATTGTTTTACCTTTTTTTTGAACATTTGAGTTTGACTGAGACTGACTTTTTGTTCTATTTTCTTCTTCTGCCATTTTGAAACATTGAGGTGTTCAATTTAATGTCTATATTAGGAAATAAAGCCTCATAAATAAATAGTTCCTTGTTTTCCACATTTCTTGGTGTTCTTTGAGCCTACATTCAGTACGAGTAAAATACTTAAGTTCTTTTAAAATTGGATACTTTACGACTTTTACTCAAGTCTTATTGGAATTGGTGACTTGTAACTTGTAATGGAGTAATTTATACAGTAAGGTATCTGTACTCTTACTCAAGTATGGTTTTCAGGTACTCTTTACACCTCTGAAGGGCACTATATACATACATGCATGTCATTTAATTTTAGCTGAACTGAATTATCCTAAATGCAGACATATTCTTGTGGTTTTTAAACTGCATAAAACCAAACCCCGCACCTTCCATATAAGGAGGGTAACAAGCCATGTCTGAAACACCCGCTGGAAGAATGACACAAAAATGACCGAAGCCTTGTGCCACACATTTAAGCCAGAGCAACGGCTAATTGATACCTATGGCTGGGGTATACTATAAGATAAAAGTATTTTTGGACCCTCAGCCTTTTCATTTCTAACATACACTGATTCAGACAATAATGCCTAGAAAATAATAAGCCTGTTGAATTGGACGAAATATACAAAATAATAACACATAAATAACATTTGCATAACATGTATAGAAACACACAAATTTATGAAGAGATACAGTACATGCATTATGAGAAAAACCTGTTGAGTGATCTTAAATTGCAAAACATGGGTGAGATTCTAAACAATATTTTATGGAAGGATATTAGGTGTGCAATATACCATAAGGACTCCAGCATGCATTAAATTGTTATATAACTGCAACAATTTAGCTAATTACAGTTCATGTTCCTTTGCATAAAAAATATCTTGTATCGATACTTTCAAAATCTGATTCAGTTTATAGTTCTCGCTGGAGTCATGATTAAATACAGCGGACACAATTTAAACACTCTCTTGTACTGATTACAAAAATAAGACATACCAGAGGGATTAATCTATTACATGGTAGCTGTCAAACTGTTAAACTCGTTCTTAACAAATATCATTAATCATTTATAATATAAATATTTTGTGTCATCTGCTAATGAACTTCAAAGTCTCAGGAGGGAGTGCGGTCCGGAAGGGTAAATTAATTCATTCTTATGAACAAATGATTATAGAAAAATACTGGATATTATTGTTGTAGTCCCAATGCCTGTTTTCAGTCCAGCATGGGGGAGGGGGGAGCAGGGGAACACTGGATGCAGTGCTGGGCCAGCGCGGGGCACACTCCTCCCGCAGTCACTCTAAGATTACTCTGCATTGTACGATTCCAACAGCATTCAGCATTATTAAAGCATGTTATCATTTCCAATTACTTAACTTCGGATGTAGAGCAGCAAGAATGCTCCCATCTGGTGTTTTGTGGCAGACATCCCATTCCAGTTCATTGAAGTCAGTTTACACTGCTTCCGGCTTTCAGCGATGGTGACTTTCCGCTCCAATCTACCGTCTCTGATCTAGTGGGCTGCTTTCAAGATAGCAGGCGCGCAATCGGGAGGCTGCAGCGTATACATTTTAACATTCATCTGGCGATCAATATGATCAAGTGTTTTTCAGTGAGCTTCAAAATTTGTCACCTGTCTTTCTCAGTTTACCACGTCTCCACTCTCTCCCCACAGCACACATTCCCCCAAGTCTCCGAATCTCTTTTGCAGCTCACTGAGCTGAATGAAATATCTTTCCAACTTAATGATTTTTTTTTCCATGTGGGAATGTTGCCATGGAAACAGCGATTTCCCTCACCCCTCCTCCCCTCTGCAATGGGAGCTGTCCACTTGGCAGTGGTGCTAAAATTTGCTAATTGCCATGTTTGTACATCACTTGTTCATGTTTTTTTTGTTGTTTATGAATTTTTTTGTTAATGCATTATGTTAAACAGCATGTCAGCTTTTACACTGGATAATTCTTTCAGAAAGCATCTGTGCATCAGAGCAAATTTCCCTGTTGTCAGAATAAATGTATACTAATACTCAGCCTGTGTTTCCCCATTAGTAACTGATATTAAGTTAGCAATAATGCATTATAGCATATGCTAAATGTTTATATGAGAGGAGATATGTGAGGCGCGGAGAATGACTGAGAATTAAGTCAAGAACAGAATTTAAATGAGTAATGTAAAAACAGACATTCAACAGAAATTTCACCCATGCATCATAGAGCTGAGATGAAAATAAAGATACTTTGAGTTATGGGCTGTGTGTTTGCCCCATGGTATTTGTATTTACATCAAGGCAGCAGCCCTCATGTTGTCATTGGCTAATTTATGCATCATCAGCCAATGGGTGACAAGGGTTGTACTCCAACCAAAGGGCCAATTAAAGGTGCAGAAGGACAATCACCTTGGTGCCCCCACCATCCCACGGTAGGTCACCATGTGTCCAGAACATTTGTGATGAAAGACGGACAGCACTCTGAAAGCCCCAGAGTGAGAAAGTGAGAATATGAGAGATCAAACAAGTGTAACAGAAATGACAGTCAAGAGACTGAGACAGCTGTTTCAGAGAGTTAAGCAAAAAAAAAAAGAAAAAAACATAAAGAACACCTCAAGGGGGTAGAGAAGAAAATAAAGAGAACACAGTAGAGACAATGAATATTATGGGATGGGCCATAGGGGAGTCACTAATTTATAATGAAAAATGTGTAGCAAATGCAATAACAGTTCCTTACGTTAAAGCATTATAGTATTATAATACATTATAGCAATAAACACGGACATAAAAGGTCTTCTGCAAATGGAATAGGCTTCATAATAATGAATTTGTGACACATTAAGGCCTAATCACACACCCTAGAACCCAGAAAGGTAGCTGCAGAAAAACACGAGAAAATAACTAATATATGGAATATATATCGAAGCATGTTGTAAATACAACACGTGTCATTATGTGTGAACAAGGGTGTTATGCTTTAGCATGACAGACTATTAAGAGCCACAGTATTAAGAGCAATCCCATTTGTTTTATTTCAACTATCACAGTCTCATTTTCACGAACATCAGAGTCATTCCTATTGTTCTGCCTGAAATAATTATTCTCTATATAAAGAATCTTTTCTTTATTACTTAAAATTCTTTTTCACATCATCCAACAAAATTAAAAGCGCAACATTAAAAAAACAGAAATGTCATTTTCAGATAGACAGTACAGTATTAACAATGTTATCTTCATGATTTCTCATAATCACAATTAGTGTTCCATTACCATTGTTAGTAATATTAGTATTATGTTTGTTGTCTACGTTTTGCATCAGTTATTTAAACTAAATCAAGTTGACATCATTCATGCTAGTATAGCATGCAAACAATTTTTTTCACATTTTAAGTCATTCTGAACAGCACTGACACAGAACTGGGAAACACAAGAAATCAGTGTCCATATCACATGGAAGGAGGGGGATTGACGAGGCGGGTGAGATTGATCACGCAACAAGAAAAAACACCGGGGGTAAGAACACGGCAAAAACGCAGAGGCACATGAGGTAGAGAGAGGCCTGAAGACAGAGAGGAGCACACACAGAGCTACACAAGAAGTCTAAGGTCACGAAATATCAACGAGAACAGACATACGACTGCAGGTCGTTCAAGTGTCGGGGAGACAGCATGGAGAAAATGGGATGTACAAAAGTCCTGCGATTTTATATAAAAATATATACACGTCCAACCTCAAAGATGAAGCCCAGCTCTGAAATCACTATTATTAAACTAATTCATTTGATATTGGGTGAAAAATGATAGGACACGTGGAATTACGAGAAGGCGAATCGTGGGACATAGTGCATAAGCTAAATGCTTTTGTGAATCTTTACCTGAGCAATTTCTCACATTATTTTATCAATACATGAGATTCGACTGCAAGCTTATTCCATTACTTGAAGGCTCAGACCAACTCCGTATGGCTGGTCAGTGTGTCCTGTCAAGTTAACTCATACTACCATTACCCTTATTCAACCATGTCTGAAAGTTGTCAAATTACCAATATAAAGTAACTATAGCAACAGCAGCTCTAAGGTCAAGAAGATGATGGCAATATAGTATCAAACAGATTTAAGGATAGTTTTATAGATTTGTTAGACTGTCAATTGAGGCTGGAATAGTAGCGATAACTTGTAAAAATGCATCATTATCATAACACTTAGTATGCATGAATGGTAGCTGCCTTAGTTAAAATAAAATTCAAAAAAAAGAACAAAACAAATTCCCATAGCAATTTGAAAAAATAAAAGAGAACTTAATGAAGATGATGATAATAATTACAAAATCAGCGCTATGTCGACATAATCCCTCTTAATGTCATAACCTCTGCCATGTAGCGTCTATCCTTAGCTATTATTTATTCACAGGCATTTCACTTTTTGGGGGGATGGGGGGTGATAGTACACCAGTTGCCTTAGAAGACATTAATAATCATTAAAAGTTTATCAATTAATGTGCGTCAAAGACAATCTGGATGTATGTATAACTGCTGTCATACATGTATCTTAAGTAATTTTAACACAAAATACAAATGTAAAAAGGGGTGGGGGCAGTTTGAGGGGTAACAGGACACCCGAAGTAAACGTGTTACACACAAATTTCTCTTCTCTGAGACACAGGGAAGGAACATGACAGTTCCCTTGCAGGAATTTGTCAATGATGGGCAGGGGCTGTCACGAAGGACACTAGTGTTGCGCATGAAGTTGGAACTGCACGCGGAAATAGCATGAGGAAACACACCCACGCAAACTCAAGCTAACAGTAAAAAAATAATAAAAAAAAAAACAAGATTGCACAAAACATCAGTGCTGTTCATTGTGTGGGGAGTATAGACTCGCTCCCCCGAAGGAAAATCAGTCAGGCGATAACAAGGAATGGTACCAAAATAAATTACATGATCGAAACCCTTCTTAGAAGGACATTTTTTTCCCCCAGGTACAGTAAATGCACAGAAATACAAGCGTGTCCCTCTCAGGCGATGAGGTCAGATTCGTCCTTGCACCAAACCCACAGAAACACTCCCATTTGTCAGCTGTAAACTGGTAACATGCTTCAGGGTGACAAAGTTCACATTATGGCTATACGGAAGTAATGGAAGAAAACTCTAGACATTCTTAATCAAAGAAAATGCCCTCAACATTCTCTAGAGACGAACATTCATGAAGGAATATAGCCAATGAGCACTTTGAAATAAATATTTTTAATTTTGATCCCACTTTCTAAAAAAAAAATTCAGAATGCTTCTTACAAATCAGGGAAGACTCTTACAACTAATAAATATGAAATGCATACATTTTGCAATATCTGTTAATGTCAGTCTTCTAAGTCTTTGAAACTGTTTGGGTTTTGGAGTTATTAAATGTTTCTGAAAATAACTTTCAGATTTCAATATTTGATTTTATTTTTTGAGAAAGTGCATATCCGAAGTGCTGATATGCAGTCGTTTATATATACTGTCCATAACACATAGGTTTATTTTCAATCCCATCACACAGGTGTGTTTAGATGCGTGTCCATCTGCTTTGCGCTGTGTTCTCTATGGTGTGTCAGGATTAAAGTACAGCTTACTTTTGGTGTCTGCACAACATTTTCACAACATTTCGTCACTTTTTCAAGTTACAATGAGTGATGCGCAATTACGTACACTGCTCCTTTAAGCTATTTCTAGACAATTGATCAGAGTTACTATTGTTAGTTGTAGAACTGCTATATAAGCTTGTCTTCTCTCAGTTTCCTTCAGAAAATGTTGCAAAAAGATTACAGATGAAGAGAAAGGTCTGGAACTGGAAGGATAATGGCACCGAGGACACCTAGAAGAGGAAGAGATGGAGAGGGGTGAGGCGGAGGAAGCTGGAGCTCCAGGAACTCATTGATGTCATTGATCCACAATTAAGTAAATCAGGCTTACAACTGGAACCAAATGTGTTGTGTCCAGTCCCCTGAAATTTGTATTTACTGGAGTTCATTGATGTAAATTGAGCTAATAATGAGGGTGACCTGATAGGAAGTGACATTCCTGGTTGGACTAGACTCTGTTGCGTAACATTATATAGCAGGTAATTCCACCACCTGTTCAGGTAACCCTAACAGATACAGGTTGCCGTCGATTTATGACCTTTACAACTTACGAGTGATTGACTTTACGACCAATCCGAGACTGCAAAAATATGGTCACGACTGTGCCGGGAATGGCAGTGTGACTGATGCCCAGTGTGAGTATACGACAGTTTCTGATCCAACTGCTGGCAGCAATGAACTAAGAAAATTGTGATATAAAGGTTAAAAAACACCAAACAATATGACTTAAAGATGACAGAATTTTATTATGCAGTATACTACACATATTATAATTTTTGCCTATAAAATAAAGGGCCGGCTTAGGACCAAATAAACTTATGACCAGTCAGTCGGAACAGCGGTCGTGAATCGACGACGACCTGTACTCAGGTATGATTAGCAATTGTGTCGATAGCTCTATCATCTGTTGCCAAATGAACATTTATAACAAGCAAAAAATTACTTTCCCATTCCTAAGGCAATGAAAACTTTCAATAAGTCTTAGTAGCGTCATAACCTTATAATCTTTGTTTTTTAAGCCATCTTCTAAAGAAAAGCTCAAAACCACAATATGTACATTAAGAAGTATCTCATAGTTAAAGCTAGTGAAAGGCATCAATTGCTGATGTTAAAGCTAATACGGCCACAAACAAATATGTAGATCTCTTGATATAATGTTACAATTAGGAGGGTTATGATGTCTGTTTAGTGCAACAGTGCACAGTAATCAGTCTTACAGTACAATATTTGTGTCTATCCCTTTGTGGTAAGCAGAAAAGTAACAAACCCTCTATGGTATGCAGAAATGGGACAGTCACAGACAAAGCTCAGCAGCAATCCACATACATTTATTTCTGTTCCCTGGGAAATTAAAAAATATCCATCTGAATTAAAAATGTTCATGGGAAGCATGGCCTTCTGAGTTTTTAAATAATCTATGTTCATGCTCACTGGTATTCATGACCATCTGGAGAATGAAGTGATCAGGAAGAACAGCACTTGGGAACACAAATTAAAAAAAATAAATCACCAGTGAAAATGAAACCTTTGGAGTAATTTTTCTGGAAATAAACTATTTGGATCACACACACTCATTATCGATGTATATCCCGAACTTTTACATAAAACGAGTATGATTAAAACGCTAAGACCGAATAATGCATATCACCTCTGGAACTGAGGTGCCATTTAATATACAGCGCTTGGTAACACAGCTGTACTGTTTCTATTCCCTTAATGAAATTCTCACCTTTTGTGTTACTATGGTGACTACCAAAGCTTCAGGACATCTGTATCGGAACAATGGAGCTAGCTTTGTTCACTAATGCTCACTAATAACTTAACAGTAGACTAAATTTGCTACCGTTTCACTAAACTAAAATGAAGGATGTATACAGTAATGTGTGTGTGTTTTTTCTGACAGCAATTAATGAACGTCTTGCAGTGATATATATTTTGTTGACTTAATTCCAATCTTTTTTTAGCTGCTAATAAATAGGAAAGCTGTGTAAACACAATATAATCTCCATAAAGCCATCGCTGTATCGCTTCAGATGGGAGGAGAGCCACACTGAGAACAGCGCAACAGTAACAGAAGATGTACAACCAACACAACCACCACAAATTCTTCACTTTACCTTTCTATGAAGGAGGCATGGTTATAGGTCTGAACACAAGAAAACAGTGACTCTGGAGACGACTGTCTCTGTTATTTATGTTATTTGTTCTGGGTGACAAGAAAGACAAATATAACATCACAGCCATTAAAAGGTTGCATGGTCACATATCACACCATGTAGTCAGACACAGTACCGAGTCTCCCATAAATCAGGCCTTCTTTGTATCATTCTCAGTACACAACATACATCCAGCCCTGTCTGGCGCAGTACTCCTAATCGTTGCTGTTTAACATGAGCACATGGCCAAGAGAAAGGGGGGCTCACAGCTCTACTCGGAATGAGGGCTGTCCACAACGATGTGCGGCTTGGATGAACTCCCACCAGTCTTCGGCACGAAGGTGCTCATCGACTTCTCCTGTTCATAGAGAGAGGCGAGCATGCAGCTGGGGTTACAGGGTCTCAATGGACCGAGACAAAGAAGAAAAAGAAAAACAAGTAAAACATATTGATAGGGAAGGTGACCTACAGGTATTAAACTAACTTTGATAAATATAATTAAACATTAAATATAAACATACTTGCAAAAAGAAAACAGAATTGGGTACTTGTACTGGACTATGTGTACAACAGTGTTTCTCAATGAGGACCCCCAGACAGTCCATGTTTTTGCTCCCTCCCAGCTCTTGGTAGGAAGCAAAACTGAACTGCCTGGGGATCCCAGAAGCCCGGGATGAGAAACACTGCTGTACAACAAAAGGGGCCAAAATGGGGAAAAAAAACAGAAGCATATTATTATTGCTCTAGTGTATGTCTTCATTATGTTTATATTATATTCCATTCTATCTTAATTTTTATATCAATCAACAATTATGCAACAGTAACTGATTTAAAACTATGTGTAGTTACGGTGAACTACAGGCCAATGTGGACATAAGTTGTGTACCTCCACCAGTTGGTGCCAGTGCTCAATGGGCTTCCTGGGGTTGGCCAACATGGCCGCCCAGTGGTCCCTGCCAGGTCCCTCGGCGTCACTCCCGACCCGACACATGCCGATAACCTCATTGTGACCGATGCTGGCGCAGACGAAGAAGGAGAGATGCGAGACATTTAAAAAAAAGAGCAGGGATATACCTCAGAACTCAGCAACAGGCAGAATTCAACATGTAGTGCGATGCAAATAGTAGTCTATGTGCTTAGCACTCTGTGCTCACCTAATTCCCCTCTTCCAGGCACTAGTGTCATTGTAACCACAGAGTGGGCTATTTTTAGATGGCATGAAATGAAAGTTACCCTTGGTGTAATGATCATGCTGAACCCTGTACAACACATTTCATGGCTAAGTTGCGGAAACCTTACAAATGAATATTTGCACTGCTTTGAAGGGAACCCTGTTCCCCAATTATCTGCAGAAAGATATTAGACAGGGAACATTAACTATGCTCGTCAGTGGTTTTTATTATGGATACTTTGCTAGTACGCAATCAGGTTTAGGTGTATTTACACCACATGCTATCCCCCTTTTTTATTTAGGAATAGTAGGCTTTTTAAATGAAACCACAAAGGGTTACAACAGTCACACCAGAACATGTCACTTGCTATTAATTACAATAAACAATAGAAATTCATAATATATAACATAAGTCAAGTTAATATGCATATATTGTTTATAAAATCTAATCTGGAGGATTTTCTTTGGTTGAGTTACTTTCTTATTGCTAGAAAGGATAGGTGCACTTGATTTGCTCATTAGGGCTTGCTACATGTTGGGCTCAAAATGTAACACATTAAACCGGTGGTTTTCCAAAAGATGTTTCATAGTTGCCCACTGCTTGGTAATTACTTCCATTTTCTTTCACAGTGGATTCTCAGCATAAATCAGTTTGAGCTGATTTCTTCGAGCACCGTGTATGGCTTCGCTTAGGTTGATCATTCCCTTAATGTATATTTAAGCAGTCATTATGAGAATTGCATTAAGGAGTCAGAGGGGAGTGGGATCATTTAGAACAGGAAGTATCTCATATTTCTTATTTTTACGCTTCGGTCTGTCTACTGCACACTAATAGTCCTTTTGTGGGTTGTAGTACTGTATTTGTCTGGTTACAGGGGGATTTTTTATGATGCTACAAACCCTTTAGCCATTTACCATCAGCATTAACATCTTCAGGTTTATTCATACTTGCACAGTTATAAGCCCTTCAAAGATTCCTTCTTCTCTGTGACATTGGACGCGATCTTGTATTGCTAAATACATTCTTTGATCCGGCTATAAATTGGACAGCTATTTCCCAGAAACGTTACCCAGTATAATTACGCAGCATGGTATCACTCTCTGAATTAAACAGTCAAGTCCCCAGGCAAAGCGAAACACTCAATCACCTGTTTTAACTTGGGCCATCATGGCATAATCTACTAATAGAGGCCCATAATGCAGTGGTGCAAATATATAAAATTAAGAAAAATGTGTCGTGTTACACTGAAAAAGCACAATTTTTATATTAATTTCAGTTGAACTGGAACAGTTAAATAATAATCAGGGCTATAAAATATCTTTTTATTAAATTTAATGAATTAAATTGCAGCTAATTGTTTTATTAAAAGGTACAAAAGAGGGATCCCATTAGAGGAAACTGATTCATCACAGCATATAATTCAGTGATACAAATTGTAATACTACATAAACAATTTCAGTGGATTCTCTAGTGATCCAGTAAAGCACACAACTTTGTCTTAACCGCTCCTGGGGGTGCACATCTTTCAATCACTTATTCAGTTATTCCATACTGGAAAACAGATACAATTAACGATTCCAAGGAATAAGTTCCAACTATTTTTTTAATTCAAATATTTTTTTTAATGTTTTACTAGGTTTTATTTTCATTTTGGCCCTAGAGTCAATCTAATTATGGTGGAATACTTTCCAGTAAATGGGCATCATTCTTTATCATCTACTGCTAAAGCATTTTAATGAATCTTCTCTACACTGTTTACTTACCAGTCATAGTCCATTACTGCAATGATCAGAGAGACGTTGTCGATGTTCTCATTGGGAATGTCAAAGACCAGTGCCTCGTTGTAGATGGGATTCAGCGTGTTCTTCTTGGTGGATGTCTTCCTCTTCTTCAGCCTACGGCCATCACAGATCAGAGAGGCTTTCACATAAGGGTCTAACAGGGAGAGCGAAGGAGAAGAAAATCACAGAATATTTGGAAGAACTATCATAATTATAAGTATTTATAATTCTAAGAAACAGCTAACATACAGGTAAACATTTTGTGGCTTTTTTATTGTGGAAAATCATGCGCAAAAAAAGAATATATTTTCTCTGGAATAATACTTGTGATTCACAGAATTCCAAGAACGTAATTTTTAGAATGCAATTTGCTAGTAGCAAGTTATGACACTCTCTGGAACAAATGTATGTCAATAAACATTGTAGAGAAAAATTAAATTACTAAATTACCATGAGACCAGGACAAATGAATCAACTGGCATGAGTAAAACCAGCACAGCTGCTGCAGTAGTCCTGATACATCAGAGCATAATCACTGATGGTATGGCTATCTACCTGAAAAGCCTGTGAGGTCCATGGCCTTCAGGTTGGTTGCCTTGATGACAGTGGCAGTGAGTCTACCCGCTGTGGGCAGGTAACACAGGGAGAAGTTCAGCTCCCCCAGGTCTGCCCTCTCCTGTTGGAGGCAGAGTTGTCCGTTTATCATTGATTTGAACTGTTTAGCTGAGGTTTCTATCCAGAACTACTCGCAAAATATTTGAGGCCCTTGTTTAAAGTGTCTTGGCCAGTTGGATCATAAGTCGACAGCCAAGACATCACCATTTACACCTGTGTCTATCATTCGTCTCCAAGGTGTGCAGCTCACCATCTGTGTTCAGATTTTGTTACTGTCCTGCGCACAGTTATTGTGAAGTAGTCAGGGACGAATCAGAGTTTACACTACAAATGATATGTGGTCGAATGCGTCCCAGACCACCTCAGTGAGTGGTTTGAGTGGTCAGATCACAATGTGTCTTGGTGGTCGTTTACGGCTCTGTTTAGCAGTGCCCACTTGCGATCTGATTGCCAAGGATGCATTTTAAAACCAAGTGTAAACAGAGCCTTAGACAACAGCTGGCCAGAAGCATTGAACCTTTCATACAGAAACATGAGCAGGGCCCTGTCTGGGATCAGAACTGTCTGATTCCATACCATATGTTTATATTTATAGCAAAACCACACAGCCATACAGTCACCCACCCCCCACACTGCTCATGCATTACACTGTCACACTGAGCCTGAAGCCTGTCTCAGGCAGCAAACGGCAAGGATTCCTGTCCATTACACTATGGACAATTTGGAGACACCGGACGCCTAAGCACATGTTTTTGGACTGCAGAAGCAAATTTCCTGTGAACACAGGGAGAGCATTCCAACGTCACACACACAGAGCGAGGGAGGGATTCACCGCCCCAACCCTTGAGGTGTGAGGTAACAGTGTGACAGAGCCACTGTGCCAGAAACAGCAGAGATATACCAAGACACAAAGACGGAACAGGCGCTCCGAGACAGGCGGGGGCGGGGGCCTCTTACCGCCGTCCCCTCCACAATGTCCCTCCACACAGGCTTCTCCCCGCTGCCCTCGCTGAAGTCCAGCAGGTTGTCCACGACCACCTGACCGATGAGGTCGTGCCTGGAAAAGCGGTCGAAGTCGTAGATGGAGAAGTGGAGCTTCCTGTTGTGAAGTTCAGCGAGTGGCACCCCAAACTGAAAGGTTTCGTTAAAGATCGGGTTTAAGGTCTTCCTGTGGACCTGTAAGGGAGCGAAAGGCAGCCCCGCATCAGTGAACACCATAACAAACAGCCAAGGTTTGCACACTCCTTACATTCTACCTTAAACAGCATGGCTTCCTCAAATCAATTATAATAGGTACAATTACTATGATGTAATTATGTAATTAAACTATTACAAAAATAATTTAATTAAAATAATGGGGTGCAGAAACATATCAGTGGATTAAGGCATCCCTAACAAAGCATGGTTTCCATAAAGGTCATTACAATAATTACTATTACAATGATGAACTTACAATAATGTAATTAAACTACTTCTAAAATTATTAAATTAAAATATAAGGGTATGCAAAGACATATGGATTAAGACTTCAGACGCGAGTGGCGTCATTTAGAATAGGAAATGTCTCATATATCTTATTTTTATACTTCTGTCCATTAGGGTGCGTGTAATGCTGTAGAGACTGAAATTCAGATATATCGTAAAAGTTTAATTCAGATGACGTTTTAAAGGTTATGTGTTCTGTCACAGAGTGGCTACTGCACCTCATGGTGCTGGCATAATGGAAGATAATAACACGCATTAAAATACAGCTGAGACATTAAATGAGTCAGTATTTAAATATTATATTAGGAATTAACTCTTGTAAGAAACCCATCTGGAAGGAGAAATAACAGCACTGGGAATGGTAAATTCCAAGATATCACTCACTGACTGTAAAACACACATATACAGCTGCAGAATAAAGTAAGATACCACTCTAGAGTACACAAGAACAGAAGAACAAGATGAAGCAGGAGACACCAGGAATGACCAGAAACCAGTCACAGGTACAGGGCGGAGGCAACTTTCTAAGGACAGAGATGCCGGTAAACTTATCAGACAGTTTCTCATGAATCGGAGGATGACATCAAGTGACCTTCAAAAGGAATGGGGAACATTAAGTGCAGGTGTGAAGTGCACTGCTAGGACAGTTCGCATCAGGCTACTAGAAGCAGGAAGTGCAAACAAAGCAAGGAAGAAGCCCTTCATCAATGAGAAACAGGGAAGAACCAGGCTGCAGTTTGCAAAAAATATATGCAGTGGTACCTCAGTTCTCGAACTCATTAGAACTCGAATTTCTTAAAAGGCGAACCAACCAGTTCGAAAAAAAATGACCTAGAACTCGATCTGAATGTCGAACGGTGAACACCGACCTCAGATAAAATGAGTCACGCGGCACGTCTCTCAGCGGAAACAAAGGGTAACGCTTCAGTCTCAGCCTCGCATTTGCTGTGATAGCATCGTGCATGTTTACACTAGCTGAATACATATATTTAGACAGTAAAAATACATTTAGACAATGATAGACAGTAACAGTAATTATTATTATTATATTATAAAATACATTTAAAAACAAAGATTTCTTATTAATTATTTTAATATCATTAATGATAAACCATTAATACATTTAATTATAATAATATTGTCATGCCAAGCAGGGACGGAAAGGAGAGGGAAGGATCAGATGTCAGGGTATTGGGGAATACGGGGTTTAATTACAGGTAAGGCAGGCAAAATGCAGACGGACAATACAATGACTGGACTGGGGAAACAAACTGAAACGCGGACAAAACACATAGGACTAATGACAACAACCAGAAACAGCAGATCACACGGGGATTCCACACGGGGTTAACGAGGGGGTGTGGCACACAGAAGGAGAGGACGATCGTGGCAGAACACATTGGGTTTTTTTTTACTTTACACATTGTTTGGATACATTTATTTTCTTACTTTACAAATGACTATTTTGATAAATATGCTTAGATGTGTTTAGTACAGTATATGCTCTTCTTGTTTTATCCAGTTCATTTTGTGTTTAAATGCTAAAAAAAACATATTTAGGTGTAATTTTTTGGGGCCGGGAACCAATTAATTGGTTTTCCATTATTTCTTATGGGGAAAATTTGATCAGAACTCGAACTTTTTAGGATTCCAACCTGAGTTCTGAACGGATTAAGTTCGAGTTCTGAGGTATCACTGTATATTACTCACAGACACACACCCATAAACTCAGAAATGAAACGAAAAATTGTGCTGTGGTCTCTTAATTTTTTCTGTGCTGTATATTATAAGCATATTATATATATAACACTGTGCAAAAGTCTTAGGCAGTCAACAAAAATATTTAAACCTAAATAGCTGGGCAGTAAGAATAAATCAGTTTAACATTAGAATGTATGCAAAAAAAAATAAACAATAAATTTCCTTCGTTCTGCAAAAAGTTGCTGATTTTTTTTTGGATGGCTAGATGAACATCACTCCCAAACCTCTCCTCAGGAACACCCCAGCCATTCCATGTAAATTAATTAATTAATTACTTAAGTAACTCAATAAGGTATTGATTAGCCAAACAAGTTAAGTAAAAAAATTGGTGAAATGGCTAAGCTGACACACATTGACAGACATGAAGATCATTTAAACATCATTTTCTTTCTTTGACTGCCTAAGACTTTTGCACAGTGTTGTACAGATTGTCCTTGACATATGACTGGGTTCTGTTCCAGATGACACATCATATGTCAAAATTGACACGTGTTGGAACTGGCATTTACAGTACAGTGTACCAACTTCTAACATGAAAAAAAATTACCAGGCTTCAAAAAAGTAAGTTAATTATGTCATATGTAATACATATAATAATTTTGTAAGTAAAACAAAATGTTTTTTGTATTAGAAGTTTTTAACCTAATGGAAATAGTAGAAGAAATCCTAATCCCTCACAGACTGCCAGCCCCCACTGATCTGTGTCCTTTAATATCACTAAGGTTCTTTCCGTTTCTTCTTGTCGGTTTGGGGGGACTCAGTGGTGTACTGGGACGGTGAAGGGTGTCTGAACACATTCCATTACCCTTAACCCCCAACCCCCCCCCACCCTAGATTTTAGACGTTTCAGACACTTGACAGACATGACATTTATTTATCTCTATTATCATTATTACCATTCATCACACACCCACCTGAATTTTTATATATATATTTACTTTTTTTAACTTCAGTCTCATAGGTTGTGAGTCGCAGACATTCAACGTACATATACTTTTTTTGTTGTTCCCCTGAAACAATCAAGTGCATCCACATGGTCTCTGTGGAAAAACACGGTCATTGAGATTAAAAGGTTAATCTACCTTAGTCTGAAATTTCTTCTTCCTATCTGGCAGGAGATAGATCTTGACATATGGGTCAGAGAAGCCATTGGCGTCTTTCGCTGGCAAGTCAAGAGCTTTTAGGATCTTAACAATCAGCTGCTCCGTGCTGCAAGAGAAGACACAGGTAGGGTAACACTGAGCGATGCAATCACAGATACAGAGCAGGAACACAGATGAGCCTTCCTGGATTCACATTCCTAAAACGTAGAAGAAAAAACAAAGTGAGAGTCTATAATATGCAAAACTAGTCTAAAATTTGCATAAACCTGATGGAAACCATAATTATATATTCTTTAAACTGTAGGCCTACAGATTTGTTTATTAAAAAGGGTGGAAGTCAAATTTGATTAAGGAGTCAACATTTTAAATATTTAGGTTTAAATGCTGTCAAGCATGGAAGAGGCAGTGGAGATATTTACCAAATCCATGGTGATCTCAACCACTATAGCTATCACATCATACTTCAAAGGCATGTCATCTCATCAGAATTATGGCTGAAGGCACAGTCTTTCATTTTACATCAAGATACTGACCCAAAACACACATCAAAACTGTGCAAGAACTACCTGGTGAAGATGAAAAATGAAGGACCATACAAGCCAATGACCTGGCCTGGCAAGACTACAGACCTGAATCCCAAACTATATGCATGTGACAAATTAGACAGACGAATCAAAGCAAAGCCACTCAACCCACAAACACCCAGCATTTCTGGGAATAGCAGAAGAAGATCTGGGAAGACGTGTCAGGTAATCTCCTGCTGGAACTTAAGGAACTGCCTCAGGTTTGTGAAGCTCTTATGAAGGCAAGAGGTGAATCCAAGATTTAGAATTTTTTTTTGAGCTCTGCTTTAGTGCTAAAGTGGAAACTCCAGAGTTGGAGATTTGAATCCTTCCTTTGCCCTGTACACATACTATATGTGTATGTATGTGTGTGGGTCAGACATACATTACATCGTGGGGACCAACAAAGACCTGTTATTTTGATGTTGTGGGGACCATTTTTTTCTGTCTCTTCAAGGAGAAACTTTTCTTTTATAAAAATCCGTTACTGCAATTAAAAAACTAAAAATATTAATAGTATTTTGTTTTGTTTGGTTACTTATGGTTATGGTTAGGGCTGGGTAGGGGTTAAGGGCGTCATAGTTAGCATTAGTATATATCCCACAGAAATGAATGAGCAGTCCCCAGAAAGATATGAGTACAGGTTAGTGTGTGTGTGTGTGTGTGTGTGTATGTTCTCTGGGTGCTGCCCAGGTTTACTCTCCAGGTTCCTCCCGCAGCCCAAAGATAGGCGCTTAGGTGAACTGATACCTCTAGATTGCCTATAGTATGTGTGTATGTATGCCCACATGCCCTGCAATGCACAGGCGTCCCATCCAGGCTGCACCCCAGCCTTGTGCCCTGTGCTGCCTGCGACAGGCTCAAGGGACCCTTCTGCCACAACCCTGTATTTGATATGTAGCGGAAAGTTGGATGGATGCTTTGGTGCTTCATATGGTTTTGAACTGTAATGATTATTTGAATTTCAAGTGCAAATATATGAAAAAAACAAGTGTATTTAACCTTTTGAGGAAAAGAAGAGTTTTCAGACATGGCTATTATTTGCATACTGGCATTAAAATGGCAGATTTACTGGCTATTACCATGCTATTTTATGGAAACCTCATTAAGAGTCATCTATAATTCTGTTTAGTCTCTAAGAACATTATAGTACAATAAATAACACACGTTTAAAAGTCATAATATACTGTGCATGTAAACTACACAGACTGAAAATAAAAAATCAATCCAAATGTGCACACTCATTTTTTTATACACAGAAGGGGAAACATATTGCTTTTAAATGTTTTTACTTCACAAGACAAAAGTGAAGGTTTAACTGTTTTATATTCAATAGTTGATTAACGCAAAGGGTTTATGACTACACTAGAACTGATCTTGAAAATACAGTGAATAATTACAAACATGGCTCAAATTGTGGCTATAATTGTGGCGTAAACTAAGTGACATACTTTACGACTGTACTTTCCTATAAAGACCAAGAACATGCATAATGCAGCAACTGAGATGATGAAACAGGTAACGGCACATTTCCTGCGAGGTTGCCACATAAAGCCTGTAATTCCCACTCCGGCCCTGCGTCTGCCTTCCACAACAGCACCAGTAGGGCCAGATTTCCCAGGAGTCCCAAATGTGTCTCTGACTTTGATATAACGCAGATAAACTACAGTCCCAGTTTACACACTAGCTGGCACAGCCGCAGAAACACACTGTTAACTGCTGAGAATCCCCATTCAATCAGACGTGATAAACAGTATAATTAAAACTTGTGGAGAACAGAAATTATCTGTCAAAAGAAGGGCAGTAACAACCTGTTCCCTCCAAAATTCTCTGAGTCATATGTCTCCTCCTTCCATTCTCCGCCTGGCTTTGTGTTGCATTTTATATATGTCATAAAATTGGCTGTTGTTATATGTTGACACATTCACCCTTTAAAATAGAGCCCTATATATAATTCATGCTAACACTGCCTCTTGTTCTCATTTTTTTTCTATCATCAGCAGTTTCTTCATTTTAAACAGATTTCACTGAAACTGCAGAGAAAGACCCACACAGCACGTCAGAGCCACCCTGACAGAGCTTGGCCATAAGTGAGTGTCATTAAACTTCTCTCATTTACGCTCATCCTCACATTCAAATCCCCCCCCCCCCCAGTCTCTCTCATCACAAATCCTCTACTTGTTCACAGCCCAGAGAGTTAGAATATCACAGTGAAATCGATGTGCGGCACAGAGCCCATCTGGATTAAAGGGACTGCGTTACTGAGTAACGGGACGGCTTCACTCACTTGAAGGCGTATCGCAGAAGGAAGCTGATCTTCCCACAGGTGTTGCCCTGTTTAGTATCCCCCTGCTCCCCTTGCCGCGGCTTATACAGTTCCGGCTTGATCTGACCGATGCTGGTCAACTGCTCGCTCTTCTCATCGCCATGGAAATCAGGGCTGGACAGCTGGTGCGTCATGGGCCGTGGGCTGTGAACAGAGACAGAGTGCTTCCTCTCCCAGACTGCGGAGACAGTCGCAGGCTGGAAGAGGCCCAGGACACTGACAGCGTTTGCACACACATATGGAGGCATGGCTGCACGGCCTGGCGGCCAGCTCAGGCCTGCGTGCCACAAGGCCTGCTATACTGACCGTGCTGTGACCTGCTGCTGGGAATGAGCGTTGGGCAGCTCCCTGGCAAACTGGGAGGGGGGTCCCACCTCAGACGACGGGGGCAGCTCTGGAGAGGTCTGGCTCAGCTTCAAGCCGCCTTGAGTGAATGATAAAGAGGCCGGGCGTGCTCAATGATTCACTTCGAGGAGCCCCGGCACGGCACGCCTGTGCAGCACTTACATCTCATGATTAACATTTAGAGCAACGCCTGTCTGGCTTCAAATTTATGAAAACTGCGCACTTATTTTGCCTTGAGAGACACTGCAAATAATGGATCCTACCTCTCCCTGTAAACTTTGTACACATAAGGCATCAGGCACAGCCGCAGATAGGCATCACATTGAGAAATTAAGGGACAGCCTAGACCACCGTACCTGCAGCGGCGTTTGGATAGCAGTCCATGTCCAGGTACGAATGTTCCTGCATCTCTTGGGGACCCCCCACCACGCCGATGGGGGCTCTCTCTGGACCCCCAATCACCCCGCCCACTCCTCCTTCGCCCCTCTCCACCACCAGCATGTCAGAGAAATGTGGGTGGTGCTGGGCCGATTGCGAGAGGGAGGGGTACAGCGAGGAGGAGGAGTGCGTCTCCTTCCTTTGCAACAGAGTTGGAAGGAGGGAAGAGCCTCCCCCGCCACTCACTCCACCGCCCCCAGGAAGGAGCCCCGCAGTCAGACTCAGCCCGCCCCCCTCCTTATCCCTCCAGGGAAGCCAGCATAACTTCCACGAGACAAAGAGGGACACAGAGAGGAGCACGATGCCACAGAATGTCACAATGACGGAGAGCAGGCTCACAGAGATGTCTGAAAGAGAGCAGCGGAGGCATGTAAGCACATCAGAGCTCCATATCCCATAATCACTATTTTCCATCCACCATCCTTAAGAGCAATCTGGAATTTTCCTCTTCCTGTCAACATGATGCGTTTAAAGAGAAACTTGAAAGTGGAGAGAGAAAAAAAAACAGCAAATCGGCTTGCGAGAGAAAATGACAGAGACAGACACTGTTTGGACAAGCTTGGGGCAGATTGTGGAGGAACGGATTGGAGCAGTTGTCGATAAACCGCTCTCTCTGTACTCTCTGCATGTCCCTAATTAGTCATATCTCACAATCCGATGGCCTTCATTAATAGGGTCTATAAATACTAAGAAGCACAGAAGTGCAACTTGATTGTAGACAGATGTGTAACTGGACCTTTTTGTCTGTGCATCTATTAATACCCATAGAGGCGGCTTAAGATTTTAATAGGTGCATCAGTCACATCAATGTCCCTAGAGAATTATGAAGATCTACTCCAGACTTCTCTTTGCGAGGGCAAGTATATTTTCATAATAATGCAATATTAACAGCTAACCGACACATAAATTAATCATGGGAAATGTTGAAATTGATTGACATATCTTGATGCTCACAAAATACACCTAATGAGACAATTAACCTGGTTATTATTAAATGTCTGCATGTCATGCCTTGCATTTTGCTACATTTAAGTGGTCACTCGCTTGGCCATGCATCTATTTTTAATAATGATCTCTGTGGCAGCGATCCAGACCACATCTCAGGACTGTATCACAGGACTGTATCCTAGGACTTGAGTGTGATCCAGGGTACATCCTGGGTGGGAATCCAGTCAACAACAATTTATAATAGACAGTTCTCCTGAACTGCACTTGTTCGGACCGCCAGCGGAATCCAGAACATCCAATAAACCAAACTGGAAATGGACATACAGTTTCAGAACTAGTGGTTCTGGACAGCTCCACACACACACACAATTTACAGTAGTTTACAGAAACCTTCTCTCTCATCCGTGAGTCTGTACTGTAAGTGTGTTAGCTGGTTCGGAACTAACCACATGCCAGTCAAGCCATCAGCGCGTCACACTTCCATCGCTTACACTTTTCATTCCCTTCCCCCTTTATTATCCTGTCTCTCCATTTCTTTTGTGAATTATTCAGCAGCCAGAGTGTGTGTCATCAATTCGGCAGCCTTTCGACAGATATGATCACATACAAGGAGTGAGGTACGGACGGGCAGAAACCCGAGGCAAAGAGGGAGGCAGGAGAGGAACAAATTTGTAGCTGCAGAAAGGAAAACACAGCTGGAAACTGAAAGGGGGAAATCAGAGCGAGTGTCGGACAGCCGGGGTGGGGGTGGGGGGTTGCTGTGTGAGGCACAAACAGGTTAGCATGCATTCAGGAGTGGACATATGCTGACAAGGATAAGTCAGGGCATTCAAAGCGGGAGGCTAATGAAGTCACAGTCGCGTGAGCTCTGTTTACACCTGGCAGAGTGTGTGAAATGCAGAAATACGGAAAGATGAGATACGATAAGAAATAAGATGGATTAAGGGATTTAGGGGACTCTGCCAGAAAAGCCCAGCATCAGTATCTTCATTGGCATCAGAATATTTCACTATGAGCCACTAAAGCCAGTTCGTATAAAGAACTGAAGTACAGTGGAGTGGCAATAATCAGCTCACATTCCATGAACCTGAAAACCAGCACAAATCATCACGCAGCCCTTTTCATAACCAAGAAGAAGCACTGCACTGCAGCCTCGGAGCTGGCCCAATTCTGTCCAGTACCTCAGGTGCTCCCATACCTCAAGAACTGTTAGTGCTATAAGCTGCCCGCATGCGTCTCCTACCTGTGCCCCAGTCTGCCTGCACCCCCTGCCCTTTATTTCAGCAGTGAGCAGCTTACCAGAGTCTGTCGGCCTGTTGTGGCCGTTCCGCAGGTAATCGAATTCCTGACAGCGCTTGTTCTGGCTGTAGCCCCTCGACGAGTGGAAGCAGAGCTCCTCCACCAGAATGAGGGCCTTTTTACACAGGTGTTCCTCCCAATCTCCCGACATTGTCCAATCGGCATTGCACTCTCTGCCTCAGCCGGCCAATCACAGCAACGTCCAGAGCACCCAGGCCAAGGGTAGGTTCCCTGCAAAAAAAAAAAAATTAAAAATCCAGAAATTCAGTCAGTTTAATTGTGCCTAACTTGAAGGACTTTCAGAAAGACCCCGGTTGGTATTGCAGCTTTCTGGAGACACTGTGTCCACCGTCGGCTGCGGTGACGTCCACTCTGAAGGTGACTCCCTTCTGTGAGTGCATAACACACCTCTCCCAGAATCCCTTGCAATACAGAATTTGAGATATGGCACAAGACAGGGCGAGGGGCAAGACTGGGTCAGGTTATGGGGAGAAGCTGTAGCAGAAGGAAGAAGAGTCGTGAAAGTAGGACAACAAGATAGATGAAGAAAGAACAGCGCAGAAAAGAAGCGAATATAAAAGGGAAGGCAGGGCACTTTAACACTGGCAACAGCCACATAGTGTTATAGTGTCTTCAAAACCTAAAGAAGTTACGTACTATTCTACTGATCAATCTGAACTAAAAAAAATACAATTTAACATCTGGTGTTTGGTATCTTACAGAAATACCAACTTAAATGTTTTCCCCAAAATTCTTTTGCATAAAAAGCCTTCAACATATAAATCTCAATGACTAAGGCTTTGCAAAAATGTTAGTATTAAATGAGGATGATAATCTGAAAACAACACCAGTCTTTAGTAAAAAACAAGTGACATGACACTAAGAAACTGGAAGCTAATATTACAGATATTAAAGTTATATAAGGAAAGCAATTTGTTGTTCTCCGTTTTGATTGAGGATTGTCTTAAAAGTTCTAGCTCTGTGCCTGGATGACAAAAAGGAGGCAAAAAGTACACAAACACACATATATTAATATGACCTTCCTAACTAAGGCAGTGTTCTTATGAGACGACTTCTTCTGCTTCTCTCCTTGGGTTTCAAGGTGTATTTTTCCCTCCATTACCAGCTTTAATTTGAGCTTGCATTTATTTACCACACACATATATTTCCTAAAATATCTGGTTGCACCTTCAGACCAGCGGGTATTTATGAGAATCATATAAAGATGTTTGTCGCCATATAGGGCCTGAATCAATTTGCCTGGCAGAGGATTCTGTGATGATACAGAGCATGTCGAGACCCTGATGTTTGGACAGCAAGGTTGCAACAGCTCCAGTTGGTGTTTAGACACACCGCGTGAGAAAGCTGGAAAACATGCTCAGTATATTTTGAAAAATATTTTACAGCATATTATATGAAGTGCTCAAAAAAAGAATATCTATAAATAAACATTTTCATTAGTGCAAGCTTTTTTTTTTAACCCCAGCAGTGCCACCAAATGTTAAAAACTGAACTACAGTTTTCATTGGCCTGTGCTGTCCATGACAGCCGCACTTAGCAACCTATGACAGACCAGTGCAACCTGGACGATGTAGGTAACCTCAAAGTAAGTGTTATATGCTTTGACTGGGAAAGTCACCTGTCTGAAACATTTAGTGTACTTGATAAAGATCCATGCATCAAGGAGGACCCCCGCCCCCCATCTCTCTGATCTGTCATTTAATCTGCCAGTACCCCCCCCCCCCCCCCCCTTTAAAATCTAGTAGATTTCACAATGAGGAATAAGCTGACTGGCACAGAGCTGCACATAACAAAGATTGCCAGCAACAATTACATTGCATATATAGCACAGGCTCTGGAGAGGAATGACAAGGAGGGGTGAGACAAAACGGCAGACGGAGAAGCCAGGAGTGGAGCAGAATAAAGGGAAGAGATAGAGAAGTAAAAATAGGACATCTAAGGCATGGAGGTTAGAATGGAGGGAGAAAGCAAGGGAGAGGAGAGAAAGGAGGAAGAAATACAAAGTGTGAATGTTAGAGATCACAGGACTAAAGCAATGCATATATCAATGGAATGCCAATTTGCCTTAAATACTGCATGTGTTCACACAGTCTAGACCAGCAGTTGTAAGTTCCCAAAAAGGTACACAAACAGACAGGCAGGAGTCTGCATTGTACAACTGAACAAATAAAGACAGCAGACACACTTGGAAACATATACACTCGGAAAAGAGAGAAGACAGCAGTGGATTGGACCCATATGATAACGCAAGGAGAATAAAGAAAACATGAGAGAGGTGTGCCCGAGAAAGAGAGATCGTGCTGGCGGTCGTGGCGGTAATACATGCACGCCTGCATCTGAATTATGCAGTCCCATTTACTTTTAATATGTGTGACATCGTTGGCCCTCGAAGGAAAACTAACTGAATGTCATCTAAAAACACATATAGGGACCGGCTCTCTGATACACTTCAAATACATAAAGTGTAGAAGACATGCACCAACCGTTTGCATGGTCACTATGCATGAATATCCATAAATGAAATATATTTACAATGTAGGAGGAAATGAAATGCACTGAGGAAACCAATAAAAGGGAGGTGCACACATGTATAAACAGAACGAACTAACAGGTTAGCTTATACTGAAATACTTATCTACTGTAGGCATATGTACAGAACAAGCACATGCACATACGTTTAAAACGTCTGTTTGATTACAGCTTCCTGCAAACGCTGGATATTACCAGGTCAATGACGCATTGACAGTTATTTAACTAATGGCATTTTTATTAGTCCATGCATGTGGCTGTTATTCTCCTCCCTTGCATCCCGGAGCTGCTTCTTCCCTATTCTCCAACACATTTAATCAAAAACGGCAATCCCACCCTACACCAGGAACATGGAGAACCAGGCCGGCCGGAATACTACACCTGAGATTAAAGGAGGTGGTAGAGGGATAGACTGAGAGAAACACTGGGACGATATATCCCGTAATTCTCTCCTCTTCCGTCTCTTGGTCCTCTTCTGTGAGTATTTTTCAGCGTCTGTCCAGCCTCCCTCTCTCTCTCTCTCTCTCTCTCACCCTCCCTGCCGGGCGCGCGCGCGTGCCCGTTCTCCCCGTTTGTGAACTGAATACTAAGCGGTTGCCTTCACTGACTGTACAGCCAGACACTGAGATTGGGGTGTGTGCGTGTGTGTGTGTATATATATATATATATATATACACACACACACACACACACACACTGGTACACTATATATATCGTAAGTATGTATATGGTTATATTACTTTATATATAGCCTATAAACACACATATATACATACATATAGACAGCGAGAAGATGATGAGAGCGCTGTGGGAGGGAAGCGTGATGTGGGGATGCGATTTTCGAGTGAAAGGGTAAAAACGGAGCACCTGCGCCATGAAGGCAGGCGGCATGCGCTACGGCTCGCGCCGTGACGTGCACGCGGCACGGCGTGCTGCTCGCTCTAAATTTGGAGAGCTTAGTGCTCACTAGCAGGGCGTTATTTTTATCGCCGATGCTCATTGTTTAAGTGCTTCTCGCTACCAGCCTTTATCGCTTCTGTTAACGACCCAGGTATTGCTGACGTCGTGCTTTTTATATAACCGAAATCGCTCTACACCATTTCCACTGTTGTTGTACGTTACATAATTACTACCGCAGACACACAACCGTTTTCCGTAATTAATAGTAATACACATTGGACTGATATCCTTAATAGATACAAAATGAACATATTAATTTCGATAGCGCTATCTAAAGGACTACTACTCGTCCCAGGCAGTCTATTGCAGTTAGGTCGAGAGAAACTGCACCTGGGTTCCCTAGATGTTTGGGCGTAGTGAAAATACCGCGCCTGCAAAAATCAGCATAAGCACCACTTGGCTCTCTCAAGTGGACTCGTGAGACCAGATTTTTCCGTCCTCCGTGGTTTTTATAATAATATTGACATGCACTGACTGTGTATCTGCTGCACCAGAAAACCGTAATTAACCATTATCAAAGGTTTTCTGGGCATCGTTCTTTTTTATGAATGGTATTTGTTACCGAAAACATTTCCTTGAGTACGGTGAAATGTCAATGAATAAGGGTAACAATAAAGACGTTATCACATATTAAATTAATAATATTTGAAGCATAATGACACTGAGCAGCCAGACCACACCCAGACTATGTCATCTTGCCCGTGAGAGTATTCTTTCCATTGTAGATTTGAAGGAACCGGAGACAGTGAACAGCAGGCAGAGAGGCAAGGCCAGATTGACATATAAATGATTGTAAACAGCTGCCTCTGCTAACTGCCACTTTAGGGCATTGGGAGAAAAGATATATTCAGGGAATAAGATAGGACAGGAGAGAGAGAGTGGGCAGGAGTACAAGCAAAAGAGAACAGAAAAAGACAGATGACAGCTTTAAAATAAGGAGAGAATGGGTTTTCGAGTGGGTAGGGGGATATGAAATAAGACGTTAGAGAACAACAAAGGTTTTGTGCCAATGATAGAGAAATTATAGGGAATGGGATGTATGAAATCATAGTTAGGGCTGGGCATAGTTATAATGACTGTCATAGTTAGGGCTTGGGGTAGACCGTTCATAATGACTAGCTGTGAGGGGCCCAGACTGTCGTCTATGTCGTATTTCAGTTCAAGGCATTCAATCTTGTGTCTAACAAAGTCACTCTTACTTTCAGTGTATGTGCTGTCAAGCACAGGCAAAAAACGCCAAATCGTGAGTGAGAAGTGTAGAGGTATAGCCCGGCATCGGCGTTCAGACACTGGTGTTGATCACAACTGGCAGGTGTCGTTGCCTGAACAAGAAAAGCAGGACAATAGATGCCCCGCACAACCCTGCCAAAAGGAAGAAAAGTAAATGAATATGTAGCCATCTATCTTCCAAGCGTTTAGCTCAGTCAGGGTCACCGGAGGGTTTGGAGTTTATCCCAGACAGCACAGAGCGAGCCTTAGGTACAGATGCATGGCATGCCGGTCCATCACAGCGACAGCGAATATAGAGGCACCAATTAACCTCACTGCATATTTTTGGACTCTGGGTGGAAACCAGAGTACCCAAAAGAATCCCAGATGACACAGGGAGAACATGCAGTCTCCACACACACAGAGCGTAGTTGGGATTTAAGCCTGCAACCCTGCAGGTGTGATAACCATTGAGGCTCTGTGCTGCTATAAATAGGACCAATCAAGAGTTCAAGTACCCTGACTGCAAAGTTATTTTTTTTATAATTTGTTTCATGTTTTTAAGTATATACAAATGAAAAAGTATTAAAATATATAAAACAAACAAAATGAGTACCAAAACAGCTATACTGGTATCCAGTATAACTTTGTGAGCAGTCAGGATGGCGAACAGAACAATGTGAAATAGGCATTTGGAAGCAATCAACAGGTTTATTAGGTCCCGTTTCTCTTTTCAGGCATCTCATTTCAGGCCAGTGAGAAAAAAAACAGCTGTATTGATGCTTTGCTGGTGAACAGGGAATCAAATGAACAGGAGGAGCTTATGAGTCTTGGGCCTAGCATCAGCAGTGGGATCCGGATTACTGGAGAAAATCAAAACAGAACCAAGAGAGATTGGTGGGACATGTCAATACAGATAAGCCAGGTCACATGATTCTCCCTCCTGAGAAATATGGTGCCCAGAGAGTCATACTGGTGGATTCAATATTCAAATATAATGGGTAAGTTTTTTTGTTTGTTTGTTTTACTTTAACGCATCCCTATATTTCAGAATGGAAATGAACACGGGAGAGATGAAGTCAGAGAGCCCAGGAGAGTTAAGTGATCCTTGTCAATGCTGCTGAAAAGTCAAAGCAAACCAATTAATTTTTGTAGAGTTGGTTGTAATTGTGACAGGCGTGAGCAGAAATGGGAGCAAAGGGGAAATTAAGAGCAGAAAAATAAGAGTCAAAGGTCCCTTTCACAATCATGAAAGCTTCACGGGAGATGGTGTACCATCTGTAGCAAGTAGCTTTAATGAAGTAAAGAACAGATGAGTCAAAATTATCTGTCTGATCAGAAAAAAACAAGCTCTCTAGTTCAGAGGAAATTGCAAGTCTTGAGAGCTTAAACATTATCTCTATCCAATTAGCTCAAAATTTAGCAATTTTTTTTATTCAGCTCTGTCCTTTAACACTCATTTTATTACTTTTTACAGGATTTCAATCGAGTTCAGAACCGAAGGTCCTAAACTGCACAGAAGTTTAAAGACGCTGAAGGATCTGCCCTCCGTTTATCTGGCTGAAATCTCTAGCGTATTGAACACAGTCTGCAATCACAGCCTGCAGACTTTATTGTACCTCCTAGAATAAAGAGAAGCACTGCAGTCAGTAAAGCCTTCAATTACTGGGCCCTTATGGTATTTAATAGTCTGCCGGCCAATGTAAGGGATGTCTGCTCAATCTCGACACGTAAATCAAGACTAAAAACCTTCTGTAGCATAAATAAAGCCGCTGGTTCTGCTGCCTGTACTGCCGTCGATGAGTGTTTATAAATATGTGTTATATTTCTATATTTCTACTGACCTTCTGTTTGTTGCTTTTGTCCTCCTGGCAAGAGCATTAGCCGAGTGAATCCTACAGGAATTTGGAAGCAGCCCCAGTCCTTACAGCAAATGCAGCAGACCTACTTAACGTCACCTCCCAGAGCTCAGATAAGACGCCCATGCAGTGCAGTGCTCCTGCTTTGCATATTTTTTTTTGCTTGTATAAAATTAACATGCTCAGTGGGGTTTGGCCTGACTGGCCTTTGACCTCACAATGTGTTTTTTTCATCCATAAGCAAACTCTGGAGTTTTCTGCACCAAATTAAATTTGAGAATGTGAATTGTTGCTATGGATATTATAATGCTATCATTATGGGCCAAATGTTTCTAATGTGCTTTTCATATGTTAAGCATATTTGGGGCAACTATTTTAGCAAAGGTATTCTAAAAATCAGAACTGATCGAAGTAGAACTAAATGGCAGTGGTTTATGTTGCATATATTACTTTTTAGGCCAGTATGTATTGTACAAATCTAAATGATGGATTTTTTAAATGTGTAATATTACCTTTAGGGCATTGTACCTGTTTTTGCTGTTGTTGTTGCCTTGTAGCCTTGCACATTAATGATTAGGCTCCACTGCCCCTATGTGCGTGGAGTTTCCTTGCGTTGTCCATGTTTGGCTGGGTTTCCTTTCTTAGTATAGAAACTCATTGTTAAGTAAAATGGTATCTCTAAAATGCTGGTATTTTGTGAGTATGTGCCTATGCTGGACAGATCCCAGGCTTACTGTAACCGTGTACTGGATAAACAGTTTTCAATGGATGGTTGCTAGATATAGCACATGCACAACTAGAGGTCATTCTCTTTAATCTAGTTCAGCATCTACATTGTTTACCTAAAAATTAGTGTTTATGCACCTACCTGTTTGTAATGTATGAAATCAATTGTAGTATTCACCTGACCCCATACCATAGGAATATTTTTTACATATTTTACTAAGTGCACTGAGAATGAACTACACCATTTTGCAATTCTGCCTGAAAACAGGAGCTTGGAAAAGGACCATATGTTTAGCTAGGCTAAGTACCCATTTTACATGTTGCAGCATTGGAGAACAGTGTTGGAGTGAGACAGGCTCGTATAAATAGCTTTCTCAAAAGAAACTATGGTGAGTTGGGTCAACAGGAGCAGCCACTTGAGAACGACAGTGGCCCTGCCCCAAGAAAAACACATTTCTAAATGTTTAGAACTAATAGTGCACTAATAGCCAACAGAAAAGGTGTGTTTCTCAGCCCTCGATGGAAGGAAAAAGCTACTGAGGAAAGGTAATGATGCCCTGTGACGTATGTTCCAGCAGATCTGCTCCTGCCAATCATAAAATGGCTTCACGAAATTGATGTTAATTGTATTTCGTCTTTTGTATCTTCTAGAAGTTCTGCAGTGACAAGATTTGCCAGTGAAGTTCTCAAACCTCTGAGCGTGATCCTCCCCCAAGCTGGTGTTTAAAGCAGTTTCTTGCTGAGATAATGTGACACATTCATTCTAGTAGATGATCATGGAGCTGAATGTGGATCATCTCTCTGTATCTCTACTAATGGATTGTTTTCCCACACACAGAGCAGGCATTTCGCTGTGTTAACTCTTGTTTTTATGATATGCCTCTTGTTTTCCCATTTTTTTTCCAGTTCATCATGTTACCATGGCAATAGTCTTTTAGGGGAAGTCACCTACACCTCTCATCTCTCTTGGCCCTGTCTTCTTTGTGGTCTTGCTCATTTCTTACTCCTTAAACTACTTCTAGCCCCTCGCCACACATCGCATCTCCCCCCAGCACAGCTTTGTCTGGTTGTTTTTGTTTTTTACCTTTTCCATTCTGCCCCCCCCCCCAATCAATGTTTTTTTTCTCCCTTTTTTCCCTTTTGCTGAATCAAAGACATGCTTTTTAGACCGCGTGCACTTTGGTCATTTGTCACTCCTTTTATCTCTCTATGTCTCCAAGTATTTTAGAGGGAGAGATAAGTACACATGTGGGGAAAAATGACTTGGGGAACAAAAAAACATTATATGGAGCAATGTCTCAGCTTCACACATAAATAATGTATGCATGTAATGCATGTCGAAGTTCCCCTACATCTGGTTAATGGCATCTGACTCACACGTACCACTGTGAATCGGGGCTGAGACAAAGACTCGCTGTTACAAATGGACCAGGGGACATTACAGCCCCGATGAGTCACACCTTTACCCTGATTGCCCTGCTTCCAACATGCTGTATAACAAAAATCTGTCTCCTTTAAACATAATAATGCAGCTTAATATTAGTCATTTCATATATATTATATATATTGTTTATAAGTTCTTTGAAGTCTACGATGGTTGAGCAAAACAGAATCAAATTAAAAAAATAAAACTAAAAATATATATATATATATACAGGAATATGAGGTTCTGTGTCACAGTTTTGCAGATTTATAAGGTTTTATTTGGCTTCTTAATAGCAATGAATAGCAATGAAAGTGTTCAGTTTTATAACGGGGGACAGGTTAGAAATATAGTGTTATTTAACACCACCTCTCCTTCTGCTGCCGACCCCCCCCCCCCCTTTTTTTTTTTACTTTTCACACGTTGCACATTTTATCTTGGTTATAAAAAAAGCCCACCTTTAAGGAGCAGCACTGGGAGTGAGCACATCCATTCAGTTTGGACAGGAAACACTGGGAGTTATTACACAGGACCTGAGAGCTCCAGCATTGTCATTCAGTATAGGAGCCCCAAGAACTGAATGCAATTAGCAATTAGCTGCTTGATCTATTGGGAGGTTGTCACATACTGAGGGTCATGCAGAGAGCACTCTGGACCACAGTGTCGGGAGTCTGTACAAACTACACAGGCTGCTTTACTCTTGTCCCTCCTGTAGAGACACAGCTTGGAGATGCTGTGAACATCGCGGCTCTTTTCCACAGATTAAACCGTTTTGGTGCCACATTATTGGAAACCATTTATGCTGTTTGTTCAGCATGGAGCATTCGGTCTGTTTTCCACAGTTACAGAATGGCTGCTCCTTTCGGCTGTGTATGTATGTTTCTCACATTCTATCATGTCAATCCTCCCTCACTTGTGAAATTGCCTTTCTGCTCATTTTAATGTATGACCCCCCTTGTTGGCACCTTTGGCAGCACAGTCCAGCTACTGTGCCAATAAAGCACTCTGGATTGAAAATGAATTGGTACTGAGCAGACTATATGGGTAAAACTATAAAAATAATTGGAAGATGTTCAAAAGAAAACTGTATAAATTGTACAGATAGAAAGGTGGGGGGTGGGAAATGTCTAAAACTCTACAAGCATCACGCCGCTGAGGACGGGGGGAGGGTGTTTTGCTTGCTGTGACGGTTTATTTGGTTAGAAGGCAACAATTAGCCCGCAGTTAATTAACCATAATTTTCTCATGGAGAGCAAGGAGTGTAAAGATGCAGGCGGAGGATTTGGGAGAGGGACGGGGGCAGCTGGGAAGGCCAGGGACAGGGAGCCCCAAGAGCCCTGGTGAGATGGAGGATGCCGGCTGTCCCAGGCAGGAGGAGGTGTTGAGCGTGGGTCTGTGACTGTCAGCTATTGCTGCCCGCTAGTTAGCAGGCCTGGGCCATTTCAGCTGGACCCACAAGCACCATGCTTCTGGGCAGCGCCGACGTCCGGGAGCCGTTCTTCATGGTGAAGAGCAGCGCCGCGCCCGCGTCTGTGAGAGCCTGATGGAGAGCTGAGGTTAATGCATGATGGACGTAGCCAATGGAGGCTGCGGTGAGCTGCAGCAGCACTGACAGGGAGGCAGCCCAGCACTGCACGCCCCCTCCCTCGCAGTATAGATACCTGCTGGCTGCCACCCCAGACCGGCTCCATGACAATTAGCCTAATTGAAAACTTGAGGGGAGCCATTTTCTAGATTGAGTCTCTCTTTAAAAGTTTTTTTTTTTTTTTTTTTTTTTAATGAACATTAATTCTGTGCCAGGACTTGGTTTCAAAGTCACTCTTGTGCCTGCGGTATTGTGTAACGCAGCCATCTGATGCCTGCCTCAGCATCACTTAGATTTGAAAGGGGCTGGACGTGAGGTTAAGTACATAATCTGCAGCCTCCTTTAACAATATGCGGGTTGTTACACATGCGGAATACAGATAGATACACATTATCAGAACTGTGTGTGTGCAGACAGATACCTTCACAAATAGCAACACAGTACAGCAACTGGCCATTCAGACACTCACCAGTATAGCTGTTATGCAAATACACAACACACATGCACGAATACATACGCACATATATACATGTATTCATGATTGTATATTACCTGTATATCTGACATAGAGAAAGGCTTAGCCTAGAACAAAAGAAAGATAAATTATTGATCCTGATAAGCAATGAACCAAAAACAATAAATCATATTAAATAACTAAATATACATTTGTTTTATTGTTACATTAAACTTTTCAAAAACATGGACAGTATAAACCTAGATTTGCAAAATGCAATATTCTAGTATATTAGACACACACAATGACTGTTTTTACAAACAGCATGGTATATCATGGTATATCATGGTATATCATGTCACTGTTATCTCACCCTTGTGTAGATATCAATGCTGTTAAAGATGGGATCCATGATTTCCACCCATTGTCTGTGCTTCTGTTCTTCCTCAACACTTCTCACATAATCTCTGTTATACCAATAAGAAACAAATGGCAAAGTCACCATGACACTCTGCTAGATCATTATTTGGAATATAGATGGATGGACGAATGACAAGCTTTTCTATCCTAGTCAGGGAGATGGAGGAGAGGGCGGCTGTAGGGCACAAGGCTGCAGTGCACCATGAATGGCCTGCCAGTTGCACATAACCATTCAACTATTTTCTGATAATTTTTATGCTAATTTTGTTACTCAGTACCACAGGTAATAAAAAAAACTGAGCAACATTGCCCTCTGCTGGTCACGTAGCATATTTGCAATGTATAACTCAAAATGCCTATGCAGATAGATAGATATATAGATGGCATGCTCACAGAAACATTTCCATAAGCTTTGCTTGTGTCTCTCCTTCTCTCCATGCCTCTTTATAGCGCCCTCTCACCGCCAGGGCAGCGCTGGACTGAGATAAGTTGAGCTGAAGAATAGGGAGAGAGAGGGAGGACAGGACCTGCGAGCTAAAAGAAAGGGGAAATAGGGAGAGATTAACAGGAACCTAGCAATCAGTAGATAAGATACTGCTGATGTCCAATGAAGAGCTGTGTCTCATGCACACTAACAGACTGAGCAGCAACAGGTACACTGATTGGATAGGAGGCAAGAAACGGAGACATCGGTCTGGTCTGTATAAATAGAGCTAATTCCCTTCAACAGTACTGGCTTGCCTTTCAGTTGCTTGGCTGAAAGCACTGTGTGGTGAAATTTTATACAGTAAAAGTGTGCTGAGTAACAGAAGACGCAAACAGCACCGAGCAAAAGAACCCGCAGCAGAGCCTTTTAATGCACTCATTTGTTTACCTGTCTGCCGTCACCCTCCTGTGGACTGTCAGCACTCTGAGCACCGTTCTGCCATCCGTACTCCGATATCGTATCTGCAGCTGCGCCCACAATTTGCTGGCAGAGAGCAAAGCTGAAAGTATGGAAGACCGTCCAGGAATAAGTCACAGAAACATCGCAGTGATGCCCCATGAAAAGCACTAACGCTGAAGCAGGCTTAATGGACTTGTGGTGCTTTATTCACCCCTGTGGGTAAATTGACTTTTTGCCATCTTGCTCTGCATGAGATGCACACAGATAAGACCAAGTTTGGGGGTCACTCCAGAGTCTAAAGGCATTGTTCAAGCACCAGATGATGACATCAGTCTACCAGCCAGGGGTTTCAAACTCGCAACTGTTTGATCACAGGTATACAGTCCAAACCTGTTGAGCTACACACCAACCAAATTACAAGAGCACCTAAGACACCAGGGGCCTGTACTACGAAGCGGGGTTACTGGCTTATCGGGTTAACTTGTCGGATTTAAGGTAGTCTGAGCAAAATGTAAGTTAACGAATATGAAGTCCATTTAAAATGTGGTACCTTAAATCTATGTAAAAAATGTATATATCCAGCTATTAGAGGCTTCATGAAGGCATCTCCTCTGCATTTCCTTACTTGCCGTGTCTTGCTCCTTTGCTCCAAACTGGAAGGTGATCTCTGTGTCTGAAAACACATTCCCCACCTGCCTAATGACCTTATGACCAGCCTCCCTCTCTCCTCTCACAGACCTTACAATAGAAGAACAGAGTGAGACAGAGAGAGGATGACATTGCAGATCATAAAGCTCATGGAAATTTTACTTACACAAAAATGTCCTGAGGGTAGAATGAAAAATGATTGGTTCCGAGACAGAACCAGAGGAGGTGATTGTAGAGGAGGTGGGTCAAAGCAGCTAGAGGAGGTGGGACCAACCAGTCAGATGTCTTGGTCTCGCCTCCTCTAGTTGCTTGGACCCATTTCCTCTATAATTTGATTGGTGATCTCACTGAACCAATCATCTTTCATTTTGCCGTCAGAACATGAATATAAACCATGGTGCCCATTTACCCTGTAGGCCAGTGGTTCCCAAACTGGGGGGGCAGAGGCATTGCGGGGGGGGGCACACCAATGGAATACCCTCAGGGGCAAAATGATCTCTTCGCAGACTGGACGATTAAACAAATAAAGCAGCGCAACATTACAGTAACTAACAATATATAAACCACTACCTTACGTGTACTATTAGAGCATTTATGTAATTTATTTAAACTTTATTTTACCAGGTAAATTAACTCAAAACCAGTTCTCACTGCTTTACGTGATATTCGGGAGAAATAGCAGCCATTTGTATTTTGTAATTGCATTTGTTTCGCTCAATTAGAAAAGGGAGTTGTATTTCAGATAAAGTTTGAATCTGAACCTATGTTTTCTATCTAGAAAAGGGGGGCCCTGCAGAGAAAGTTTGGGAACCACTGGTGTAGGCCATTCTACACCTCTCTCCTAATCCTACCCCCTCCATGGACTTACTCATGTCAACTAAAAAAAAAAAAAAGTTTCACCCTGGTATCAATAATGTTTGATTTATCTTATTTACACTCATGCACATGTAAATCAGACAGTAGAAGGTATGTCTCAAATTTATATCATATTGTAGCTGTCTGATGAAAAGATGTAAAACAGTCATGCGTCACTTAATGTCGGGGATACATTCTGAGAAATGCATTGTTATCATCGTTGTGCGAACATCATAGAGTGTATTTACACAACCCAAGATGGGATAGCCTACTATTCAACTAGGCTGCAGTAAACTTTTTTGTATAAGCAGAAAGAGTACTCTCTAAAATAATGATAAAAAGTATAGTTAATATATAAACCAGTGATATAGTTGTGTATTACCATTATCAAGTATTATGCACTTATTGTAATACTTATTTAATATCTGCTATACTTTTACATGACTGACAGCAGTGGGTTTGTTTACACCAGCATCACCACAAACACGTAAGGCGCTATGCTACAATGTTACTAGGCGATAGGAATTTTTCAGCTCCATTATAATCTTGTGGGACCGCTGTCATGTATGAGGTCCATCACTGACCGAAACATCGTTATGCAGTGCATGACTGTACACCCATTCTCCTCTCTCTACTGATAGTTTGACATCTAATTGACCAAGGAAAATATATTTTATGCACTTATTGTAATACTTCTGGAGGCCATCTATTTCACTAATATTTATGATTCTACTAGTTAACATTTGTATTCATGATGGTCATTTGTATAGATTACTTTATATCGGTACTGTAATTTTAATTTAGCATTGATAGCTAGATAGCTAGCTAACTAAAATTATTAATTGTGAATATAAACAGATTAGTTTGTATCTTGTTGACACTGACATATTCGCCTCACTGACAACAATCCATGTAAGTCCATTTATAAACATGAACAGCTGTGTAAAGACAGCTTTCTATTTCTGGCTCTAAGGATGCCTCACTATGCCATTTTTGGTTCATTTTGTAAAGCAGCTCAGAGAAAATGCATTTTTTTTCGCACTCCTGAAATAACGAATATGCATTTTTCATCACACAGATGATATGTACAAGGCCTTGCTTTGAGAACTAGTGAATGTGTGTTGTGCTGTTTCATGACTAAGTTTTTGGTTTCTTACAGAGCAGTTGGGAGCAGCAAGGTCACAGTGCAGTGTGTGGCCACTGCTTTCCTCTCCATCACTGACTCGAATGCAGTGCAAAGGCCACTCAGACTAGCAATCGCGACCTGAGGATGCAGATATAGGTCGAGTCAAGTTAGTTTTGACCAATCTTGACATGAGAAGTTACAAACGTGTATGATTGACTTGGGGACAGAGGCTGGCGGACTTACATTTCCACCAGTCAAGTCAAAAAGTCTTCCCAGTTCATCTAACCGACAGTCTGTCCCCTCTATGGTCAGCACTGACACTGTAATCCTGACAGACATTATAATGTTGACAATTTGAACAAGCTCCATCAACTGCAATTAAATAAATATCTGGTAACACTTTACTTGAGGGGGCAGAAATAACATAACTACTCAGTTACTACTCAACTACAAATCATGAACAAATATAGTAACTGTATGAAATACATGGTCAAGACTGATTAATGATGAACAAATATGGGTACAGTATGTAACTAAGGCTAATTTACTGGTTAATTAATGCATTTAGTAAGAGTGTACTACTACATTATTTGTGTCCCCTCAAGAAAAGTGTTATCAAATATGTTATGATAATTGCACCAATAATCTGTGAGTGGTAGCTACCCCTGATTAGCGGCAAACTCTCCTAAGTCCTGGTAGAAGATGGAGGAGGGCACAAGTGAGCGACAGTCTGTCTCAGGAACGTCGAGGTTCCCCAGCCGGGTGTTAGCCTTGCCATCTGTACAAATCACCACCTAGCCGAGAGTTACAGCCAGAAGACCTTGTCCTCTTCAGCTACGTAGTTCATCATATTTACATCCTCTGAACATTATGACATTGATAAAACATTTGGAAGGTAACAGATAGAGACTAATAAATCTAGTTCTGTATTCTTACTGAAACACAGATAAAGTTACTGGGGTAGCAGGATAATACATGATTGATTAATACAATGGGATATGAACTGACCCTTGACCCTGGATGCCGGGACGCCATCGTAATGGCAGCAAGGGCTGCAGGACCAAGAGCCTTGTCTCCAGTATTCTCCAGGCTCAACGGCAACGAGGACAGCTGCAAAAGTGAATACAGACTGCAGACAAACAGAAATGAGAAGCTGTATTAGTCTCATATTCTCTTAAGATTTATGGGGTCACCCAATGTCCTACCAGTAATTTTACTGAAAAGTAATTAAGATGCTTTGACTAAAACAACCGTAGAGAGCCAAATAATTTTCTGGTGCATTTTAAAATAAACACTTTACTTAAGGGTACATCACAGGCCACACCTTGAACTTCAGGCTGAAACTTTATTGTATATGTGCTGTTTAGACCATTCATTTATGGAGTAGTGCTGGTAAATTATGGTCAGACTTTGCATTGAACCCAACTACCTCCCCATCTTCCAAACACTTATCCAGTACAGCAATGCCAGAAACAACCCATGTGTCTTAGGTAAGTTTCAGCACTGGCTCCCCTTCAGAAGGTGGTTCCCTAGGTGGCTGCTTATGTCTCCTAGTGGGTTAAACCAAAACTGCAGTACAGTGTCATTATTTCCTAGGCCTTCCGACCAGGCTCCCATTGGCCAATGGTCCTTACAGGATGAATGACAGCTGAGTTGCCCATCATCTCATCTCCCTTTCCCCCCATACCTGTGCACCTCCCTCTCTAGCCACGCCCTGCTCTCTGCCAGGGGGGGTGGGTCTGGGAAGCTGGAGACCGCCTCCTGCAGGAGAGCGCAATCCATCAGCTGGGCGCCACAGAGGAACTGGGAGGCGGCCTTGCCATTTCCATGCAGGCATAGCTGGGCAGACATGGGGACATCCACATAGAATCACACGCGGGCACACACAGGGGCATCCACATAGAATCACACGCGGGCACACACAGGGACATCCACATAGAATCACACGCGGGCACACACAGGGACATCCACATAGAATCACACGCGGGCACACACAGAGACATCCACATAGAATCACACGCGGGCACACACAGGGACATCCACATAGAATCACACGCAGGCACACACAGGGACATCCACTTAGAATCACACGCGGGCACACAGAGGGACATCCACATAGAATCACACGCGGGCACACACAGGGACATCCACATAGAATCACACGCGGGCACACACAGGGACATCCACATAGAATCACACGCGGGCACACAGAGGGACATCCACATAGAATCACACGTGGGCACACACAGGGACATCCACATAGAATCACACGTGGGCACACACAGGGACATCCACATACAATCACACGCGGGCACACACAGGGACATCCACATACAATCACACGCGGGCACACAGAGGGACATCCACATAGAATCACACGCGGGCACACACAGGGACATCCACATACAATCACACGTGGGCACACACAGGGACATCCACATAGAATCACACGTGGGCACACACAGGGACATCCACATACAATCACACGTGGGCACACACAGGGACATCCACATACAATCACACGTGGGCACACACAGGGACATCCACATACAATCACACGTGGGCACACAGAGGGACATCCACATAGAATCACACGCGGGCACACAGAGGGACATCCACATAGAATCACACGCGGGCACACACAGGGACATCCACATAGAATCACACGCGGGCACACACAGGGACATCCACATACAATCACACGTGGGCACACACAGGGACATCCACATACAATCACACGTGGGCACACACAGGGACATCCACATACAATCACACGTGGGCACACACAGGGACATCCACACGCAAACACATATGAGTGCTACTGTTAAACAAGCACGGGATGAGCTGTTAAGACCAAAGGGCTTGGTAGCATTTTGAGTGCAACTGACACTTCTGTGCCTAGAGACACAGATTGTGGTTCAATCTAACATTAAAAATGAGGTAAGACTGACACAATCTACCATATCAACAAACCATTTAAGGGACAGTGAATTCTGTAAAAGGAACCCATTACAGATCTTGTACATATTCTACTGGAGCAGAGATCTCTACTAGATATATGGAGGACATAGATATATTGGAGGACATTAGATACCTGTTTGTTGAATGTGATGAGTCCTACTCTGGTGTTTGGCTCTCTCTCACTTAGGGACTGTACACATTGCAGGACCGCCTGCTGCACACACTAGGAACACCCATACAAACATCCCATCAGCAATATAACGCTGAGCATTAGGACCCTGAATGGGAACCCCTCTTTGCAGTGTGGAAGTTTGGCTGTGTCAGAGACCCAATGTTTACCATGTTAGCACACTCAGTCCCATAAAATTAAAGGCACAGATCAGCCTGCAGCCTGAAAGTCCAGCGATTTAACATGCTCTGTACTTTGATTGTAAATTAATATATTGATATTTAAATCCCGTTACAATGAACTAGAAAAATAAGAACAATACGCCCAAAATGAGTAAAAACTCACCTGCAGCCGTGATTTGTATGTTACCCGTCCATCTTCAGTAATCTGAAATAGAATGTAAAAATTGTTAATAGAATATAAATATAGTCGTTACAAACAACACACAGGCCTCAGATAGAGCTAAATAAAGAAATATGTTTGGGAGTAGTAAATAGCCTTTCTGTGACTTAAGCAAAGCATTTCTCCATTAGGTTGTGCCCAAAAGCCTGGCTGTTGTTACCTGTGTCCAGTCAAAACAAAAGTGTACAGGTTTGGTTTTGGTTGCTCCATTCCTGCATTGTTATTGCAGAACCTATTTTTATTGCAGGCACAAATCTCTGAAAAGTTATAGAACAAAGGGCTAAGCTTGCCAACATTAAGCAATCTGCTTAATTAGCTATAACACTGAAAACATTTGTAATTATTCTGTATTTTCTTGCATCCACCTTTGTGTTACGTGTTACAAAATCCAATACAGTACAATCTTAGTGTTTTATAAGTACAGCCAGCACCTTTGTACTATGGTATTCTTCTATTCTATTTTATTCTATTATTCTTCTATTTTATCACCTGGTAGTTAACCTGCATTTCAATGTATTTCTTCTGAAAGAATCCTTCCAGGCATTTCATGTTCATCAATCATTTGCTAATCAGCGCTGGCACAAGTAATTTTATAATGGAGCTAATTAGAAGCTTTCATACCTTCTGAGCATATTGAGTGTAAGACAAACAAAAATATCTGTTCCATGATAATCAGTTTCTAGTAATATGCAATGAGCACGCCGCCACCTGTAGAATTAACTTATTTATCTAATTCATCTTGACAGGCAATTTGCCCTAAGGGATTTCAGTTGGTTGAATAGCTTAAGGAGAAAGAAAGGACGGAACATCAGCATAAATTAATTAATAATTAAATAGAGCAATGTTTCCCAGCCCGGTCCTCGGGGGCCCCTAGACAGTCCACGGTTTTGCTCCCTTCCAGCCCCCCAGGAGGAAGGGTTAGGTTGAGAAACACTAGAACAGAGTACTTCTCTTAGAAAATGTACATACCAAAAAATTTTAAAGCACTTCATAAATGAAAAGGCATTTCCTTTTCAACGTTATTTTCCCAAAGATGCTGGCAGACATAAAACTGTAAGTCTTGAGCAAAATCAAAGATGCAAAATATTAATTTCAAAATCCTTTTTACATTTTGTCATCAAAGACCTTCGTTTATAGGTTTCAATAATACATTCTTTTTAAATAACTCCACAATGACAGGGCATTGTGAATTGTTTAGGTGCAACTGAAATTTGTTTGAAAAGAAAGTTAGCATTTGACGTGGAAAAAGACATTATTGAAGGAGACAGTCAAATAAATAAAAACTATTTAGCTACTAAATTCCATCAATCCAACCATCTTCCAACCATTCATGCTGGTAACGAACTAATAAATTACCCTTGCTTCTAAAAGTCACCATTACTTCACTGTCAGAAAAAAAGAGTACCAATTTGTACCTTTACTTGTCACTGAGGCTGTACCCTCAAGGCTCTGCCAATTGTACCCTTAGCTGTAGGTAAATGTACCTTTTAGTCTAATTTAAGGTACAGAAATGGACTCTGATGAACTTCCCTAAGGTATAAACAGCATTGACGTTCCTCAAATGGTACAAAAACGTTCCTGATAGTCCATTTCTGTATCTTAAAAGTGACATTTACCTACAGCTAAGGGTACAAATGGCAGACCCTTAGGGTACAGCCTCAGTGACAAGCAAAGGTACAAATTGGTACTCTTTTTTCCGACAATGTATAGCTGGTACTTACATACTTCTTCAAATAATAAAAGGATTTTTAAATCCTTTATACTAAGCCTCACATATAAAAAAAAATATTATGTGCCCTCACTTTCATATATTGGACATTTAAAATGTTCCTGCACTGTGTAACATCAGGATTAGAAGCCTTATAATTATAATTTATAATAATAAATAGAAACACATTTCTCTCATTATTTCAGAAGGAGTTCAGCATCTGTATTTTTGAAAGGTTAAACTGAAATGACATGCAGTGTATACATATCAGTGTGCTTGTATATCAATTAGCCTGCAGTGCATTGTGGGATACAACATTCACAGCCCATAAATACAAAGTAGAGAGATATATGCAACATATGCTGCAACATACCTGCGACATAACAGTCATTGACCCTGAGATATCGATACAGAAAATAAGTAGTGGGTCAGTTGGAGGCTTAGGCTCTGGGGTCAGGGGAAATAGAAAATCTTGACATTCCGTTGTAGCACAATAACCTTGAGAAGATTTCCATGGCTGGCAGAAATAGCAGTTTTCCACCTAGATAAACATAAAGACAAAAGGCTTAAAAATGTAACTATTTCTTGCAGTTTCATTTATATTTTAATTTGCATTCCTGTAGCATTGGCAAAATGCTTATCTTGTCAGTGGCAGCAAGCAAAAAGCGTTCAAATAATGACTTAAGTAAATGATTTATTATCCATTGTGATTACTGTGACAGTTGCTTTGTGTTATTCTGCACTCATTCTCATTGTATCGGCGTGATACAATATAATGTATGCAAATTACCAGATTGTCATAAAGGGACTCCCTTGCTGACCCACACTGTGAGCAGGCTGTAGGCTCGCACTCTATTGTGTTCACTGTGATTGGACACACAAAGACAGTCACCTTCCTATTGGACACAGGCCATGCTGTTATAACAGTGATACATTACTGCTAACAAAAACCAGCAGAAAACATCAAAGGGGTTTAATGCAGGAACAAATGAGGATGCCAGAAGCCTGTTTCTGGAACAAGAACACGATGATCAGGACGATGCACTTCTCACCATTTTCTTCAGTCACTAATTTCCCCACTGCGACTAGAATCACATTTGGGTTCCCTGGCAAAAGTTGCTTGTCCAACAGAACTGCACAATTGATTATTAAAAAGATGGCTATTAGAATCACAGCCGGATGCATTGATAAGACATGAGTATGAGACAAAGAAATGACTGGCTGCCTCATTAACATAATGGGCGGTCCAAAGACCAGCAAACAGCAAACAGTGATAAAGAAAGTATCCTCTGCTTTTGCTCATTGCTAATTCTGCATATCTGACTGATAAAACAATGCTCTGTTTGGTATCTGAAATACCATGTGTGTAACAATGAATGGGGCAGACTCACCTTCAGATAGACTGTTTGGGGAATGTGTTGACGGCATAGGGCCAGATGGAGGAATGGAAGAGTGTTTATTACTGAGTGCCTCATATTCCGGAAGCCTATTCAAGAGGAACGAGCTCGAAGATTGTAGGGGCACAAGAGCTGCAATTATAGAGGAAAAAAATATGAACTTTCATTGAGACTGGTGAAAAAAATGATTAACATCATTGGAGAGAGTTAAATTACTTTGGGTGGGGATATAAAGGCAAGCAGATCGTACTCATAACTGTTTTGTTCGGGCGAATGGCTATCAGGACAGCATCAGATGTGAATGTCTTATAATAATCTACTTCATTATCAGTAGTTCAGTCTTTGTGATTATATCATTTTTTCCAACTCTAGCTTTGTTAAAAAGACTTCCCTGCCTATTATGGCAATCTGAGTTTGTTGCTTTTCAAACATTCTGCTCACCCACTAACAATGGCAGTGATGCATTAAGTCAGGAACAATAAACTTCCGGCTTCACCAAAAAGCAGTTACCTGGCTTGTCTGATTGTTTGATCTTGGGAATATCCTGGGGATGTCTCGGTTCAGCCCTGGTGCCCCCTGGTGTCTGGTGAAAGGAGCCGCAGTCAGAGTCAACAGACTCTGACTCACTCTTATCTCCCTGCTTGCAGAGGCTATCCCCCTGTCTTTGCTCGTGAGGTAAAACGAATCTGGATTGTCCAAATAAAAAGTTGGGCGGAGAGAGGCGCCCTAGCTGCAATTTCATTGGTGGGCGGAGGAGCGCTGTAAGGAATGATATAGAAAGCATGAATATGTAGTTTGGTACTGTGGGATGAAGTCTCAGGAGCCCTGCAACAGTTATACGCTCACCTTTCTTTCGCTCTCCATGCAAAGGTTTTAATGGCAGGACTTGTGAAGTGGGCGTGTCTGTTTTCTCCCTCATTTGGCAGGTCGTGTCCCTGTGCACGTGCACACTGGTCCAGCACTCTGGACTGCCACTGGCATTTCTTGCTGAGCCCTCCAGATTTTTTTGAGGGGGAGGCAGGGGATGAGCGGGGGGAGTGGGCGAATGGGCCCGGGGTTTATATGGGGGTGGGAGAAGGGCTGCATGTGTCAGCAAGAGATATGGGGGGGCAGACCATGTACAAACAACATTAATTACACAACAGGCGCAGAATATCAAAGCTCAAATAATATGTAAAAGCAATGATACAGAGATTCATATGGAAATTGGATATTTATACAATCAAATCTCACGTGATCGTTTCAGAGGAGCTGGAGTTTGTTTCTGTGCTGATTTTAAATTGGCCGGTTGGGGAACGTAGACAAAACCACAGGCAAACTCCATTTCTTCAGGGACACTGTATTGATTGAAATAGTAAGAAAAGCCTGTTCAAATAAAGCTTTGTCCGTGATCTCCTGTGTAACCATCTTGTCTCTTGGCTGTCTGAATGTTATGTTTGTGGGCTGTTTTAAGGACCATAAATTTATTACCATCATCCTTGCTTAGCATACAAGATAACTCGCTGGAATCCTTTGGAAGGTCTGCTAATCCCATGGCTTTGTCATGTGCAATTTGGATACCGATGATATTTCCCTACGGACAATTTATAGACTTGGTAACTCTATTGGCACTTTTCCACTGCCACCAGGAACCAAGCTGTACCTGACCTACAGTATACCACAAACTGACAGTTTTCTACTACAAAATAGTACCTGACCTGTACCCGTGCTGACATGGCTCAGCCAGTAGCAGGGCCACACCTGTGACCAAACCAAACTGGTTGTGTCTCCACCATCCAATGCGGGGAGACACCAGTCTTCTGTGTCGATAAAAACTGATTATCAGAAGGAAAAAATGGCATATTCTATATATTATTAATTATTAGTAGCTTCACACATCGTGATGTATTATTTAATTCCCGATAACTCAGAAATTGAAAAGGTCCAGCCTCCTACATTAAAAAGTACTATGGAACAGCTGAAAGGAATGGACTTATAATGCAAATTTACACAAGCGTATCATAATTCCTCTAGCATTTGATGCTTACATAAAACGGCGATTCTCACAGACATGCTAGCGAAATTAGCACACAGCAAAATAATTATAATAATAACAATTACAGCATCTAGGAAATAATGTTGTATACCATGTGATGAGTAAACAATTGTCTCTTTGGTTTTACATCACTGTCACTCTCCAAACTCAGCAACGCTTTTACCGGGCTGACCTTTCTGCAATGGAAAACGAAAACGGGTTGGAACCGCGCTGTAACTGGTCACTTGTCACAGTATGGCTCGGGTTCGGCTCAGTTCCTGTATGCCAGTGGAAAAGCATCATATTACATCAGAATAAGGACCATTGTGTGTGTGTGTATGTGTGTGTGTACGTTTGCACCACATTTCACGAATAGCAAGCCACTGCCGAATCAAAGGAAAGCCTAAATAGGGCACTGGGTGACAGTCACAATCAGGGGTCATCACCATAGTGGATTGGGACATGTATTTTGATCAAGATGCATTTTTTAGCATGAACATAGGTGTTTCTAATAGTTTGGATGCAAAAATGCTGGGAGGTAGCAAAAATGCGGACTATCTGTGGGTCTCCGAGGACTGGCTTGGGAAACACTGGTCTACATAGTTTTTCTCAGACAAAACATTTTGCCACTTACACATTTATCCATATACAGACATGTTGATGATCCCTGATTACAACTGTTGTTTGTCTATGGGTACTAGGCTATAAATGTAAAAGTGATGTACAAGTATAGTTAAAAAATAATATTATTACAACCCTGAGTGATTTTAGGTTGAGCTAGCACCAAACCGGCAAATAATGTCAACTTCCTTTCCAAACAAACACAGGAGAAAATGATTCGAAACAAAAATGGCACTCACCCCTACCATATGGTACTAAAGGAGACACAAAGGTAAGAAGGCAGAACTGCTTCTGTGATCCTTGGCATTGGAGGGGTGCAACACGATTCCTTCACCAGAAGCTCACCAGTAAAAATTGGTGTTCATAGAAAATGTTAGCTCAAGTGTATCTTGCTCAACTAGTTTGACAACCGATGACTGGAACAGTCATTTATATTCTCATCAGGCCATTGGTGACTAAGTCTGGCCAGCAGATGCGGATGTTGACATTCTGGAAGATTCCACAACCATCAAGAGAGAAATGCTTTGCCACGGAATGAATGTGGTCACACAGAATGTCTTTGTATGTATTAGCATTTAACCTGCCCTCTGCGTTGAGGTTGAGTGGGTTTAAATCATGTTCAGGAAATACAACCTTGCAGTCAGATGATGTAGACTTGTTTGTCTGTTTTGCTTTGGATCTCAGCTTCAGATAAGGGTGTCACAGTTGGAGTGTGTTTGCGTCTTTCCACAGTTGTTTGCAGCTGATAATGTCTGTTCCTCATATCTCTGTGTTAAACTCACCTTACCCACTGTTCCTAAAAAAAATGCCAGCAGGTTCGGCAATATTCTCAATGCAGATGTGCACTAACAATCACCCCTCTCTCAAAGTCACAGAGGTCACTTCCTCCAGCAGTAACAACCAAAAAAATGGGGTGTACATGACCCTAAGCTAAGGGGTGCATGGAAGCGTCTGTTCCACTTTACATTTCTCATTTGCTAAAGCACATGCAGTTTGGAGCTGCAGAGGGCTTGGAACCTAATTCATTGAGCACAGAGGACATGGGATACCAATCCACCCTAGAACATTTATATTCAGCACGTTCCACATGCCACGGTATCAATATTTGCATTTTATTTATCTATCAGACACTGTAATCTGAAGCAACATACAATTGAGAAAGCAGTAGCAGCCTGTCCATGAACCGATTGGGGTCTTGCTCAATGGATTTGAACCAGCAACCTTCCAATCACAGACACAGAATCCTAACCGACAGAGCCACACACCACCCCTGAAAAATGCATCTGTAAAGATAGCTGATTCTCTTTATATATATGCAGCACAGGAAATAAAAAAATAACAGAAGACAACATATATCTGAATTATACATATTGAATGAATCGGTTTATTAGACTGCTAAACCATTTGCATGATCAATGAGATGCATGATAGTGTCTTTTGTTTGATTGTTTGACATACAGTAAAAGTAACATTACTATCAGTTTTTGTATTTTTGAGTTCAAAACAGCCTGCTGCTGCTACTTATGCAGCTCCTGATCTTCAGGACCGGCTGGTTTTGCTGGTTTTTCCTCATAGATGCTTTCCATTAGCACAGCAGTCGTCATACTTCAGCACTTATGAATGGACATAGCGAGAGCAGGATCTGCTGTGACAGACAGCGATCTCAAAAACAGCCCATCAAGGGATATAAAAGGTGTCTCCAGGCCCTCTTAAGCGTGGCACAGGTAGGAGACCACAGCCCCATTAGTCAAGAAACTTACATTTCTAAATTCTAAACATCAACTACTTTTTGCTTGATTAATCCCTCCATCAAAACATCCCAGCTGCACCAATCTTCTCATGTTACAAGCACCACACACAACACACGAGTGTCCATGTTACGCTACCCACCGGGTCGGCGCACCGTTGCTTGTTAATGGACACGGATTCATGAAAGCACTCACCATAAAAGCATGATTATTAATCAACAGCTGATGTGTGTACGGGGGATGGTGTGGTAGAACAATGGCATACTACATCACACATTACATATACAAGCACACGATGCATATGTATACAAAAAAAGACTGATAGACTCTCCACAGAGCACCAGACAGACACATCGCAGCTATTAAATGAAGCACAGTGTCAACAATTGTTGACAAGCTCTAAACATAACTGCCAAAGAATTGTTCATCTTGGAAATGTTTTTTCGCAAGAGTACGGAACACAATGTATTACACTGACACACAATCTAGCGGGGGTCCACTAAGGAACTTACCAGCACCTGTTTTCAGCTTGAGGATGTACCATGCGTATGAGACCAGCAAGAGAAAGGAATCATGTGGAGAAGGAGGGGAGAGAGAGCAGCATGACAAGGGCCAGGAGAGCAGGGGGATTGGTGAGTGTGTCTGACTCACTCCTTCATTTAGTGTTTTTTTGTGTGTGATGCAATTACAGCCACACATCATACACAGGTTACTCCACCAATCACAGGTTACTCCGTCACACACAGCTTACTGTTACTCCGTCACCCACAGGTTACTCCACCAACACAGCTTAATCTGTCACATACGGGTTACTGTTACTCTGTCACTCACAGGTTACTCCACCAATTACAGGTTAATCTGTCACACACGGGTCACTGTTACTCCATCACCCACAGGTTACTCTACCAATCACAGGTTAATCTGTCACACATGGGTCACTGTTACTGCATCACCCACAGGTTACTCCACTAATCACAGGTTACTCCGTCACACACAGCTTACTGTTACACCGTCACCCACAGGTTACTCCACCAATCACAAGTTACTCCGTCACACACATCTTACTGTTACTCCGTCACCCACAGGTTACTTCACCAATCATAGGTTAATCTGTCACACACAGGTTACTGTTACTCCGTCACCCACAGGTTACTCCACCAATCACAGGTTACTCCGTCACACACAGCTTACTGTTACTCCATCACCCACAGGTTACTCCACCAATCACAGCTTAATCTGTCACGCACGGGTCACTGTTACTCTGTCACCCACAGGTTACTCCACCAATCACAGCTTAATCTGTCATGCACGGGTCACTGTTACTCTGTCACCCACAGGTTACTCCACCAATCATAGGTTAATCCGTCACATACAGGATACTGTTACACCATCACCCACAGGTTACTCCACCAATCATAGGTTACTCCATCACACACACCTTACAGTTACTCCGTCACCCACAGGTTACTCCAATAACCATAGGTTAATCTGTCACACACAAGATACTGTTACTCTGTCACCCACAGGTTACTCCACCAATCACAGGTTACTCCGTCACACACAGCTTACTGTTACTCTGTAACTTACAGGTTACCCCACCAATCTCAGATTTCTTTGTCACACTGAGGTTACTCAGTCACCCACAGGTTACCATGTCACCCACAGGTTACTTCACCACTCACAAGTTACTCCATCACCTAGAGGTCACTCTGTCACCCACAGGTTACTCCAACACTCACAGGTTACTCCGTCACCCAGATGTTACTCCATCACGCACAGGTTACTCGGCCACAGGCAAATAAACGAAAGTTTTAAGTTAGAACAGTTTATTCATTAATGTGTGTTCATCATACAGTCAATTTAATAGATAATAAATCATCTGATTTCCTGTCTCGAGGGCAAATGGTCACGGTACCCAAAATTTGGAGAGTGTGTGGACAGAGACTGTGTAAAAAAGTGAAGATTCATGACTTCAATCAGACAGCTTTTGTAAAGACTCTGCCCTTTTGTTTCTGCACTGGTTCTCGGAGGAGACAGACAAACGTGGACAAACAGAGTGACTGTCCAAACGTGGTTAGACAGACCAGCAATTAAATACAATTATGGTGTACTCGTTCACAAATATCTGTAAAGTTCCATTCATCAAAATATATCAAAAAATAGGTACATTGCAAAACAAAACATTTTTGCTGTATGAAAAATGCACATATGTGCAATAAAGCAAAGCCAAGAAAATAAAAAATAATGAGGAAGAGCATCTCATTTTCCATGTAGGGAAGAAAAATCGCAGCTCACCTCAGTGACAGCAATAATGGTAATGAATGTAGAGTAAAATAATCACAGGGTGTTTTAGCCAGAAGCATCATGCAAATCCAATGCAGCTACTGTGAACTGACAGTGTGTACATATATTAAGCTCATTATCTCAATATACTCATGTAAAAATAAGTAGAAAGGAGCCCTGCTAAAGTGACACAGCTGGCGGCCTACTTGGGCCTGCAAGGCCTACCAGAGCCACCCATTCGCCGGGACCCGCTTCATCCCAACCGAGCACAGAAAACAGGGAAGGCTGATTTTAATGCAGCTCACAGTGAGGCTGTAACTCTTACATGGCTCCATGAGAGAACTGGTTTTGATGATCACGTTTAAATTGTGTAATAATTATAGTAAAAGACTTTACACTGACAGATGTGCCCATGGATCTCTAAACTGCAAAGGCGTGCCTGTGATGTGATGTAGCAGTCAGCTGAGTAGCATTAGGTTAGCAACACTTATGCATCTCTGTGCTCAAGGGTATGAAATCAATGCTCTATAACGTGAACAGGTCACATGCTTTTCCACCACACAGATGTATTTCTGGAACAAACGTTCTTTTCATATGGAATAACCCCCCCCCCCCCCCCCCCCCTCCCAAAGAACTGAGAGCTAGGTTACTGTATAACTTCAACATAATTCGCTGGGTACAGTCCTTCTCTGCCTCCATCTTTCATTCCTCTGCACCAGCCCTGGTCGTCCTCTTCCTCTGTCTTGATGAACTCATCCCCTGGGGAAAAATCAGAATGCAGTGGAGAGAAGCTCATGATGAACAGAAGGCAAGAATGGACTAAATGATATGCTTGAGAGTGACATTTTTGCTAGATTTCAAATGCATTTTCTGGCTTTGCTACAGATGTTTGTGGAGATTCAGGAAGTGCCAGGCAAAATTCCAGCTGAATTTTAAAACTTAGGGCCCCTGAAAGGTCTATCCTCCTAACCTAAGGATGTCAGCATTATAAAATAATTGTTTGAGCTATTCAGAAGCAATCTCATCCTTCCTACAGAATTTATGAGCTTGTATTAAATTAAATATAATTTTAAATAAGGGCACATCCGGTATAACTCCTGGCCATCTATAGGGAAGTGACAGCAACTAGCCTGTGGTTTTTGCTGTTTTTGGCCTGACTGGGAAGCCATAGTTGCAGTTATCAATATCTCTGCAAAGTGAGACCAAGCCAGCAAGTGCTCAGCATACAAAACGGCAGAGCTGGGCACAGAGGACTGGTGAAAAAAAGGCAAGACTGAGGGACCATCAGTCAAACGCAAATAGGGGCCGCAGATACGGACAGAACGACTGGCAGGCCTTAATCATACACTTAAAGAGAAAGCTTTTATCAATTAGCTAGCGGAGTCACCTGCTTTAAAGGAGAGTTCATCTGGCTCCTGTCCCACGTAGTCATAGAGTGCCTTGACATGCACCCCTCCAATCATCACACTGCAGAACAGAGAAGGCCACGGGGCGGGCATTAGGTTTTACCTCGTCACTCTGTGTGGGAACAGGCACGATCACGCTCATCTTACGTTCTTTCTGGCGGGTTCTTCTGTTCTTCCTTCTTTCCTTTCTTCTGCTTTTTTTGAGGTGCAGTCCACTCCTGAAAAATGTCCCCTCTTCTTTTAATCAGTCCTCAAATGCTACAAAGACACGCCACGCCTACCTCAGGCAGTCAAGCCACCAGCCCATTCTATGATGCTTTTGTTCACTGACGGTCTGTATTGTACCTGGAAGTGCGGCCAGTCGGTGGGCATCCCTGGGCCATGGCTATTCTTCCACCAGCGCAGGTCTTCCTGCTCGTTGATGGACATCAGCGTGTGGTGGAGCTCACTGTACACCGCCTTCACACTGAAAGGTATGATCGATGATAAGAAGCTGACAGGAAGAGGAAAGGTCTACAGCAAGAGGAAAGGCCTACAGGAAGAGCAAAGGCCTACAGCAAGAGGAAAGGCCTACAGGAAGAGCAAAGGCCTACAGCAAGAGGAAAGGCCTACAGGAAGAGCAAAGGCCTCAGCCTTGACATCATGCTGGCCATCAGTCTGTCACAGAGAGGTAACAGCGCTCTGTCTGCTCTGGTCATAAATGCCGTGCAATGACAGGAAAGAAAAGAGTAAAAAAAAATGGCAGTTTAGGCTAAGGAAGGGCAACAAAGTCAGGGTGTGTAATGTCTCCAGAGACAGAGCAGAGGTTTGGTTTATACTGTCAGGGTAATGGGACATCCTTAGTAATATTTCTTGCAATACTATTGGTGATTAAGTACTGATTAGAGAATAGGTCTGTCATCTGGCTTTGCCCCACTGGGGGGCACCCTCCCGTCCAGTCACAGTGTGCGTGCAGAGGGTGGGGTTCACCAGAAGCAGAAAGAGGCTCCCAGTGAGCACATTTACTTCTCATCATTAGTGACATCCAGGTGCCTGTGTATAGAAAGGAAAGCCTGCTTCAGAAAGCTTATCCTCTTCCTCTCTTCTTCCTGGGACTGGTCAAAAATGGACTCCATCTCCTCCATGTAACGGGGGGCGTAGCGTGTGACTTCCTCTAGCACCTTCTCATAGCGGCTGCGCACCTGGGGGGTCAGGGTTAAGGTTAAGGTTGTGGGGGGGGGGGGGGAGAATGTAACAGGCTGGGGTCACCAACGCTATGGTCAGTTTCATCAACAAAATGTTTTTAGTACATCTAGGTTGTCTGCAACTCAAGGTTTGATTCACAGATCATATGGTATACTGTCAAACATTTGAGAACATGAGCAAGGACATAACCAGTGCCGATTATGAAAAAAGAAACTGTAGGTTTTAATACTTCTTTTCATGTATTTACATCTGTGTCTGACCATAAGCTTGGCTGCCATTTGTATTTACATTACAGATGAAAATTTTAACAAAAGATTACAAATATAAATTGCTTTAAAATCTACGTTTGTGTGTCTTTATTGAAAACAACAGCCGCATTGTATTTTTGGATTTTTTTCTAATTGTAATTAAATTTACTGGTTTCCTGTTGGGCGTTCTCCTGTTTTATTAACGGAGACCAGTCCCGGGACTCACTTTCTCCTTTTCCAGCCTGGCCTGCTCCCTCTCCTCTTGGATCTTCCTCTGCTTCTCGATGGCGATGTCAGGGTTGCCCCTGGCATGGGTTTCCCGGTCTTGGGCGACGTGCTCCTTGCGGCACGCCTTGTGATAGGCATTGCGCGCCTTGTCAAGCTAGAAGACACCACAGACGATGGCGCGTGTGAACCTAGCGAAGAACATCCCTCCCAACTCATTCCAGCAGGCTGAAAGCGTGCCGTAAAACAGCAAGCAGACACGTGCACTAATCTATACTCACATTTACTAGGACCACAGAGAAATGTACTTCTTTAAAAGAATAACTTCCTTAGCAGTGTCAGTTGTAAAGGAAAGGAAATCCATTACTGGTACACTACAATGTCTGAGCTCTCATGGTGCAGTCTAAAGCAACTCAAAGTAACGTATACGTTCATCTTTCTCGATCAAAAGTGAAGATATGCGATCGGTCAATAGCAAAAGATATCATGGGTGGAAATAATCAATAAAACTAGTCAATACAACTCCCTGGACCCCCTTAAATGGGTGGAGACCTCAACCCCTCCAATGCTCAATCGAAAGTTATGCCCCTGGGAGATATAAAGTTACTAATTATGCAAACTTTACTCAAAGACCATTAAGATGATCAGTGACCCATGCATGAAAATTCCCTGTGACTTCACCCTGAAAAATGTCTAATCGGTGTGTTTACCTTCTTCAGCCTCTTTGCCCATGGTTTCTGGGCACGCGAAAAGCCTGTCTCAAAGTCTTGTGATTCCCGAAAGCCCCCAAACATTTTCTTGTGGAAGGTCTCCTTCTGCCAGGTCCGCATTCGGTCCCCATCCTCAGACACAAGGGATCGGCAGATGGAGGTGTGCAGGATGGACAGGCGATCGGCAGAGGTGAGGAAGCACTGCCACGCCCGCAGGAGAGAGCCATAGAGGGGACCTGGGGGATGGGGGCAAGTGTGGAGGGTAAGGAAGGAGCAGGCCATTTTCATAGCACAACACCAACAGCCCTTCCGGGGGGATTAAGAGACCCCAAGGGGGGCATTGTGTGGCTCACTGGGTTAGGCCTCCGTGATCAGAAGGTCGCTGGCACAAATCCCGTCCTCAGCAAACCAGTCACATGTCTGTTGCTCCTTTGACAAGAACCTTAACGTCCCCCGAAATGCTCCAGGGCTGCCGGACAGATGGCTGATCCTGCACTCTGACCCCAAGCTTCCCTCTGAACTGTATATATGTGTGTGTGTCTCAAAGGAGAGCAAGATGAGATATGGAGCCTTCCAATGTACTTGGATTTGTGCAAGTTCCACATAAAGCTTAATTCTAAATTTCATTTCAACTGGAACTGTCTCCCAACCTGTACAGTGAGCCGGGGGCGGTGCTACTCACTTGCATCCACCAGCGGCTTCCACTTGGTGCTCCACTCGCTCAGCTGCTGTGCGTACTGCCTCTCCACCCGCGCCCTCTCCTGGAAGCACGCCACAATCTCGCCGCACGCCTGGAAGGAGTCCTCTGTGCGCCGCACTGAACGCTGGTAGTTCCCTGGCTGATGAAGACATTGAGCATAAAGCAGCGATCATTCGCCAGCTGGGCGGGGGGGGGAATCACTGAGCTTCATTACGAGCCATTTATGGAGTGCTTCATGCTAAAGCCATGTTTGACCGATTGCCCCATCTGCTATCGGTGCTTTCACGTAGAGGATTTTTTTTTTTAAAGGAGGAAAAAGTGCCGGCATGTGTCTGTAAGCACGCGCAGGAGAGAGGGAGAGGGAGAGGGAGAGAGAGAGAGAGAGAGAGAGAGAGAGAGGCACGTAATGGTATTTCCAGAGCGAGTATTTGTTTGTTGATGTGGAGTCTGGCAAATCCATCTGCTATTTTCCTGGCGCTGTGCTGTACTTCCCCGTCTTGCCGTTTCTCCAGGAGTCCTTTGCATGAGCTGCATGCTGTAGCGTCCCGGCAGCCCGAGGCCCCTGAGATAATCCCAGCATAGTGCTGCGATACCATAACAGCGTCTCCAATTAGACAGCACCTGTTACCAGTTACTCTTTGAGGAGACAGAGGTGCCAGATACGAGAGACATTGGCTTTGGCAGACTAGCGTTATGCCACCTTATTTCTTCGGCATGGATTTCGGTCAACAGTAAAAGAAATAGGAGCCGTACTCTGGGAATTTTCTTTATGGCCTCGCAATCACGTTGCCGTGCTGTCAGTTCAGGCCATGCGACACCTGCGAGACAAAGAGGACGCACTTGGGGCTGAGTGGAAGCATGCGAGTGACCCACTAGCCAAGAGTTACACAGCAAGCAGATCGTGAGCTCTTGTAACTCACATGGCCGCCGGCCAATGGAGACATTGGGGGGGGGGGATGGGCGGGGCAAGGGAGTGCTTTAAAGGAAGGCAAGTAGAGGGAGCAAAAGTGAGCTAAGAAAAATGGAGGGAATGAAAAGGAAGCCTGGAAAAGTGACAGAACGGTAACCGGATAGCTGGAATTGAACTATTCTGACTTGGAGCCACTGTGTGTGAAAGCCAGGAACTTGGAATCAAGAACGAGGAATCTGGATGTCCTTTATGAGGCTGAGAGATTCAGAGGAAGCACATTTTAGATATATATTTTTCTCCTTATCGTTCCATGCCTTTTAATGGGGCTGTGTCACTATGGAGCCCTGCCAAAATGGGCCCGTATGTTAGCAGTGTCTGTTTATCTAAGTCTGTCTCTGTTCAGAGTCATTTTTAGCCTCACCATCCAGAAGCTTTGGTTGCTGGCATCCTCAGAAGGGTTTTCATTCGGGAGGGTCGACATGCTGGAGAATCTGAGCAAGAAGGAGAAACATTCAGTGAAGTTAACCTTAAAAATTTTTATTAAGTGCATCTAGGTGTAAGATGTTGGGAGGGGGGACCGCAATGTCTGGTGATGGGAAGACTTCAGGTGATGATTCAAATTCTGAATCAGCCAATAGGACTGCCTGTTGTATTCTCTCAAAGGAAGCATGCCCAGATGCCCAATCACACACCATCTTACAGTTCTCTTTATTTCCCCACATTACTTTATAGCGTTTTCCCCTGTGGCGACACCAGAGCGGCTTGTCTTTTGTTTTTCTAACTCCCATCGCATTTATTAGACCCAGCTCCACTAATGCATTCGTGGAAGATCTGACGTAAGACTGAGGACACGTGGTGGCCTCGGGGTGGGGGGGCTGGGAGTAGGGGCTGGTTATGTAGATCCCCACTGCAGCTAGAATCTCAACAGCTACCTCCTGCCAAAAGCACTGTAATCTTAACCACAGTCATATAGTAAATATTACACCAAATAGCAGCCCCCATCCTGCTATATGCTAACAAACAGAGATGGGCTACAGGGTTGTGGCCATTGGGAAGTTTGAGGACAGATAACATACAGTAACTGCTGAAGAATAGGATTGGCTCTCAAATTGAATATGAGCACTGTTTCATTCATTAAGGAACTTAATGCCACCCTGTATGTTACCAGATTCACCTTTTAACTGCACAAACAGCCCATGGTGGGGTGGGGGGGGGGAATCACAGGACACCAATTAGCCCAATTGCATGACTTTGGGCTATTTATTTATTTAGTGATCAGTGGTCATTGCTGACACATCACAGCACACAGTGCAAAACAATGAAATGTGTCCTGTGCATTTAACCCATATGTGACATCGTGACATAGTAGGGGGCTGCTAATTCAGCGCCCGGGGAGCAGTGCTTGGGGGCAGTACCTTGCTCAGGGTACCTCAGTGGTGCCTTGCTGGTTGGGGATTTGAACCTGCAATCTTTCAATTACAAGAGCACATCCCCAACCATTAAGCCACCACTGCCCACAGCCACCACTGCCCTTGTGACTCAGGGAGAATGAGCTCCACACACGTGGAGGCAAGATTTGAACCTGCAACCCTGGAGGTGTGAGATGCATATTACAGTAAATATAATGTGAAAATTACACTAGAGAATGTGGTGGGTGCCTATCGAATAAGGGGAAAAAAAGAAATCAATTATATTACATTATCCCTAGTCTGCCGATTGCACAGTGTCACTCTCTTACTGTTCTTACTGTCTAGTCAAATTTGTTAGTTCATGTTATGTCTCAGTGTATCACGTTGACTTTTTGGACAGCACTGTTACCTCGCACTTCCAGGGTTGCGAGTTCGAATGTGGAGTTTGAATGTTCTCTCTGTGTCATGCAGTTTCCTCTTTATACTCCAGTTTCTCACCGTGGTTCAAAGACCTGCAGGTTGCACACTGGAGTCTCTAAATTGATGAACTGGCATGAAATCCAGGCTGTACCCCTGCCTTGTGCCCCGTGCTACCAGACATAGGCTCTAACTTCCTTAGCCACATGGAGGGGCTTCAAGCCGGTGGAACACCAATAACTTCCTTCAAAATCCAGCAAGTTAGATCAAACAATTTTAATTTCCCAACTCTTTGCGACCCCTTACTTTCTCAGGGATGACTTCCAGGCGCTGCATTTATTTGCCAAATTCCCCAGCTTCTCTGGTAAAAATCCTGTTCATGAAGTTATTTTTCCGTCTGTCATAGTACTAGAACTTCAGCTGGTTTTAAACATAAAACTGCAGTGTTTAAATGTATTATAAAGAATTCTTTTTTTTTAAAGTGTGCTGAAACCCAGATACTGATGATGAATAACAAGCAGGACCCATGTAGGGTTGGTGATATATGATAACTCTGCTCAGCTGTGAATCCTCAGCGTAAGATGCAGGATGTGAGGAGTGGGATCTGGCCTCCACTGGCAGGATCTTCTCCCAAGCTTTCAAAGCGCGATATAAAGAAGGCCGTAGCATCCTGACATTTTTGACCAGAGTTCACTTTTCTATGTTCAATCTGTGCTCAGATGTCACCCTTCATTCACCCACTGTTCCCTCACATCTAGGCTTTCATCTGTGCTTATTTTAAACCTGGGCCCAGCCCTGGAGTGGGAGTCTCTGGGAAAAGCTCTGCATAAATGAAGCATTAGCTGTACCAAGGCCATTTTTAAAAATGTATAGGACCATCTTATATAAGTCTACTGGCTTCTTGTAATTTACAGCCGCCTCTCATATACTGTACAAGTAGAATAAAAACTAATACAAAAGCCTGGTTAATTCATGTTCTGTCTAGAGACTGTACAGTGAAAAACATTATTTACAAATGTTCTCTGTAGACTGAAGCTAAAGCAGGTAGATAGGGATACTTATTGTCGATTGTAGAGCTTTCGGGTGGAGTCCTGCGTGGTAGTTTGAGTACTGGTGTTGCCCGCATTTACATATTCTTTCACTTATTTGGCAAAGGGAGATATTTAAAGAGCCAGAAGAGCAGCGATGTAACAGATATTTAGCTCCAGCAGTCTCTAAGCTCCAGGAGAGAGTAGCATATCCCACCAGGCCTAAAACATAACTTTAGCATATATGAAACACAGCACTGATACAGCCAAGTGTCAGACAACATTTCTACATGTAAATAATTATGAACTAAAATGATTAATCAAAAATGTAAGATATTCCGATTTGGCTGCTGTTGTATTAACGTCATGATTAGTATGTATGTTGCATGTTATGTAGTATGTTGCAAGATTCCTGCTTCCAGAGGATGTATTTTGTAAATGTCAGGAAGTTAGGTGAGTGGATAACAAGAAACAGCCTTAAACTTTACAGGAAGTGGATATTTATAATGTTGGCGAATAAATGGTAAAGGGACTGTATTTAAATAGCACTTTTCTACTCCTACGAGTACTCAAAGCGCTTTACAATACATGCCTCACATTCACCCATCCACACTCACATTCATACACCGGTGGCAAAGGCTGCCATACAAGGCACCAACCTGCACACCGGGAGCAATTTAGGGTTCAGTGTCTTGCTCAAGGACACTTTGATGGGGTCAGGAGGAACCAGGGCTCAAACCTGCAACCCTCTGGATGCTGAATGATGACACTACCTCCTGCACCACCATCTTCCCCAAGACACACTTTGGCATTTTGATCAGTCTTTCTTACAGAAAAGCCCCATATAAGGGCACCAGTTTGAGTCTGAGGAGGGTCCCTGCTCTAGTAACCTTGAGAGACAGGAGCCACTTAGCCAGATTTGCTCCAGTAAAGCAGCCAGATGGGTACAGATGTAAGCCACTTCGCATTAACCATTAGCCGGGCTCCTCAGTGAATGCTTATGCCCTGTGCACATACAATTGAGATGTTTCCAGGATTACGCCTTGGGAAAAGCCAAGATTCTCTGGGGAAAAAAGAACCACTTGCTGCCGAGGTCGCTTTGATATGTGGAGTAAAGCCAACTGTGCAGTCGACCAAGTCTTACCCAGCCACCATGTTTAGAGCGCTCGCCGGCATGGTGCCGTTTGCACGAAGAAGGAGCCAAGTAAACATCATAGCTGAGATTTTCAATAACTGGCAACAGATATACAAGATAATGCATAAATGCAAGATGCATTAAGGCAGAACCTTGGCCTTATGCACTACATTACTTTTATAAAACTGCATAAGAGCCACGGTATGATGTCTTATTTATAAAAATAAACGGGTTATATAGCGATATGTAACTGTGTGTGTGCATGTGTTTGCATACAGTGTGTGAGCATTGATAAAGCATTGCACTGATAAAAATGTAAAGATTTATTTGGGAGTTATTGCTCATAATTTTGTATAAGGTTTTGCATAAGATTGTGTAGTAAATAAAAAAGCAGAATTGTCATTCAAGGATGACTCAGAAGTGCAGGTACATAGGAATTGGCTCACTGATCTGTTTTATAGTGAATTAGGTAGCGGTATTAATAAATGCTAAGCACTAGTGTACAATCACAGATCAGTATTAGCAGAAAGGCCACCTTATGTTTTTTGTGTGAATTAAATGCATATCAAGTCAAAATAAGATATCTAGAAAAGAGCTGCTGATTTTGATTACGGTATACAGTCATACTGTACATAATCAGAGAGAGACCAAGGGGTTGAAATATGAGAAAGAGCATTTAGAGAGTTAAACAGCCTGCACTCTATATAGGTTTTCAGTCAGAGGCTTGGTATCCTAGGGCTGGAATCTTACATCCAGAATAGAATGCCCTCACCCAGCATTCCGTACTTTGAAACTCTAGCTCTCCTAAAATAAACAAGAGGGCAAAGGTCATTTTTCTCTTCATCCCTCTCCGATTGTCCATATTGATTGGATTCGCTAGTTGACACTTAATTCCCCAGTTACTGTATCATTCCTTTCCCCTGACTTAGTTGTAAAATTATAGTCATATGTGTAGAAAATTACATTCTGTTTCAGCTCATTTTTTTCTGCTACAGAATAAGACTGTAAAATGACAGGCAGGGCATCTGTTACAGGAATTCAGAATACATTAAATGTTAATGCACCTAAAACATACTAATTGCACAAACAACTTACAACTGATACTCAATACATCAGCTCTTAGCTGTATACCAATGGCAGTGACTCTCAGTCCTCGTCTTGGCTATCAGCAGTGTGTGCTTACGAGTGTCCTTAAACTATCTCAACAATCTCAACACAGGATATATTACTTCAGTTAAAGCAAAGAGAGTGTTCAGATGTCCTTAAAAGCTACTGTAGATATAGTGCAGCCCATCAGAAAAAGGGTTTAAATTCACAACACATATGGTTTTTACAACACAGATGGTTGTCACAACACAAATATTGTAAACTCCAATTAGCCTTAATATATCAAGCAACACATGCAGCAATGCAGTGTTCTGATTTCGGCACTGATCCATCAAACCGTGCTTTATGACAAGACGACTCCAGAGAATGTGGAGATTCTCATGTCCATTTCAATTCCTGATCATGATTCGAGTTTTGACTTTATATTGGCCAGGCTGTTCCCTAGCCACACACAGTGTTCGCAAATTGCACTGTGAAGGTCTGATTCTCAAGGTTAAGTGATAACTTCTGTATCTGTAGGTTCAGTGTCAACGTCCAATATTTTCTGTTCGCTCATGAAGGCAACAAGCTGCATAGGATCTAGCCAAGGTCCCCTCTGTGTTGTCTTTGTGCCTGAGGTTAAGAATAAACTAATTTATTTCGTACTTGACCTTTGACACCACTTCCTTCCTTCCCAACCACTTTCCCATCATCTCCTTCTGTGTCTGTCATACACAACGAATAAGATGGTGAATCTCCTCAACCTTCCCAAGTGCCTGTTGTAAGGGTGTAAGTACATTTCTCTATCACTTTAATGCCAAATTCAATAACATTAAAATTAGTGCAAGACTTAAGAACTTCACAAAAATCTTTAAAAAAAAAAACCTCAGTGCAGTTATCAGATATAAACTATTAAGCATTAAATGCAGTTTGCATGACTGGGCAGGTTAGTGGGTAACATACTTATGCAGATACATAATAGAATTAAGATGTTTTTTAATCAAAACCATTTTAATGAACTTTTATAAGCATGGCATACAGAAAACTAGAAGGGTACACAGACGGAAAGTATGAGTGATCATTGGGTATGTCTCTTGTAATGCCTTATATACAAAATCGGAAATAAGAAAAGGGAAAAGATGATAAAAAAAAAAGAAAAGAAGGAAGATTAAAAAAGAGAGAAAAGAAATAGAACAAAACTCAATCCCCCGCATAATCAATATCACAGGTGTGGCAGCAATTAGAAAATAGGATCTATGAAGATTTTGAAGATCAGATCTCATAAGATCATAAATAGACAGTTATGAAGAAATCAGGAAAACATTTAGCAGCATAATATACAACAAAAACGAAGGAAGCGCTTTTTCCCCACATGCCAGCAGCAGTGTCATAACTGGCATTTATATTTTTGGCTGTGATCAGAGTGTTTATGCAGGGTGTTTATGCTGACCACCCCTTCAGCAGCTACCCCCTCTCCTAGCCCTCCTTATTCCACACTCTCTTCATCCATTTTCTTCACACATAAGCATGCACTTCCTTTCTCTAAGAAAATATAAACTGAAAGTATGAAAAAAAAATTGGCACACAGCAAAAAATATTAATAATACGTTTTCAGATGCAGTGAGAAATCAAGCCATAGAAGTTTCTTACGTTTCGGAGTTTCAAAGTTTCAAAGTTGGCTTCTTTACTACTCTCTTTTCACTTCTTAAGGGTTGGGGGCTCTTTCTTGCGGCCGTTCTTGAGATCTTAGTCCCTGTTTCCCTCTCTCTGCCGGACAGCCTCACTCTTTGGCGTCGGCACCCAGTGTCAGATGATGTGGCTCTCTCTCTCTCTCTCTCTCTCCCTCCCTCCAACTCACATTTGGATCTACAAACTATAAAAACATCTGCAGGAAACTGGTCTTCTCCCCCCCCCCCCCCCCCCTGCAGCCGTCACTGTACCTCAGGGCAGTATTAATGAAATTAGGGTCCGGGGGGTCTGTGTAGTTATATGACAGCTGCCCTGTGTGTTTAACCCCATCAGTTGTACTATGGTGCTAATGAAACCGGGTGTCCAGTAAGACATTTAGTATGTATCAGTGATTTTGAAGATTAGAAAGTTCATGCACTATACAGCTGGAAGATGGCTGGGAGATTATCTTTGATGCTATTCAGATTTTTGTAGAATATTAACATCTTTGAATCTATTTTATTTTAGGGTTATATTTGACAACTGTTGAATTTTAAAATACAGCCTTTATTACACTTAGGTTAGTGAATGTAAGGAATTGTGCAATTCTGACAGTGGAGGGAGATTCAGCCAATGAAAGCAAAAGGCAAAAGTTATCATGTTCTTGTCGAAGGCTAATAATGGGGTCATTCCATCTCTCATTAACAGGAGAATGAAGGATTTCAGATGAAGATAATGGGCTTGACATTTGCAAGTATGTTAATTAAAAATGAAGTAAAAAAAAGAAGAATGAAATTTATGAACAGATGTGCATGAACAAGGAAATAATAGAACACTGACCCTTTGATGAAGGGGCCATTTCTACCTACTTAATATCAGCTAAGGGGAGTGATCAACAGTGACATTGCAAAGAAAATAATAATTGTTCACTGAAGTAAAACTCTGCATGTTATTCTGTGTTTAACCAAGCACAAAACTTTACAAGCAGTTGCTGCTTGCCTTTCTACATTTGGGAATTACCATTTATTTGTTTTGCATAATGAATTATATAATTAGACAGAGGCAGCTTCAATGATGGGCAGATTACTGATTTTAGTTATTTACCGTAGTATGCTCACTTTATTAGGTAGGCCTATACATGCTCATTAATGTGAATAGCCTGTTCCGTGAAATCATGGGGCCACAACTGCATACTCACATTAGGCAGACAGGGTCAGGAGGTTCACTGACCGTACAGCTGTTCAGTAGAATGGCTAAGGTGCCTGCTCTAAGCAATTATTAAATGTGGGCTGATTGTTGATCCCAGGTTCTGAGAAACAGCCACCCTACCGTGTTTTTCAGGGACGTAAGTGGCCTTTGCCAGTGTGTTGGACAGTAAGGAGATGGAGCAATGGTCAGCTGTGCCTGGTATATGGTTCACGTATTCTTCCTTCCACAAAAATAGCTATATTATTGATCTGCATACCTCTACCAGTGATACTGGGAAATTCTCAGTATACATTTACTATGAGGAAACTGAAGTGTGTATCCTTTCCCAGTATGTTCAAGAAATGTGAAAAGCAGAAGCATTTTTTCCAGTCTCATTTGTTTACTTTTTATGTTTGCAGTTATTGTTATTCTTTGCATAACTCTGTCACTCACACACACGCACGCACCCACCCACGCACGCACGCACGCACGCACACACACACACAAATGCACGGATTTCCATATTGGTTTCTCCTAAATGAAACAGCCATGCGCGAACTTTTGTGGACGCGGGTTATCTATACATTTTTTTAGTTATGGGAGAATAATAAATGATCATGTATTAACTTTAATTCATTCCGTGTATAAAATGATTGTTATTGTAAGAGGCTGAAGATATTTTAAATACGGAACAATTAGAAGAAACACGAGAGATAAATATCTGCAAGTTTCCGATGCGGGCAATTACGCCGGACAACCTCGTACAACATCCGGGGTCCTTCGATTACATGCGTATTAAAGCAAACCGTGTTGATTTTTCTGTCTTTCAGAATACAACTTCCGAAGGAGTGTGCAGCCGGTGCGCTGGTCAGGTTAGTCTTAGGAATGCATTTGTGACATTTTGGTAACAAGGATTGCTTTTTAACTATCTATGTGCCTGTCTCTTGAATGACGTTATGGGTTTGACGTTTTGGTTTATTTTGAAGCTCGCGATCGGTTTCAGTTCACTATCAGTTGATTAGCAGTTTTATTGTGAAGAGTGTCAGCGGTAGGAAATGTAGGAGCATGTTTAAGTTACCACTTAGGTGTTAAATGTGTAAGTTTTTTTGGGGTGTGCAAGAGACGGGTCTTCTTAGACGGACAAATAGATTTTTGAATCACGACTTGAATCACATTGTCGTTTAATTTGACAGATATTTCACATGGGTGCTATGTTTCTGGTGTACTGTGGAGTTATATTAAAAAATAATAAAAACTGAAACGAAAAGGAGTCCTAATTCGCAAGGATGCTGGACGCGCCAGGCTAATTAGTATCGTTTCTTATAAGCACGTGGTCCCGCTTTGTGCTCTAAATGTAGCTGGGAAACACGTGAGGATATTACTTTCCCAAAAATGCATCTTTTATAACTATTCCAAGTTATGAGCTTCGGTTTTGACAGTCTTTGTAGATCTGGCGGTGGAAATGGAATACCATTAACAGAGTAAAATACAAGTTCCTTAGGTTTAGAATGTATTCTTTCTCGATTTTTGTACTGTTAAGATCAATGTACTCCGGCTTACATAATTGTAGGGAACGTTCCCTGCAGAATCTGTATCGTTGACGCTTTATATCGTAGCATTTTTTGTCACCATGTATGCACTAGTAAATACGATTATGGTCTGGGGAGAATGATTTAGCTTGTAGTTATTTTATTGCCAGTCATCATTGTGCCACAAGTAACTGAGCTTTTTTCTCCTTTTTGTGAAGTGCTTTACCCCTGGAGTGTGTTTTCGGTTTTCTAGTTTTTTGAATGAATTTATTCAACCCATGTGCACTGCTGTCACATGGTCCTGTTCTTTAATGAATTTATATTTCCCAACAGGAGCAGAAGTAATAGAATGACTGATTTTCTTTCTTTTTTGGGGGGGGGGGGGGGTGACAGTGCAAAAAACAGTTCACGTTTTCTAAAATTTAATGTTTTGGTTGCATGCGGGTGAGGTGGTGATCTCCCATGATGTTTTGCACTGGGCTCTGAATTCAGGTGGTGATACATGTGCCTCTGTCCTGACAAGGCAGAGTCTGAGGAGATTACTATTCAACACTTATTATGCATATGAAGTCTCTCCACTTACTCATTCTTGATAGTTCTTATTTTCCTCTGTTCTTACTGTAGGTGAAGGACCCAGCTGTTTGGAAGACTTTCAGGCAAGTTAAGATACTTGTTTAAACTGAGTATTGGACTATGTATCTACACTAATCTACCAGTTTTTAGGGTTTTTTTGTGCTGTTTTCTCCTGTGATGCTTTGCACTGGGCTCAGAATGTCTGTGGTGTCAAAAGTGCTTCTCTGTCCTGACAAGACAGAATCTGAGGAGAATACAGTGGTACCTCAGTTCTCGAACTCATTAGAACTCGAATTTAAGTCGAACCAACCAGTTCGAAAAAAAAATACCTAGAACTCTATCTGAATCTCAGAAGTCAAACCGTGAACGCCGACCTAAGAACTTGCACGCGCAGGGAAATGAGTCACGCAGCACGTCTCTCAGCTGAAGCAAAGGGTAAAGCTTCAGTCTCAGCCTCGCATTAGCCGTGATAGCATTGTGCATGTTTACACTAACTGAATACATATATATTTACAGCAAAAATACATTTAGACAATGATAGGCAGTGACAGTAATCATTATATAATAAAATGCATTTAAAAATAAAGATTTCTTAATTATGTGAATATTAATAATAAACCATTAATATGTTTTAATTATGACAATATTTTTGGGCCGAGCGGGGACAGAACGGAGACAAAGGCGCAGATATCAGGGTATCGGGGAATACGGGGTTTAATTACAGGTAAGGCAGGCAAAACGCAGATGGACAATACAATGACCGGACTTGGGAAACAAACTGAAACGTGGACGAAATAGAGGACTAATGACAACAACCAGAAACAGCTGATCACACGGGGGTTAACGAGGGGGCGTAGCACACAGAAGGAGCGGACGATCGGGGCAGGACACATTGTTTGGATACATTTACTTATTTTACAAATTACTGCTTTGATAAATGTGCTTAGATGTGTTTAGTACAGTATATGCTCTTCTTGTTTTATCCGGTTCATTTGGTGTTTAAATGCTAAAAAAAAAAAACACGTTTAGGTGTAATTTTTGGGGGCCGGGAACCAATTCATTGGTTCTCCATTATTTCTTATGAGGAAAATTCAATCATCACAACTCCAAACTTTTTAGGATTTGATCAGGAGTTCTGAACGGATTAAATTCGAGTTCTGAGGTACCACTGTAGGTTTTAAAAAAATAAAAAATAAATAAAAATTTTATACATCAATGGCTGGAACCTAACTGCTACATTCATTTTGATTGTTCTCCATTTTGAGTTGCTAAGTTTGGTAATTTTTCTATCTGTCCTCTTAGGTAACGGAATGGAAGCTGTGGAGGCATGCGGGTTTTGTTGGTCTGAGTACCAACGACAGCGTTTAAATTCATTCTCCTGTCAAAGCGCTCTCTGACTACTCTGACATGATTTATAGTGTTGAACTTCCAGTACCAGTCAAATTTTGCATGATCTAGGCTGTGTGCACATATTCTTTGTATGATTATGTATATACTCCTGCAATCCAGTATCTGCTTGAAGTCAGAGAAATTGATTTTTAATCAAAATTGGAAATCTAAATATCTAAGCAAGAAGGTTTAGTCTGAAGTCTAGATTTAAGTTTGTAACACTGGTCTAAATTTCTTTTGATCTCTGAGTTACCTTAACTTTTTGGCACCAATTGCTAACAGGTGAGGGTGCAGTTACAATACGTAGGTTTTATAGGGAAACGTTTGTCACTCCTGAAGGTAAGTGAGCTGAAAATGGCAAAAAATGCTCAACTAAGCAAAGAAAAAAGACAGTCTGTGATTACTTTAAGAAATGAAGGTCAGTCTTTAAGACAAATCGCAAGAACTTTGCAAGTGTCTGTGAGTGCTGTGGCCAAGACCATCAAACGGGTTGAAGAAACTGGCACTCATGAAGACCGAACAAGGTCAGGTAGGCCAAAGGCAACCTCAGAATCTGAGAATACGTTTATCCGAGCCACAAGTCTGCGAAATCGGCAGTTATCAGCACGGGACATACAAGCTCAGCTGAATGCTTCTAGGAGTACAGAAGTTTCAACATCTACTGTTCAGAGAAGATTGCGTGAAGCGGGCCTAACTGCAAGAATTTCTGCAAAGAAACCACTATTAAAATCACAGAATAAAAGAAAAAGACTTGCCTGGGCCAAAAAAACAAAGAAACTGGAAGTCTGAGGAGTAGAATTTGGTTTATGGGCCAGTGAGTCATATTTGGAAGTAAGTTGGGGAGAGGGTAATGGCATGAACTCTGCATGTGTGATTTCCGCTGACAGTTCATTCAGCAAGGACCCAGAATGTACGTCAAATACTCTGGCCTAAAAGGGATGTGAACAAATTAGACCAATGAGCTGGCCTGCCTTGACTCCAGACCTCTGTGCTGCAGAACTTAGATGAGGTCGAACTGCACAGAAGAGTCAGTGAAAAAACCACACGCAAGCACTCTGGGGAATAGCTGCAGAATAACTGGGAAGACTTGTGAAACTAATGGCTCATGTTTGTAGAACTGTTAAGGAAATGTTGATCAAGAATAGCATATCTGTGTGACTTGGTGTAAGTTCCCTGACACTGTGCCTCATCTCCTGGATGATTAGTTTTACTTCAGTTTGAGACAGAAACTTGCTTGCTTTGGACTTGGCTATTAGGCTTTGCTTGCAAGTCCCAGTTTGCAGTTGCATTATTATAAGTAGTATATTTTCCTGACAAATCGTTCTCCTGGGCTTTTTTGGGTTACTTTTTACCCTGTTCAGCACTTTGATTTACCTAACTGTCACCTCTGTGAGGAGAAAAAGTGTACAAGCCGTCTTTAGCTGTCTAGAGCTGGTGTGTTAAACTCTGTTATTGAAAGGGTCATGTTACAAACTACCAACAAATCTGTGGGTTGACTAAGGCTTATTTATGTAGTTATAAATGGTATGACCTGAACCCCCCCCCCCCCCCCCCCCCCCCATAAATTTTTACTATGTGCAAATGACATGTACAAATGTGAACTCTGTAATATATGTTATTTCTGGAAATTTATTTTAAATAAAACTGAGCATTAATATACAAAAACTTCCTTGAAGAAATAGAATTAAGTCAAATGAGTCCACTGGACAGATGAACTGTTAATAATTTGTTTGTAACTGACATTATCCACTGTCTTTCTTTTAAATGAGAGACTTTTGCCAAAAAAACAAGATTGCAAGTAGAATGTCTTGCTGAATTTTATTCTGATTCGGTGCTTCCTGCTTCCCGGGTAGGACTGTATATGTACACGTGTTCTGCTTGTTTGTTTTAGTTGCTTCATTTTGAGTTCAAAACAACAATGAAATGAATGAATACATTGTTTGTCACAGGTGCAACCCAAGTTTACAAGTAGATGTTCAACATGGGAAACATGCTAATTGCTGTAAGCTGGTTAGTTAGTCAAATAGCTGTTTCATAACATTTTGGTTCCCCAATAAATTACACCAACGTCGGAGAGAGAGAGTGATTGATGTGATCAAGACTGTCTGTCTATTATTTCTGTTACACTGCAATGTGCAAATAAGCGCCCCCATTGCCTTTGGTTTACAATTGTTCCAGATTGTGTTTGTAAACTTAGTTTGCGTAATAATTTCAAAACTTTCTATTCTCCCTGCTGTATCAAAATTACACCAAACCACAAACCCAAAACAAAGTTTAGTAGCGAAATGTGGGTTTTCTGTGCCCATTACAACTCTATTTCCAGGCCATTTTTAACAGGACATCAGAATCATTTTGCAATCAGAAAAGAATTGTACCAGATGTGGTCCACAGGCCTTGAGTGTGTTGTGGTTTAGAGACTTTCACCCTTGTTTACCCACTCTTTAGCTAGCTAACTATCTGCTACATAAAAATAAAGTGTTGTGAAATGTGGCATAGTTTTATACCCTTATACAACAAGGTAGATGGTTCATGCTGTCAAGTGGGTAATGCAGGATGGAATGTTACTTTTTCAAAAGAAAAATGTCCTTAATGTAACTTTTACTGTAACTGTAATGTGGTTCCTGTCCTGATGTATCAACAGATCAGTGTGGAATCTGTGAGCAGTAATAGTTAAAATTATTTCAAATAAATATGGTTGAAAATTACTTGTATGTTTCTATATATTGTTGTTGGAAGTTGGTGTCCAGTTTCTCTGACAAAATGGGCCAAATGCTGTTGTCTAAAATCAGGACATAATGGTATGTCTACATGCACACGCAAGTCTTCTTTTGGTGCTTTCTAGTTTCATATTTGGGCTCACAATTAGGATATTTATGCACACAAAATGTTAAAACTTGCAGGTTTATATTTTTCACTTTGCGTGTTGTTTTGACATGGATGTTGTAATGTCATGGATGTTTGACATGGGTTGTCCTGAGTGTTGACATGGATGTAATGCCTTCTATGTCTAATCCATACAATGGGGCAACCCAATATGTAAACTGGTTTGCTTTCTTAGTTTAATTTAAAAACATGTGTGTTTAGCTTGATGGTCTCCAATCTTTATTACAGTGTGAACTACTTTTACCAAGAATCTTGGGTGCGATGTGTTTGATGTAATACAATATTGGGGGAGGGGGTGATGGTGAAAATTGGCAGCTTTGTCTGAGAGAAAGTGAAATCCTTTGTAGTGCCCCAATGTACAAGTGTACAGCTAAATTTCTAGAATGTGTTCTGTGGGCTACTAGTACCTCAGGGTTGACATGTTGATGATCAGTGTTTTAGCCGAAAAAGCAGGTTTGGGTCATTAAAATGTCGTTGAGTTTCAAATGATCTTTCAATCTTCTGTGCCAGGGTTTCAGTACTGTACTGTGGTCCATGGCAAATACCATAGTTCCCTTTGTTTTAGGTTGTTACTGTGTACTGATGTGTTTTTGACAGATTACAGTGTTTGCAATTTAAACCATTACTCAAGCTGAGATGCTGACATTTAATATGTTGAGGTTTGGCCTTGTCGGCCAAATTCAAAGTATGTTAAATGGCTGTTTACTGCAGGACATATGAGAGGGTGTATCTCTCTTTACTGTCAGCTTAGTCTGCCACACCAGAGTGTCTTTATACTAGCTTCAGCCTAAAGGCTGGTGCAAGGGGATATTCCACCTTTTGTCTTTGGTGGGGGCTCTGCTAGGTCATGCAAATAACATCTGGGATGCTGTGCAGTTTGGAAAGTCACAGGGTAGCTATTTCTCTGCTATTCTATGTCGAGGCTGTGAAAATGTTGGGAGTGTGAGGTATGGAATCAGGAAGCTGTACTGACATCGCATCTGCGGTGTATCCCACCTGTGTGACCCCATTAGGATGAGCAGCTGGATGGATGGATGGATGGTTTGGAAACAAATGTAGTTATTACTTAAGTGAAGTTGAGGTGAAGTCAAATCTCAGGATGGAGCTGCTGTTCACATGTATTTATGCAAAATTACATCAGTAAATACTTAGCCATTAATGGATACAAATGTTGTATAAAAGGAGCCTATTATGAAAAGTGAAATCCCAATATTTATTGGGCTGAAAGCTTTTATTTTGGAATTATTTATGTAACTCAAACTGTTATCCATTTGTAATGAAACATCATTTAGTATAATTCAGTTCTTAGGCTTTTCATTTGAAAGAGACGGCAAATTTTCTTTTTAATGCATCAGTTGATAATTGAGTAACAAAATGGTGAAAATGCTTCAACATTCAACTTTTTGGCAGCTTATCTGCTGGTGTCATTTCATGTAGCTGCAGGATTGTGTTCTGTGGTGTGCTTTGGGACCAAATGAGCACCATGTATCTTTGTAATGAATCATTCTGCAGTATCCTTTGGTTTGATGATTGTAGGTTCCATCTATGTTTGGCAATCCGGCAAGTATTCCTGATGGAGAAGTGATGGATCAAATAAAAAACTTCAATGGATACCTGAGGAATAAAGCAGATTTCCAGTTTTATTGCCATTATGATGGATTGTGTATATATATATCTGGTTGACATTCTGTTCTAAATAAAATGGCTGTGCGTATTAGTCAGCTGGCATTGGCTACAGGTTGTCCTGTGTCTCGAATCCTGTATTTCCTGGAATTGGCTTCAGAAACACAGATGTTACAATCCAATGCACCCTTTGAGTTTCATACCTGTGGCAGTAATAGGCAACTGAACTCTTTTAAATCTTTGAGAGGTTCGAGGCACCTTACCAGCAAGTCTGCTTTTGGTAAGTATTAAATGTAGCATTGAGTTTCTAGCCATTTAAAGCTGTGAATGGGTGTGTGACTGTTCTGAAAAAAATACAGACGTCTGTCAATATTGATGCCTGCGGAAAGGGTCAGAATGGCTTGCAATGTTGGGTCCATAGCAGGTGTCAGGGTCATGTGACACAGCCCCCGGAGAGCCATGGGATGTACTGCTTCAGCTGAGGTTCCCAGCTGAGATTTCCATTGAACACATTACATGTATCACATTCTGCATACACTCAATGATGTAACAACAGGGTGGATTAATTAATTCTGAATACCAATAAGTATTTTTTTTTACTGAATATATAATTGACAATGAATGTGTCATTTTATTAAGGAAAGCCACTATTTATACAGTATAATAATTTTCAAATCATGGGGCCAGGATGGATACAGTGTCCCCTTGGTCAATGGCCTTTTTATAAATCCAAGCTCAAATCACCAAAGAAATCATCTCTGATTTTGTTCTTAAGCACAATATATTTTATGTAAGTTTCTTATGACTCATTTTTTGGAAGGTCAGGAAGTATACAACTCTGCTGTTTGGTTCTGGAGTGTTTTATTTTATGGTAATTTCATCTAATTTTCCTTCCCTATTTTTTTCCTTTCCTGTGGGTGGCGTGTTGACTCAGCGGGCCGCACTGCAGCCTGAGAGCGCTGGAGCTGTGGGTTTCAGTCCCAGCCCTGGCTCTACATGTTTCTCTGTATTTACTGTTTGTGTGTTTCCTCCAGTAATCCAGACACATGTGGTTTGGTGAATTTAAATTGCCCATTCTGTATGTGTGTGTCTGCATTATGCAATTGTCACACCAGACATATGCAAATGTAAACAAAACATAAACTGATTAGAAAATCAATGAAAACACACCAAAGCACCCGTAATTAAGACCACAATAAAACAACATATTTATTGAAAATATAAAAAGAGGCTCAAGATGTGATGTTGCTTCCTTAATGTAAACAAAACACAATGGTGGGCAGCAATAGGAAAAGGATGTAATACTTCTCAAAAGAAGCCTTAAAACAGCTTATTAAGAAGGTGGTGAAAATGATATATCATATAAAAATCATCCCCGACCTGGCTTGTTCCCCCCTTTGAGCCCATAGCCTCTGGACCCCCCGCGACCCTGAATAGGATAAGCGGTTTCATAAAATGGATGGATGGATATAAAAATCATATATTTTAATAAAATTATTTCCTAAAAAAGTACAATTACCTACAGCAAAGGGTACTACTGGCAGTCACTTGAGGGTACAGCCCCAGTGACAAGCAAAGGTACAAATTTTACCCTTTTTACTGGGAGCGTAGACACCAGAATCACATCTTCCACATGCGCAGGTCACATTCTACAGCAGTGTGTGTCTTTGGTGTGTGATGTCATACCTCTCCTCAGCCATGGTTTGGGGATTCAACACTGGAATCAGCAGGTATTCACTAAGACGACACCTGCTGTCTCGCAATAACCAGCTACCACCAAATGCAACATCCTTTGCCATTTGACACACTCCAAAGCTGGACCAAATATAAGCACTTGGATATTTAGGTCAATGAGCCGCAAATATGAATGGGGTTCAGCGTTCCATCCACCTAAAACGCCAGGTATGCCTGCAATGGCATTAAAATCAATTTTATTGTAATGCAATGCATGGTGCAACAGAAATGTGATCAATGTATGCACAGTTGCAGGACACAGCAGCCTTGCTGAGGCCATGTGCATCACCTATGGTCTGCAAGAATCCACCTGTGGCATAGAAACAGCTGTCATAAGCTGTCAGGTGCACTGTGGGCAAAAGTCTGGTGTGTTTCTCTCTTCAGTTTATCCTGCACAGGAACAAGGGGGCTCATTATTTCACCCCAGGCCAGCCTGTATTTCTCTATCATTGTTCATTACTGAGAAGGGGTTCATGATCACCAGTAGAAGCAACTTGGCTTCCTGGAAGACTCATTTACGTAAGAAGTTTGATTGGTTAGCTCATTATGTCGCTTACTAGGGTTGTTCAGAAATTATGAATTGGATTTTGAATTGACTTGGCCACGCCCTGTAAGATTTGAAATGACAGTAAGAAGAAATCAGTTCCATTTTAGTCCTACTTCCTTATATTCAAATTCGAATTGCGATTCTGCACCATGTTTTCAACTGATTTATGAATTTAATTTGGTTTTTCAAGGTCATTCTCAAGTCACTTCTGAATGTTGCACAACCCTGTTACGTACTGAAATGGCATACATGCAGGTGTTACAACAATGAGCCTCATTTGCGCTAATTTATAGTCAACTTTATAGTTTTATATTGCAATGTTGACCTCTTATTATATCATTAGCATTATTACGTTGTCCAAAAAAGAGCGTTGGTGTGTTTCTGTCATCTATATCTGTGTCACTGTGACAGGATAGCAGGCAAAAGTAAATAAATAACGACGTAGAAAACAACGATGGTCGGAGCACTTGTAAATCTATGATCGACAGAACAAACCACTTTAGTTACAAAGGGTTTCGGGAAACGTGTACTTAGCGATCGATCTTAAGTACTAGATAACGAACTACTACTTTCAGGAAAGCCACCTCAGATCTGTGGGCACTTCATAGCTACGACAGACAGGCCTACCTGAATATTTTTTGCAGTTTAATCAAAAAATTATATGAGGGCTAAAATAAAGCACCCTATTATGATGAGTTTTTTTTTTGTTGGGGGGGGGGGGGAGAATATAGTAATTTATGTTTAGAAGCACAAGGCAGCCAATGAAAGAGGGTCTGTCAAACTCGCTAACTGCATGTTTTTGGACAGCAGGAGAAAATTGGAGTGCCAGATGAAACTCAAATTAGAAATTAATTAGTTGACTGATTTTGCCTTGTTTCATTGACTAGTAACCAGGAGGTGGCCAATCACAAGGCTCTACACTGGTGAGGTCATCAGAGGAGCTACAGGCCTGCAGATGAATGATTAGTGGCACTATGGGGTAAACAATTATATATATATATATATATATATATATATATATATACACACACACACACACACACACACACACAGTAGAATCTCGCTTATCCTACATGAACCGTCAGAACGTCGGATAAGCGAAAATGTTAGATAATGGGAGGTGTTAAGACAAAGACTATTAAACGTCAAACTATGTTATAATTTTACACATTACGAACCTAATCGTGTTTTACTACAAAACAACAGAAAATTAACTGAAAAAATGAACTTACAGTTACAGAATTGTCTGAAGTTAAATACAGTATGTACTTAAAATCTTTAAATTAACACACACAGACACATATGCATATAAAAGACGATAAACCAATCCGCATACAATGATAAACTGCACTACACTGAGTAGTGAGCTGTGACAGTGAGTGAGTAAGGGTGGGGCGAATGATAGACACATGAGTCATAGTGTAGATGGGCGCGCCACTGTACAGTCGGGGTAACTAATTAGCTGCGGTAGAGTCGGGAGCAACAGAACATAAACTACGCTCACATTCGCAACTTGCATGCAGCAATACTGTGCGGAGCCATACAGTCGTTGTATCCTTTCCTGTGGCAAGTCGGCCCACAGCTGTTGATTCAAGATTCATGAGGTTTATTCGTCACGTACACAGTTGTACACATACAACATTTAGTGGACTGTTGTAACTGGCCCTTGAGATCCTGCAGATTGGCACTGGGTCTGAGTTAGTGTCCAAGCTGATCCCACACATGTTCAAATGGGGACCTGACTGGCCACAGGAGGACCTCAATATAACACAGGCAGTTCAAAGACACACGTGCTACTGTATGTGTGGACAGGTGTCTTGTTGAAAGACTGCACCATGGTGCTGTCTCAGGAGGGGTAAGACATGTGGACGCAGGATGTCACTGTGCCGTCAGGGTCCCCCAAATCACTACCAGAGATGACCTGAAGTCATACCCTATGGCTCCCCACACCATGATGCCAGGAATAACACTGGTGTGTCTCTCCACAACATTGGCAGGATTGGTCCTCTCCCCTCGACGCCGCCATACACGCACAAGATGGTCATCCATGGTAATGCAGACCCGAAATTCATCGCTGAACATGGCACAATGAGACTCATCAGTCCATGCCTCCCAATTATGGTGCCACTCCAAATGCAGCTGTCTCTACACTGGTGTTAAACGCAGCCAACGCAAGGGACGGTGAGCCCGTAGTCGGGCTGATGCCAGTCATTGAGACACAGTGCGAGATGATATGATATGTTGAAATGGAGTGTTGTAGAGAGTCCAGTACCTGTGTCCAGATGCCTCGGGCAACCGGACCCTTCACGACATGCCCATTGGTTCCAGCATGGGGAGCCTGTGACATCTGAATGCTGGGCAATTGCATGATACGACCACCCGGAATCATGCAAACCCACAATGTGACCCCTATCAAACTTCGTCAAGTGCTAGTAATGCTGTGTAATGTATCTACAGGGCATCCTCTGTGTCTGGTGACTAGACCTGTTAGCTCCTTGCAAATCAAATCATTTACATACCTATCGTTGGTTTGCATGTGTACCAAATGACATCCAAATTGGAGCCTTACTTCTGGGTGCTTAACTTTTTTGCTACTGAGTGTACACACACACACACACATACACACACACACAAAGTCCAATAACTGGCAGCAGCAGCTGTCAAACAAAAAATAAAATTAAAGTAAAATATCCTTCAAATAAAGTGCAAAATCAAATTTACAGATATTTTCATTAACGGTTTCGCAGAGAAATGTTGTTTGTAATGCTGTACAGGTATTTCCTGAAATATTATTATCAAACACCTTCAATAAAATGATAGCACTGTTTTGCAGAGAAATGCTGTTATTTTACAGATAGATTTTTTCTAAATTTACAAACACCTTAAACAAAGCTCAAGATTGTACATTAACCATTTTATTTTGGATGACAAAAGTCTCAAAATTATGCCAGCGTATTGCTGCCACCATAATAAAATAAAACCCGCCCAGTTTCTCATTATAGTAAGTATCTCGTTATAACAAGAAAGTATAACAAAACACAAAAACAATTTAGTTAAAATGAGATATGAGATTTCATATCTTGTTATAACAAGATATGAAATCTCATCAAAACATGAAAGACTTGCATTATATCATAATACTAATTTATGTAATTAAAATGAGAATGTAATTGTTTGAGTTACGTGGCAAACATTTTTCCTTATAACCAAATGGGTATGTTGATTCATTTATATTATTTCACCAAATTTTATTTTATGCTGGGAACAAGACTGCAGACAAGTCGTCCGCTCATAGTGAGTCTGTGCCTGAATACTTTGTTAGGTGAGTTTTACAGCACTACATTTATTTGCTCAAATCTTTGTAAACAGGCATAATATGTCTCCCATCCCAACTTGAAAACATTCTTCTATATAAGTTTCATCCAATTCTTTGGGGTTAACCTGAGGAATCACTTCTCCCCCGCAGCTGTCAATGTGCTCAAAAGGACCTCACAACGTTGACTCTCCACTGCACCCCCATCTGCACACAATTCACTACCTCCACTGAACTGTTTTTTTTTTTTTGCATTATCTACTCATTTGATTGCACCAGCTGCCCATTATACACAATGTGTATCTCCAATTTTCATCTCTATCATTACATCTAGCACAACCATTCTGACTGTACTTCCTGTCTGCACATTAAGCCACAGACTACCATATATTTTGCACAGAACCATACTTTACACATATTGATATCTACAATTTATTATAATATATTGTATTTATATGTTTTTAATTTGCACCTGGTCAGATGTGAACTGCATTATGGCATTGTACCTGTACTCAGCACAGTATGTATTGTATAGCAAATAAACTGTATACTGTAATAGCTAATACTGTGCCGTCATGAGACATTTTTCTCGTTATAATGAGATATTTATTTCGTAATAATAAGATATCTATCTCGTCATTGTGAGCTACAAATCACATTATAACGATAAATTGGGCTAATTTTGTTTTAGCATTGTGGTTCCGATAAGCTGCTGTACAAAATACCTATATTAAACAGATTAAAGTCATCTCTAACTTGCAGTGTTTGTGTTTAGATTTAATGTTTATGTAATGTTATAAAACTGTAGAAGTACAACTTAAACAGAATTACACTACAAACCGTAAAAGAAATGCAACATTTAAACTACTGATTAATTGTAGAAATGTTTCTTATTATAAAATATAAACACTAAGATTACTGTGAAATATCAACAGAAAACATACAAAATACATTGACACATCTACAATATTTTTCCACTGTTTCAACTAAAGTGGAGTTTTAATCTTAATAATTACAAATAGTATACACTACTGTTCATTCTAAAACACTTGTATATTTACATCGGAATACATTAAATTAAAACATCAACTAATTAGTTTGGAAGGGAAAGAATAGAAAGGAATGGGAAACATTAAGTGCAGGTGTGAAGTGCACTGCTAGGACAGGTCGCATCAGGCTACTAGAAGCAGGAAGTGCCAACAAAGCAAGGAAGAAGCCCTTCATCAATAAGAAACAGGGAAGAACCAGGCTGCGGTTTGCAAATAATATATATATATACTATTCACAGACACATACCCATGAATTGAGAAATGAGTGAAACAAAAAACTGTTGTGGTCTCTTAATTTTTTTCCTGAGCTGTGTGTGTCCAAACATTACACTACCTTTTTATTTCAGAAGCCTAACTATACAGTGTTTTAATAAGTAAAATCAAAACATAAATCACAAAAAAAACAATGAATCTGTAACAGAAGTGACACTGTAATGCGATCCTCCTCCAAACTACCCATAGTCAACTGAATGCTTGGTGCATCTAGGACACACAATGATCCACAGAAAACTCCTTTAAAAGTCAAATTTTTTTTTTTACTATTTCTTTAAACAGATGTTATTTAAATTATCTGTACTGACAAGTACCATTATGAGACATTCTGGCAATGTGCACATACAGTACTGTCAGCTTTGAGAGTGCTAGTTATTAAATGTTTACCAACAAAAGCCAAGTTGTACATCAGTCAAGTCAAACCAACCTTCTAATAATTTTATTAACTGCAGCTCAATTTACCCTGCTATAATACATCAGAGGGTCATGAGGGTCTTTCCCTCAATGTTCTCCCGAAAATTAAATAAAGGATTGATGATGATGACCACATGTCTTTCAAGTGTCTATTCTCCATCAAATGTGCCAACTCAGAGGAAGGAAAACAAAAGTAAAAGTTATTCCGTATTTCTGTTGCCATTAGGAGGAAATGTCTTAATGTACTTTGATGGGGTCATTAATGTACTTAAAAAAATCATATGCTATCAGTCAAGTTTTAGCACACAATGAGATTTTCTACATTGCCATGTTACTGACTTAATGTTTACTAAAAAATACACTCAACATTCCTTGCTAACAAGTACACTTATAGTATGTTCAACCATTGGAGTACCTCTATTAGCAAGAAAATAATGTATCTTTGATTCATCAAAGTAACTTCCTCTAGCACTCCACAGCAGAGAAAATTTGAGGCATTCGTTAACTAGTGCATTTAAAGTTAAAAGACAGTGTAGTATTTGACTACGCCATCATGACACAATCTGTTAACAGAATTTCAGAAATGCACTGTTACATACTCTTTCCACATTATAAGGAAAACCTGTTTTATTTGACTTATCTTTTCATTTATAGTTGTTCACTTAACTTTCCAATGTTTAACAAGAATAAAAAAATCTGCAGTTTATGAAATACATGGAAAAGAGGTATGTAGTACTTAATACTACATACTGTACACCAATCAGCCACAACATTAAAATCACTGACAGGTGAAATGAATGACACTGATTATCATGTTACAATGGCATCTCAAGGGATGGGATATATTAGGTAGCAAGTAAACAGTCAGTTCTTGAAGCTGATGTGTTGGAAGCAGGAAAAATGGGCAAGCGTCAGGATGAGCGACTTTGACAGGCCAAGATAACTGGGTCAGGGCATCTCCAGAATGGCAGGTCTTGTGGGGTATTCCTGTTATGCAGTGGTTAGTCTAAGGAAGGACAACTGGTGAACTGGCCTAGGGGTCATGGGTGCCTAAGGCTCAGTGATGCACGTAAAGTTCCGCGCCGTAGAGTGGTGACGTGTTGAATGCCGCTCCTCGCATCCCCACTAAAACTGTACGGACATTCCCCAACCAGAAACCCTGGGCTAACGCTACCATCCGGCGTAAGCTCCGCGAGCGCACGCGTGCTTTCCAGTCCGGAGATGCGGACCTGTACAAAAAATGCAGATACGATCTCCGGAAAGCCATCAGGAGCGCGAAACGGGAGTACAGCAGCAAAGTGGACTCCCAGTTTAGCTGCACACGTGACGCCCGTCAGATGTGGAGGGGGATTCAGACGCTGACGGATTACAAACCACGAGCTCACTCACTCGTTTCCGCCAGCCCATCACTCCCAAACGAACTGAATGCATTCTATGCACGCTTTGAGCTCGCTAACTCTCACCCCCCAGAGCGGGCTCCGGCTGATCTGCATGATGACGTCACTCCAACCGTGTCTCTTGCGGACGTGAGGAACATGTTTAACAGAGTCAACATCCGCAAAGCTGCCGGTCCAGATGGAATTTCGGGTCGTGTACTGAAGGTGTGCAGCGAGCAGCTGTCTGCCGTCTTCACTGACATTTTTAACACCTCCCTGCAAAGCTCAACTGTCCCCATCTGCTTTAAAAACACCACCATTGTCCCAGTTCCCAAGAAGAACAAAGCCAGCTGCCTTAATGACTTTCGGCCTGTTGCACTAACCTCCATCACAATGAAATGCTTTGAAAGGCTGGTAATGAGGCACATCTTGAGCTCCATTCTGACCAGTCTGGACCCCCTCCAATTTGCATATCGTCACAATAGATCCACTGACGACGCCATTTCACACACCATCCACACCACCCTGGCTCACCTGGACAATAAGAACTGCTATGCCAGACTGTTGTTTGTGGACTTCAGCTCTGCATTCAACACAGTTATTCCCTCCAAGCTGATCCAGAAGCTGCGGGTGCTGGGACTCAGTGCTACTCTGTGCAACTGGGTTCTGGACTTCCTCACCAACAGACCACAGCATGTGAGGATCGGCAAAAACACCTCCACCACAATGATCCTCAACACTGGCACACCACAGGGAAGCGTTCTGAGCCCAATACTGTACTCCCTGTTTACACACGACTGTGTGTCCAGACACAGCTCCAACACTATCATCAAGTTTGCTGATGATACCACCGTTGTCGGCCTGATCAGCAACAACGACGAGACGGACTACAGAGAGGAGGTGAGACTCTTGGCAGAGTGGTGCCAGGAGAACAACCTCTCTCTCAATATCAGCAAAACCAAGGAGATGGTTTTGGATTTTAGGAGGCAGGATGCAGCTCATCCCCCTATCTACATCGGAGGAGGTGCCGTGGAAAGGGTCAGCAGCTTCAGGCTCCTTGGGGTCACCCTCAGTGCCAACCTCAAGTCCTCAGACCATACAGCAGCGGTCACCAAAAAAGCCCATCAACGACTTCACTTCCTCAGACGCCTAAAGAAGGCTGGGGTGTCCACCTCTGTCCTCACCAGCTTTTACAGGTGCACTGTGGAGTCCATCCTCACAGGGAGTATTGCGTCCTGGTACGGCAGCTGCACTGCTCAAGACAAGAAAGCTTTGCAGAGGGTGGTGAAAACAGCTCAGAAGATCACAGGCACACCACTCCCTGCAATAACGGACATCTATAGCATGCGCTGTCTCAGGAAAACCAAGAACATCCTGAAAGACCCCAGCCACCCTGCATTGGCACTTTTTACTTTCCTGCCATCAGGCAAGAGACTCAGGACAATTCTCACACGCACGACTCGATTCAGGAACAGTTTCTACCCCAGTGCCATCAGGCTATTCAACAATCAGTAATTGTGGTAAAATCCCTTACTGTGCAACTTCCTCCACACTATGCACTGTCACTGTATATTATGCACACTCAAACTATGCAACTTAGACTATTTATTATTATTATTGCTGCTACACCACTTTGTCTTTGTCTTCTATGTCTTGTGTGTATCTTGTCTTATGTTCTGTCTGTGTGGGGGGGGGGGGGGGGTTTCAAGTAAGAATTTCATTGTGCTCTGTACGCTGTACTTGGTACACATGACAATAAACTTCAACTTCAACTTCAAAAAGTGAAACCTGTTTGGTCCGATCCTACAGATAAGCTACTGTAGGACAAATAGCTGAAAACCTTAATGCTGGCCATGATAGAAAGGTGTCAGAAAACACAGTACATCTTAGAATGTTTCATATGGGACTACATAGCTGCAGTCCGGTCAGACAGCTCATACTGACCCCAGTCCATGGGAGAAAGTACATACAATGTACACATGAGTGTTAGAAATGGAAGTGAATACGAAAGTTCAAACAAGGAGACCTAATGAACGCCAGCGTGTCCAATCACAGCGGTCCAGGTTTTATATAAAGATTACATCTAACCCACTTCTTTGCCGTTACAGCTATTCGTTCTCCCGCCTCGTTCCTTTCCCGCTCTCTGGGCTCCGTCGTGTCCGGCTTGTGTCTGTCTCCGGCGTGCCGCCTCCTCTTGGGGATTTCGTCTATCCTTCACCCGCTTTCGGTGAAGGTTTTGGCGCTCCACGTCCCTTGCGACGGGAGACGCGTCGTTCTCGGCTGTCTCCAGACCGGGACATGCGACGGTGATCTGATCGGCGATTCCGGGGTTTTGTGGAGAAGGCGGCTGTCCTTGTTGATCCCGATCTCTCGTGCTTGGGAATCCCGCAAGTTGCACTACACCTCATCGGAGTACACGGATCGCCATCGTTAAGCGCCCACCGGCCGCCTTTCTCCGATGGCTGCGCCCTCTTAGCCCGCCGGGCTGCTTGCATCTCAGATTCCCCCGCTCATCCGTCCCTCTGGTTCGTCCTCTGCTAAATCGCCTGCGCGTCTGTGGGTCCTCGGCGCGTCTTCCGGCTCACTCGGAGCCCATTCCGGCCGACAGGCTCGTCATGCTGGATGCAGGACCGGCGTCTCCGCTGTTCCGGCAGCGCTATCTTGGGACTTTTCGTGTCTCCCTCCACCGCGGTCCATTCTCATGATCAATCTCGCATCCTCCAGAGTAAGGACATTGGTCTGGTTTCGTTGCTTTTGCCAAGTGCAACAGGCGCGTTGTGATTGCGGCGGCGTTTCCGTTTGGGGCTTCGGATCCCCAATTTCAGTTTGGCCTGTATCTCCGTGTTCGTCGTCGTGTTTGGCGTTTATAGAGTCGTTGTTCGCTCTGTGTCCGGAGTGGTGTGGGGAGCTGGACGCCCATTTGTCCTTGATTTATGGTAAGGTGGGTCTCTGTTTTGTGAATGCCATGGATCGTTCTCGGCTGGAGCTGCCTTGTTGGTTCAGGTGACAAACACCCGTGTTTGTTGATCGTGTCCGATCTCCGGTTTTCTAGTTCGTCGTGTTGGTGGATATAGAGCCCTTCTGTGATCGCTTTGCCCTAGTCACTCATCGCGTTTCCATCCTGCTAGAAGAGGGACGGGCGGTTCAAGTTTGTGGACCTTTTTGGAAATCCATCCTTCTGCTTCTGTCTGCGTCCGTGCTCTTTCTTCGGCGCTTTCTTCTCACCATGATTCCAATGTCGTTGATTGTTTGCTAACTGGTTTGACTGAAGGCTTTGTGGTGGGTGTTGTTGCGAGGGGTCTTAGGTCTGTCGTGCGGGAACCTGTGGTATTTCTCTTGTTTATGGTGTAAGTGTATGATGTGTCGAGTACGTGTCTGGTACGGTAAAGGTGTATGCATGGTAAATTAATTTGTGAGACTTACTTTACAACTTTCAGTCGATGACGCAAACTTAATTATCATATTATGTTGCTGAATAAAGGCAACGCCGATATTACAAATGTCTTTCAAATTCTCATACATCCTTCCCAATGACCCTTCTTTGGCGTTAAATTGCGAATCTGTTTTATTTTCCAGTCGGGCTCTTTTTGGTTGTCAGAGCAGTCCGTCTGTATTGAATTGTCTGGCTTCCGCTCAGTCATGAATACTGCTGTACAACTCACGGATTCATTTTGTCTCACACTTGTTGGATCTCGTGATCCACCCTCCTCACAGCCTGACTCCTCGCTATCTTAATTAAAAGTATGTTTAGGGAATTTGGCATCCCCTTCCCGGGGACGAAAACAATCGGTCTGCTCACTTCTGAGGCATTGTGGGTATCGTGTTAGGCTTGCATCTTATTGTTATCCATCTGCCGTTGGAGGAATCGAATTGCATTCGCGGAATTTGCTCCACGTTCATGCATTCGTCCTCGGTTTCTAAATGCAAACGAGTGACCCTGCGGGATATCATTTTACTTCGAGATCATTTTCAGGGGTAAATGTCCTGGTTATTTTAGGATTACGTTTCTCATTCATTGGCATGCATTTCATTTTATTACTGATACGTCCCATTCGCTATGCTTCTATACAGACTCCGCTCCATCTACAGGTTTCGGCGGGTATTATCAAGGCTTCTGATTCGCAGCGTGTTGGCCCTCGGATTTCACGGGTTTGCACTCCTTGCGGAGTATTTAGCTGTCCGTGAACTTTTCCTATTGTTGCTTGTACTGTATGGGATAAAGAATGGTTTTGTAAAAGGAAGTTTTCTGTGATTATGGTAATATAGATTAGGGAAGTGCATTTGTAATTGCAGATTTGACTCACTGACCAGCGGGGCACTGCTGGGGTGCCCTGATCAGGGCGCTGCTCCCCAGGCGCTGAATTGGCTGCCCCCTGCTACAGTATGTTACATTGTTGCGTGTGGGTGTGGTGCATAGCGCATGATTTGTTGTGCACTGTGTGCTATGGTGTGTTACTGATCATTAAATTTTTATTCTAATTCTGAAGCTGTTTCCATAAGTACTATAGGTCGCTCCAAAGCCAATTGGATTGGAGCTGCATCCACAGCATCTCAACAAGGAATCCCGCTGTCAGTGTTAACTCCTCGGACGATGGTCCTCTGCTTTTGCCACATACGTCTGAGCCTCCAGGATAACCTCTTATGCTGGAGGCACAACATGTTATTACTTCATCTAATATAAGTAACATTATTAGTAACAACAGATAGCCGTTGGTGGTGGTTTCCAGTTACTTTAGCGACTGCTTACATCTCTAGAAGCAGCTGGCGTCTCCATAACACCCCTGCATTAATATGGTGGCTCCATACCACTGGCAAAGCGCTTAGCGTTTCCATAACGCTTCGTCGTATCAACTGCGTACCCCTATAGAAGCGCTTGGCGTCTCCATAACGCTCCCTGCATTAACATAGCGGCTCCATACCGCTGGCAAAGCGCTCGGTGTTTCCATAACACTTCGTCGTATCAACTACTTACCCCTATAGCAGCGCTTGGCGTCTCCATAACGCCCTCTGCATTAACATAGCGGCTCCATACCGCTGGCAAAGCGCTCAGCGTTTCCATAACGCTTCGTCGTATCAACTACTCACCCCTATAGCAGCGCTTGGCGTCTCCATAACGCCCTCTGCATTAACATAGCGGCTCCATACCGCTGGCAAAGCGCTCAGCGTTTCCATAACGCTTCGTCGTATCAACTACTCACCCCTATAGCAGCGCTTGGCGTCTGCATAATGCCATCTGCATTAACAGAGCGGCTCCATACCGCTGGCAAAGCGCTTGGCATCTCCATAATGCCTTCTCATTACACTAGTGGCTCCATACCACTCTCAAAATCGTTCAGCATCTCCATACAGTCTTGCATTAAATTAGCAGCTCCATACCGCTCAAGACGTTGACAAGAAGTTATTTCTATAGTCCTTCAGCAGCTATACAAGATAAAGGTCAATTTCCTCACATTCCTCTAGTCAAGTTGTCATTAACTAAACATTGTTGTGTTTCCTTCCTACAGGTCTAGAGTTTCACCTGATAGCCCAAGTGGAACAGTTTTCTTACTTCGCACCCTCTTCATATCATTAACTTTTGGGGTTGGCTCCTACGCCTCCTGCCTGGTCGCCCAGCCAGATCTGTCAGCTTCAGAGTCGATGGAACCAACGACCAAGAGGGGCTTTGCCAAATCACTGTTCACATACTCATTTAAATTTGTTCAACAAATAAACACTTGTCAACTATCTATTGAGGTCTCCTTGGTTGAACTGGACTATTGAGCAATGGAAGAAGGTGGCCTGGTCTGATAAGTCATGTTTTCTTTTAGATCATGTGGACGACTGGGTGCATGTGCATCGTTTTCCTGGGGGAGAGATGGCACTGGAATACACTGTGGGAAGAAGGAAAGTGGGTGGAAGCACTGTGATGCTCTGGGAAATATTCTGCTGGGAAACATTGGTCCTGGCATTCACATGGATGGATGTACCTCCTACCTAAACATGGTTGCAGACCATGTAGATGTCTTCAGGGCAACAGTATTCTCTGATGACAGTGGGCTCTTCAAGCGGGATAATGTGCTGAGTCACAAAATTGATTTGGCCCTCAAATTTCCCAGATCCCAGTCTGATCGAGCATCTTTGGGAAGTCCCGGAAAACAAGTCAGATCCATAGAATTTAGAGATCAGTGGTCATTCTTCACACACCACAGCACAACAACGAAATGTGTCCTCTGCATGTTAACCCCATATGTAACATCGGTACATAGCAGGGAGCAGCAAATTCAGCACCCGGGGAGCAGTGCTTAGGGGTGGTGCCTTGCTGGTCGGGAATTCCAACCAGCAATCTTTCAGTTACAAGTGCGCTTCCTTAACCATTAAGACACCACTGCCCACTTCACAACTTATAGGACTTAAAGGATCTGCTGGTACCGTCTTGGTGCCAGATACCACAGGACACCTTCAGAGGTCTCATGGAGTCCATGGCTCGACAGGTCGGAGCTATTTTGTGGGCAGAAGGGGAACCTACACAATATTAGGCAGGTAGTGTTAATGTTGTGGCTGATTGGTGCATATTAAACCACAAGGAAGGTTTACAAATAGTAATAATAAAATATTTAATATGTTTGTAAATTATTGTCTTACCTGTATATGCAGTTAGTTAATTATTAGTGATGGGCTTATCTCTCTGTTGGGTCTGTTCTACTCATAATCCTTGTTCCAATACTTGACCTTAAAAAAAGCAAGTCTCATTATTAGTAGTTGTCAGTGTTGGAAAAGAGAATGTAAAAATTGCTCAGAAAGAAACAGGCAGCAATATATATTTAATGTGTTTGGGCCAAATATAACATCTTTGTAACATCACTCCAAGACAAGTCGTATCATATTTCTGTGTAATTAAGGGAAAAATCTGTAAAGCAAACAAAAAGTGTGTTTTTTGATTACAGTGACAAATTTTTATGAATTGAATTTCCCCTTGTGGGGACCGAAAAAATGGTCCCCGCAAAGTCAAAATAACAGATTTTTATCACATTGTGCGGACATTTAATCCCCACAATGTAATGCACATCTGGACCACATACTGTACACACACACAGTATAGTATATACCATGCACATATTTCCCCACCCACAGTGAGGGGTGACGGTTGGTCATTCCATTCCTATAAGTACTGTAGGCGTGCCAGTCTATTACTCCATCTGTCTCTCAGTCTTGTTCAATCAGAATTCCAACACACTGGTCCATATGAAGTGTTTCCTCTACATTTACCCTACTCAGCAGTGGGTTATTATTACTGTATTATTAATTACTTCAGTTAGCCTCAACACAAGCACCCTTTAGGTCCAGTGTTTAGAAGTGGTTGTTTCAATAAATTTCCCAAATATCAAACGTTTTAGTGCCATTACCTGCACAAGAGCTAAAATGAGGACTGACAGCAAAAAAGAGGGAACAAGCAACACTGCTCCACTGCTACAAAACAGCTACAGCACAAAGACTGCATATGAATCCATATGACATACTCTGTGTAGTAGGGGTGGGGGGAATCGATACAATTCACGATTCAAGGTGGCGATTTTAATATCACTGTGAGAGTTACAGAAATCTATTTCTAAATGTCAGTTTAAACATGGGTTACTAAAATTATGTTGTTCACATTTGGTACTGCTAATATATACATGCTCAGTTGCACACAGCCTGATTTTGTTAATTAAGACACTGACATGTTCCAGTTTGACCCGGTGCTGTCATGAATGAGTAAGCGTGTGCAGAGACTCTTCCTGCACCATCTAAATTTAAAGCCACAACTAACCGAAGGAAAATGTACTTTCACTGAATATCTCTATACCTCTTCCCTAAACACTAAGAATAATTTCTAAACAAACGGAACTATTTAAACTTTTTAAAACTCTGCCCTCAAGTTTCACCTGACCCCGTGTCTTGCTCTTTCATTGGCTGTAGTTCGTTGCCACGTTCATTGCCAGTCACAGCACTTTTCACACAGGTTTTGGATTTGCCGACAGGTCCAGTTGTTTAGCCTGCTAGAAAGCTGATGGGCATCTGCGATGGATTGGCAATGCTGTCTGGTCACGTCTTTGGACTAATAGCCATAGAGCACCACTTTGCCACCACCAAGGCCCTTGCCTTCGATTTGGGACTTTTGTTGGCTATTGCCAAAAACATTCAGCAAGCAGAAAATCGGGGCTAAAATCATTTAGTGTGAACTTAGCATTAGTTATTATTTTTTAGCCTTTGGTATGACCTTCCTGGCAAAAATGAATTAGCATGTTGGACATTCTTAATCTTATCAACTACTCTTTCTTTGGCGTTGGCTTAACTAATTGGGAAGCCAAAATGTTCCCAAACTACTGATTTAAGTGATGTGAGTGGGTCTCAGCTCTCTAGCACTAGCTGTAACAAACTCAAAGCCACAGTTGGCATAATGTTTTCCATGTTGAAAATCTACTTCTCTTAATTCATTATATCGCATGTTCTGAACTGAAAATGCTGTAACTGAAAGGCACATGACAAATACATGAATCATTACAGCTAGAGATGTAACAATACACTCAACTCACGATTCGATACGACTCACAATTCTCGATACAATTTTCTTATGATTTTTTAACAGAATAAGCTGCAGACAAATTTATTCAAAAATATTTTTATTTATCTTTCTAAACTGTGCAAAATGTGTCCTCTTCTTAACAGTGCAACTGAAATTGAATAAAATACTTTTAAAAACAAATCTCAAATCAAAATAAATTTTTAAAAATCTTCAAATAAACGGTAATGCATTAACTGCACCTTCATAATGCTTTTATATTGCATTCATAAAAAGTTCAGTACACCTTCATAATGTACAAGTGGTACCTCAGTTCTCGAACTCATTAGAACTCGAATTTCTTAAAAGTCTAACCAACCAGTTTAAAAAATTGTTTTTTAATTACCTAGAACTCGATCTGAATCTCAGAAGTCAAACCGTGAAAGCCGACCTAAGATAACTTGTATGCGTGGGAAAATGAGTCACGCTGCACGTCTCTCAGCTGAAACAAAGGGTAACGCTTCAGTCTCAGCCTCCCATGCGCTGTGATAACATCGTGCATCGTGTTTACACTAGCTGAATACATATATTTAGAGAGTAAAAATACATTTAGACAATGATAGACAGTAACGGTAATTATTATTATATAATAAAATACATTTTAAAATAAAGATTTCTTATTAATTATTTTAATATTAATAATAAACCATTAATACTTTTAATTATAATAATATTGTTGTGCCAAGCAGGGACGGAATGGAGACAAAGGCGCAGACGTCAGGGTATCGGGGAATACGGGGTTTAATTACGGGTAAGGCAGGCAAAACGCAGACGGACAATACAATGACTGGACTGAGGAAACAAACTGAAACGCGGATGAAATACAGAGAACTAATGAGAATAACCAGAAACAGCTGATCACACGGGGATTGAGGTTAACAAGGGGGCGTGGCACACGGAAGGAGCAGACGATCGGGGCAGGACATGTTTTTTTTAACTTTACACATTGTTTGGATACATTTATTTTCTTACTTTACAAATTACTGTTTTGATAAATGTGCTTAGATGTGTTTAGTACAGTATATGCTCTTCTTGTTTTATCTGGTTCATTTTGTGTTTAGATGCTAAAAAAAAACATATTTAGGTGTAATTTTTGGGGGCTGAGAACCAATTGATTGGTTTTCCATTATTTCTTATGGGGAAAATTCGATCACAACTCGAACATTTTAGGATTCGATCCGGAGTTCTGAACGGATTAAATTTGCGTTCTGAGGTACCACTGTATTCAGAAATCATTCGTAAACATCATGCATGTATACCTTTTCATCCTAACATCCTTAACAGCTGTAATATAAATTAATAACAAACATTATATAATAATAACAAACGTTATAATTGTATAATCATGTAATTTTGTTATTAATGTACACTCACCTAAAGGATTATTAGGAACACCATACTAATACGGTGTTTGACCCCCTTTCGCCTTCAGAACTGCCTTAATTCTACGTGGCATTGATTCAACAAGGTGCTGGAAGCATTCTTTAGAAATGTTGGCCCATATTGATAGGATAGCATCTTGCAGTTGATGGAGATTTGTGGGATACACATCCAGGGCACGAAGCTCCCGTTCCACCACATCCCAAAGATGCTCTATTGGGTTGAGATCTGGTGATTGTGGGGGCCATTTTAGTACAGTGAACTCATTGTCATGTTCAAGAAACCAATTTGAAATGATTCAAGCTTTGTGACATGGTGCATTATCCTGCTGGAAGTAGCCATCAGAGGATGGGTACATGGTGGTCATAAAGGGATGGACATGGTCAGAAACAATGCTCAGGTAGGACGTGGCATTTTAACGATGCCCAATTGGCACTAAGGGGCCTAAAGTGTGCCAAGAAAACATCCCCCACACCATTACACCACCACCAGCAGCCAGCACAGTGGTAACAAGGCATGATGGATCCATGTTCTCATTCTGTTTACGCCAAATTCTGACTCTACCATTTGAATGTCTCAACAGAAATCGAGACTCATCAGACCAGGCAACATTTTTCCAGTCTTCAACTGTCCAACTTTGGTGAGCTCGTGCAAATTGTAGCCTATTTTTCCTATTTGTAGTGGAGATGAGTGGTACCCGGTGGGGTCTTCTGCTGTTGTAGCCCATCCGCCTCAAGGTTGTGCATGTTGTGGCTTCACAAATGCTTTGCTACATACCTCGGTTGTAACGAGTGGTTATTTCAGTCAAAGTTGCTCTTCTATCAGTTTGAATCAGTCGGCCCATTCTCCTCTGACCTCTAGCATCAACAAGGCATTTTCGCCCACAGGACTGCCGCATACTGGATGTTTTTCCCTTTGCACACCATTCTTTGTAAACCCTAGAAATGGTTGTGCGTGAAAATCCCAGTAACTGAGCAGATTGTGAAATACTCAGACCGGCCCGTGTAGCACCAACAACCATGCCACGCTCAAAATTGCTTAAATCACCTTTCTTTCCCATTCTGACATTCAGTTTGGAGTTCAGGAGATTGTCTTCACCAGGACCACACCCCTAAATGCATTGAAGCAACTGCCATGTGATTGGTTGATTAGATAATTGCATTAATGAGAAATTGAACAGGTGTTCCTAATAATCCTTTAGGTGAGTGTATATTAAAGCTGTTAAGGGGTCTTAAAGTGTACTTGCATGCTGCTTATGAATGTTCTATGAATGCATTCTGAAGGTGCATTGAATGTTCTATAAATGCATAATGAATGCATTATGAAGGTGCACTTAATATAAAGTGTTACCAAATAAACTTGCATGTGCAGCTTTTTAGCGTGGTTTACCCTTTTAATAATCTTCACTCTGGTGGTGGTGAATTGAGCTCACTGTGGTGCCGGTGAACATACTGACAGGGCTGTGGAGTCGGTAGATAAATGCTCCGACTCCGACTCCTCAGTTTCTAAATCTTCCGACTCCGACTCCCCGACTCCGACTCCTCTGTATGTATAGACTATGCTAATGTATTTTCTACATCCATTGAAGGAAAGGAAGGCAACATACATGTCATTTCACCACAGAACTACTGGCTAGGAAGCCAACACTCTACTATAATGCCAGATTAAAGACAAACACAATGAAAACAAGGTTTCAAGGGTAGCGCATAGTGAAGGGGAGCCGACGGAGCTGAGAACACACCAGATGATTTTTCAGGCGTTTGACGCGTGATGACTCGTTGAACGGCCGAAAAATCGGCAGTGCATCTGTAAATGTATGGGGGGCTTTAGGCTAGGTTCACAGTTCCCTGTAACAGTGGAACACGACACAATGGAAAGCGGTGCCGCACCTTACCTGTGCATTACATCCCATATAGTGACGCATGCAGTCAATGAAAAGCATGCTTCATGGTTACTTGACATGTTCGTTTTGTGGTAACATTATGCACTGCATGCATTGGGCTTTATTCTTACAGCAGAGAAGTACTTGTAGTTCATTATGACTGTTTGTGAATTGGGACATTTCAACTTACTTTTTTAATTCCCATTTAAATTTAGTAGGAGTCGGAGTCGGTTAACTTTTTGCCGACTCCGACTCCGACTCCAGGTACCCAAAATTGTCTCCGACTCCGACTCCTCGACTCCGACTCCACAGCCCTGCATACTGAAGCATGTTCGTTGTGCTATTTGTGTATGTTATTAGTCTTTTACAATGTTTGCACACAGTTTTTGTCGTCTGTGCTTTTCTCGCAATTTTCGTTTGTGATTACCGGGAATTAGTGGTGGGAAGATCGATCCAAGTATCGATAATAATGTTGGTATTGATATTGATCAATACCAGTTTAATGAGATCGATACTTTAGTTTCGGTTCCTCTCCTGAATGCACTGTGACTGTCTGTGTAACTGCTGCTGCTCAACAGAGTTGCAGATCCACTGAGAAGCACATCCACTGACATGCAGGAAATGACATCACAGATCCACTGAGACGCACAGCCATAGATATCTTCTATGATACATCCATTGACAGGCAGATGACGTCACAGATCCACTCTGAAGCACACATTACTGCTTTACAGCAGCTCCTCCTTCTCGATTTTACAATTTAGTTTTAGTTAATTTAAAAACGGTTTGTAATTATCACTTGTTTGTATGTATGTATTTATAAATTATAAAGAGTTTATTATTAGTTCTTTTAAAAATGGTTCATAGCTATCACTTGTTTGTATGCATATATTTCTAAATTATAAAGATCATTTTATTTAAAGTAGTTTGTGCTTATCATGTATTTGAATTATAATTTTTTAAAAGTAGTTTGTACTTATCAAATTACAAGTAATGCAATTCTTAATTATAAATAAAATTTAATAAAATTAAATATTGTGTACTCATCAGCTGTAGTCCTGATTGTGACTGTCAATAGTGACCAGATTTTTTTCCCCCCTCAATTCAATTCAATTCTTTTATTGTCATGTGTACAAGTACGAGTACCTTGTACAATGAAATGCTTGCATGTGCTCCTGCAGACAGTGAACATAGACAACAAGACGGCTAGACAACAGGACGACAAGTGAATGTAATGATGAAGTGAATTATAAATAAGTAAATAAATAAGACCAGAATCCCAGGAATAAATAGAGACAGTGGCAGAAATATATGTGTGGGTAGCACTGGAGGTGACACAAGGTTACTGATCATGAGTCTGATTGCAGTTGGGTAGAAACTGTTCCTGAACCTTATGATTGGTAGAGGCAAACTGAGTCAAAAATGGGAAACTGATCAATAAAATTTAAATACGTGCAAAAAAATAAATAAAACCATAAAAACCAGAATAACGAGCAAAAAAGCAGAAATACACGAAATCTGTGCGGAAACGGATGTTTACCAAGGTAGTTAACTATTGACTTCCACTCGTATATTTCTGTTAGCGCGTTGCGGAACGAAGTCGGAAAAAAAATGTTAAAGGCTAGTTTCCAAAACTTTTCCATAACTTTTCCTCTCTATCCAAGAATTGCAAAACTTATCCAGGGCCTGGAAAAATTATTTCCGACAGGTGCACCACATCAACAGCCGATTAAACTCTGTTTAAAAGGAGAACACTGGTGAAGACTCCTTGTGAAGTATTGAGCCAATGTTACCGTGCCATACCGAGCGTTTTTCCTGTCTCTTGTTTGCCCACGTCTCCCAGCCTTACCTGTCCTCCTGGGCCCGTATCCCTAAAGAATCTTTGTGCAAAAAGTGGCTCCTAGCGGCCAAATTCTAAGAAAATTCTCAGAGTCATGACGTTTTCTTAGAATTTCCCCTAAAAGTGACACGACAATCCCAGTTAATATAAAAGCTATTCCTCAAGATTCCTAGCGCTTAAAAGGGCTCCTAAGGCGAGATCTGCTAAGAGCAGGGAAGAGGACTTTTAGTGGCTTAGGAGTTCCCCTAAGCAGCTGCACAAAATGGCCAACAGAAGAGGCAGGAGAGATGTCCTGCAAACACTGGATGACAGGGAATTATTGAGACGCTACAGATTGGATCGTGCAGGAATCATGTTTGTGGTGGATCTCCTTAGAGATGCAATTACTTCACCAACTCGACACCACAACGCTATTACACCGGAGACGAAAGTAATCACAACCCTGAGGTATTTGGCAACCGGGAAAATGCAACAATGCAGCAGTGATGACTTGGGTCTGTCCCAATCCTCCGTCAGCAGAGTCATCACCCAAACACTGACAGCTTTGTCACAACCTAATATTGTGACACAATTTGTTTCATTCCCGCTGGATGCCCGCACTTTACACACACATAAAAGGGCATTTATGGACATTGCAGGATTCCCTGGCGTTGTGGGTGTAATTGATGGAACACATGTGAGAATAATTGCGCCATCAGAGGACGAGGCTGTCTTTGTTAACAGGAGGAATTTCCACAGCATCAATGTGCAAATAGTGTTCAATGCGGCCTGTAAGATTTTGGACATTGTGGCTAAATGGCCAGGCTCCACATATGATGCGAGAATGCTCTCCGAGAGTGGCATCAGACAGCTTTTTGAGAGACGCTATGTGCCAGCTAATTGCCACTTGTTAGGGGACAGTGGCTACCCATGCAAACCATGGCTCCTTACACCTTACCTCCAGCCACGCCAAGGGCCCCAACTAAACTATAACAGGTAAGCCAAACAATACAAAAATCATGGAAATGAAATGCAAGCAATATGTTAGAGCATCCAAGTAGTGCAATATTTCCATCAAATAATTAAAGGTCTCTGTATTCTATTGTAGGGCCCACAAGACAACAAGAGCGGTGGTGGAGCGTGGCATAGGCCAGCTTAAGAGGCGCTTTCATGTTCTCCACGGAGAGGTGCGGCTGAGGCCTGAAAAAGTCAGCAAAGTCATCATAGCCTGTGCAATATTACACAATATTTGCAAGGTTAGACAGATTGCAGAACCTCTGGAGGATGGCGATGAGGATGAGGATGAAGACAATGATGAGGATGGTGGTGAAGAAGATATTTACATTCCACAGGGGAACCTAGCCCAGAGTGGACTGCCTTACAGGGCAAACTTCACAAATTTACATTTCAGGCAAGCTGTAGCCCCATGTCTTTTGAGAACTTGTGATGGTATTAAGAACTACCACAGTTTTACTGCACATCACCTGCAATTGTTAAATGCAAGACACAGAACACAATCTGTAAGTGGTTTATTTTTTAGGTGTTCAATTTTAAGGCGGTAGTACTCCTCCTGAAGGGAAAGGACTTTTTTTTGTTGTTCAAACACATCATTTGTGAGTTGCAATCTTCTCTCCTGCAGGGATGCTGACGGAGCAGGTGCTGCGGATGGGAATGGTGTTTGATCCGCCGGGCTATCCTGAGTAGCAGCTGCAGATGGTTCAGGCGGCAATCTTATCGGCAAACTTGATGGGCCCGGTTCTTGTGATGGCTCCATGCTACAGAAATACATAGGCCTAGTTTAATTATTGTTTTGATTAAATTAATTTAATACAATGAGCATGGATAACACATGAAATGGCTTCTGCAATGAATAAACACTGTAGATATGAATAACCCTGTGTCCTACCTTTGCTGCACTTCAAGGGCCTGCATCATTGATGTGTCAATGCCTGTTGGCAGCCCGGTGACACTGACCTCAGAGTGTCCCAGGACTTGAAAGACAGTGTCGGCCACCTGGGACAGCCGCTTTGCAGGTGGTCCACCCCCTAGAAAGAAACAGTCAATGAACACAGTACTTAGGCATGTAAATTAACTTTGCCAGCAGGAGCAAGTTGCCAGATTATGTGGTAGGCTATACTATTTTGCTCACCTGTGAGTGAGGATTCCCGCTTGTGTGCTGCAATCTCATCTTTTGCCTTGGACTGCAGCACATACCACCTTTTCTCACAATCGTCGCCTGTCCGCACCACCAGTGGAAACGAGCCATTGATTGTTTGGGATATTGTGTCCCAGGCGCGCCTCTTGCCTTGGCTAGTGACAGTTGGGCCAAATTTTCCTCATAACATACCTTTATGTTCGTTCACCAACTGGGCCAGCAACAAACCTTGCTCCTCAGTCCAGTTCGGCTTGCGAGTCCTTTTTTCTCCATTTTCTGTGTTTGTAGGATATTTGTTAACAAGCCTTTATGAATAGACCAGCCAGCAATCACAGACATTGATAAAAGCTGAGCCGTGTTACCCTCGTTAAGACCACACTGGACTTGTAACGTTGTAATTTCTACTTCATTAAGGACAGCCCCTTGAGATAGGCCATCTTGTTGTCAATGGGGTCCATATGGGAGTGAAAGTACAAAATATGCCAGCTAGGATATTAATATGAGCAAATAAGACACGAATCATTATTTGAACAGGGTGTAATGAGCTTAAGTTTTCACATATTTTATATTCTAATGTTAGGCTATAACCCCTACAGCTTACTATTCATTTTCCAGACATTTTCTTGAATGTGAAATATTATTTACAATTACAGTCTGCATAAGATTTGAGTGTATAATAGGGCTGTTTTCGACTAAGGATTTTCATAGTCGAATCTGATTCGTTCGATTTTGCCGTAGTCGACTGATAGTCGAACCTTTTTTTTTTTTTTTAGATAGCAGCTAGATTTTTTCCATTTCAAACAAAAGAGTTAAAAAAAACTAAAAGAAAAACATGGTGTGTAACAAATACCTTTTATTCATTTAAAGCCAGATGAACAAAACATATCACACATATATCAAACATCAGAAAAGTTAAAATAGGAACAAATTTCTTCAAAAACAACAACGTGCCAAAACATGCCTTTATCTCTCACTTATGAACCTATTTCTTGGCTTTTAATTCACAGTTCACACTCGGGAATCGGGATAAAATAAATAAATAAAATTAAACTTAGCGCAACAGCCTGGCACTAGTCCAAAATGTCATAAACATTTTTCAAAATACAATAAACCTGTCTGAATAAATCAAAACAATTACACAACAACGAAAATAAACATAGGCCACAGTTCACACTCGGGAATCGGGATAAAATAAATAAATAAAATTTAACTTAGCGCAACAGCCTGGCACTAGTCCAAATTCAAAATGTCATAAACATTTTTCAAAATACAATAAACCTGCCTGAATAAATAAAAACAATTACACAACAACGAAAATAAATATAGGCCTAATATAAGTCATAATCGAATGCGCTTCAGAAAGTGCAAATGCAGCAAAAAAAAGAAAAAAAGAAAAAGGAAAGGATGTCTTCGTTGCTGCGCTTCGCGCGCAGCCTTCAGCTTAAGTTCACATTGTCCCAAAAGAAAAAGTTCACATGCTCTGTTCCACACCACAGACGATGCACCTTTTTTCTTTACAATCTCCTCCTTGTTGGTTTCGTCACATGTAAGCAAACTCACCGCTGCACCGTCTTCTTCCATTGTCGAAGTGAATGTGTATTGCGTGGTTACCCAACGTGCAACGATACGTGATCTCAATCGCGATTAAGACGATAGACCAAAATCTCTATCGGTTGACAAATTTCTACCGGTTAGTCGAGTCTACCGGTATATCGCCCACCCCTACTCATTGGTTACATAAAACTTTCCTACTATTCGACTATGAGGTTCATAGTCGAATCAGACGTCTACGAATCGAATTGTCAAATCCTCGACTATTAGAAGTCAGACCTAGTGTATAATTCTGTTATTGATTTGAGGGTACATCCTTTGCTCATTATCACCAAAAGCTCATTTCCATCAAACTTGTAGGATCAACCAATCACGGCTTTTGAAATGATGACTCATACCTAGCAACGGGGTCAATCACACCTCCTCACTAAGATAGGATTTTCCATCTATTCTTGCTCAGAGTTCACTGAAAATGTTCTGGAATCACTTCTAAGCTAAAACTCCTGGCAAGGAATTTTTAGGTTAAGTTAGGAGCTCTCTGAGAGGATTCTCAGAATCTTTAGGGATACGGGCCCTGGTGTCTGATCCTTAACTCCTTCCCTTCCCTCCTTAGACCCGCTCCCGTCCTTGACTCACCTGTCCTGCCACGTACTACGTCCCCAGCCTCGTGTCCCTTGTTCCAGTCTTTCTTCGTCAGACGGACCTCCCTGGCATCGACCCCGGATTACGTACAACGACCCCGATTCCTGCGGGCCTCTTCGATACCTCAGCACCGGCTCTCCAAGTGGGAGATCCCACTCAGGTCACCTGCTCCCGCCCTTACCATCCGGGCAGAGAAGCCGGTTTCCCTTCTTTGGGCAAGGACTGTTCTCCGTCAATTCCAGTCGCTCGCTTACCTCATTAAACCCCTCTGATCCCTGCATTTCTGGATCTCCGTATTCTTTCTTGCTGGAACGTGACAGAATACTTCGCAGCAAGATGGATCCAGCGGGGACCCTCGAGAGTCGAGTGACAGCCATGGAGCGTCTACTAGCCTCCCACGCTGCTCAGGTGCCATTGCCCGAGTCTCCTCCTCGTCCCTCCGCTTCTCTGCCGATCGCCCTTCCTGAGCGCTACGATGGGAACCCGGATCAGTGCAAGGGGTTTCTCATTCAGTGTAGCATCTACGTTGAGGAACACCCGGAGATGTTCCGCACTCCCGATGCTGAAGTAAGGTTTACAATATCCTTACTAACCGGGCGGGCTCGAGAATGGGCGACGGCTCTATGGGCGGACGACAGTCCCCTATTACGGTCCGGAAGAGAATTCCATTGCGCCCTTATGGAGGTTTGATCATCCTGCAGTAGGAAGGAGACCGGGATTTAGGCTACTGGACTGTCAGCAGGGCAACCGTACGGCTGCGGAATTCTCTCTAGAATTCAGAACCATTGCTGCTAATCTGAGGTGGCCGGATGACTGCCTTCAAACCATCTTTCTGCGGGCATTGAACCCGGACCTGCAAGACGAACTGTCACATAAAGGAGAAGCCCCATCCTTCGATGAGTTGGTCAAACAGGCTATTCAACTGGACAATACGGTGAGGGATCGTCGTCGCCGACGTCACCAGACAGAACCCCCCCAGGGAGCACCTCTCCTAGCGATCGAGCCTGCAGAACCCATGCAGGTTGGCTGATCACCGCTGACCCCTACCGAGTGGTGACGGCGGCTCTAGGGGGTCTGTGTTTGTATTGCGGAGGAACCGGCCACTCCATCTCCGAGTGTCCTACTCGCCCTGCTCGCGAGGAGGCCATGCTTCCGGTGTGGAAGTAAAATTGGACATTAGTGGGCCCGGGAGGGGAGGCATATTGGGTCTGTTATGTCTTAGGCCTTAGGCCAGAAGAGATTGTTTTGAATACTATGTGACCTCGCTTTGTGATAGCTGCCTGCAGTTGGCTCCGCAGAAGCTCGGACCTTGGAGAGGCAGACAATGGAGCAAAGGGGGGGAGAAACCACTTGCAGGAAGAGACTCGAAGCCGCCCCAACTGGTGCACAAAGAGTTATAGCTTATTAAAGTAGTTGTAGTAGTCAACCGAAATAAACAAGAGCACATGTCTGGGTAGTGTTTACACTGATCGGCTACAATATAGCACACGGATACGTCTCTGCCGCTGAAGCTTTGCGCCAGTGTTGCCACTTTCAGCAGCGAAGCTCATACCTGCGTTCATGGCTCAGTGGGCTAAGCCTGTGTGCCTGCAATCATGTGGTCGCCGATTCAAACGCAGCGTATTTAGAACGTGAATAGCGATCTTCCGCTGAGAGTGGTCCTAAGCGCTCGCGATACAAGTAAAACAAAGAAAGGTGACACGATTTGCTTTTTTGCGTATTTAACCTAATTTTAAAAACTTTAATACTTCTGACAATGGAAGTTTTGAAAAGAAGACAGATACCGGATTTAGTCAGTGTTTTTTTCACGATTTTACATAATGATTTCAGCGAGATATAAACTGAAATACACGAGAAAGATACGCGGTCGACGATGCCCTCGTCCCCAGAGCGTTAATAATAGTCACTGCATCATATTTATCGCTTTCTATATTTATATAGTAACAGTTTTTCATTTTTCATTCCATCTACCAATAAACTGTGAAAGGGATTTTATTGTTGCTACTTTTCTTGCGTTTCAAACTGCCTTTCCAAAGTGATGGGTGTGGGGTGCAGTGACATTCCAGACTGATGGGCCATTGACAGCATGCAAACTACTACAGGTGTGAGGACACCTATCTCATCAATATTCATTTTGAAGGCCACTGACTTTGAGAAAAAGAGTGTCACTCTAAAGTACTAACACTTTAATAATCAAACTACATAAAATTTCAGAATGTCACTTTCACCTATGTGTAGCCAACCCCTGTGTCTATAAGTTTCAGAGCTCAAAAGTCTTACCTAGAAATGTCTATAATGTGATTTTTTACAATTTCTCAGCATGTCTGAAAATAGGTTTTTGAAAAGTATATGTTTAAAGTTGATTTTAACAAAAAATAGAATAATAACATTCTAAGAGGTCTCAGATTATTGGTGCTGAGTTTGTGCTGAATAAAAGCAAATGTATCACTTTGGGATAAATGTTTTTTAGATAGGTGAAATATTTTAAAATGTCAAGGCATGTCAGACTACCCCAAAAGTGGAAAAGAGGCCTCAGACCCCAGGGGGTTAATACTGGGGCTCCCGTGGCTGCAAAAGCACAATCCCCGGCTGGAGTGGCGAAAGGGGGAGATAGCTGCCTGGTCCAAACACTGTCTGCGTGACTGTATATCTGTTCCCTGCAAAGCTACAGGAGTGGAGAGCCCGGAACCGGAGAACCTAGGTGCCATTCCGGAGGAGTACTTAGACTTCCTAGATGTGTTCAGTAAGGAGAAAGCTTTAGGCCTCCCTCCTCATCGGGATTGCGACTGCGCCATCAAACTCCTGGAAGGAGCTACGTGGCCCCGAGGCTGGTTGTACCCAGTCTCATTAAATGAGGAGGAGTCTCTAGAGACCTACATCCGGGAGGGGCTGAAGCAGGGGGTCATCCAGCCCTCCACCTCGCCCGTAACCGCTGGGTTCTTTTTTATTAAGAAGAAGGATAGAGGACTGCGACCCGTGGTGGACTATTGGGCTCTGAATGCCATGACGGTCAAACGACGAGAACCTCTCCCATTAATCCCTTCCTCTTTAGAGCGGCTCCGTGACGCAGTGATCTACGGAGCTTGATCGCGTACAATCTGGTGAGAACACGTGCAGGTGACGAGTGGAAGACCTCTTTTATCACCAGTAGGGGGCAGTACGAGTATCTTGTGATGCCTTACGGATTGGCTAATAGTCCCTCAATATTCCAATCCTTCATGAATCGAGTGTTCCATGACGTGATACACAAGTATGTCATAGTGTACATTGATGATATATTGATTTACTCACCCTCTAAGCAGGCTCACATACAGCATGTACGGCAAGTATTGCAGCGGCTCCGTGACCACCACCTCTATGTAAAAGGAGAGAAGTGCGAGTTCCATTAAAGCCAGGTGAGGTTTCTGGGGTATGTCATCCAACCCGGGGCTGTGGCTATGGACGATCAGAAAATCACAGTGATCCAAAGCTGGCCGCAGCCCCGGACCCTCAAAGACCTACAACATTTCCTGGGTTTCGCGAACTTTTACAGAAGGTTTATACGTAATTACAGTCGGATAGCCGCGCCTCTCACTTCCTTAACTCTTTCATTGTCGCCGCCTAGTAGTTCGGACGCATACGTCCAAATTTTCAATAACAAAAAAAAATGACGTTCAATAAAAGAAACAAATGTATCAAATCAACCAAAAACGGCTTGTTACACTACAAAAAACCTTTCAGATAATATCTGTAGAAAGTTGCGCAATTTTTGTGCCATGGTTTTTTTGTAACAAGTAAAAATAAAATGACCATGGTAGCCATCTTTAAACGGGTCGAGTGTCGGGAAGTAAAATATAAGTGTTAATAAAATGAAAACTAAGCACTTCAAACTATTTCTTTCACGGCCAATACTTCATAAACCGTCACAGTATTAAGACAAAACACGCATTTTTCCATAAATATGACTGTAATGCTCTCAAATAGCTTGCTCACTCATCGCGGAAAAATGTCAGTCGGCATTCTGTACATTCGTGCAATGTTTTTTATCTTCGGAGTTTTAGAAGAAAACCAATGAATAAAATGACAAAGTTACCCTCGTTTGAAAGCTTGATCTCTTATGTACATAAATCAATCACTGTAATCCTTCATTGTCAAGTATTTTTTCAGATATATGCTCTGCTTCCCTGCTAGCACATTATTTTTTACGCACTGAACCTTTGCCCATGGTTATGTTTCACCATAATAAACTTTTTACATGAACATCAAATTACAGTGTCATTTGCTTCATCCAATAGAGGTGTGTCTAAGGTTTGCAAAATGGTATGGGATGTGCTGATTGGGCATTGTTTTTCGCGCTGGGGACATGAATGCGCAACTTATTATCTGCAGGTGCAGTATTTGTGGGAGTGTCTCGATTACGCATTGCGCACGTAGTCTCCGTGAGTTTACCCAGTTATTTTCGGACAACAACTTTTTTGACTGAAGAAAAATGGCTCGGATGACTTTCACTGTTGAGAAAGCACAGAAGATGATTTTGAAGAGTGGTTCGGGGGAAGAAAGTGTCGCTTTTATCCATTGATTCGATGGAGGAGGACGCTTTTTTGCGCGGAGAGGATGCAACGCTCGACATAAGTACATTTATTTACAGTTTACTCTTTTATTCTATAGATTTTTATAATTCCATGATTCAGTAAATTACAATTAACATTTGCTTTGGTAACACTTGTATTGTGGTACATTGGGAAAAGTTCCGCATCGCCTTTGTCAAGCTTTGAAGTGTGCAAAGTAATGCAGCGCTTTTGGCTTTCACTTGGGCAAAGTTACGCGGGGCTTTGTTTGGGCAAAGTTATGCGGGGCACTTGTCGGCCTTGTTTGAGCAAAGTTATGTACAGTACTTGTCGGCTTTGTTTGGGCAACATTATGTACGGTACTTGTCGGCTTTGTTTGGGCAAAGTTATGCGGGGTACTTGTCGGGTTCTGTTTGGGCACAGTTATGCGGGGAACTTGTCGGGCTTTGTTTGGGCACAGTTATGCAGGGTTAGGGTTAGAAACAAAATGTTTCTTATGACCCATAAGTGGTAATGCATTTAGAAAGAAAGACGCTATCCCAAAACACTGCTAGTTACACTGCGGCCATTTTGGATAGGTTTTGGATAGGTTTGGCACAAGTCGTGTGAATAAAATATAGATTTTCCTACAAATGTGTGGTGATTTTGTGTGACAAAATGTTACTTATGACCCATAAGTGGTAATGCATTTAGAAAGAAAGACGCTACCCCAAAAAACACTGCTAGTTACACTGTGGCCAGTTTGGATAGGTTTTGGATAGGTTTTGGATAAGTTTGGCACAAGTCGTGTGAATAAAATATAGATTTTCCTACAAATGTGTGGTGATGATGTGTGACAAATTGTTACTTATGACCTATAAGTGGTAATGCATTTAGAAAGAAAGTTGCTACCCCAAAAAACACTGCTAGTTACACTATTGCCATTTTGGATAAGTTTCAGATTAGTTTAGGTTAGGTTTTGGATAGGAAAGGCTCCCAGTTGCACCATTTGCTCTTTCCTCCGTAAAACCTGTTGGGCTGCATCAAATGATATGAAATTGGGCACACATGTAGAAAACAAGTTTGGGAACCAGATTTTTAAAATTGGACCTATTCCATCATGTAGTTTTTGAAATATTTACAAAAATCCAAGACACAAAGACAGGTTTTTGTATTTTTCCAGCTGTTTTTGTTATATTCGCATGTCCATAAATTATACACAGGTTATTCATTTCGTTATTGAACTTCCTACAATCAATTGTAAAGGGGTCAACTTTGATTTTAGGTATCAGGCATGTGTCTGTGACTTTTATATCTGAAGTTATAAGGTAATTATTCCAAAGAGGGAAGAAATGCCCCCCCATGCAAGGGGCCCCTGGTGCCCTCCATAGAGTTAACCCCCTGGGCCCTGAGGCCTTTTTTCCACTTTCGAGGTAGTCTGACATGCCTTGACATTTTAAAATATTTCACCTATCTAAAAAACATTTATCCCAAAGTGATACATTTGCTTTTATTCAGCACAAACTCAGCACCAATAATCTGAGACCTCTTAGAATGTTATTATTCTATTTTTTGTTAAAATGAACTTTAAACATATACTTTTCAAAAACCTATTTTCAGACATGCTGAGAAATTGTAAAAAATCACATTATAGACATTTCTAGGTAAGACTTTTGAGCTCTGAAGCTTATAGACACAGGGGTTGGCTACACATAGGTGAAAGTGACATTCAGAAATTTTATATGGTTTGATTACTAAAGTGTTAGAACTTTGGAGTGACACTCTTTTTCTCAAAGTCAGTGGTCTTCACAATGAATATTGATGAGATAGGTGTCCTCACACCTGTAGTAGTTTGCATACTGTCAATGGCCCATCAGTCTGGAATGTCACTGCACCCCACACCCATCACTTTGGAAAGGCAGTTTGAAACGCACGAAAAGTAGCAACAATAAAATCCCTTTCACAGTTTATTGATAGATGGAATGAAAAATGAAAAACTGTGACTATATAAATATAGAAAGCGATAAATATGATGCAGTGACTATTATTGACGCTCTGGGGACGAGGGCATCATCGACCGCGTATCTTTCTCGTGTATTTCAGTTTATATCTCGCTGAAATCATTATGTAGAATCATGAAAAAAACACTGACTAAATCCGTTATCTGTCTTCTTTTCAAAACTTCCATTGTCAGAAGTATTAAAGTTTTTAAAATTAGGTTAAATAGGCAAAAAAGCAAATCGTGTCACCTTTCTTGGTTTTACTTGCGTCGGGAGCGTTTAGGACCGCTCTCAGCGGAAGATTGCTATTCACGTTCTAAATACGCTGCGTTTGAATCGGCGACCACGTGATTGCAGGCACACAGGCTTAGCCCACTGAGCTAAGAACACAGGTATGAGCTTCGCTGCTGAAAGTGGCAACACTGGCGCAAAGCTTCAGCTGCAGAGACGTATCCGTGTGCTATATTGTAGCCGATCAGTGTAAACACTACCCAGACATGTGCTCTTGTTATTTCGGTCACAATGGGCGTATTCACATATTTCTTTACCCAATACTAACTGTCGGATTATCATGTTATTATCATGCGAATAGCGCGATTTGCAAGTGGGTGGGCGATCAGAGCCGCTTCGAGACGCAGACGCTTAAGTCAGTCACTCTTGTTCTTTCAATTCGTATCACGAAGCTGTAAAAATATATTTAGTTTCTACCTATATATATTTGAAAAGTAGACCGTCCAAGGTTTCTGAGAGTATTTTTAAAATGTGTATATGACAAAAACTCGCGGAGTTATTTAAACGGTTTTGCGAAATTTCTGTCAGATCCCGCCGGCGGGATCGCCGGTCCCAAGGGGTTAATGAAAGTCCAGTGGATAAAGTTTTCATTTTACAGTTACAGGGGACATATTGTTTACATTGTAGCCAGCTTAAAGATGTTTTCAAGTTGCAAAACTTGCAGAATAAGGTGTTGTGTATTTTGACTGCAAGTCATGAATTCTGATTTCTTCACCTCATTACAATTATGAGTGCCACTGTCACCTCATTGTGAACAGCAGCATTTTGTGAGACCAATCAAACCTGGGTTAATACTAGTCCGGTCAATGTAAGCCAATATACTGCAGTAATTATTCTCTAATTTATTAGGAAATGGGGTTAACACCTAATCATGCATGGAAAAAAAAAATACCGTCAAATACCGTGACATCGATATAATTTTGAAAAATACCGTGATATAAATTTTTGGTCATACCGCCCAGCTCTAGTGAGGGTATGCTGGGAACGTCTGGCAGAGGCTCCTGTTCGCTGGAGCTTTAACTCGTGCCTCCGGAAGAATTCCAACTGCATGCCGGGGGAGGTTGGGGACACTGTCTGAATGGACACTGTTCCGGACCTCCATTGTGGAAGCGGCCGTACGGAGCTGTGGCTGCACGGTGGTCGGTGCCAGTCCCGTTCCCGATGATGGACACCAGAGGTGAGGGGGGCCGTAATAGGCTTACTTCTGAATTGTGACGCATTTGTGAGCCTCTGTATTTATTAACAGTATTTCAGTTCTTTTCAGACAACGCTTCATAGTCTAATCAGCGATCGTGAGATATTTTAGACCAAGAATTATTGATCATAGAAATGTACTTACGCATTTACGCGGTCGGCAATTCGTTGCCAACAAGCCTGCCTGCTTTTGTTGGCTGCAGAGGTGTTAGACTTCCCTTGTATCGTTGATTTGAACTCCTCGTAACCTTGCATGATTATCACGCACTCTGCCTCCGTAAAGTACGGAGCTCGCGCCATGACTCAAACAGTGCCTTGCGCTGCCGATCGTGCTCCATTTATGTGAACGCGCACAAGCACCAATTAAGTTAACACCGATTGAACAAATCAACTTCTTAACTGGCGTCGTAGTACTGATTAGCCCCGATTGATTCAACCTGATTTTGTCAACCTCGCGTTCGCAAATTACCTTGGGGTTAAGTCTGATTTGGTTAAACCCCCTTCGTGGTACAGGCCACAGATGTCCAAACCACCTCAACTGGCTCCTTTCGACGTGAAGAAGCAGCGGTTCTACTCTGAGGCCCTCCCGGATATCCGAACTTCTCACCCTATCCCTAAAGGAGAGCCCAGACACCCTGCGGAGAAACCTCATTTCGGCCGCCTGTATTCGCGATCTCATTCTTTCGGTCATTACCCATAGCTCATGACCATAGGTGAGGGTAGGGACAAAGATGGACCAATAGATCGAGAGCTTTGCTTTTTGGCTCAGTTCTTTCTTAGCCACGACGGACCGGTTAAGCGCCTGCAAAACTGTAGATGCCGCTCCGATTCGTCTATCCAACTCCCGATCTCGCCTACCCTCACTCGTGAACAAGACCCCGAAATACTTAAACTCCTCCACTTGAGGCAGTACGTCTTCCCCGACCCGAAGAGGGCAAACCACCCATTTCCGGGTGATAACCATGGTCTCAGATTGGAGGTGCTAATCCTCATCCCTGCCGCTTCGCACTCGGCTGTGAACCGCCCCAGTGCATGCTGGAGATCCCCAACAGATGAAGCCAACAGGATGACATCGTCTGCAAAAAGCGCGGCAATCCTGAGGCCACCACACTGGACACCCTCAACAACCTGGCTGCGCCTAGAAATCCTGTCCATAAATATTATAAACAGGACCGATGACAAAGGGCAGCCCTGGCGGAGCCCAACACACACCGGGAACACGTCCGACTTATTACCGGCAATGCGGACCAAGCTTCTGATCCGTTCATACAGGGACCGAATTGCCCACAACAGCGGACCCCGGACCCCATACTCTCGAAGCACCCCCCACAGAGCGCCTCGGGGAACCCGGTCGTAAGCCTTTTCCAAATCCACAAAACACATGTAGACTGGATAGGCAAACTCCCAGGCCCCCTCCAGTACCCTTGCAAGGGTATAAAGCTGGTCCAGTGTTCCACGGCCAGGACGAAAACCGCATTGTTCCTCCTGAATCCGAGATTCGACTATCGATCTCACCCTCCTCTCCAGTACCCCGGAATAGACTTTCCCAGGGAGGCTGAGAAGTGTGATCCCCCTGTATTTGGAACACACCCTCTGGTCCCCTTTCTTAAATAAGGGGACCACCACCCCGGTTGTCAGCTTCGGTGGGGAGTGCGAGCAAGGAAGCAGGCAGCGAAGCCAGGAAGTCCGGTAGAAGGTTTATTTTTAGAGGCAGAAGGACAGGTGCGGACATCGACGGACTATACAACGATGACAGATCTGGGGTACACTGACTTAGACACGGACTAAATACAAGACACAGGCTAAGGGTAACGAATGACAGGTAAGAGACAATCAGGGAATCACACGAGGTAACGAGGTGGGCGTGGCACACATCGGGAGCGGACGGAGCGGGGCGTGACAGAACCCCCCCCCAAAGGCGCGCACACCGGGCGCGCCAGAGAGGAGGCGACGGACGGGACGAAACCGGGGAACAGGACCTGAAAGACAAAACAGAACGTCAACCAAAACCAGGGAACAGGACGGAGACGCAAACCAAGAACAGGGACGAAAAGAAGGACAGGACCTGACAGAGGACAGGGAAGGCGGACAGACAGATCAAGAAGGGAGACACAGGGGGAACACCCACAGGCGACACGAAAGGGCCAGGAGTGCCAAAAGGAGGAACAAAGGGACCAGAAGGAGAGACAGGCGGGACCAAAGGAAAGGGAGGCAGAAACAGGGGAGCCCGAGGGAGCCCAGGCGGGCGACAGGCAGCGGCCGGAGGGGCCGCAGGCGGGAGGGAGAAGGGAGCTGAAGGGGACCACCCAGGGGCCAAGGGAATGGGACAAGGGAGTGACGAAGGGGACACGGAGGGAGCAGGAGGGAACACCGGCGGCGACCGCCGACCCCGAGCCGGAGGACCCGCAGGCAGCCACCGAGCCACAGCCAGGGGCCGAACGGGCGAGCCAGTCCCCGTCCCTTGCTGGAGACGGAGAGGCGGGGTCCTGGGGGGCGTCGGCCTTGCCGGGGTAACGGCGAGGGAGTCAGGGCCTCAGGTAGGGCCGCGGGCAGGACGGGAGAGGCGGCTTCAGGCAGGGCCGCGGGCAAGACGGGAGAGGCGGCCTCAGGCAGGGCCGCAGACAAGACGGGAGGGGCGGCCTCAGGCAGGGCCGCGGGCAGGACTGGAGGGGCGGCCTCAGGCAGGGCCGCGGGCATGACGGGAGAGGCGGCCTCAGGCAGGGCCGCGGGCATGAGTCCAGCAGGGGGCGCCTCGGTGGGCTTGGGTGCAGGCGGAGGCGGCACCGGGACCTCAGCTGCAGCTGCAGGCACCACCAGCACGTGGCCAACAGGGGGCGCCTCAGCAGGCACCACCAGCACGTGGCCAACAGGGGGCGCAACCGCGGCGTGCACCTCAGGCAGAGCGGAGGCAGCTGCAGGCGTGCGACCAGCAGGGGCCGCTTGGGCAGGCGCCTCGGGTGTCCGGTCAGCAGGGGGCGCCTTGGCGGGCGCCGCCAGCACGCGACCAGGAGGGAGCGCCACGGCGGGCGCCGCCATCACACGGCCAGCAGGGGGCGTAACCGTGGCCACCTCAGGCCGTTCAGGCGCCGGCAGGACAGGCAAAACAGGCAGTTCAAGAGCCGGCAGGACCGGCAGTTCAGGTGCCGGCAGGACGGGCGCCGCCATCACGCGGCCAGCAGGGGGCGCCGCCATCACGCAGCCTGCAGGGGGCACCTCGGCGGGTGCCGCAACCATTTGGCCAGCAGGGGGCGCCGCAGCAGGCGCCGCCAGCACGCGGCCAGCAGGGGGCACCGCGGCGGGTGCCGCAGCCAGAGTGGTGGCAGCTGCAGGGACTGCAGGCAGAACAGGCGGGTCAGGTGGTGCTGCTGGCATTGTGGCGGAAGCTGCAGCAGGCGGTGCCGCAGGCAGAGCGGCGGCAGCTGCAGCAGGCAGGGCAAGCGGGTCAGGCAGGACAGGCGGGTCCGCTGGCAAAGCGGCGGAAGCTGCAGCAGACTGTGCCGCGGGCAGAGCGGCAGAAGCTGCAGCAGGCAGGAAAGGCAGTGCCGCTGGTAAAGCGGCGGAAGCCGCAGCAGGCGGTGCCGCAGGCAGAGTGGCGGCAGCTGCAGCAGGGAGGACAGGCAGGACGGGCAGGTCAGGTGGGACAGGCGGGACAGGCGGGATGGGTGCCGCTGTCACGTGGTCAGCAGGGGGCACCTCGGCGGGCGCCACCAGCACGCGGCCAGCAGGGGGCGCCTCGGCGGGTGCCACCAGCACGCGGCCAGCAGGGGGCGCCTTGGTGGGCGCCACCAGCACGCGGCCAGCAGGGGGCGCCTCGGCGGGCGCGGCCTCCACGCGGCCGGCTACAGGGACTGCAGGCAAACCAGGCAGCGCAGTCACGGGCAGATCGCCGGTGGCAGCAGGCAGCGCAGCCGCGGGCAGATCGGCGGCGGCAGCAGGCAGCGCAGCCGCGGGCAGATCGGCGGCGGCAGCAGCAGCAGGCAACGTCGCGGGCAGAGCGGCGGCATCAGCAGCAGGCGGCGCCGCGGGCAGAGCGGCGGCATCAGCAGCCGGCGGTGCCGCGGGCAGAGCGGCGGCAGGCGGTGCCGCGGGCAGATCCGGAACACGCAGGTCCGGAGCCGGCAGGAAGGGTGCTGAGCGCGTGGGGGCCCTCCCTTTCCGGGCTTTGGGAACCCGGGGAACGCCGTCTCTTGCGGCGCGAATTCCGCCTTGCCCCAGACGCTCCGGCCGATAGTAAAAAGCCTCCATCGGAGGGGGCTGCTCCGGATGTGAGCTGGCCAGGCTCGTAGCGATGGTGTCATCAAAGGCGGGGAGGAGATAGCAGGCTCCCAGGAAGAGCGACGGAGTCTCCTCCTGCAGCTTCTCCCCTCGCTCGGCGAGCCGGCGTTGTAGCCGACGGAGGCATTTCCGGGCTTTGCCCAGAGGGTAGTCCTGCCCCGACGGGCGCTCCTTCCGGAGCAGGTCCCGGCCCCGGCTAGCCAGCTCCAGGGCTACCGGGTCCTCCTGTACCTCGGGCTGGGAATGCCAGTACACGAAGTCCTGCAGCAGTCCGAGCCGGTGGTGCTCGGACTGCTGCTTCGTGCTTTCCGAGAGATCTGTCATTCTGTCAGCTTCGGTGGGGAGTGCGAGCAAGGAAGCAGGCAGCGAAGCCAGGAAGTCCGGTAGAAGGTTTATTTTTAGAGGCAGAAGGACAGGTGCGGACATCGACGGACTATACAACGATGACAGATCTGGGGTACACTGACTTAGACACAGACTAAATACAAGACACAGGCTAAGGGTAACGAATCACAGGTAAGAGACAATCAGGGAATCACACGAGGTAACGAGGTGGGCGTGGCACACATCGGGAGCGGACGGAGCGGGGCGTGACACCGGTCTGCCAATCCAGTGGCACCGTCCCGGACCTCCACGCACTGTTGAGAAGGCATGTCAGCCACGACAGCCCCACAACATCCAGAGCCTTCAGGTACTCCGGGCAGATCTCGTCCACCCCCGGGGCCCGGCCACCACGGAGCTCTTTAACCACCCTGGCCACCTCAGCCCCAGTGATGTGCAAGCCCCCCCCAGCACCCTCGGGCTCTGTGCCCTCAGATGTCTCAAAGGCAGTGTGCGTAGATGTATCTGAGGTAGGGTTGAGGAGGTCCTCAAAGTACTCCTTCCACCTCCTGGTGATGTCCCCAGGTGAGGTCAACAGCACCCCCCCTCCCCACTATAAATAGTAGGAACCAGGAGCTGCTTCCCCCTCCTGATACTCCGGATAGTTTGCCAGAACCTTTTTGAGGACGACCGAAAGTCACTTTCCATGGCATCACCGAACTCCTCCCACGCCCGGGTTTTTGCATCTGCGACCGCCCGAGCTGTGTTCCGCCTGGCCCGCCGGTACCCATCAGCTGCCTCCGGAGACCCCCGGGCTAATAATTCCCGGTAAATACTGTTAATAAATACAGAGGCTCACAAATGCGTCACAATTCAGAAGTAAGCCTATTACAGTATTTGCTGTTAAATAATGTAACGCTCTCTAAAGTTCCATTACTGTGATGTTACTCAGAATTTAAACCTAATGGTAACTTAACTGATATGATTCCAGATGCAGTAATACTGCACAGCGTACTTGGCAGCAAGTCAGGATGAAATATAAAAACATCATGACAAGTGGTACGGCTATGTATTTATACTCATTATGAAATATTTGTGTGTAGCCTCCAGATAATAGTGTGTTTCTATGTGTCACAGCTAATAAGAAAAAGCTCTCTATAAAGGCAACGGGTGGAGGGCCACCTCCGGAAGCCTTCAGTCGTGCTGAAGAGTTGGCAGTAGCCAACAACGTAGGACGGCCCACCATGGAGGGGGTTGAGGGTTGGGAATGCAGTTGGAATTCTTCCGGAGGCACGAGTTAAAGCTCCAGCGAACAGGAGCCTCTGCCAGACGTTCCCAGCATACCCTCACTAGAGCTGGGCGGTATGACCAAAAATTTATATCACGGTATTTTTCAAAATGATATCGATGTCATGGTATTTGACGGTATTTTTTTTTTCCATGCATGATTTATTGTTCAGGAGGACTTGGGTGAGGACACTTTGTCGGCATTGTCTGACACGCACATCCAGGTAGATGCATTGCATCACATGTGTGATTCCCCCAGGATAATACAGTATAGCATGGCATTTAGACCTCTGCACAGATTCTGTGATTCTACTGTCCTTAAGTTGTAATTTGCATTCTCCCTTAGGAGGCGTTTCAGCAACCCCCTTCCCCTCCTGCGGCTTCCTCCACTCGGACCTCCCACACGGAAAGTGCACTTTTGCTTTGTCTTTGACTCTTCGGGTTCATAAGCTGCATGCGCACTGCTTCACCATTTCATGCGTTTTTTTTCCCCCCTGTGTAGGCTAGAACAGACAATGTGCGTTCCCTTTACAAGCGCATGCTCGAGCTGGACTGCAGGAGGAAACAACTCCAAATAAAGAAACTGAAGCTTGAAATTGAACAGCTCGAGCATGAAAAGAGGGTATTGCTATACATTCATCAGTATTTCACCTACATGTGTACCAAGGTTATTATCGTCAACGAAAATGAACGAAATAACGTAAACTAGAATTGAAAAAACATTTTCGTTAACTGAAATAAATAAAAACAACAATTTAAAGAAAAAACAATAACTAACTATAACTGTATTGTGCATTGACAAAACTAACTAAAACGTACTGAAATTATAGATGAAATGTCCCTCGTTTTCGTCTTTGTCAATTTATTTATGTCGATTTATTTTGCTCTAGCAGTTTTACATGAGCTGGCGGCACCGTACGGCATCTCTCTGTCCGTCACTTCTTGTTTACAGTCGGCTTTTGCTCACCGCGTTACCTGGAAAAATGGCGATGACAAAAGTTGGGAGAAGGCGGCAGAGTTCTATCTGGAATTTCTTTGACTATGACAGCGAGACAGAGCGGGTGCATTGTAGAAACAGGTGACAAAATATGTGGGATACTTCATAGGGAAAAACCCCCACAAATCTGAAAGTCCTCTTGAGAAGCTCGCATAAGACAGCTAATCGCGAGTACCTTGACCAAGTAGCCTCTCTGATTAGCTCCCCCGAAAGAGAAGCAACATCCCGGCCAGGTAGCACCGGGAAGGAGGAGACAACCATAATGGACTGCTTTCACTGACGACCAAACAGCTGCTGGTTAGTAAATACGCAGGAACACCACAAGACTTCATTTCCTTTTTGTTTACAATATTGGACGTATGGTTAACATAGAAAAGCAAAGCACATCAGCATCAAGCCCCCGGGGAAGACCCAGGACACGCTGGAGAGACTATATGTCTCGGCTGGCCTAGGAACGCCTCGGGATTTCCCCAGAGGAGCTGGAGGAAGTGGCTGGAGAGAGGGAAGTCTGGGTTTCCATGCTGAGACAATTCTGTTGTGCAATGGTTTTTGAGTTTGTTAATGTTTGAGCTCCCTGAGATTCCTGGCTGTCAAGAAATGTGACGTGTGCCTCGTGAATGGGTTTATATTCTTATGTTCATGTGTGTCTTTAGTCTATTGGCTATTTTGATTTGTACCAGGCACACTACCTGAAATGGTTTCCTTTGTTGAGTTTTATTACACAATACTTACTGATCTTTTTGAATCCTGCACCTGACAAATAACCCAAAGTATGAAAAAATGAAAACTAATACTAAAACTAATAAAAACTAAACTAAAACTAAGCATTTAGAAAAAATTTAAACTAACTAAAACTAGCAAACCTGCTCTAAAAACTAATTAAAACTAACTAAATTAGAGGGAAAAAAGGTCAAAACTAAATAAAACTAAACTATAATGAAAAATCCAAAACTATTATAACCTTGATGCATGTGTACCATGATTAATTTATCACTTTTACTTTGTAGGAAAAGGAGAGTGCCAACCAATAAAAAAATCTGACTTCAATGTGGTCATGGTCTGACTTAAAATTATTTTAATGAGTGAAACATTGGTTTGTGATTGCATCTCTCACTGCGCATTCTGTGGGGTGGTCGAGGGTCACAGGGTCAACAATGTCTGGAGGCATGGGCAGCGGAGTAGGGGTCTTTTCTTTCCTAATAGTTGCAATATTATGTTGCACCACACATGCTGACACCACCTGACAGGCCCTCTCTGGCCGTACTCCTAGGCCTTTGAGGCAAGTAAAACGTGCCTTTAGAATGCCAAATGTCATTTCTATCCTGACCCTTGTTAGGCATTGGGCAGCATTGAATTGCATTTGGGGCCTTGTTAGAGTGTCAGGATAAGGAGTTACCAAGTGCTTCAGGCATGGGTATCCCCGGTCCCCCAGCAACAGGCCATCAAAGGGCCCTTTGAAGAAATTGAGAGCAACTGTCACACGCAAGTTTGTGCAACAAAATCTGTAGAATACTGATTCCCTTACCTTCTTCAAATCTTTGAGAGAGAATGGACTCCCTGAAAATGCGAGAGTCATGTACTGAGCCTGGCCACCGCGTCCAGGCTTGTGACCATTAACTGGTGATCACATATCATCTAAGGATTGAAAGCCATTCCAAAGCTTATTCTGCTATTCTAACGTCATGTTCATATGACACATAATAGAAGTTGAGCCAGTGTTTCACAAGCAAACGATGTACAGCAGGACTAAACATAGGCATATGTGTAGTGAGGAAACAACTATAGGACCTGTCTAACTTTTCCTTAAAGAGAAATACAGTGATACCTCGGTATGCATCCTTAGTATGTTCCATATCCTTGGACTTATACCTAACAGGATGTATTCCGAGGTAGCACTGTACTATCAAAATAGTGCATCAGTCATGACAAATGTACGTTAGAGAAGAAGCCAACAAATTCCAAATCACCACCTTATGTGAGGAGAAGGTGAACCTAAGGTACACTTGTAGTCACTAGCCCATATATCAGATCTAAAAGCATATTATGAGAAAAATACCTGTACATTGATGCTGTGAATAGACTTGCGATTCACATAATCGCCCTCGTGCTCTCCCAGGGGTGCACTGATTGGGATGTGTGTGCAATCGATGATGCCTATGACCCTTGGGAATCCTATGAGAAATTGTGTCAGCAAAAGCAATTTCTCTATGACAATAGAATAATTTCATACTGCGATTTACCTGCGATTGCATGAAACCCTTCTTTATTCCGCAGAGCACTTAAATGACCAGGGAAAACCACAAATGCATCCAACAGTTTAGATAGAGCAAGCACCACTTTGCTAACCGCACGACAAACAGTATTCTTGCTCAGATGTTCAGCATCACCGATGGAATACATAAACTGGCCACTGGCAAAATATCGCAGTGCGAGCAATACTGTATGCTCGATTGTGAGGGCATTGCTGCGGCGAGTGGAATTAGAGACCTCTGGACCGAGCAACTGGCAAAGGTAACGAATTCCCTCAGATGAAAATCTGTACCTTTCATGGAGAATATCGTCTGGGTATGCCAGCGGATTCTGGCGATCTCTAAAAACCCTCGCCCTGCGGAGAGAGCCCCTCACGATTCGCGCGCCAATGTCGTACGGATCATCCAGGTACGCCGGCATTGTCTTCGGGGAAATTGTAGTGGGAGGGGCGGTGCTCATATAGGGCTGGCTTACGCGGAAACCTCGACTTAACCAAGAACAAAAACTGCTCCGAGCAGTTTTGAGGCTTAGCGTAAATTGCCATAGCAACATGTCTCGACTAAAACCTACCCACCTTTCGTAGTATGGGATAATCGTGAAGTTACACCACACATCATCAAGTTACTCGCAAAGTTACCCCAATAAGCCAGTAAACCCGCTTCGTAGTACAGGCCACTGGTGCGGAGAGGTTTTCCGTGCATGTCCTAAAGGGAGGAGGCCCCGGGGCAGGCCCAGGACTCGCTGGAGGGATTATATCTCTCGGCTGGCCTGGGAACGCCTCGGTGTGCCCCCCGAGGAGCTGGTGGAGGTAGCTGGGGAGAGGGAGGTCTGGGTGCCTCTCCAGAAGCTGCTACCCCCGCGATGTTGTTTACAGTCAAGCCATCAACATACAATAAAATTTAAACATGACTGTTATTGTGAAAAAGATATATAAAATAAGTAATGTTTTGTAACAAAATCAATTATTAAATAACCAATTTACAGTAACTGCTCTATGTAAAAAAAAAAAAAAAAAACATCTGCAATTTAAAGCAAACTTACATTAATGAATGGACACTAAACAAAAGTACCAAATGTGTTTGTCCTGGTATCACTGGGTCCCACAAACTCTTGGCTTATGTTGTTTATGTTAAGGTTGTTGAGCTTGTCTTTGTGCACATTGCAGGCTAACAGATTGTTACGTCTGTCTTAGCCCATAGTAGCCCTTAGCCACGTCTTTAGTCTCCGCAATGCACTGAAGCTCCTCTCAGCTTCACATGAGGACACTGGAACCACCAACAAAATTCTGACAAGGACCTCAACTTGGTCAAACAGCCCACGCACCTCCACTGGCATTCCCCTTAGGACTTCTGCTGCCTCTCTACTGCTGCTATAGGAGAATTTCTGGTGAAAGAGAGGCAACTGTACTGCAAGAGTACCTCTGTGCAACTCAGGGTACTTATCTACTGAATCAGTTAACAATCCAGTCAAAAGGACATTCTCTAAGCTTTGCAGAGACTTTAGACTGTCTTGGTTGAAACGGTCACCAAACTGAACCACCACACAATCCAATACTTTGAAGAATTCTGCCCTGTAATGGTCCACTGCTTTGCCAGCAAAACACCTTGAATTTGCTGTCTCAATAGGGTCAAGTAATTCGATGGAGTTTACCAAAGATGTAGCTTTCTCGTACAATTCAAGATAGCTCTTGTCATTTCTCTTTCCCTGAAGGTAGGATCATACACAATCTACTGCATCCTGCATACCAGAGACAGTCTGGGTCTTCTTCTGCAGTGAACTGTACTTTCCTGCCATGTTGGAGGCACCATCATAACTTTACCCACTGTAATGACCAGCGCCGAGGCGGGGCTACAGTGTCGTCATCTCGCCGCACGCGAGGAGAGCGAGCGATCGATCCGGATTTCTGCTGGTGCGCATACAGTTCTTTTTGTCGGCTTCTCGTACAATTATATAATCTTTCCTTTCTCTTACCGCTGCAGAACCCAGTCAGTTTCCTGCCTTCATTAAAACTACAGCTGTCTAACCCATCTGATCTGGACAGTGTGTTTATTTCCCTTTTTTTTGTGAATCGTGGAGGAACTCATCTCTACAAATGGCGCCCGAATTGTGTCTGAATTACCTCGGAGTTATGCTGTAGTTAGCTGCAAGTAGGACGAGGCAGAACTGTTATATATGTTCAGTGGGATTTAGTACGGTGGACAGTGATCTCGCCAAAGCTTGTACTGCTTCAAATGTCTGACCCCAGGAGTGACTACCCATAATTGTCCAAATTGCAAACAAGGGAAAAGTGTGACTAAAACAGAGACGAGACACGAAACTACTCATGAACTGCGAAGAACCCCAGTGGGTAATACAGATTATGACAGAACAGTGGCCCAGACGACATCAGGGTTCCGTCCACGTAAGTATCAGTCACTCGACCGCAGCAATGTAAAAGACCCTAATCTGTCCAGTGGCAAAAACCTTTCTGACGCCAACCCCTCAGTCAACCTTGTGCAGCACAGACCTAGCCAGATAGGTCAATCCATTAGGACACAAGTGATATTCGAAGATACTGTACTGGAGGCAATTATGGATTCAGGTGCCAACATTTCGGCTGTACACCCTTCAACCTTGGTGAACTGCGGTATATCAGAGGATAGAGTTAGACCATTGGATTTTAACCCAGTAGAGCTCGCGGTCGCAAAACACTGCTTGCCATCTGGCCTGGTCTGGCTCAGGATCCGACTGCTGGGTCAGCTGTTCAGTCACCGACTAGCCGTCATCCCAGACTTGTCCTGCCCTATCTTGTTAGGGACTGACTTTATGATACCAGCCGATATTCACATGCACCCTGCCACAGGAAGGGTATGGCTAGGAGATAACAGTATGTCTGCTCCAGAACTGTCTCATAAAGAACTAAAAGACTTACAGTAGATGGTCATATTACATTTCTGAGTCACGACGAACTAAAAGCAAACATTAGCGACAAAGTGAAGGGAGCTGCCCTAACTGAATCAGAGAAAGTGGATCTCTTGAGATCTTTAGAGAAGTTTTCTCACCTATTTAATGGTAAACTGGGCCGCACTTCCCTGGTTGAGCATGTGGTGGACATGAGCCAGACAAAACCTGTGTGCCTACCACCCTATCGCACTTCTCCTGAGAAGAGGAGAATAATTGAGGAACAGGTCTCAATGATGCTGGCTGATGATATTATTGAGCCGGCTAATGGACCGTGGGCATCCCCTGTTGTTATCGTGGATAAGCCCAGGCCCGAAAGCAAGGAGCCTCGCTTTTGTTTAGACTATAGAAGGGTCAACAAAACCACGGTTAAGGATTCATACCCACTTCCTAGGGTGGATGAATCGCTGGACTTTCTTACCAGGGGGAAATACATATCAACACTAGACCTTGCTCGGGGATACTGGCTGGTGTCGATGGACCCAGATTCTTGTCCTAAAACTGCTTTCATATGCCACATGGGCTTATACCAATTTAAGGTGATGCCATTTGGCCTGTCAAATGCTCCAGCGACTTTCCAGAGGCTAATGAACTCGGTACTAGCCGGTCTAACCCACAAATGTTGCATGGTTTACTTGACATTGTCGTGGCCTCGCCTACCTTCCCACAGCACCTGGAGGACCTTGACAAAGTTTTTACAAGACTAGAGGATACTGGGCTGACCCTGAAATTTTCTAAATGCCATTTCTGCAAACCTTCTCTTAGGTACTTAGGTTACGTTATCATGCAGGAAGGCCTAACCCCAGACGAGGACAAGGTCAAGGCCATCAAGGAATTCCCAAGACCCCATACTAGTAAGCAGGTTAAACAGTTCCTTGGCATGTCTGGCTATTACCGTAGGTTTGTCAAAGGATATGCAGAGATGGCGGAACCGCTGATTGCACTGACGAGCGAGGGGCCCCATTTACTTGGACGGAAGACTGTCAACGGGCACTGGATGACCTTAAGTCAAAGCTGTGTACAGCCCCAGTGCTGGTTCTCCCGAACTTCGAAAAACCATTTACCATCCATACCGATGTTTGCGATGTTAGCCTATGCCAACTTGCATATTGCATAGCATATGCAAGTTGCACATTGTCAAAGTCAGAACACCCATACACCACGTAAAGCAGACATTGGCAGATTAAGCCTCAACAACACATCAGTAACCATTTTGGCAATGCCTTGGCCTGTTGTCTCTGATAAACCGTACAACCCAATAAACTCCTCGTGTGGCATAAGGTCATGGTCCACATAGCGCAGACAGACACTTTCCTGCTCAATACCAGAAATATCCTGGGTGCCATCAACTATTACAGAAAACTGAACAAGGGCTGGAGACCTAATCTCACTTGCAATCCCTCAGATTATTGTATTGGCCATAATGTTCAGGATTTCATTCTGCGATTTAGGGCTTACATATGCAGTGGCACGATCTGTTAACCATTTCAAGAAAGCTGGATCATCCTCTTCTGCCCTAAGTTTTATGAGCTGATACAGATTCTCACTTTCTTCAGTATGGCCTCTTAAAGATTGTCCTTGCCTTGCTACATGCCGCACAGAGCTAACAATTTTCCTCAAGCAATGTCTTGCCACCTCCTGCTGTTTACGCCATGCACTAGATAACTGGGCGCTGATTGGGTTTGGCTGACGTGCAGTGACAGTCACATAATGTTGGTGGGCTTGAAGGTCTGGTGTGATATAAATTTTTCAATGCCTTTCCTCCAATTTCTAAAGCCTGTACTAACGAAAGCAGCATCAGGTCTATGACCTAAAGAGGACTGGTTTGAAACACCTTTGCTGCAGTAAAAACTGATGGACTATAATGTAGCCATGGAAAGCCTTGATACCATTTCTCTTGAAATGTCAATGACTTATTTGAAAGTATTTGTTTTTTGATACACTGGGGAGGTGGTTGGTATGGCTTTGTGCAGGCACTGAGATCTAAACTGAAAACTGTGCTTCCTGTGCTGGTGCTGGCAATATCATCTCTTTGTTCTGCTGTCTCCGGCTCCCTCCCTGGTTCTGAATCTGCCCCTTCCTCTACTCTCACTGTCTCAGAACAGACTCCTGAAGCAGAAAAAATGCAGGAAAAGATGTTTTCCATACTCATAATAACTAACTTGTTTACATTACACTTGTTAAATTGACAGATCATACTGTAAATTGGTGAGCCTGTGATGTTCATCTGCTGAACAGCCACAACTCCGAAAACATTAAAGAAATTGTTCACCCAAAAAAAAAAATTCTGTCATTATCCCTGTAGGAATTATTAGCTCAAATAAATTTTAATATTCTCCACCAATATGTTTGAATTAATTAAAGTTTAATTAATTATTATTTAATGCCGATTATTAATCAATTGTTATGCCGAATGGTCGGCTCCTCCAAACTCGATTGTGGTATCCCCGTGAGTCTGTTAATGTGAGACTTAAATGGGATTCACTAATTACCAGTATCACTTAGTAACCTAGGTTAGAAGGCTCTGTCCACCGAGCTGCATCACCAGGTAATGTAAACAATTGGTAGCGAAGGCCCCCTCACGGCCGATGAGAGAGAGTCTCGCGACGTTCCAGGCGAGTTTGAGGTTCAGAGCGTGTAGCAAGATCGCACAAAGGCAGGAAATTATTATGAGACACTCAATGACGGAGGCTAAAGTTGTGTAAAAGACATGCATTTATTCCTAGCTAACACTACAACTAACATAAGACAGACATTACACCTAACACAACAACAAACACGAAATAACGGAATAAAACAAACAATGTAATTATGAAAATGCAATGACCGGATTTAAATGAGTAACCTTAAATGGGAAATACTGTTCTGCAAAGCAAGCACAGTTTGTGGAAACACGACCCTAAAGTCTTATAGCAGGTTAACAGAACAGCTTAAGTTGTTAGAATGAAAGGAAGTTGGTTTACTTGGTTGAAGAGTGGGGGGGGGTCTTGGCAGTTGCAGAGCTGCTGAGCCGATGGCACTCAGGAAGGCGCGGCGTTTGAAGCAGTGGAGTGGAGCCCCTTTGGATTCTCTCTCCTGGTGAAGCTTTGTCTTGGGTGCTGTTCTCTGTTCAGCTGGGCCTTCACCGGAGGGTTTCTGGTGGGCTTCTCGTCTCCCGGGATGATGGTCTACGGCTGCTGGTTGTTCTCTGCGCTGCTTTGTTCTGAGGTCCAGGTTTTTATGGTCTAAAGTTCATGAATAGGGATGACCAGGAATTCGAATCCTGGCCCAATGGCTGGCCATCCATTTGGCGGGCTTTCGGAAGGGGGTCTGTATCAGTCCTTTTGGGATTTATGGCCCGCCTGATTCTACCTTTACTGATGAATTTGGTGTGGCTTATGCCAATTCATCTTCTCCAGAATGGATAAAATACACCTTAATTCAGTTCTTTTAACATAGCATGGTAGAAACAAAGAAACTTGGTAACCGTCCACCAAGATCAGATAAGGACCACAAAGGAATGTTGGAAGAGAAGGGGGGGTTTTAACAAAGAAGACTCTAGTTAGGACACATTAGTTACATTCACTTTCCAGATTCTTCTGGTATACCATGAGAACATATATACAATGGTAGCTGTACCAATCTATTTATTTAAATTTATATGTGTTCAAGTGAAAAGGGGTGAAATAGGTGATACTCCGTGAACATGGTTATAAGGGTGGCACACAAAACACTGAGATTGTCTAAGGACACATACAAACATAACCTATCTGTATATTGAGACTAGTAGTTGTGAGTAAATCAATATACAGGGTATACAAAAGCCAAACTTAAATGAAATTTCCTTTAGGGTGTTTGTCTGTTGGGTGAGTGAAATGTAAGGCGGAATGTATGGGGAGGGGGTTGTGTGCCAAGTCGAGGGACCCCTGTCCGTGAAGTCCACTCTGCTTGTCTGTAGGTCCCTAAATCTTTGGGCAATAAAAGTTGGAGTGCTAGCCTCCCTTGATATCTGTGTGTGTGTGTTTATGTGTGTAACCCCCCTTTGGTGCCTTTGTTGGTTCGGATTCGGTAAGCCACAGGTGACAGTTTGTCCACGATCTCATGTGGTCCTGACCAGCGTGGTAGAAGCTTCCTGGAAAGTCTTTGTGCTGAGTTTGGTTGCACAAACCTATAGTACCAGATTTTGTCTCCCACTTGGAGTTCATCTTGTGAGGTTTTCTGGTCATAGTAGGCTTTCCTGCCCTCTGCGGTTCTTTGCAGGTTTTGTTGGGCGAATGCAAAGGAAGCTCTCAAATGCTGGTGCAGGCTGTCCAGATATTGTTGTGTGGTGTAGGCTGTGATGAGATTGTTGTCACCAGGTTGGTAGAGCAGGTGGAGAGGGAGTGTCATTTGTCGTCCTGTCATCAGTTCGAAGGGGGACACTCCTGTGGACTTGTGGGGTGTGGCTCTGATTGCCATGAGCACCAGAGGCAATTTCACATCCCAATCTTTCTGATTGGATGCCACATATTTCTTGAGCATACCGACGACGGTTCGGTTGGTCCGTTCTACTTGGCCGGATGCCATAGGATGGTGGCTGATGTGGAACTGGGCTTTGATCCCCAACAGTTTCCAGATGTCCTGCATCACTTCGGCTGTGAAGTGGGTGCCTCGGTCTGAGTTGACTTTCAGTGGGAGGCCAAACCTGGAGAACATATGGTTCGTGAGCAGATATGCCGTTGTCTGGGCTGTGTCGTTGGGTGCCGGGAGGCATTCTACCCACTTAGTGAACTGACAGGTGACTGTGAGGAAGTATTTGTTTCCGCGAGCTGATCTCGTCAGGGGTCCTACCCAGTCAATCTGTAGATCTGACCATGGGAAATTGATACCCCGTCGCTGCAGAGGTGCCTTGTGGTTTGGGTTTGCTGGTTGAAATTGGCAGCAGACCAGACATCCTTTCACATATTCTGTTACATCCTGTCGCATGTTAGGCCAGTAGGCTACTTGACTAAGTGCCTCGTAGGTTGTTTTGGCATTGCGGTGTCCTGCACAGGGTGCGTCGTGGGCGTACAGTAGCATGACCCCCCTTTGTGCCTGAGGGACCACGAGCCGCGGCGAAGTGTGGGCATCAGGGACATGAAGAAGTACGCCCTTGGTAAGACGAAGAGACGGTAAGATCGTTGTCAGGTGACGGAGTTCAGGAAGGGAGTCTCGGTCAGTTGCGGAGATCGAATTGGCAGAGGGGTCGCGGAGGTGATCACAGACCTTGCCGAGCGCAGCATCAGTGGATTGGAGGGAGATGATGTCCGAGTCGGAAAGCTGAGGGGAAAGTCCCAGCAATGAGGCCGCTGGCTGCGAGGCAGACGCTCGGCTGTGGCTGCGGGTGATGACCTGGACAGCATGGGTGGGTGGGGGGGAACGAAACTCCCACGGGTCACCGTGTAGTGCCCCTGCTTTTGCGAGTGTGTCTGTGCGGTCATTGTATGTCTTGTCAAGTCCCGGGAGTCTGGAATGACCGCGAACCTTCTTCCAGTAAATATGCATGTTTTGTGCAGTAATGAGAACATCACATGCCTGCAGGAGGTCTTGATGTTTCACAGGCTTGTTTCCTGAAGTTTTAAAGCCATTTTGTTTCCAGTGAGGGAGATGGCACATGAAGCTGAGACGTGTGTAGTTGGAGTCTGTGCAGAGCAGTAGGTCTTGTACGCCATGTTCGGAGGCCACCTCCAAGGCAATTAAGACTGCTGCTAGCTCTGCGTACTGTGACGTGTGGGGACCAAGCTTGAACTGCTGTGGTGGGACGGGGTCGTCGTTGAGCCACAGAATGCCGGCTCCAGCTTTCAGGGTCCCCTGTTGGTTGAATGCGCACCCATCCACATAAACGGTGGTCATGTCTTGACAGATGTTCTCATCAAAGTAGTGGTGTTGAGAGGGTTCCATTGGGGTCGACGTGTCCAGAATGCTGGGTGTTGGTGGTCCTTCCTGAGAACAGCTTTGGCAGGTGGCATGTCCCATGGCCAGGGGTAGCTTGTGGTTTTGGGCATACCGGATTTCGATGTCACGGCCTTGGAGTGCCATCAGCCAGGTGGCTATCCGTGCATTGGTGACCATGCCATCCCTGATGCGCTGGCTGTTCAAGAATGTGACAGGTTGATGGTTTGTTTCTATGACTGTCTTCTGCCCTCCAATGTAGTTGGAGAAATGCTTTATTGCCCAGACAGTGCAGAGCAGTGCTTTCTCACAATCAGAGTACTTGCGCTCTGGTGCCAGAAGGGTTTTGCTGGCATATGTGACCACGCATTTATCTTGGTCGTAGGTTTGATACAGCCCAGCACTAAGGCAGTGGTCTGAAAAGCCCGCTTCCAAATAGAACTCCTTGTCTGGGTTAGGGTAAGCTAGGCAAGGGGCTGAGCACAATAGTCGCTTCAGCTCTTTCATGCTGTTTTCCTGTTCCGTGGACCACCGGAATGGAGCATCCTTCTTCAAGAGTATAGTTAGCGGTCTGGCAACATCGGCGTAGTTTTCCATGAACTGCCGAGAGTAGTTACAGACGCCGAGGAAACTACGCAACTCTGTCAGGTTCGATGGTGCCTTAATGGTCTGGATGGCTTGGGTACGGCTGTATTGGGGTTCGATACCATTTGGACCAACCAGTAGACCCACGTAGTTGACTCTGGTTTTACACCACTGGCCTTTGTGGAGGGCGATTTTGGCACCAGCCTTTGCTAGTTGTTCCAGAACATGGTCGATTTCAGCTAGATGTTCTTCCATTGTGGTGCTTCTGATGAGGATGTCATCGACGTAGATGAGGTTCCCTCGAGCACGGGCATCAGGGCATGCTTTGTTCAGGAAGATGTTGAATTCAGCCGGTGAATTAGCGTATCCAAAAGGGCAGCGGTTGAAAGTGTATCGTTTGTTGGCAAAAGTGAAGGCTAACTTATGTTGGTCCTCGGGGTGGACTGGGATAGTCCAGAATCCTGAAGCCACATCCATGGTTGAGAAGACTTTGGCGCCTCTGACTTTAGGCAGTTCCTGGTCCAGTTGCGTCATGGGCCAACGGGACCGGGGAACTTGTTGGTTTATTTTGCGGTAGTCAATGGTGGGCCGCCATTTTCCATTTGGCTTAAGAACTGGCCAGATGGGAGCCGAGTAAGTGCTATTGCACGGTCGGATGATCCATTTTTCCAGCATGGAGTCAATGATGTCCTGTATGGGTTCATACGATGCAATGGGTATCTTGTATTGCTTTACAAAGGTTGGTGGGGCCCCCGGCCGGGTGGGGATGCGGACCATGTGGATGTCCGTCAGTCCACAATCCAGGGAGTCTTTGGCAAAGAAATCCTTGTACTTGTAAATGACTTGACAAAGGTTTTGTCGATCTTCCTCATTGTCGATAGCATCGGCGTCTGCAAGGATTTGTTGCACTTCCATGTCAAAACCGGAGTAGGGTTCCCCGAGTCCACTTGCGCAGGCCCCTCCTGGAATCGGCATGCTAGGTGATTGTACTACGTCTGGCTGGGTGGTTATGGCATGGATTGTGAGATGTTGATCACCAGCAAGCTCAATGCGACACACAGCCTCTTTTGTCACCGGCACTGAGGAGACAATGGCGATAGCTTGAGTCGGTACTGTAAACAGACGGTCCCTGTCCAGTTGGGCCGGCAGCAAATTGGTGGGGATCTGGCCGATCACTGGGAGAGTCAAGTCAAAGTCGTGGAATTGTTGGCTGATGAGCCATCCCACCGTAGTCCTCTTGGGTATGGTGATGTCGGCTGCTGTGCAGTTATTGAACAGCACGTATGCCGTCCTGGATGTGACGTCCAGCAGCGGTGTGGCTTCCAGCGTTAACCCCATTTCCGTGGCTTGTGTGGATGGCTGGAAAAAGGCCAGGGAATGGTTTAACGTCTGGCCCCTTTTCATGGTTATGCGAATCGAGATGCTCTTTGTGTAGGCGGGGAGTGTCGTGGTGTGTTCAGTGGTCATGGCACATGCTTCTGGGATGGTTTGTCCCGAACAGAGGTTGTCTAGGGTCACTTCAGGTGGGGGTGCTTGTCCCCTGAAGAAGGTCCGAAGGACGTTGTTGATTGTGTCCACTTGAACGGCTAACCTGACCAGGAGGTCTGCACCGAGGTACACTGAATGTGGGAGGTCTGGGACGACCATGAAGCAGTGTTTCAGGGCTCGCTTGTTCCAGACAAGGTCCAGGGCGCATACGCCAGTGGCTGTAGTGGTGGACTCCGGGTCCATGCTCAGTGGGAACCTTGAGGTTTTGCTGACATGAGGCACGGGAGGGTCACTACTCTTCAGCTCATCGTACAGCTTCTGGTTGATGGCTGATTTTTCCACCCCCATGGTCATCACCACATCGGTGACTTCCATGCCTTGGAGCCGAATGCCTTTCCTGATCTTGGGACGGAAGGATCCCGGGGTAGGGTTCAGCCCGCACAGGAAGGAGGCATGATGCTGGCATGGGTCTCTTGTGTCACGACAGTGATCTCCAGTTGGGTATACTCCATGGCGTGGAGTAAGGTCTGAGGAGACAGCCAGGGTTTGACATTCCTGTGTGGCGGCGTCAGGTGTCCCCAGTGGCAGCGGTTCTCTGACTTGAGCCCACATTTTCAACTGCTGGAAATCCAATAACGGCTGAAACCGGTTCAGCAAGTCTTTCCCAATGAGGAGAGGAATGGACTCAAGTTGGGAAATGTATACAGGGTGCATGAGATCCATGGGGCCGACAGACAAACTGAGGGGGATCATGTGATCCATCCTGGTGCCCACAGCTGAATACGCCTGCACGTCCAAAGAGCATTTCCTCGGCTGGAGGGTTTTGTTCTTCTGGGCGGCTAGGTGCTGCACCTGGTAGAAGAGACTGGCTGACATGAGGGTGATGTCTGCTGCAGTGTCGATAAGGGCCTCGAGGGTGAGAACATCTTCCAGGGTGATGGAGAGGTAGAATTTCTTGGCTACCCCCCTTTCCATCAGGTCACCCAGAAGCTGTGGCACAAGGGCCTGGTCAGGAATTGGTGAGGCATCACCCCAATAGGGTTGGTGCTCTTCTGAGTCACAGCTTACAACCAGGACAGCGCTGTCAGGCACTGGTGGGGGCTCATCTCCTTGATCAAGCTCTGTGTTGGTGATGGCGACATCAGGTGCTCTTGCCAGGCCTGAGTCAGCCGCTCTTTCTGGTTGAGGTGGGACTTCTTCCGTTATCCCAATACCTCTGGTAGGGAAGGCCGATGGCTGTTGAGCGTCATTTGGGGCTGACATCTGAGGGAGTTTGTGGGCATTGTCTGGCGTGGGTTCAGGTGAGGGTTGTGGGGTCCTGCGTGATTTGTGCTTTCGTCCTAGTCATTTTGGATCTTTCTTCCGAAAGTCTCCTGGGTGCTTAAGGGGATGCTGAGCACAAAAATCACGCAGTAACTGTAGTAGATTCGACTCCTCTTCTTCCTTGGTTCGTCCAGACCTCGAGTCGGGATCGTGACCTCTCCTTCGGTCTTGCCAGTTCCGTGGTGGATTCCGTCGGGAACTTGGGGGAGAGCTTGGCTTAGGGAACCGGTTTCCCTGTCGGTCTCCCCGTTTGTTCCATGGCTCCATTGGTCTTGATTTCCCTTTGTTAAGAGAATGTTGTGTCTCCCACCGGTCCGGCTGAGTCTTTGACTGCTGCGGGGGCGCACCAGGGTAACGCTCACTGTGGCTTGCTGTTCTCCAACCTCGGTCATGGATTGGTGGCTGATGAGGAGGGTGGCCACCTTCCAACGCTAGGTTGGGATCTGTAGTGCCAAGGTTCAGCACTGCTGGAGCCTTGGTTGCCTTCTCAGCTGCTGCTCTTTGTTTGTGGTACGCCTTAATCGCCAGGTCTCGCAGTTGTTGACTTGTCATGGTGCGGGGACAAGCCATGAGCCCCAGGTAGTGGTTAATGGTTGGGTGGAGGTTCCGAAGGAAGAGAGCCTTGAAGTTCGCATCTTCTTCCATGTCTGGCTCATTTCTGGACCCAAAATATGCCCGACGAAGGCGATTGTAGTAGGCTTGGGGAGCTTCTTGTCTGTTCTGTTTAACATCGAAGGCGACAGTGATACCTTGTTCTGACTCAGGATCAGCAAACTCCCGAGTCAGTGCTTCGTGTAGCAGCGTGGCGTCGGCTTTGATTCGACTAGGTTGTCGATCCAAGAAGCTGCGGACTTCCAGGCTAGATGTGATCCTGATGAGGTAGACTCTGTCCTCATTGGTCACATTGTCCAGTCTTTGGAGGTGGAAGTCAATGTCTTGGAGGTAGGCATGAATGTCGTGGCCTCCTCTGGGATTCGGGGTAAACGTGTTGATATTCCGAGCTACTTTATCAAGCTCCTTTGTGGTAGCCCGGTGCTGATGTAACGTTCGCTTTGGTAGGCCTGTTCCATCCGTGGTGTCTTCTCCGAGAGAGACCTTCTGGGTTCTTGGTTCTTCAAGGTCTGATGAGGGGCAGGGAGTTACTTCGTCCCGATGAGAGATCCCCGTGTGCCTTGGGAGTGACCGCACTGTTGGAGATGACGTCGGTCCCCTCGCTGATTCGTAGGGTGCCTCGAATTCCGACTTCACCTCATATGCTTGCTTCAATTCCTGTCTCACCCGGTCAATCTCTTCTGCGTCTGCCCAATGTTTCATTCTGGCATCGGTGAGCTGTTCCTGGGAGCTGATCAGTTGGTGATTCAGCTTGTGCAGACGTCTCTGTGCCTCGTCCAGATGGTTTTCCAGGGCCTGGATCCGACCATCCTTTTTCTTGAGCTCCGCGTGGGCTCTGTCTAGCAGGGTGTCGGCCTGGTCCAGTCTGGCTTCGAGGTTTTCTCTGGTGGCTCTGGCTTGCTGTTTCTGCTGGTCAGCTTCAGCTCTGAGCTCTTCCAGGGCATGCTGAAGCTTTTTGCTGGTGCGAGGCATTTTACCTTCTTCTGTCTCCTCCTCCTCATCTGGTGGAAAGCTTCTCTTTTGGAGTTCTTGCTTCAGGTTCCCAATGTGATGTTGGGCCTGGGCGGCATCTCTCTGTGCCTCTGCCAGATGGTTTTCCAGGGCCTGGATCCGACCATCCTTGTTCTTGAGCTCTGCGTGGGCTCTGTCCAGCAGGGTGTCGGCCTGGTCCAGTCTGGCTTCAAGGTTTTCTCTGGTGGCTCTGGCTTGCTGTTTTTGCTGGTCAGCTTCAGCTCTGAGCTCTTCCAGGGCGTGTTGAAGCTTTTTGCTGGTGTGAGGCATTTCGCCTTCCGTCTCCTCCTCCTCCTCATGGGGTGGAGAGCTTCTCTTTTGGAGTTCTTGCTCCAGATTCCCAATGTGATGCTGGGCCTGGGCGGCATCTCTCTGTGCCTCTGCCAGTAGTTGTTGGGTGTTTTCCTCCTGCTGCTTGAGTGATTGCACTCTTTGTTTGAGGCCGGACGTTTCCTCTTCGCTAATCTGCAGCCTGGCTAGGAGTTTGTGTGCGAGGGAGCCGAGTATTTTGGTTAGCTCCTTACTCCCGCATTTCTGAGTGGGTGGTGTGGCCATCAGTTCGGCGATGTCCTCCTCAAGCTGGTCAGCTCCTTTGGACCGTGTGAGATCGGCCTGACTGGGCAGGAAGTCAGAAGTCACAACATCCAGCCAGGTACCCAAATCCTTCCATTGGTCAAGGGGGCTTTCTCTGTGGGTCATCGTGACTCGGTCAACTGGAGGGTGATCGCAGAAATCTGTTATACTCAGGCTGGGTCTTGCCAAGGTGGGAGGCCTAACACCTAAATCTGGGCGAACAAATTAAACCAACAAAATAAAATAAAGTAGAACTGGGGCCTGTCAATGGGTAACTGGACGGGTGTAGTGAACCACGGGAATAGTTACCCACGACATAATAAACAAAGCAAAATTGTTCCCTGGGAGAAGTTGTTGCAGGTTAGAACAGTGTGAGTTACTCTAGGGACTGAGAGATGCCCTAGTGAGGGGGAAAGGATAAAGCCTTATCCTGGAAATTGCAGATCTGTGGCTATTGACAGTGTCAGAAGACCACAGGAGAAGTTGGGAACAGGAAATGAGAAATAACAGCTTCAAACCAATGGGACTGCATTCAAACGTAGCTTGCTGTTGCAGATCAGATTACCCCTGGGTTGGGCTCTGTTGTACAACTCCGCTTTGACCAGACGGGGGACCACTAGCAGGTTCTGCTTTATTTGTCCCTATATGAGGTGTTGCGGTGTTAAGCTAGTCATGCAGTTAGAGAGGCTTGAACGCTGTCAGGTGTCCCTCCTGAGTAGGGCACGTCCCACAAGCTCAATCCCAGCCAAGCAGGCCCAAGTCCAGCTCCCACTCCCCCGATCCCCAGCAATGTCAACTTGGAAGGGGGTGTTCTGTACGCACAACTGAAACAACCCAGGTGGGGCTCAGCTTATCGGGCGCACTTTTGGCCCTGACTCAAACAAGAGACGGCGCAACGGCACTCGGGTGTCACCCAACCGATTGAGAGTCCAAGCTAGGGCTGTTCTCCTGAACTTCGCCCTAGACGAGATCCTGCTCAAACTTGTAATGACCTCCCGAGATACCTGCCAACCTTGCCCTTAATGAGTCAGCGGGTGCAGCCCAGCTGGCGCGCTTTTGGGCGTCCAATTGCTGAGAACTTCCTTTCGGTTCTGACAAACTGTACGATCGTAAGCAGTGACAGCAGAGCCACAGGTAAGCTCAACCAACAGAGAGCGAATGGTAAGCACTCAGCACAGGAAAAGCTCAACCGATCACGTCCAAAACTTCAATGACTCCCTGATGTGATTGGGTATGTAACTGGTTTCCAGTTATTAATAAGGGTTGAACTTCTATGCAAATCTCCTTGTTGGGGGAGAAGGAGTGGATGAAAGCATAAAATGAAGTAAAACCTAAAATAAATCAAGAAGGTAAAACAGAAATCAAACCAAATTAATTGTTTCTTATTGTTTAATTGTAAACATCAATTAGTTATGCCGCAGTAACCTAATTAGATGTTAATGTGTTGTGATCTAATCGATTTGGTCTGTGAAGTTGATTCCTGCTTTCAGGCAAGAACCTGTGTGTCCAATTATGTGTGTTGGTATTACCGGTGTTGACCACCAGAGACCCAACTCAGATGTTGTTACACTACTATGGCTGACCACTAGAGACGCGATTTCGAAATGGAGTGGTAGGTCTATGCCTGACCACTAGAGGCGCACTTTTGAAATGGAGTGGTAGTTCTATGCCTGACCACTAGAGGCGCAATTTCGAAATGGAGTGGTAGTCCAATGGGACGTTGCTCCCTTTGTGTGGGGGGGGGTCCCAGGTACGTGAGCCTAAGGGGTGGGGTCACTGGTGACCCAGGAGAAAAAACAAATGGCGTCAGGCAGGCCTTCAGGGCTCTGACCTTTAAGTGGTTGGAGTGGCATTCGCTGACTGCACTCGTAACCAAGACGGTTGCTAGGCGATTGCCGACGCTAGATGAGTGACATACACTTTTAACGTATGCACACGCCGCTTGCGTCTAACTTCTGCGTCTTGCGCAGTTTAAAACTCCTTAAAACAATTGCTGAAGCGAGACAGCGCTCGCGTTACGGCGACAGATCTAAATAGCGAGTGAACTATATCTCGTCGCAAATGGTGCTTAACCACAGCGGGTCTCAAGCACTGGAGACTCCCAAATTCTAACTAACACACACACTTGGCTCACAGCGCAAAGCAGTGTTAAACTTGCTTTGTCTAAAGCAGGCTTTGGATTCTCTCTCCTGGTGAAGCTTTGTCTTGGGTGCTGTTCTCTGTTCAGCTGGGCCTTCACCGGAGGGTTTCTGGTGGGCTTCTCGTCTCCCGGGATGATGGTCTACGGCTGCTGGTTGTTCTCTGCGCTGCTTTGTTCTGAGGTCCAGGTTTTTATGGTCTAAAGTTCATGAATAGGGATGACCAGGAATTCGAATCCTGGCCCAATGGCTGGCCATCCATTTGGCGGGCTTTCGGAAGGGGGTCTGTATCAGTCCTTTTGGGATTTATGGCCCGCCTGATTCTACCTTTACTGATGATTTTCATTAAGCTGTTATAACTTTTGATACATCCACTTTTATGGTAATCACTGACCAGATTCTGAATCAGGGGTGATTAACAATCAGTTTGATACCAAACATGCCATACCAGCTTCACAGGTACATACCTCATACCATCTGCATTAATTGATTAAACAATTAATTATTTTATCTATGTGACTCATTCACATCAGTATGGGATACAGGTGTTTTGGGTTGCACCTCAAGAGATGTTACACTTTGTGCAGATATTACATCAAAATATTCATATTACAAACAGCACATCTTATCCATAGATAGACGTGGCCGTTAGTTTGTGGTAATAACAATATAAGTTGCACATCTGGAACAACATATTTTGTTTGGTGTGGCTTATGCCAATTCATCTTCTCCAGAATGGATAAAATACACCTTAATTCAGTTCTTTTAACATAGCATGGTAGAAACAAAGAAACTTGGTAACCGTCCACCAAGATCAGATAAGGACCACAAAGGAATGTTGGAAGAGAAGGGGGGGTTTTAACAAAGAAGACTCTAGTTAGGACACATTAGTTACATTCACTTTCCAGATTCTTCTGGTATACCATGAGAACATATATACAATGGTAGCTATACCAATCTATTTATTTAAATTTATATGTGTTCAAGTGAAAAGGGGTGAAATAGGTGATACTCCGTGAACATGGTTATAAGGGTGGCACACAAAACACTGAGATTGTCTAAGGACACATACAAACATAACCTATCTGTATATTGAGACTAGTAGTTGTGAGTAAATCAATATACAGGGTATACAAAAGCCAAACTTAAATGAAATTTCCTTTAGGGTGTTTGTCTGTTGGGTGAGTGAAATGTAAGGCGGAATGTATGGGGAGGGGGTTGTGTGCCAAGTCGAGGGACCCCTGTCCGTGAAGTCCACTCTGCTTGTCTGTAGGTCCCTAAATCTTTGGGCAATAAAAGTTGGAGTGCTAGCCTCCCTTGATATCTGTGTGTGTGTGTTTATGTGTGTAACCCCCCTTTGGTGCCTCTCGTACCAGGCTCGGCCTTGTCTCAGGCCACCTGGAATTTAGGCCCTGTGATATGTGCATGTGTGATCCTACATCCCTTCAATAAAAGCACAACACACTTACCTGACACTGTACATCTGATTGACCCTGCTCTACCTGTCCCTCAATAATTTGTCTCCTTTGCCTGTGATTGATATTGTGACATTAGTATTTTCATAAGCACCCATTCTTAAAGCCAAATTGCCTTAATATGTGAACTGTTTGTACTTACTTGGTGTTTAGGTGCACTGAAAAATTATCTTATGTCCATTTTCCTTTTCTCTGTCATTTTATGTAGTCTATGACACTGCAAGGCAAGGCAAGTTTATTTATACTGTAGTACATTTCATACACAATGGTAATTCAAAGTGCTTTACATAAAGAAAGTAAAACTATCATAAAAAATAATCACAACAATGAAAACAAGGAGTTAAAAAAGGAGTTAAAAAAAGGTTTAAAATTTTATTTCAAATTAATTAAGACACTTAAGAACAGAATAGAAATTGATTATACAAAATAATACAGTGGGGTCAGTTCGGACGTAGCACAGTGCTCATTTAGTAAATCAATGCACAGCTAAACAATATGCTAATTGTGGCCATTAATATTAAGTTAATATTAAGTTAACATTATGCCAAGTCGTCAAAAATAAAACAATGCATGGGAAACAGCTTTGGCGTGTTAATTGCAGTGCACTATGCAACAAGCTATTGTAAACAAGCTAACGTTAACTAGATAAGTAATATTTCAATCACTAATATAGCAGATTCATGGAAAATTACATCTGTAATCAGCATTTCTGCCGCAACTAATTTATGAATGAGTCTGCATCAACTACATTAAAGAGAATGGCTTTATTTAAAGTGAATAAAATACCCTACTTACTGGAGCCGGATTAATTGAGCCGCAGCCACACACCTGACTCGTGCGTGTAGAGTAGGTGAGATGAACTGGGAAAGCAGGCAGTGGGCCAAACCACTGTGAGGAAGGGGAAGGGGAGCTCAGTTGCTAAATGCATTTCTTGCGTTTGTTATTTTTCTACTTACACAATTATTTTAGGTATACATACATATATTTTTTATAAGGCCACTTAAAATTAATAAATTGTTTTACATGGCCGCCCGCCTCAATGTTTTGGTGCCGCCTCGATTTAAAAAAAAAAAAAATCCGTTTTTTTCACCTCAAAAACTGTGGGTGAAAAATCTTGAATGTCAGCCTCGGATTTTTCAATTTGACGCTTCTCGGACAATGGTTTTTATCGTTTGTCAGATTGTGTGTGGGCCCACGGTATTAAAATCTTGGCGGGGCATCAATATACCGAGTAATATTACCCTTCGCGAGCTGTTTGAGAACTTTTCTAGTTTTAGTATATCTCTGTTGCCGTTCGTCTTTTCGCTAAAAATATAAAATATAAAATCCCCTACTCACCAATATTTTAGAAGTTTGAGTCATGTAAAACAATTTATTAATTTTAAGTGGCCTAATAGAGAGTGCGATTTTTTTAAATAATTTTTTTGGGGGGGACAACCCTCGTATGGGTGGGGGACATGTCCCCTCCATCCCCCCCGGGATTTACGCCCATGGGAAAAACCTTATGTAAGATTACTGTCAGGCACTAAAAGCAACGCGCACACACAGATGCAAATATTACAATCGGCAAAGCAATATGGTTTAAATACCACAATAAAGTGACGGCTGAACTACAAATATAAACATCAATGACCCATCTCGCAATACGTTACCAATGAATGATAATACACAACGTCCACGCCCTGAATCACGCAATCACGGTCTGGCGCAAAATGTGAATACATGCGCAGTATTGGGCCTGTGGAAGTGTACATTACGCATGCGTAATAAAGAAGTGCCAGAAAATGTGAGAAGGGTCCAGCTGCAGACGCCTATAGAGTGGAGCTCCACCGGAAATACGTCACCTCCACAGGAAACACGTGGCCTCAACTCTGTGTCACAGCGAATAAACCCTAACCTTAACCCTAACCCTAGTCTTTGCTAACAGCCGGTTTTACAATTAGCGCAGAGTTTGTGATAGTAGAAATAAGCGTCTTTAATATCAGACCCGGTGAAAAAATCAAGCGGATTGTTTTTAGTCTTGTATCAGTGCAGCTTTTATGAATAACGTGTAAAACAGACAGAGATTTGCACATTTATGTATACATAGAAATTATCTCTCCCATAGTAAACAAAGTCTGATATTAGATCATCGCTAGTAATGTACAAAGTTTTTCCATTGTCAGATATAAATGTATTTGTAACATATTGATTTCATCATGTACACACATTTGAATGTTTTGACTTTGACTGCTTATTGTGTTGACAGATTTTTGTTGTCATTTCTGGTTATTCATATAGATGCACAAATCAATTCTGAAGGCTGGTTCGTCACTGGAGCTTAATACTTGCAATGTCTGTTGCAATAAGGTTCATTGTCCACTTTGTCCACCAACAAAATTGAAACCTGCACCACTATTTAGAGTGCAAAAACATGTTCAAGTCCATCTCAAAAATTCACTGGATTTTGAAGGTATTGTTTTATTTATTTATTAAAAATGCAGTTTTTAAATGATGATGCCTCTAAATCTTGTAACTGGTTGTGCCACCCTCGGCAGAAAGAACTGCAATCATTAAGAAAGATGTCGACAGCACTAAATTATCTTACAACCACGTGTTATTTGTGGTTCTACGTAATAAATAGTTTTTTTCTCATGTCACCAGAACGGCTCTATACGTTTACGCTTCCTTTCTACGCAAGTGTAAATGGACGACTCGTCATCTGAGGTCTGTAGCCTTAAACACGCCCTTTCTGTTACGTCATTTCCTTTTCCTCAGAGGAGATGTACTGACAGAGGAGATGTACCCACAGAGGAGGTCTGCAGACCCTTCTCGTTGTCAGTGCCTGATATGTGCCGACTGAGGTGGCGGTTCAAGATGGTGGCCGGTGCAGTCGTGTCTTTGTGGGGCTGAACCAGGATCTTCTGGTTTTCTCACCTAATACCTTTTTAACAATGTTTACCTAAGCAACTTTGGCTTTGATAACCCTTATAGTCATTAGTGCCATCTAACCTTGAGCGGATCTTTGGATGCGGAACTGTAGTCCTTCTCTACCTTATACATTGAAAGCCTGTGAGCTCTGAGTAGCCGCTGCTAGTGAGTATTATATTAAAGTGACAATAGCCTCGTCGGAACACAATGGCTGAGAAAAGAGGATGAGACAAGGTACAGGGGAAAACAAGTAAACAACTTGTTTTATGGAGTAAAAGAAACTTTAAAGAAATGCATGGAAATAGTTTAATAGATGCAGTAGCTGACTTTAATTCTTATGCGAGCTCCAATGCTGATGCCTTCCCACTACCAAACTCCGTCACCAGCACTCCAGACTCTAAAAAAGGAAAAGAAGAACCTAGTTTATCTGAGCTGCAGGAAAATATCGTGAGAATGATAGCAATAAAAATTAAAGAAAGTACTAATAGTCTTGCACAGCTGATAACAAAGAATACAGAGTCTATTGAAGCTCTAAAAGAGCAGTCCAAATTTATTTTTCAAGAAATTCAGGAGATGAAGAAAGACATCCAAACAGTGAAAACAGTTAATGCTAGTCATAAGAAGAGGATCTCAGACATTGAAGATAAGGTCAATGAGGCAGAGAGGTATCAGAGGCGGTGGAATTTGAAACTGTATGGTTTACCTGAGGAAGAAGGAGAAGACATCAAAGAAAAGTTCATCAACATCTGCCGTGCCGTTGTCCCAGAAGTAGGTGAAGTGCTGCGCCTTCATGTGGACGTCAGCCACAGAATTGGCAGGAAGCAAGAGGGCAGGACCCGTCCGGTGCTGTCTCGATTTATCTCAAGATCAACAAAAGAAAAAATATGGAAAAATGCAAAAACTTCAGAATTTCTGAAATCCGGGAAGCTTCACTTCAGCGAAGATCTGACTGCGAAGGACAAAGAAACATGGAATAAACTGTGGTAAGAAGCAGCAAGGAAAGAGGGAAGGAAGGCATTCTTCATGGGTGCCAAAGCCATAATTGATGGTAAAGAGCTCAAGTTGTAAGTTGTTACAATGGTGAAAATTCTTTCTAGGTTAAAGGTTTTTGATTGGCCTAGTCTACTCGTTTTCTGGTACAGTATGGTACCAGACTGAAAACCAGTGTTCTGTTACTGTGGAAACTAGCTGTTTTTTTTCTATATCTGCTTGTTTATTCTTATACAAAATATCATTTTCAGTCTGTTCTGTTAATGTAAGGGATATACATAACTTGTTAAAAAGGAAAGCTGTTTTTTTTGTTTTGTAAGAATTTCAAGACTGATTTTTTTTTTTTTACAAGAGACAGCTACCGACTGGTTTTTGGAAAAATCAATGGGGTGATGATATCTGGATGTCTTATGGTAGCAATAATTCTGCTGGAGTGGCTATTTTCAAAGGTACATTTAAAGGGAAAATACTGAATTGTATCACTCATGATTTTGGGAGATGGTTACTTTTGGTTGTAGAAATTCTGGACAAAGTTTTTATTTTGGGCAATATCTATGGGTACAATTTTTTGGGATTTTGAAAAGGAAATAGCCACTTGTCTGATAACCTTTACTAATGCTCAGCTAATTTTAGGTGGCGATTGGAATTCAGTCAATGATCCAATGATTGATTGCTCCCCTCCAAGATTTCGAGGCTCTTTTGGGGAATCTAACAGTACAGTATATGTTTAAGATTTAATTGCTGTGATATATGGAGTAAAAGAAACCAAGGGAAACTACAATTCACTTGGTGCAACAAAGCTTTTTCTAAACAGTCAAGGATTGACTATTGGCTCATCTCTAATGAATTAGACCAATGTATCTTGGATGTGAAAATTGAATCCTCCATACTTACAGATCATAAAGCTATTACTCTGTCTGTCAGTTTGGTAAACACAACACAATGGTTTAAACCCAATAATGGTTATTGGGAGTTAAATGTTACACTATTAAAAGACACCCTTCTTAGGCAATCCATCAAAGCCATTGTTGCTGAAAATTTGGAAAAAGCCAAAAAACATAATTCTTACGCAAGTCATTGGGAATACACTAAATTTCAGATTAGATTATAGGCCATTAAGCGGGGGAAAGAGATAGCAAATGATAAAAAAAGTTAAGGAAAGGACCATTCTTAGAGAAATTATTAATATGTGTGGCAGATAGAATCTATCTGAATATGATAAGGACCAACTAAGCAAATTGCAGCTGGAATTGGACTCTATATATGTAGATAAAGCAAGAGGGGCTTTCATCAGATCAAGGAAGAAATGGTTGGAGGATGGCGAGAAAAATACTAAATATTTTTACAATTTAGAAAAAAGGAATGCACACTTTAACTCTCTAATTAAGCTCAAAATGAACGGGCAAATTTCAGAAGAGACAAAAATTATTTCCTCTTTTGTTGCCAAATTCTATGAAAAACTGTACACTAGCAACTCCGCTGTAGGCATCCCATCCGTTTTCTTTTCCTCCATTAAGGGGACTGCAAAATGTATAAATGAGAATTCTAAGACATTATGTGATCAAGAAATAACATTAGACGAACTCAAGAGGAATATTGCTAAATTAAAAGACAATAAAGCCCCCGGCAACGATGGTTTATCGAGTGAATTCTATAAAGAATTTCAAGATGATATTTCAGAATTTCTATCATGTGTTTTCAAGGAAGACATTGAGAATGGAAAACTCCCCCCATCTATGTCTCAGGGTCTTATTTCTTTGATACCTAAAGCTAATATAATTGCTGTTAGACAACTGGAGGCCAATCACATTAATCAATATTGATGCCAAATTGTTAGCTCTTATTTTTGCACAACGACTAAAACTGTGTTTAAATATTATTGATGATTGCCAATCTGGCTTCATGAACGGAAGACACATATGTAACAACATTACTGTTAATCCTAGACCTTATTGACTATAGGGAGTTTATTGATAGATACTGTCAACGGACAATACAATGACGGATCTGGGGTAACGTACTCAGACACGGACTAAATACAGAAGACAAGCTAGACATAACAGGACTCAGGTGATCACAATCAGGGCTGAACACGAGGTAACGAGGTGGGCGTGGCACACATCAGGAGCGGACGGAGCGGATCATGACAGAACCCCCCCCCAAAGGCGCGCACACCGGGCGCGCCCGAGAGGAGGCGACGGACGGGACGAGACCGGGGAACAGGACCTGGAACACAAAAGCAAAAACATCAACGAGACACTGGAAACAGGACAGAGACACAGAACAGGAACAAGGACCAACAGAAAGACAGGACCTGACAAAGAACAGGAAACGCAGACAGGCAGACAGAGAAAGGAGACACAGAGGGGACAGAAAACGGAGGAACAGGACGCGGAGTGAACACAGGAGACACTGAGTGACGAGGAGCAAAACCCGGAGGGACAAAGGGACCAGGAGGGAATGGAGGAGACACAGAGGGACGAGGAGCAGAAACAGATGGGACGGAGGGAAAGGGAGGAGGAGCCAGGGGAGCCCGAAGGAACCCAGGCGGGCGACGGGCAGCGGCCGGAGGGGCCGCAGGCGAGAGGGAGGAGGGAGCAGGAGGGGACCACCCAGGGGCCAAGGGAACGGGACGAGGGAGTGACGGAGGGGACACGGAGGGAGCAGGAGGGAACACCAGTGCAGGCAGGCAGGAGGGGGAAGCCGCGGCAGGCGGAGGCGCAGCCGGAGCCGGCGAAGGCGCCGTCCGACGCCAAGCCGGAGCAGGGGGGCCCGGAGGCGGCCGACACGGAGCCGGAGGCGGGACCGAGGACCGGCACCGAGGAACCAGGGGGGGACCCGGAGGCGACCGCCGACCCCGAGCCGGAGGACCCGCAGGCAGCCATCGAGCCACAGCCAGGGGCCGAACGGGCGAGCCAGGGGGCAGGGCGGGCGGGACCCGGGCCCGACGCCTGTGTCCCCGTCCCTTACGGGACACCGAAAGGCGGGGTCCTGGGGGGCGTCGGCTTTGCCGGGGTAAGGGTGAGGGAGTCAAGGCCTCTAAAGAGGCAACAGGCGGGGCAGTCAGAGCCGCGGGCGTGGCCGCAGGTCAGGTGGGAGCGCCTCGGCAGGCGTGCGGCCAGCAGGGGGCGCCTCGGCAGGCGTGCAGCCAGCAGGGGGCGCCTCGGCAGGCGTGCGGCCAGCGGCCGGCACAGGAGTCACTGGGAGCACGGGGAGCAGGAGAGTCACGGGGAGCGTGGGAGTCACGGGGAGCTGAGCAGGGGCCGTGGGCGCCGTAGCAGCAGCAGCAGGGGCCGTGGGCGCCGTAGCAGCAGCAGCAGGGGCCGTGGGCGCCGTAGCAGCAGCAGCAGGGACCTGAGCTGGGAGCGCTGCAGGCGGCACAGGAGCCTCGGGGGGCGCTGCAGGCGGCACAGGAACCTCGGGGGGCGCTGCAGGCGGCACAGGAACCGCGGGGAACGCTGCAGGCGGCACAGGAACCTCGGGGGGCGCTGCAGACTCAGGAACCACAGGGGGCGCAGGAGCCTCGGACGCGCGACCAGCAGGGGGCGCCTCGGCTGGCACCTCGGACACGCGGCCAGCAGGGGGCGCCTCGGCTGGGGCCTCGGGGAACGCTGCGGAAGGCACTGGAGTCACGGGGAGCTGAGTAGGGGCGGGGGGCGCTGCCAGCGCCACTGGAACCTCGGGGGGCGCTGCCGGCGCCGCCGACTCCGGGCCAACAGGGGGTGCCGCAGGCAGAACAGGCGGTGCCGCGGGCAGCGCGGCGGCAGTAGCAGCAGTCGCTGCTGGCAGGTCCGGCACGACGGGCAGATCTGGAACGGGCGCCAGGAGGAACGCCGAGTGAGCTGGTGCTGCCCCTTTAAGGGCTCGAGGGACCCGGGGAATAGCGTCCCTAACGGCGCATATCCCGCCATGACCCAGGCGCGCTGGCCGGTAATGGTATGCTTCCATCGGAGGTGGCTTCTCCGGATGGGAGCTGGCCAGGCGGGTAGCGGCGGTGTCATCCCAGGCAGGAAGCAGAGAGCAGGCTCCCAGCCGTACCTCCTGCGCCTCCTCCTGCCTGTGTTTCTTCCGCTTCTTCTTCTGCCGCCCTCCTGCAGCGGGCGGCGGCGTTTGGGGTGCCTCTGGCAGCTCACAGAGCGGACCGAAAGGCAGTCCGCTGGCGAGGGCTACCTTCCGCATTTTTGCTTCGGCCACCCCTCGTCTCAGCTGCCGCAAGTCTTCGCGCACCTTTCCTGCGTGGTGCGCGTCTCCGGGGAGAGACGTCTCCAACACGTCCCTGCTCCGGCTGACCATAGCCAGAAGCAGGGGATCGTCCTGGACTTCGGGCTGACGAAGCCAGTACAGAACCTCATCCACAAGGGCGAGGTATTCAGCTTCGTCCGGCTCCGGTATTTCGTTTGAGAGATCCGTCATTCTGTCACGTACTGGCAGGCAGGTGAGCAGGGAAGCAGACGAGAGCAGCCAGGAAGTCCGGTAAAGGGGTTTTATTGCACGAACGACGAACAGGCACGGACATCCACGGACAATACAATGACGGATCTGGGGTAACGTACTCAGACACGGACTAAATACAGAAGACAAGCTAGACATAACAGGACTCAGGTGATCACAATCAGGGCTGAACACGAGGTAACGAGGTGGGCGTGGCACACATCAGGAGCGGACGGAGCGGATCATGACAGATACAGCTTTATTTTGTTCGTAGACTATTATAAAGCTTTTGACACTGTTCAGCATCAATTTATTTTTGATATATTGGATTTTTTTGGTTTCGGTGATTATTTTACACCGGCAATTCAGACAATGTACCAAGATTGCAGTAGCTCTGTTAAACTGCCATTTGGCACTACTCCTAGATTTAACATTGGCAGGGGAATTAAAAAAGGGGACCCATGCTGCATCTTATTTGTTTTTATTAGTTATGCAAGACTTGTCATTGCATATTAATCAAAATTATTTTAGAGGAATTCAAGTAAGTGGGAAAGAACTTAAATGCAGCCAGTTAGCAGATGATACAGCTCTGTTCCTGCAAGATAAAGAAGAGATTAAGAACGCAGTGGAGTGTCTTGAAAAATTCTCTCATGTGTCAGGCTTAACACTGAACATTAATAAATGTGAATTATTTGCTTTAAAGGATGGGATTCAAGATTCAATAGAAATAAATGGCATTCCAGTTAAGGATGTTATTTGCTACTTAGGGATCAAAATTTGCAAAAATCGGAAAGAACGGGTGGCGCTGAATTTTAATCCTTCATTGGATAATATTAAAACAAAATTTTATATTTGGTTGTCAAGGGATTTATCGATAAAGGGTTGAGTCTTATTATCAAAGAGTGAAGGTTTGTCAAGACTGATTTATTCTGCTATGGTGTTGGATGTCCCAAAAGTGATAATTAACCATATTGATAAGGATCTTTTCAATTTTGTTTGGAAAAATAAGCACCATTATTTAAGAAAAGAAGTGTTATGTAATTCTGTTTTGGATGGAGGCTTAAACATGATTGACTTTGGAACATGTAATACTATTTTGAAAACTAAGTGGATCAAAAATTATATCCAAAATGTAAATAAGTTGTGGTTTTATATCCCAAATTTTATTTTTAACAGGTTGGGTGGGATTCAGTTTCTTCTTTGTTGTAATTATGATGTGCAAAAAATTCCAATCAAACTGTCCAATTTCCACAGACAAGTACTGTTATCCTGGTTGATTATCTATAAACATTTTTGACATAGATGTTTGATTTGGAACATTAAAGACATCAGACACAAAAACAAGAGTTTATATGTGGATAAATGGGTTAAAAATAATATTTTTTTGCTGAATCAGCTTTTTAATGAAAATGGCAATCTTTACACATACACAGAGTTCATAAGGAAGTATGGAAACTTTACATCTCAAAAAGAATGGGCATCTATTATTAAAGCTATACCGTCAGGTTTATTGAGTTTGATGCAGGGTTATGGTCCTGTTGACGTTGACTCTCATAGTATAAATCTTGTGGTTGACGGAATGAACATCAAAGATAAAAGATGCTCTAATAAACTGTTCAGGAAAATGTGTCAGGTACACCCAATACCCCAAGCAAAAAATAGATGGATTAATGAATTTGGTAGTGTCAATTGGAAACTTGTTTGGAATTATAATAGTAGATTTTGTGTCACCAATAAAGTGAGGGAGGTGTCTTTCAAGATTCTCCATTTAATATATCCATCAAACCAGGTTTTACAGAGATTCAAAGTCGGTTTTGATGAACGATGTTGTTTTTGTAAGTTCAGCATTGCGTCTATTTGTCATCTTTTTTACAATTGTATGTATGTCTTTTCTTTTTGGTTGGAAGTTGAACATATGTTTAATGTATTTTATAGTAAAAAAGTTAAATTGGGAAAGAAGGATGTGATTTTCTTTTATGAAAAAACTGATACTGAATACAATAGGAAATTTATATTAAACCTTTTTATTTTACATGGGAAATATTTTATTCATAAATGTAAATGGACAAAGAAGGAACCCAGGATCCAGGACTTTAAAACAGAAAAGCTGTTAAGACTCTGGATGCATATTCAGCCTTGATCTTACCGTTATGATTACTTTTTCTCCTTTTTCTATTCTGTTCATTTACCCCTGTCTGTATCTTGTTGTATTTTGTTTGGAGCATTTGTTAAGTGTGTTCAAATGAGAACATTTGCTTGTTTGTTGTTTGGAATGCTTAATAATAAAAAAAAATGTGCCGGCTGCACGATCGGTTCCCCGCATGCGCACTCGGAGAGACGCCATGTTGCTGTGTACAGGCTGCACGATAGGTCCCACGAAACGCTTTACGGACCCGCACATACTGGACTGTTTATAGCGAAACTCTAAAGCAATATACATCTATCATTTTTGCACCATTCTCCCCAATTGCCGCTCCCGGCTGTCACGTGACTCAGCGGTGCCAGGCAAGCAAACAGGCTGATTTGCGCGCGTGCACACACACTATAATATTTATAATAAAGTATTGTAATAGTGATCGAGTCGCTGAGCCATGCTCGCAATAATTAAACAGCAGAGATAGATCGGGGTTTAATCACCAAATGGCATTTATTACACCTGTACTACTACAACCCACACACTCGCACGCACGCATACACAGCACATTCATAATCACACAAGCGATTACTGAGAACTATTTACAAGCTGACATCAGTCCAACATGCCGCGCTTCCCGTCGGTAACTCGCTACAGTATTTATTTACTTATAAACTTTGCCCAAGTTCTCTCTTGGGTTTTAACTAATTAATTTAATTAATAAAAAATCACAAAAGCACTTCAAAGCAATGAAATTTAATTCATCTTTAGCAATCTGATGATGCATCTACCTTAATTATTATAAAGTATCGTATCGGCGATACTTGCCCTGCATTTACTTGATATTGGATCGATACCAAATCTTGTCGTTTCGCACACCATTACTGGAAAGCAGAGTCCTGCACCGGGTCGGGTACCTGCAGATAGTTGCTGAAACGGGCGGATTTTAATGTTCTGGAATTTTACTGGCGGGCATGCGGGCGGGTAATTCACACACGGGCAGGTAGCAGGTCAATCAAAAAAGTATTGTAGCCTGCAAAAATAACATATAAGCGAAAATATCTATGTATTAGACTGTCATGTACAAACTGTCATCATCACAGTGCGTTCAGTATGTCGGGGGTACCTTATGGTGCTTTCGATTACAGTGGTACCTCGGTTCTTGAACTCACTAGAACTTGAATTTCTTGAAAGTCGAACAAACCAGTTTGACCTAGAACTCGATCTGAATATCAGAAGTCGAACCGTGAACGCTGACCTAATATAAATTGTACGCGCCAGGAAATGAGTCATACTACAATGCAATTCTTACTTGAATTCCTTCTTCACAGACTGGACTATTAACCAAATAAAGCAGCGCAACATTACAGTAACTAACAATAAATAAACCACTAACTTACGTGTACTATTAGAGCATTTATGTCATTTATTTAAACTTTATTTTACCAGGTAAATTAACTGAAAACCAGTTCTCACTACTTTACGTGATATTCGGGAAAAATAGCAGATTATGCATCGGAACTGCCTGGGATACAAACGTCATGCGTGAACCTAAACTCTTCAGCCAATAAGGGCAACAGTGTGTCGTCACGGAGGCGGTTCCAGTTTGTGCAGCCGGGTGAGAGGTCACAATGCATCTAACCGTAATGCATTGTGTCAGGATCAGAATGCATTGCTTTAAGCCAGTGCTGTAAGCAAGTCGAACGCACCCAATGACCGGACTGGGGAAACAAACTGAAACGCGGACTTAATACAGAGGACTAATGACAACCAGAAACAGCTGATCACATGGGGATCCCACATGAGTGTCTCTTTGGGGTCACTTTTGCCGGTCCCAAGCCCGGATATAGGAGGAGGGTTGGAATTGTGATATAAAAAAACAAGAATCGACAGAAGAAAGTTCATTTGTAGTTCTAAACGTATTTAGGATGTTTTTAACCACCTTTTGTCTCTCCCACGACATTATTCCTCTCTCCTAGTGTCATGCCCCGATCGTCCGCTCCTCTTGTGTGCCACGCCCCCTCGTTAACCGCATGTGGATTCCCCATGTTTACCAGCTGTTCCTGATTGTTGTCATTAGTTCATTGTATTTAGTCCGCGTTTCCGTTTGTTTCCCCAGTCCGGTCATTGAGGTTGTAATGTTACCCAGTGTTTTGCCTGTCCCTATCGTTGCTGTTCCTATTAAAACCCCGAGTTCGCCCCGACTTTTGGTTTCCTGAGCTTCTGTCCACGCTCCGTGCACCGTGAGGCACAACACCTAGAGCGTCCATTATAATTACATGCACATTATGCAAATTAGGCGATGGCGTCATTTAGCGACTTCTAGCGACTTTTGGGACAACCAATAGTGACTTTCCTTGCTGAGGAGTTGGCAACAGTGACTAGATAACCACCTTCACAAACATTCACATACACGTCTGAATCCTTGTTGAAGCATGTCGTCGTGTTCTCTCTTTCACGCTCATTGCAGTATGGATAGCTTAGATCTATCTGATTTGATTTTGTGTTAAACGGACTTTTTCGTTTCAATTCAAAATTCATGTAGGCCTAGCGCTTGTCACGTTGAGAAGTGCATAGAAAAAATAATTGTGTGTAATTTATCACCGGTACGGGCGGGTAACTGGCCCGGGAGGGTGCACGGGCGGGTGTGGTGCTGTACTGTGCGGGTGCGGGTCTCCAGAAGTGGACCCGTGCAGGACTCTGCCGGAAAGCTAAAATGCTGCCACACCACTGATTTAAGATCGGGGGGTGTGTCCTCAATTTCAAATTCGCTCGCCATCTTGCGTTTGGTCAAAACCAAAAACTAACGTCCCACATAACAAAATTTGTCTGGCCCACTTGTGGGCCACACCCTTGCCTCAGTTCTGGCCCAAGTCTGGCTGGGTCCCCGGCCCAAAACTGGCCCAAACAATGAAAACCGAGACTAATAATTTGCTTTGGCCCAGATCTGGCCCGCACACCATAAAATGACTCCTATTGTCTATTTTGGCCCAGATCTGGCCCAAACACTGTAAAACTGATCTGACTGAGTGTCGGCTGAGTGCCGGCTTGGTCCCCGGGCCAGATGTGGCCCATAAACTGCCATAAAGTGCTTGAAATGAAACACTTTTTATTTAATTAATTATAACAAACATAATAAACAATTAACAAAAATAAATAGTTATAACAAACAACCTACATTACAAAACCAATAACAAACTTTTCAATAAAACAACAAATTTGCGCACTTTTTAAAATATTTAAACATTACTGAAACTTTCTGTCTCACTCACACACACACACACACCACACACACACACTCACTAAACACTTTCTTTCATAAGTAGCCTTCTTTTCCGCCCGCCTTCTCGGTCAGCTGCCAGCTGGAGCCACCGCTTTATTGTGGCTTCAATGTCCACTTCTGCTGCGCTAGCAGTTAAGGGGTTTCTCCGAACTGCAGCTAGGTATAAATGAAAACACACTGTAAGGCCATTATGGAGGTCTTAAGCATCAGTTAAACATGTCATCAGAGAGAGACCTTCTGTACTGTATGTCCAGACAAATATACTTACCAATCACTACCTCTCTCAGTTTAAGGGAGGCCAAAGAAGTCTTTCCATTGACCCTCCTCCAGTTGAGCTTTTTTGCCAAAGTGTTAAAGAACACTTTCTTCAGTATACGCCAAGTGCAGTCACGCACATCAGCCCCACCAAAAAGCCCCAAAAAGTTTACCTGAAACAGATTTTAAAAGAAAACAAAAGGGATTCAATTATTTATCACCAAATGTGTGACAAAAGTAGCATTAATGCTGTTATGCACTGTGACTGCCATGCCAGTGAGCCTAGCTTACTGCTCGTGCCATCAAATTGTTTCTCTCTGGCCATGGGCAGGGTTGGGATCTGAAACCCTGTTACAAATTAAAACTGAAGCCAATATGCTAAGTACCAGGTACCCATAAAAAACCCAGCAAACTTATAATGCAAATACACAAGTTATCCAAAAGTATAGCCAATTAGACTAAGAACAGGCGACTGGTGGCTTGGCCATTTGCTCAGGGGTGCAGAGCTCCCAATGGCACCAGGGGGTTTCAAAATAAAAGCCCCTGCAGCGACTCATTAGTCATTCCATTAGTTTTAATTTAAAGTGATGTGTACGTCTCGTCATTAAAAGTGGTATCTTAATTAAAAGTCAGATGATGATTATCAAATAAAGATTCACCATCTTTTTTAACATTTTAAAACTGTGAATCAATAACATCTGGAATCTACAAGGAGAATTGGAACCTGACCTGATAAGCAATACCAACCCTATCGTTGGGGCCAGAGGCCAGGTGGGGCTGCCTGACTTAAGGGTAATTCCATGTCCAAACCAAAATATTTTAACAAATTTTCCTAACTACCCATGTTGGATTTGCTTCATACTTTATGTAAATTATGTTGTTGTACCCAGCAACTAATGTGCAAAAACTTCAGCTTTTACAAGTAGCATAAACCATTCAAAAGTAATGACTTATGGAACTTTTACATTTTTTTAAGCAACACTTCTTTATTAGGGCAATGAGTCCTTTTAAAGCCTCCAAACATTTTACACAATAGTGGTTGGACACAATGATATTTATATCAAGTATGAAGCACATCCAAGATGGTCAGCTAGGACGCCTGCGTTGATCTTACATGGAATGACCCATAAATTTATAGACTGTCAGTGCTACTCAAAGCAACTCCTGCAGTAACCCTGTCCTACACATCTCCCATCTTCTCCTCTGTACCACAGATTAAATCATCATTGTCCTACCATAGTCCTATTGCATGTTTTGAATTTGCATATATTATTTTGAGAAAATATAAGACTTCACTATCACTTCCAGTTTCAGGAGCACTGTCAGCAATCAGTTTCTTATATAAAGAAAAACCCTGAGAAATGCTCACCATTTTTAGTTGAAGTTCTGGATCCTGCTGCATCCTCTGCTCCAGACTGAGGAGTTGAGGAAGGTCTTGCAGGGGCAGCAGACATTCTTCAATGCTTAGGTCCAACAACTTAGACTCACGTTGTTGAAGAAGACCAATAATGGTCTTTTGTTGGTCAAGCACCATTTCAAGTTTTGTGAGGACTTCCCTAAGCAATGCTATGAAAAATAAGTTTCATATATTAAAATGAAATGCATACACACACCAGAATGCCCTATGATAGGAGTCATCTTAAAGTACAGTCAACCCAGTAATGTCTAGGCCAGGGGACTCCAACTCTGGTCCTGGAGAGCTACTATCCATTAGGTTTTCTATCATACCCAGCTTCTGATGAGCCACACCTGTTCTCAGGTAAATACCAGGAATAGGTGTGGCTCATCAGAAGCCATGTGGGACAGAAAACCTACTGGATAGTAGCTCTCCAGGACCGGAGTTGGAGACCCCTGATCTAGGCAAATAAAATTGCAACAAAAACCACTTAGTTGTATTGAATACATGCTTTAAGTGTGTCCCCTGGCCAATGGATATGTAAAAGAGGTGGGGGTAACAAAAATCTGGCCATGATGACAGAAGCTAAAGGCTTGAAAAAATACCTGTAAGGCAGCTGAGCGGGAATTGGTATTGGCCTTACCTGGTTCTGATGACTGCTCAGGAGCCCACCTGAAGGTCTGATAACTTGCCAGTGCTACAAGAGTATATATACAGTGTTAAGTGAATGATGGAAAATGTCAAATGAAATGTATCCGTACATACACAGTCAATCAGAAAGCTAAAGGACACACACACATGGAATATCATCTCCTGGCTCCCAGGTCTCGAGCATGTTTGTAAGAGACCTGTGTGATGCTGGGGGTGCTGCTGCTGGTAATGTGGTGATTGGGGCAGAGGATAAATTGGGGTGTGGGGTGGCTGTGACAATGGTTATGTTAGGGAAAGGGAGGGAACTAGCTGCTGTTGTGGCGACAGGGAAGTTTATGATAGGGGCAGGAGGAAGGTTTTTTTTGGGTGGGGGGGGGGACAGTCCTCTTCTGAGTCCATGGATGAGAGCTCCAGACCCCCCAGGGAACCAAGCCTGACATTCTTCCTGTTTTAAAGAATCAACACAACTCATCAACATTGAATGGAAAACTGTGTAAAATAAAACACAAACCTCGACCCGTATCAATTCAATTCAGTGAAGTTTAATAGAAAACAAGATTTTAAACAGCATGTGAACAGGAAAAGTAATAGTGATGTGCTGAACAAACTGACACACCTTTTACGCCTTGGTGGCCTTTGTCCAGACACCTCTGCTTCAGACTGGAGGTCAGACATTATCTCTGCCTCTTTGGCCTTCCTCCTGCCCTCTTAATAGCTGTCTGTAAAATACAGATGCAATAAACATTATTGAATGCCTTTAGAATCACTCAGCAAGACACTCTGCTGATTTACCGAAATTGAGTACTTTGCGGAATATCAGTCAGCCTCCACTATAGCTAAACAATGATCACATATCTTAGCCAATGGTCATTCATACAATAATAAATTAGAATACAGTGGTGCTTAGAAGTTTGCAAACCCTTTAGTTCCCTATCTACTTTTAGATCATATAAAAAAAATATTCTAAAATATAGAATATTTTAAGGGGTTCACGATCTTTCAAGTACCACTGTAGGTGAAATAAAAGGTAGAGTCTGTGATTCTGAGGTCGCTGATATTTGAGCTCAACAGCCAAAGTACACTACTTCCTTCCTTCCTGCTGAAGCAATGTGTCGATTGGCTGTAACTATTTATGGCTTGGGCCGTGCCAATATGTTCCTCATTTACAGGGCCTTGACTGTCTACGAACACTAAAGGTTTTTTTGATTATTATTATAATTTTTTTAAGAGCAAAACATGAAATAGCTAGGGAATTGTGAAGAGCAATTTGCTGAATTTGGCTGAAAGTGTATTGGGATAGTATTGTGGATTGCACAAATAACACTGGGCAACAAATTTTGACAAAAGTCATGTAACTGAAATGAAATTAGCCAATTCTTATCAATTTCTATGTGCTGAACACGAATATGACAGTTAAAATGCAAAATTGGCTCTAGTTTTTTTGTTATTTGCAATATATTGTTTACGTCTATTACTGAATGCCAATAGTAATAGGTCTACGGCTAATACCCGTAAAAATCAAGTTATAGACTACGTCTTTGATTTCTTTGCCTTTCTCTTATACACCTGTTCGGGAGCATCTCTTTGTAGTGTCCAGCAGTAGTCAGCGAGCGTGGTGGTAGACCACTTTCCCTGGTATCTTTGTTCCATCGTTGAGATATCTTGATGAAAACGTTCGCCATGTTCATCACTAACCATACCACAGTTGTCAGAAAAGAAATCCAGATTGGAATGAAGGAAGTGGATCTTTAAAGACATGTTGCAACCAAGTTTCTGATACTGCAACAGCATGTCTGCTATTAGTTCCCTGTAGTTTTCTGCCCTAACATTCCCGAGAAAGTTTGTAGACACTAGGCGAAAAGCATTCCATGCTTGTTTTTCATCACCCTGCAGCAAGTTGTTTAACCGGTCATCTTTGAAGAGCTCTCGAATCTGAGGACCCACAAAAACTCCTTCTTTAATCTTTGCTTCGCTGAGTCGAGGGAATTTTTCTTGCAAGTATCGGAATCCTGGCGAAGTCCGGTCCATGGCTTTCACGAAGTTCTTCATCAAACCTAGTTTAATGTGAAGCGGTGGTAGCAGGATATTGTGAGCCTCGACCAGGGCTGGGTGCTGGATATTCTTCTGTCCTACTACTACATTTTGTCTGGGAGTCCATTCCTTCTGCAAGTAGTGCAGTGTTCTTGCTCTGCTATCCCACTCACATAAGAAACACATGTATTTTGTATATCCTTGCTGCAGTCCCATTAAAAGGGCAACTACCTTCAAATCACCACAGAGGTGCCATCTGTACTTGCAGTACTCAATGGAATTCAGTACCTGCTTTAAGTTATCGTACGTCTCTTTCATGTGGACAGCATGCGCAACTGGAATAGATGGAAGACGGTTCCCATTGTGCAAGAGCACAGCCTTAAGACTTAGTTTCGAAGAGTCTACAAATAGTCTCCATTCTTTTGGGTCATGAGTGATTCCCAAGGCATTCATGAGGCCCTCAACATCGGAACAGAATACCAGATCATTACCTTCCTTTCTGAAGAAAGGCTCCAAATGGTGATGGCGCTTTCGATAAGAAGTAATTGTGACATCTTCTTCTAGAAGATTCCATTGTTGGAGTCTTGAACCTAGCAGTTCTGCTTTGTTCTTGAATAACTCCAAATCACGAACCAAGTCATTTAGTTCTTCCTGTGTTATTCTGTGCGGGGTTAACGATGGACCACAGTGAAAATCTGGATCACAGCATGCTGACGGACCAGGAGAAGAACAAGTCGGCTCACCCGCGTCCTCATCAGCTGAATCAAGAGAATATTCTGCTGGAGGTTCTGGAATAGGAAGTCCCTCACCATGTGGAACTGGTCTCAATGCAGAGGGTATGTTGGGGTAGACAATTCTCGACTTTTTCTGCTTCGTAATCCCGTCGGAAAGAGGAGGAACTAAGCAGAAGTAACAGTCATTTGTGTGGTTACTTGGCTCTCTCCACACCATGGGAACTGCAAACGGCATTGATGGTCTTTTGCCATTCAACCACAGTGAAAGTTGTGCTGTACATGTAGCACAGCATATATGTGGGGCCCAAGGTTTGTCTTGATCGCCAAGCTTGCAACCGAAGTAAAGCCGATATGCCTTCTTCACTTGAGAAGTGATACTTTTCTTCTGGTTAGCAAAAGTCACTTCTCCACAAATATAACAAAAGTTGTCAATGTTATTAACGCACTTTCGAGGCATTACTGTTATGACTAAATGTATGAAATAATATATAATTAGCTTAATCTAGCAATAGATTCATCTGTATCTCACGAAGCCTTGCATAATATTACATGCTGACGTTGCTCATGCTAGTACACTGCTGACGTTAGCTTACTTCAGCGGCCGCCTAGCAGGTTCATTATTATTCAGAAAATGATGCAATAAAAAACCCTGAATTATAATTATTGTGCCATTTGGTGCAATATTACGTCATTCTAGGCTTATTTAAGATGTTGTTACAGTCCTACTAGATAAATTTACACGGTGAACCGTAGAAAATGCGCTATATAAATTATCTTCAAAACGAGAGTCAATAAAAATATTTCATGGTCATTTTCATGTTCAGCACATCAGAATACTATAGAATATGACACTTTTAAGTCAGTTACAAATTCAGTGTTGCCCAGTGTAATGTAACACCTACCAGTTGAAAACATAGTGCAGACTTCCCAGCGGTCCCAGCTGAGGTCGAGAGCTATGCTGTTTTTGATGGCCTGGTGGAGTGCCATTCCCCTCAAAGAATCAGGCCAATAGCACTGGCCATCCTTGACCCAAAGGGTTGGGACCAACTCAACCTCATGAGTTTCCAAAAATTCTACAACCTTAAACATCTGAACAAGAACATGGTTATGAAGGTTATAAAGATGCAAAACACATCAATGTCACATATGTAAACATTTACATATATATGATTTAAAAATGTCTTGAAATTATGAGTTATGATTTGGCATTACTGTCTGAATACTGACTGTCACCAAAGTGTGTGCACATTACATGCTATTTTGAGCTTATTATGAGCAAACAAAGATCTTGAAAGTCGTTTTTGGCAATTCCACCATTTAGGAGAACGTTATGAAATCACTTTCCAGGTCAGCAGGCCTTTGAATGGACTCCTATGTGACTGAAAGTGAGGGACCTGCAAGCAGAATTTGTTACTAACCCAAAATTTACCGAAAATCCAAAAATCATCAAAATACAAAAGAACATCCAACAAAGGAAAATCCTGGGCCCAATAAAATTAGGTCAACCAAACAGAATGAAACCAAAATTAAAGCACAACATAACCCAACCTACACTGAACATAACTGACCTCACAAATAACACGCTGGGGAAACATATATACTGGGTGACCAGTCCAGCAATACACACAACGTGAAACACTACCATAACATTTATACCTACATGGCAATAACTCCATAAACCCCATAACATATTTAGCCCATCAAATTATAAACAATTGTATAAAGGAAAACTAAATCAAAAATATTAACTAGAATATAATAAACAACTACGCCAAAGCCCAACTCCCCATCCCCCTACTGTGGGCTCTCGTTGGTACCACCGGGTCAAGGCGGGGTTACCATATTACCATTGTGTGGCCATCTCTGGCCATCACACTGAACAGCAATTCAAACTAATTTATGTTAAGCAAATACATAAAATCTAACACTAAAATTGTGTTGGTAGGTAGGTTAGAATATTACACACCACAGTCTTTCAGAGACCATTTGCCATTCCGTCACATGGGGGTCCATTCCAGGGCATTCCAAACTGGTAAACGTTCACCTAACCTTCTGCTGAAAGGTGAAATTACCAAAATGCCCTACCACTGCTTGTTCTTAGTAAGTTCAAAATAGCATGCACAGTCCAACAATATTATAACAGCAAGGCCAATTTGTTTTTGCTGTGCACTGAAGACATTTGTGTGTGAGATCAAAAGATGAATATCAGAAGAGAGATAAATTGATGGTTAAATGCTTAAGTAGCCCTGGATATCTAGTCTCAGTTTAGGCTTTGGGTGTCACCTGTGAAGACTGCATTTGTAGTTAAGAAGGGTAGACCAACATGAAGCCCAGAGAGCTGACTATGGGAGAAAAGCATGTCATTCTGAAGCTGAGAATAGAGAAAAAAACCTCAGAGGTATTTCAAAGACATTGGGCATAGCTAGTACCACAATTTGGAATGCCCTGAAAAGGAAGGAAACAACTGGCGTACTGAGCAACAGGCATCGAACCGATCGTCCAAGGAAAACTGATGACAGACAAATGGTGAGAGCAGTAAAGAAAAAGCCCAAAACAACAGCCTGCAACAGCATGAACAACCTCCAAAGAGCAAGGGTAGAAATATCAGTCCACTGGTTGAGGTAGACTGGTTTGTTGAGAACAACAAAATAGAGGTGTTACGAGCTCCAGTCTAGGGTTGGAGCCTGACAGAAAGGAAAGGGTAAGGGGAGGACGAGACAGGGAACACAAAAAGGGAACACAAGTAAACTAAGGGGTATTTTTTATATTTTATTCACACCACATGGACACTTCACAAATCATCTGGTGCAACAAGACTTCGGGAGTCCAAGGCCAAAACAACAAACAAAAACACCTACCGAACACGTCCCAAATCTAATCTAAACCTAAGAGCAGCGAAACAAAGTGGAAACAAAACAACAATCCTAAACCTGACTCCCTAACCAAACGAACAACAAACCAACATGCTTCGCAAGAACAAACATGTGTTACGATCCAGTCTAGGGTTGGACCGCAACAAAGTGAAAGGGAAGGAGGGATTGGGGAGGACAGGACAACTAGGGCTAGGAGAAGGGAACACGGGACACAGAGGGAGTCTTTTTATAGTTTTTTTTAATAGTTTTTCACAAACACGGTACAAACACTAGGTGTAACGAACGTCAGGAGTGACAAAGGCCAAAGAAACAAACAAAAGCACATCAACCGAGTAACCCAAGCTGAGCTACCTAAGTGAACACAAAGAAAATGGTGAAACGAAACAATGCCTAAATCTATCTCCCTGACCAAACAAACAATAATCCCCACGTTAACGAATAAACAAAAAGGCAGACACTCCCTACACACCTAGTGAAACACGAAACACCAAGCCGAGGCAAAGGTATCAAAAGGGAAAACCGAGAGGCGAAGTCGAAACACAGGCGAAAGTCCAAAACCAATCAAGCAATCAGAAACAAAGGCGAAAGTACAAATAAGGGCGAGGCGAGAATCGGAAGTCAAGGGCAAAACAGTCATACACGATCAATCAATCAATAAAGCAAAAACGAACAAAGAGCGAGCTAGCAGGCGAGAAGCAAGTAGCGGGCAACGAAGGGACGAAGCGGCGAACTCTTCAGCCGGCGAACCGGAAACTGCTCCGAGGGCAAGGGAGGCGGGGTCAGGTCCAGAGGGCGGAGTCGAGGGGGCGGCTGACCAATCGGCGAGTGGGCAGGACGTCCGAAGGACCTGCAGGCAACCTCCTAAACTTACGGCACGTAACCCTTACGGCACGTACCTGAAACTTACGGCACAAATTCCTTACGGCACGTAACCCAAACTTACGGCACGTAACACCCCCCCACACAAGAGTGAACCCACATGGGTCACCAATATACACAGATCCCAAATAGAAAACAACAAAAACCACAAAATAAACATAAGAAAACAAACAGAACGGAACTTCAGGGGAGGTAACAGAGTTATTAGGATCCGGGGTCACAGACTCAATCTTCGAAGGTTTATCAAGCACCGGCACGGACATGAACGTGTCCTCGAGGTCTATGTCAGCGAGCTGGCGCCGCTGTGCACGAGTAAGCACACACGCAGGAAACACCGTCGGGTGTTCCACCGCTACATCATTTTCACATAGCACAGGGTCCAGAACGACTTCGGGTAGGGGAACGATTCTCTTCCCCGCTATATCATTCCCAAGGATGAATGTAACGCCTGGGACAGGTAACTGGGACTGGACAGCAACCCGCACGTATCCCGAGAAATCGGGAGTACACAAATATACAGTGTGCAGGGGAACTCCAGCCACACATAAATCGATTCCCTGCACCAACACATCCGCACCACAGTACGTATTGACAGACAGGGGAATAACCCCTTCCACCAAGAAGGACTGAGCGGCTCCCGTATCCCGCAGGATAGTCACAGGTTGCCGAACATCAGTCTCACTGAGCGAAACCAAACCAGAGAATACAAACGGTTCGAAAGCAGCATCAACACGAGAGGAGGAGGACGAAGAACTGTCGGGGCAGGCAGCAACATTTACTTTCCTAGATGCTGTGCGAGCTTCCTTGCGCTTTAACGCAGGACAAACAGATATAATATGGCCCACTTCGTGGCAATAGAAACACTCGCGTTTCTCCACGGGTGGTGGAGACGATGCTGACGAGGGGGAGGATACGACTGGACGAGTTTTACGAGGCAAAGGAATCGGAGTAAACACAGTTTTGTGGGTCAAAACGAACTCGTCAGCGAGGGTGGCAGCTTCAGTTAGCGAAGTGACCTTTTGCTCATTCAGGTACACTACCACTCGATCAGGAACACAGTTCTTAAATTCCTCTAACAAGACCAGTTCCTTAAGCTGGTCGAAGGTAAACACACCACTAGCGCCGCACCACTTATCAAACAAGACGGCTTTCTCGCGTGCGAACTCCACGTATGTTTGGCTGGCGGATTTGGGAAGCTTTCGAAAGTTCTGCCGATAAGCTTCCGGCACTAATTCATAAGCTCGAAGCACAGTAGCCTTCACAATGTCGTAATCCAGGCTCTGCTCTAACGCGAGAGCCGAACAAACCTCCTGTGCCTTACCCACAAGCTTACATTGCAGTAACAGTGACCAAAGGTGTTTGGGCCAGTTCAATGTCATAGCAATGCGCTCGAAAATGGAAAAGTAGGCGTCTACCTCATTTTCCCGAAACACAGGAACAAGACCGATGTGTCGGCTCACATCAAAGCTCGATCTACCAATTTCCAGGGAGACAGGCGAGCTCAAGGGAGACCGGGGACGGGGTCTAGGAGCGTCTTGGGCGTCAGCCTGGTCTCGGGCGGAGCGAGCTGCGGGTGGAGGCGTACCTGGTGTGGGTACCTTACGCGGAAGAGGCATTGGTTTTTGGTCGCCCATGCTCATCCGACGTAACTCCAGCTCCTTCTCAGCCTCCATCTCCATAGCCCGGACACGGAGTAGCTGAGCCTGGTACTCCTGTCTCTTAATCTCAAGCTCTAACTCCCGTAACTTAATTGTCAGCAGTAGGTCCTCCCTGGTTGAGCGGGGATCTCCAAGATCCATGCGGTGTCCACTCCCTGGATCATCGCTGCTGGCCTCCGCTACAGCAGACATCCGAACCGGGGTGGCAGCAACACTAGGGGATCCACCCAACTCAGGCAGTATACAGTACTTTGCTGAACCAATTCATCGAGCAAAAATTTCTTAACGACCCGCTTGGAAGCCTCAGCGGGGACCAAAATGTTAAAGAAGTCTGCTATCTGTAGCAGATCATCCTTGCGGCCAGGGATGGGCAGTATTTTAGATAAATGTATTTAAAATATGTATTTGAAATACAAAATACTATTTTGTATTTTGTATTCTAAAGCCTTTGGGAAAAATCTAACGTAATTTGTATTTAAATACATTTAAGATGAGTATTTTGTATTTTCAAAATACATAAAATACTTTGTGCCAATCAACCTCTTTATCTGGGTGCTGATTTGGTTCAGACACACCCCTCCCCCAACCTTAACACTCATGCACGTGAGCTGCCTGCAGCAGAGTCAGCATTGGATCAGCGACTTTTCTCAGTTTTCTGCATTAAGGTAAGGGTGTCATCCTGATCAATTCCGTGTTGATTAAAGTTAAAATGGTGCATCATTCAGATTTGCCTTCAGTAAACATGAAAGAATAAAAAAGCACCGACATGTGTAGGAGGAAAATAGCGTTAGTTGCCTGTTAGCCAATCAGTTTTGATAGTTTTTTTTTTAATCTATCAACTAGCTAGTGAAATGTGTTTAAAACATTACTGCATGTTAGGGCTGGGTGATATGACAGAACTTTATATATCTTAGGCAGCGATGACATAAAGTGTGAATCGATTAAACTTTTCAAAATCGTTTACATAGGCCTAGGTCATTTAGAGCAAATAAATCCTTGCAGTGTTTAGTGGGGCAGCAGGAATTATTGGAACGTTGGGGTGGATGAAGAAGCATGAATGAATGAATAATATAGTGTGATGTACTTGGTTCAGTTGTACTTTGCTGTTTAAAGCGCGAAAGGAGATTCATATTTACACTTCGAATAGATGGATGTCTGAAACACACAGGTACACCATCTTGAGGAGTACACCATCAGTTTTATAATTGACTTTGTGTTATTGAGTTCTTGTTACTGAGTTGAAGTCATGATGGTGATAAAACGTAATAAAAGATGTTTGGGGGGAAAAAAAAGAGTTTTGTTTTTCCTACAGGGCAGGGGAAGGGAAGATCATTTCTAATCAGTAGTACACATCTAAATGTTTTTGTTTTGCATTCAGAATATGTCCAGATATATTTCAGCCGCAGGGTTGACTTTGTGTTATTGAGTTCTTACTATATATATATATATATAGTAAGCTAATACTTTCCCGGTGTTTCATAGTACCTTTGAGAGGGACATTCTAAAACGCTTAATGTGGTTTAATGTACCAAAATACCGACCAATAATCACCAAATTTCGCACACACACACCTGGTCTTCATAAAGACTTTCACCTGACAAAAAATCAAAACCGAAATATAAGGAATATGGACTTTATTTTACGTTAAGCGTTTTCCCCTCCATTGACGCCCATTATAAGGAAAAGGCTTAATGTAACTTAAAGTACCAAGACAGCCACCAAAAATCACCAAATTTCTCACATATATATCTGGTCATAAACACTTTCACCTGACAAAAAATCTAAACCGAAATACAAGGAATATGGACTTTATTTTACATTAAGCCTTTTCCTTATAATGGGCGTCAATGGAGGGGAAAACGCTTAACGGAAGTCCATATTCCTTGTATTTCAGTTTTGATTTTTTGTTAGGTGAAAGTCTTTATGACCAGATGTGTGTGTGCGAAATTTGGTGATTATTGGTCGCTATTTTGGTACATTAAACCACATTAAGCGTTTTCACATTAAGTGTTTTAGAATGTCCCCACACCGATCGATAACATTTGCTACTTTTAGAACGGCCCATGCTCATTTGACATGGATGATCGACGATCGTGTGTCCGGGGCGCCGGGCCAGTTTTGATTAGGTGCTACGGGTGCTACGGTTGAAAATTGGGAAAAAATGAAATTCGACTTTTCAAAAATTCAAAATTCGTCATTTGAAAATTGAATTCGCCAGAGTGACGATTTGATGCCGTTTTTCTTCGTCACCATGGGTTCCGTTTTCGTCAATGACGAGAGTGACGAGCGGCAGCGGGAACCCTGCAGCCTAATAGGGATGCCTGCACTTGATGACCAATTTCACATGTATTTTGTGTACTTTAAAAATACAAAATACTGTATTTGTATTTAAATACATTTTTTTACACAGTATTTTGTATTTGTATTTAAATACATTTTTCCACTCAGTATTTTGTATTTTTATTTTAAATATATTTCTATGTATTTATGCCCATCTCTGTGTATAGTACGCATTTCGGAAATAATGTTCTAATTACTATATATATATATATATATATAGTAAGCTAATACTTTCCCGGTGTTTCATAGTACCTTTGAGAGGGACATTCTAAAACGCTTAATGTGGTTTAATGTACCAAAATAGCGACCAATAATCACCAAATTTCGCACACACACACCTGGTCTTCATAAAGACTTTCACCTGACAAAAAATCAAAACCGAAATATAAGGAATATGGACTTTATTTTACGTTAAGCGTTTTCCCCTCCATTGACGCCCATTATAAGGAAAAGGCTTAATGTAACTTAAAGTACCAAGACAGCCACCAAAAATCACCAAATTTCTCACATATATATCTGGTCATAAACACTTTCACCTGACAAAAAATCTAAACCGAAATACAAGGAATATGGACTTTATTTTACATTAAGCCTTTTCCTTATAATGGGCGTCAATGGAGGGGAAAACGCTTAACGGAAGTCCATATTCCTTGTATTTCAGTTTTGATTTTTTTGTTAGGTGAAAGTCTTTATGACCAGATGTGTGTGTGCGAAATTTGGTGATTATTGGTCGCTATTTTGGTACATTAAACCACATTAAGCGTTTTCACATTAAGTGTTTTAGAATGTCCCCACACCGATCGATAACATTTGCTACTTTTAGAACGGCCCATGCTCATTTGACATGGATGATCGACGATCGTGTGTCCGGGGCGCCGGGCCAGTTTTGATTAGGTGCTACGGGTGCTACGGTTGAAAATTGGGAAAAAATGAAATTCGACTTTTCAAAAATTCAAAATTCGTCATTTGAAAATTGAATTCGCCAGAGTGACGATTTGATGCCGTTTTTCTTCGTCACCATGGGTTCCGTTTTCGTCAATGACGAGAGTGACGAGCGGCAGCGGGAACCCTGTCAATGTGTGATGTAATGAAGCCCATTGTTTGGTATTGCTGATTACCTCTGCCCTCGTGATCTTTTTTACCCTTTTAATTGCAGAAAAAGTGTCTGAATTAATAAAGATCTTAATAAAATTCTTGTACATCAGTCTTGGGTTGTGATCATTACAGGCTCGGGTATTTGTTGCAGTTTTCTGCTGTGTTAAAGAACCCACATTTATTATAGTACCATGAATTTTATAATACCTTAATAAAGTAAGTAATAAGGCGTGATTATGATACATTTTGCAGACAAAGATTGTAATAATGAATAATAATACCTTTGTAAAAGGACATATTAATGAATCAATGAACCGCTTAAAATAAGCAGCTCATTTTTATCACAGTCTTGTCTTGGATCTAATCAGGAGTAAATTGTAATTACTGGGGCCTGTACTATGAAGCGAGGTTACTGGCTTATCGGGGTAACTTGTCAGATTTAAGGTAGTCTGGGCAAAATGTAAGTGAACGAATATGAAGACCATGGGCGTAAATCCCGGGGGGGACCGAGGGGACATGCCCCCCCATACGAGGGTTGTCGTCCCCCCCCCAATTTTTTTTTTTAAAAATCGCACTCTCTATTGTGAAAAATATATTTATGTATAGCTAAAATAATTGTGTAAGTAGAAAAAAAAACAAACGCAAAAAATGCATTTAGAAACAGTTGAGATTCCCTTCCTCACAGTGCCCACTGCCTGCTTTCCCAGTTCATCTCACCTACTCTACACACACGAGTCAGGTGTGTGACTGCGGCTCAATTAATGTTGAACTCCAGTAAGTAGGGTATTTTATTCACTTTAAATAAAGCCATTCTCTTTAATGTAGTTGATGCAGACTCATTCATAAATTAGTTGCAGCAGAAATGCTGATTACCGATGTAATTTTCCATGAATCTGCTATATTAGCGATTGAAATATTACTTATCTAGTTAACGTTAGCTTGTTTACAATAGCTTGTTGCATAGTGCACTGCAACTAACACGCCAAAGCCGTCTCCCATGCATTGTTTTATTTTTGACGACTTGGCATAATGGTAACTTAATATTAACGGCCACAATTAGCATATTGTTTAGCTGTGCATTTACTAAATGAGCACTGTGCTACGTCCGAACTGACCCCACTGTATTATTTTGTATAATCAATTTCTATTCTGTTCTTAAGTGTCTTAATTAATTTGAAATAAAATTTTAAACCTTTTTTTAACTCCTTGTTTTTATTGTTGTGATTATTTTTTATGATAGTTTTACTTTCTTTATGTAAAGCACTTTGAATTACCATTGTGTATGAAATGTACTACAGTATAAATAAACTTGCCTTGCCTTGCAGTGTCATAGACTACATAAAATGACAGAGAAAAGGAAAATGGACATAAGATCATTTTTCAGTGCACCTAAACACCAAGTAAGTACAAAAAGTTCACATATTAAGGCAATTTGGCTTTAAGAATGGGTGCTTATGAAAATACTAATGTCACAATATCAATCACAGGCAAAGGAGACAGAAATTATTGAGGGACAGGTAGAGCAGGGTCAATCAGATGTACAGTGTCAGGTAAGTGTGTTGTGCTTTTATTGAAGGGATAATGAGAGAATATTTTTTTTTTTGGGTGAACAATTTCTTTAATGTTTTCGGAGTTGTGGCTGTTCAGCAGATGAACATCACAGGCTCACCAATTTACAGTATGATCTGTCAATTTAACAAGTGTAATGTAAACAAGTCAGTTATTATGAGTATGGAAAACATCTTTTCCTGCATTTTTTCTGCTTCAGGAGTCAGTCTGTTCTGAGACAGTGAGAGTAGAGGAAGGGGCAGATTCAGAACCAGGGAGGGAGCCGGAGACAGCAGAACAAAGAGATGATATTGCCAGCACCAGCACAGGAAGCACAGTTTTCAGTTTAGATCTCAGTGCCTGCACAAAGCCACACCAACCTCCTCCCCAGTGTATCAAAAACAAATACTTTCAAATAAGTCATTGGCATTTCAAGAGAAATGGTATCAAGGCTTTCCATGGCTACATTACAGTCCATCAGTGAAAGGGGTCTTATGTTTTTACTGCAGCAAAGGTGTTTCAAACCAGTCCTCTTTAGGTCATAGACCTGATGCTGCTGTCGTTAGTACAGGCTTTAGAAATTGGAAGAAAGCCATTGAAAAATTTACATCACACCAGACCTTCAAGCCCACCAACATTATGTGACTGTCACTGCACGTCAGCCAAACCCAATCAGCGCCCAGTTATCTAGTGCATGGCGTAAACAGCAGGAGGTGGCAAGACATTGCTTGAGGAAAATTGTTAGCTCTGTGCGGCATGTGGCAAAGCAAGGACAATCTTTAAGAGGCCATACTGAAGAAAGTGGGAATCTGAATCAGCTCATAAAACTTAGGGCAGAAGAGGATGAGCCAGTTTTATTGAAATGGTTAACAGATCGTGCCACTGCCATGTAAGCCCTAAATCGCAGAATGAAATCCTGAACATTATGGCCAATACAATAATCCGAGGGATTGCAAGTGAGATTAGGTCTCCAGCCCTTGTTCAGATTTCTGTAATAGTTGATGGCACCCAGGATATTTCTGGTATTGAGCAGGAAAGTATCTGTCTGCACTATGTGGACCATGACCTTATGCCACATGAGGAGTTTATTGGGTTGTACAGTTTATCAGAGACTACAGGCCAAGGCATTGCCAAAATGGTTACTGATGTGTTGTTGAGGCTTAATCTGCCAATGTCTGCTTTACGTGGGAAAAGTTACGATGGTGCCTCCAACATGGCAGGAAAGTACAGTTCACTGCAGAAGAAGACCCAGACTGTCTCTGGTATGCAGGATGCAGTAGATTGTGTACGATCCTACCTTCAGGGAAAGAGAAATGACAAGAGCTATCTTGAATTGTACGAGAAAGCTATATCATTGGTAAACTCCATCAAATTAGTTGACCCTATTGAGACAGCAAATTCAAGGCGTTTTGCTGGCAAAGCAGTGGACCATTACAGGGCAGAATTCTTCAAAGTATTGGATTGTCTGGAGGTTCAGTTTGGTGAGCGTTTCAACCAAGACAGTCTAAAGTCTCTGCAAAGCTTAGAGAATGTCCTTTTGACTGGATTGTTAACTGATTCAGTAGATAAGTACCATGAGTTGCACAGAGGTACTCTTGCAGTACAGTAGCCTCTCTTTCACCAGAAATTCTTCTATAGCAGCAGTAGAGAGGCAGCAGAAGTCCTAAGGGGAATGCCAGTGGAGGTGCATGGGCTGTTTGACCAAGTTGAGGTCCTTGTCAGAATTTTGTTGGTGGTTCCAGTGTCCTCATGTGAAGCTGAGAGGAGCTTCAGTGCATTGCGGAGACTAAAGACGTGGCTAAGGGCTACTATGGGCCAAGACAGACTTAACAATCTGTTAGTCTGCAATGTGCACAAAGACAAGCTCGACAACCTAAACATAAACAACATATGCCAAGAGTTTGTGGGGCCCACTGATACCAGGAAAAACACATTTGGTACCATTGTTTAGTGTCCATTCATTAATGTCAGTTTGCTTTAAATTGCAGATGTTTTTTTATTTTTTTTTACATAGAGCAGTTACTGTAAATTGATTATTTAATAATTGATTTTGTTACAAAACATTACTTATTTTATATATCTTTTTCACAATAACAGTCATGTTTAAAATGTATTGTATGCTGATAGCTTGACTGTAAACAACATAACAAACAATGCAATAAATAGTTTTGAAGAAAAATCTGCTTTTTCATTGAAACTGACAAAAACTTCATTCAAACTGACAAATGAAAATAACCATAATGATGCAGGCTCCATGCTACAATAATAATGATAGAAGCAAAGTTTTTCACTGTGGGGAGATATCTTTATAAGTACAATTTGACTGTTATTTGTGTCCCCTTCAAAAATTGCTCATGAGAAATTTTATATTTATTGTCCCCCCCCCTACTGTTAAATGAAATTTATGCCCATGATGAAGACCATTTAAGCTGTGGTACCTTAAATCTGACAAGTTACCCCGATAAGCCAGTAACCCCGCTTCGTAGTACAGGCCACTGGTAGTAAGACTGGGTAAAATTATCATGTACATAATCATTCAGTTTGAATCAAAACCTTAATTGTCAGATCCAGCCTACCTGTCCCTCCTATTTTCTCCCTAGAGTGGCCCTAATGAGGCACCATTATGCATTTGTCTTACCTCGTGTTCCTGCCCTTGTGTGATTCAGTCCAGCTGCCTCACGTTTGCTCTCTCATTAGTCATTGTTATACTGTAAGTGCTTCCCAGTTCCGTCATTCCCAGTCTTGACGGTGATATTTTTGTCTCCATGAGCTCTGTACTTAGTCTGTTTTCTGACCTGTTCCCTTTTTGTTAATAAACCCCTTTTTGTTTTGCCCTGTTCTGTTCCCATGTCCTTAGTCCCACACATCACAACATTAATAAAAACTATACTGTATATCTAAAGTAAGGCTGTTTAATGACATTTGTTCAAGGGAACCACCATCTGGTGAATACCTCTGGAAAACTTAAAAGCAATTTTTAAGAAAAACAGATAATATTCATCTCCATGTGTTGATATTTTAAACTGTAATTCATTAAGCTGGTACCACAAGAGCTCATTTTGTTTGCAATAAATACTGAACATCTTACGATAGCTGTTGAATTTATTGTCTGTTTTCTCAGTGCAGCAAGAACAAGTCTGTGGTTAGAATTTACAAACTGGGTACTTCTGTAGACCTTGGTCTGTACAGAGAACTGAGAAGGATGGCTGCGAGGGCTCAGGGGGAAGATAAGGAGGTGTTTGTTAGAGGGATCTCTGAGCAAGTTAAACACCATCTATGATCTAGTGACCCATGTCTTGCTTAGAGAGGAATCGAAGCATTCACACATCTGAATCTGTTCCTCAGAGAGTCACAGTCATGGCTGGTGATGGAAAGGTCCTTATGAATGACACTGCCGTTGTGATCCACTGGGCAGGCTACTTAGAGCAGCTGTTTAAAGCTTATCCTCTGGCTAGGACATTGGACATCTCTGGGTCCACAGTTCTTGAGGCTTATCCTCTATATAGTTGTGAACCACCCAGTCTCACTGAGATTGCACAGGTGGTGAACCAGCTGGGGGTAGGGAAGGCTGCAGGGATCTGTAGTGTCCAATCTGGTGGTAAGACTGTCTTCATGGCATTGCAAGCAATCCTTGCTTTCATTTGGGAGACAGGCATCATCCCAACTGACTAGAAAACCAGATTTGTTGTCTCTATCTTGAAAGGCAAGAGTGATCACCTGGATTGTGGCAACTGCAGGGAGATTACACTGCTCCCAGTGTTGGTTAAGGTCCTTGCTAGAGTCATTCTCAACAGGATCTGTGATCATTTGCTGAACTGCCAGCAACTGAAGCAGTCTGCTTTTATGCCTAAGAAGTCTACCATCGACCACATCCTGAATGTGAGGGTTTTCATTGAGTGCAATCACAAATATCTGTAGAATTTCTTTGCAGCCTTTGTCAGTTTTTGTAAAGCATTCAACTCAGTTGATCAAGCCGCCCTGTGGGACATCCTGAGACTTTGTTTGATCCCCCCGAAGTTGCTGGACATCATGGCCTTGTAGAATGCTTTCATGCACTGGGTGTTGGGCAGGGTCTTGGGGTCCAGTGGCTGTGGGGCATCTGTTAGTGAGGAAAGATCCGGATACTGATCTTGACTTTGTCAATGATGCTATGATCTTCACTGTGTCAATGGAGGCTCTGATCAGGGCTCGAGAGGCTGAGCGAGGAGTCTGAGTGTCTGGGCTAGCGAGTGGCCTGGATAAAAACCAAGATCCTGGCCTGTGACCTCTTGGGCACAGCCATCAGCAGTGTGTCTGTCTGCAGAGAGATTGTCGACTGCATTGAGAGGCTCGCTCACCTCGGCTGTGATGTTTCAGACTCTTCCTATGAACTCAGTTGACGGAGAACATAGGGGGTCATGAGGTTGCTGGAAAGGAGTGTGCCGTTCCCAATATCTTTGTAAGAGGACAAAGGTCCAAGTCTTTAGAGTCCTGGTGTTCCTGTTTTGCTGAATGGCTGCCAGACATGGATGCTATTCTATGACCTGAGACAAACACTGCACTCCTTTGGTACCACTGATTTGACTTTGTGTCGAACAAGAAGTTGCTCAGGGAGTTCTGAATGAGACACATTACTTGCATTGGGAGGGAGCGTCAGTTACAGCACTACGGCCATGTGGTGATTTCCATGAGGGTGATCTGGCTTGCAGGATCCTCATTGCTGAACACCCGAGTGGCTGGACCAGGCCAAGAGGACGCCAACGTAACACCTGGCTATGGTAGATAGATGGTTATTTCTGGAGGGGGGGGACTGGACCGTGTGTCAGCCTGGGAGATTGCCAGATGGGATCACAAGGTGTTTCCTCATGCAGTGGGTGAGGAAGTTTATAGGTTTATGGGATGGGCTACAACTCAAAAAGGATACAAAACTTAATTTCTCTGAGGAATAGCAATGAAACTCTAGTGGACAGTAATGGTAGTGACATTTATGAAGGTGATAATAATAATGACAGTAATAACAACAATTCTCATTATATGAATGACAAGATGCTTATTCTACTTAAACTGCGTAACAATCGGCATTTCAACTGAGATGCAAATATTCACTGCCCGTCCAAAAAAAAAGTCGCCATTTGAATTTTTTGTTGTGCCACCTTTAGCTTTGATTATGCCGCATATTTGTCATGGCATTGTTTCCACAAGCTTATGCAACATCTCATCCTTTATTTTCATCCAGCTTTGCATTCATTTCTCACCAAGATCCTGTATTGACAAGTGAGTTGAACCACTCCTTCAGCACATCCCAAAGACCTTCAATGAGGTTAAAGTCACAACTCTGTGGTGACCAAGTCACACGTGAAAATGATTCCTCATGTTCCCTGAACCACTCTTTGACAATTTGAACCCATTGAATCTTGGCATTCTTGTCCTGGAATATGTCCATGCCAACAGGGAAGAAAAAATCCATTTATGATGGATGGAGGTGTAACCTGGCCATTCAGTAGATTCAGGTACTCAGCTGACTACTTTATTGCTGCATAACGTTGCAGGAGTGTAATAATGATCTAGTCGTTGGCTTTTAAGTATTTGCTGATATAAATTCAATTGGTGACCTTTTTTTTGGACGGGCAGTGTAGGTATATTCACTTAATCGTTCATTCATCCATTAGTTCATTCATTCACCCATAATAATTTGTTCAGTTGTTTAATTTCCTTATAAAGAGTTTTTTTTGAAAGGGCTGGATGGAGTAGGTAAGGGAGCAATAGTTTTATAATCTCTTCTCCCAATGTCCCATTTCTCTCTCTCTCTCTCTCTCCAATTAAAAGTTTCCTAATTGTTCTCTTTGTTACTGTAGATGCAGTCATTCCTTTGATGTTTAAAGAAGTCTGTAGTTTTGCTTCGCCTTTATTATCAGTATAAATTTGTGTCTTTTTTTAAATGTGGCTTTAAAAAGTCTTCTTTGTGATTGTTACAAGGTGTCTCCCATGAACGATTTCACATGTGTGTCTGCACTCTCCCTGTTTCCTCCAGTGTCCACTGTTGAAATATGTCACGTCATTTGTTTACATTTAAAGTCTTTTTGTACATTTATGTTCATGTTTAATGTTTTTTAAATATCATTGTACCTCATATCGGTGTGCGTGTGTGAGATGTATCTGTTTGTGGTACACATGCCCACTTAGTCCTTTGCTTTTCTTCATCTCTTTTCATATCCGCTCTCCTCTTTTTCTTCCACACATCTGCTACATGCTATGCAGTCTGACATCTACGAATCTTCTCCTGTCCTGTCAATATGTCACATATTGTGTACAGCTGCCTTGGTCACCTCAGTGTAACTTGAAGGGGTGAAAAGGGAAACGGGGTGAGACAGGCGTGTGCAACTGCTTTTGATAAACAGATAAACGTGCAACCACTACTTCATTAATGTTCAAATTTACATACAATTCACATTGGTATTATAACATATACTCAGTGCCCACTTTATTAGGTATACATGCTCATTAATGTGAATAGCCTGTTCCTTGAAACTGCAAATCATGGGGCCACAACTGCATACTCACATTAGGCAGACAGGGTCAGGAGGTTCACTTACCGTACAGCTGTTCAGTAGAATGGCTAAGGTGCCTGCTCTAAGCAATTATTAAATGTGGGCTGATTGTTGATCCCAGAAACGGTGGTTCTGAGAAACAGCCACCGTCCCGTGTTTTTCAGGGACATAAGTGGCCTTTGCCAGTGTGTTGGACAGTAAGGAGATGGAGCAATGGTCAGCTGTGCCTGGTATATGGTTCACGTATTCTTCCTTCCACAAAAACAGCTATATTATTGATCTGCATACCTCTACCAGTGATACTGGGATATTCTTAGTATACATTTACTATGAGGAAACGTGTGTATCCTTTCCCAGTATGTTCAAGAAATATGGAAAGCAGAAGCAGATTTTTTAAGTTATTTGTTTACTTTTTATGTTTGCAGGTATTATTAATCTTTCCATAATTCATTAACAGGACACCAAATAATTTATTAGGCCTAACTATATTTTATAGTTTCAAAAGGTATTGTCAGTATTTTTTTATCGGAATAATGTGTTAAAATTCGTTATTAAACAGCACAATTAGTCAGGACATAACTTTGCGGGGGGAAAGTAACAAAAGAAAATGTGAAATGTATAAATGATACGTGTTTTTTTTAACACACAAACACACACACACGGGTACACGATTTCCATATCGGTTTCTTCTAAATAAAACAGCCATGCGTGAACTTCTGTGGACACGGGTTATCAGTATACATTTCTTTTAAGTTAGTGGAGAATAATAAATGATAATGTATCAACTTTAATTGACACCGTCTTTAAAATGATTGCTATTTTACGAGGATAAAGATACTTAGGGTTAGGGTTAGGGTTATACGGAACAATTTGAAAAAACACGAGAAAAAATATTTGCAAGATCCGCTATAGAGGGTATTACGCCGGACAACCTCGTACAACATCCGGGGTCCTTCGATTACGTGCGTATTAAGCCACCCATGTTGATTCGAAAGGAGTCTGCAGCCAGTGTGCTGCTCAGGTTAGTGTTAGGAATGCTTTTGTGACATTTTGGAAACAAGGATTGCTTTTTAATTATCTGTGGATTTGTCGTTTTGGTTTATTTTGAAGATCGCGATCGGTTTCAGTTCACTATGACTATCAGTTGATGATCAGTTTTATTGTGAATAGTGTCAGCTGTAAGAAATGTAGGGGTATGTTTAAATTACCACTCTGGTGTCGAATTTTTTCGTTTTTCATAATTTTAAGGGATGTATCACTTGAGATGTACAGATTTGGGCGACTTGAATCACATTGTCGCATAATGTTTTATTTGAGGGATGTTTCAGATCGGCGCCATAGGATTTTTGTTGAACTGTATAGTTATGTTAATTTGTTATAAAGTTGAAATAAAAGACCTCATTCGTAATTAGGGATGCTGGACGCGCCAGGCTAATTAGTGTCGTTTCTTATAAGCACGTGGTCCAGCTTTGTGCTCTAAATGTAACTGGGAAACACGTGAGGATATTACGCTCCCGAAAGTTATTATGACAAAGTACCATATCTTCCAACTTATGAGCATCTGTTTTGACATGAGTTATGCGCATCTGGCGGTGGAAATAAGATAGCATTATCAGAGTCAAATATTGTTCCTTCATTTAGAATTGATCTCTTATTGATTTTCGTACTTCAATGTACTTCTCTGGCTTACAGAATTGTGCGGTACGTTGCCTGCAGAATCTGTATAGTTGACGTATTTAGTTTTACCGTGGCGGATTTTTTTTTGCCATTGTATGCGCTAGTAAATATGATGATGGTCTGGGGAAACTGAATTGGCTTGTGGTTATTTATACCAGTCATCATTGTGCCAAAAGTAACTGATGAGCTTCTCGCCTTTATTGTAAGTGCTTTACCTCAGAATATTTTTTTTTTAGGTTTTCTAGCTTTTCGAATGAATTTATTGAACACAAAATTGTGTAGTGGTCATTGTAGTCATTGTGTTCCATCTCCACTACTGTCCTGTTCATTAGTGCATTAGTGAATTTATATTTCCCAGCAAAAGCAGAATTAATAAAATGTTATGTATTAATATTATTATTTATTTATTTCGGGGGGGGGGGGGGTTACTGTAGAAAACGTGAACTGTTTTTGGAAAAATTAAAATGAGTTTTGGTATCGCGGGTGAGGTGGCGATCTCCCATGATGCTTTGCACTGGACTCTGAATCTATGTGGTGACGCAAGTGCCTCTGTCCTGACAAGGCCTGAGGAGATTACTTTTCACTATGTATGATGCATATGAAAATGTCTCTCCACTTACTCATTCTTGATAGTTCACCGATTTATTTCCTTTCCATTCCTACTGTAGGTGAAGGACCCAGCTGCTGACTTTCAGGCAAGTTAAGATGCTTGTTTAAACTGGGCATTTGTCCACCAGTTTTTAGTTTTTTTTGTCCTGTAATGATTTGACCTGGGTTCTGATTGTCTGTAGTATCAAAAGTGCTGCTCTCTCCTGAAAAGACAAGACAGTTTGAGGAGACTAGGTTATTCTTTAGTCCATGACTGAAATCTAATTGTGCTACATTCATTTTGATTTTTCCTCTGTTTTCAATTGCCATTGTTGCTAATATTTCTATCTGTCCTCAGGTAACGGAATGGAAGCTGTGGAAGCATGCGGTTTTGATGGTCTGAGCATCAACAACAGTGTTTAAATTCATGGTCTCCTGCCAAAGCGCTCTCTGACGACTCTGACATGTATGGTTTACTCCTGAAATCCACATAATCTGTTTGAAGTCAGAGAAATTGATTTTTAACCAAAATTGGAGATCTTGTAAATATCAAAGGAAGGGGATTTAGTATGAAGCCTTGATTTGTCTGTAACACTAGCTGAAATTTCCTTGATTGATCTCCACATCACCAAATTACTTTAGTTGTTTTTGTAAACCAAAAACAGCTGAGGGTGTATTGACAATACGTACAGGAGTTGGACAATGAAACTGAAATACTGGCCAATCGTGTTTTGAGGTTTCACGCCTAAATACATGGCCTGGTGGCCGATCTTCACTGATTGCACGTTCCATTAGTATGAGTAGAGTGTGAAGGTTCAATTAGCAAAGCAATAGCACAGCTGTACATAAAGTATTACAATCCATACAACATAATGGGAGACACATCAGAGTTCAAAAGAGGACAAATTGTTGGTATTCGTCTCACTGGTGCATCTGTGACCAGAACAGCCAGTCTTTGTGGTGTATCAAGAGCTACAGTATCCAGGGTAATGTCGGCATACCGCTACGAAGGACGGACCACATCCAACAGGAGTAACTGTGGAAGCAAGAGGAAGCTGTCTGAAAGGGATGTCCGGGAACTAACCCGGATTGTATCCAAGAAACATAAAATCACAGCTGCCCAACTCACTGCAGAATTAAATGCGCACCTCGACTCTCCTGTTTCCACCAAAACTGTTCGTCGGGAGCTCCACAGGCTCAATATGCATAGTCAACCTGCTGTTGGCAAACTTTTGATTACTTGTGTCAATGCAGAATGTTGGTTTCAGCGGTGCCAGCAGCGCAAAATTTGGGCTGTGGACAATGTGAAAAATGTGTTGTTCTCTGGTGAGTCCACCTTCACTGTTTTTCCCACATCCAGGAAAGTTACGGTGTGGAGAAGCTCCAAAGTGGCTTACCACCTGGACTATTGTGTACCCAGTGTGCAGCACAAGGGGGAGTCAGTGATGGTTTGGGCTGCAATATCATGGCATTCCCTTGGCCCACTACTTGTTCTAGATGGGCAAGTCACTGCCAAGGACTACCTGACCATTCTGGAGGACCATGTTCACCCAATGATTCAAACATTTTACCCTGAAGGTGGGGCTGTGTACCAGGATGATAATGTACCAATACACACAGCAAAACTTGTGACTGAGTGGTTTGATGAACATGAAAGTGAAGTTGAACATCTCTCATGGCCTGCACAGTCACCAGATATGAATATTATTGAACCACTTTGGGATATTTTGGAGGAGCGAGTCAGGAAACGTTTTCCTCCACCAGCGTCACGTAGTGACCTGGCCACTGTACTGCAAGAGGAATGGCTCAAAATCTCTCTGGCCACTGTGCAGGACTTGTATCTGTCATTCCCAAGACGAATTGATGCTGTACTGCATGCAAAAGGAGGGCCTACCCCATGTTAATAAATCAGTGTGGATGAAAACCGTCAAATGAGTTGAAGAAGCAGGCACTCATGAAGACTCAGCTACATGTTTCTAGAAGTACAGATCTTTCAACATCAACTGCTCAGAGAAGACTGTGTGAAGCGGGCCTCACTTGAAGAATTTCTGCAAAGAAACCACTATTAAAAGTGCAGAATAAGGGACAAAAAGTCACCTTGGCCAAAAAAAACAAAGACTAGATGTCTGAGGAGTGGAATTTGGTTTATGGGCCAGTGAGACATATTAGGAAGTAAGTTGGGGAGAGGGGAATGGCATGAACTTTGCATGTGTGATTTCCGCTGACAGTTCATTCAGCAAGAACTCCGAATGTACTTCAAATACTCTGGCCTAAAAAGGATGTGAACAAATTAGACCAATGAGCTGGCCTGCCTTGACTCCAGACCTCTGTGCTGCAGAACTTAGATGAGGTCGAACTGCACAGAAGAGTCAGTGAAAAAACCACACGCAAGCACTCTAGGACATAGCTGCAGAATAACTGGGAAGACTTGTGAAACTAATGGCTCATGTTTGTAGAACTGTTAAGGAAATGTTGATCAAGAATAGCATATCTGTGTGACTTGGTGTAAGTTCCCTGACACTGTGCCTCATCTCCTGGATGATTAGTTTTACTTCAGTTTGAGACAGAAACTTGCTTGCTTTGGACTTGGCTATTAGGCTTTGCTTGCAAGTCCCAGTTTGCAGTTGCATTATTATAAGTAGTATATTTTCCTGACAAATCATTCTCCTGGGCTTTTTTGGGTTACTTTTTTTTTTTACCTACAGTAACTGTCACCTCTGTGAGGAGAAAAAGTGTACAAGCCGTCTTTAGCTGTCTAGAGCTGGTGTGTTAAACTCGGTTATTGAAAGGGTCATGTTACAAACTACCAACAAATCTGTGGGTTGACTAACGCTTATTTATGTAGTTATAAATGGTATGACCTTTTTTTCCAATAAATCTTTATTATATGCAAACAACATTTACAAATATGAACTGTGTAGTAAACATTATTTCTGGAAATTTATTTTAAATAGAACTGAGCAATCATACAAAAACCTCTCTGAGGATAAAAAATTAAATGAGTCCACTGACCAGATGAACTATTAATAAGCTGGTTTTATTTCACATTATCCCCTCCATCCTTCTTTAAAATGCAACTGAATTTAGTCTCGAAAAGAAAACACCCAGACTGCAAATAGAACGTCTTGCAGAATTTTTGCTCCCTAAGTCCTTGGTAAGTCTGTAAAAGTACACATTTTCTGCCTGTGTGGTTCAGTTATGTCATTTTCAGTTCAGAGCATGCAATGAAACAAATGAATATGTTATTTGTCAAAGGTGGAACCCAAGTTTTTAAGTAGATGTTCAACGCGGAAAACATGCTAATTGCTTTTAGTTGGTTGTAGCTAAAGCTGGGTACAGACATAACTAAGTGTTTGGAAACATTTTGCTTCCCCAATAAATTACACCAACACCAGTGAGTGGTTGATAAGAACAAGACTATCTATCAGCCCTGTTATACTGAACTCTACACTATGCTGCTGGAAATGCATCCAACATGCTGGCTTATTTGAGACAACGACATCAGAGTGTGTATGACTGGAGCAAGATCGAAACAGTCTCTTCAAGTTAATCTTCCTGTGGCATTTAAAGCACGTTTGCCAAAAAGTTCAGACCAGGCTAAAAAAACAAAAAAAAGGAAAGCTACAGGGTTGTTTATCGACACAGATATGGAACTGTACTTGGCAGTAGAAAATATGTGATCTAGTTCATTATGATTGTTATTATTCAGTCTTATTTTTGAATTTAAATTTTATATATTTGTTTTTACAATGTGCAACTAAGTGTCCCTTAGGTTTTGTTATTCAGACATGTCAATGTCTAACAAATTACCATTGGTTTACAATTGTTCTAGATTGTGTTTGTAAACTTAGTTTGCGTAATAATTTCAAAACAAATTCTATTTTCCTTGCTGTACCGAAATTACTCCAAACCACAAACTCAAAACTCAAGTTTTTACCGAAATGTGAGTTTTGTGTTCCATTACACCTCTATTTCCAGGCAATTTTTAACAGGATATCAAACTCATTTTGCAGTCTGTAAAGAATTGTACCAGATGTAGCTCACAGACCTTGAGTTTGATGTGGCTTAGAGATTTTCACCCTTGTTTACACACTCTTTAGCTAGTTATCTGCTGCATAAAAATAAAGTATTGTGAAATGTAGCATATTTTTATACCCTTATACAACAAGGTAGATGGTTTATGCTGTTAAGTGGGTAATGCAGGATGGGATTTTTTCCAAAATGTATGAAAAATGTCCTTACTTTTTAACCCTTTAACTGTAACTGTAATGTGGTTCCTGTCCTGATGTATCAACAGATCAATACGGAATCTGTGAGCAGTAATAGTTAAAATTATTTAAAATAAATGTGGTTGAAAATTACTGGTATATTTATATATTCAGTATTGTTGTTGGAAGTTGGTGTCCAGTTTCTCTGACAAAATGGGCCAAATGCTGTTGTCTAAAATCAGGACATAATGGTATGACTACATGCACAAGCAAGTCTTCTTTTGGTGCTTTCTAGTTTCATATTTGGGCTCACAATTAGGATATTTATGCACACAAAATGTTAAAACTTGCAGGTTTATATTTTTCACTTTGCGTGTTGTTTTGACATGGATGTTGTAATGTCATGGATGTTTGACATGGGTTGTCCTGAGTGTTGACATGGATGTAATGCCTTCTATGTCTAATCCATACAATGGGGCAACCCGATATGTAAACTGGTTTGCTTTCTAAAAGTTTAATTTAAAAATGTGTGGTTTAGCTTGATGGTCTCCAATCTTTATTACAGTGAGAACTACTTTTACCAAGAATCTTAGGTGGGATGTGTTTGATGTAATACAATATTGGGGGAGGGGGTGATGGTGAAAATTGGCAGCTTTGATGAGAGAAAGTGAAATCCTTTGTAGTGCCCCAATGTACAAGTGTACAGCTAAATTTCTAGAATGTGTTCTGTGGGCTACTAGTACCTCAGGGTTGACATGTTGATGATCAGTGTTTTAGCCGAAAAAGCAGGTTTGGGTCATTAAAATGTCGTTGAGTTTCAAATGATCTTTCAATCTTCTGTGCCAGGGTTTCAGTACTGTACTGTGGTCCATGGCAAATACCATAGTTCCCTTTGTTTTAGGTTGTTACTGTGTACTGATGTGTTTTTGACAGATTACAGTGTTTGCAATTTAAACCATTACTCAAGCTGAGATGCTGACATTTAATATGTTGAGGTTTGGCCTTGTCGGCCAAATTCAAAGTATGTTAAATGGCTGTTTACTGCAGGACATATGAGAGGGTGTATCTCTCTTTACTGTCAGCTTAGTCTGCCACACCAGAGTGTCTTTATACTAGCTTTAGCCTAAAGGCTGGTGCAAGGGGATATTCCACCTTTTGTCTTTGGTGGGGGCTCTGCTAGGTCATGCAAATAACATCTGGGATGCTGTGCAGTTTGGAAAGTCACAGGGTAGCTATTTCTCTGCTATTCTATGTTGAGGCTGTGAAAATGTTGGGTGCCAAAGTTGGGAGTGTGAGGTATGGAATCAGGAAGCTGTACTGACATCACATCTGCGGTGTATCCCACCTGTGTGACCCCATTAGGATGAGCAGCTGGATGGATGGATGGATGGATGGTTTGGAAACAAATGCAGTTATTACTTAAGTGAAGTTGAGGTGAAGTAAAATCCCAGTATTGAGCTGCTGTTCACATGTACACATGTATTTAAGCAAAATTACATCAGTAAATACTTAGCCATTAATGCATGCAAAGATTATATAAAAGGTGCCTATTATAAAAAGTGAATTCCCACTAATTAATGGACTGAAAGCTTTTATTTCGGCTTTATTTATGTTACTCAGGCTGTTATCCATTTGTAATGAATCATATCGTTTAGTATAATTCAGTTCTTAGGCTTTTCATTTGAAACAGACTACAAATGTTCTTTTTTTAATGCATAAGTGGATAATCGCTGCGATGGGTGGGTGCCCCATCCTGGGCTGTTCCCTGCCTTGCATTTGAAGCCTCTGGGATAGGCTGTGGAACCCTGAATAAGACCAGCGGTTTCAGAAAATGGGTGGATGGATGGAAGTTGATAATTGAGTAACAAAATGGTGAAAATGCTTCAACATTCAACTTTTTGGCAGCTTATCTGCTGGTGTCATTTCATGTAGCTGCAGGATTGTGTTCTGTGGTGTGTTTTGGGACCAAATGAGCACCATGTATCTTTGTAATGAATCATTCTGCAGTATCCTTTGGCTTGATGATTGTAGGTTCCATCTATGTTTGGCTTGATGTTTGGCAATCAGGCAAGTATTCCTGATGGAGAAGTGATCAAACAAATAAAGAACATCAATGGATACCTGAAGCATAAAGCAGATTTCCAGTTTTATTGCCATTATGATGGATTGTGTATATATAAAAAAATATTTATCTGGTTGACATTCTGTTCTAAATAAAATGGCTGTGCGTATTACAGTCAGCTGGCATTGGCTACAGGTTGTCCTGTGTCTCGAATCCTGTATTTCCTGGAATAAGCTTCAGAAACACAGATGTTACAATCCAATACACCCTTTGAGTTTCATACCTGTGGCGGTAATAGGCAACTGAACTCTGGTAGAACTTTGAGAGGTTTGAGGCACCTTACCAGCAAGTCTGCTTTTGGTAAGTGCTGTACTACGTGTAGCATTAAGTTTCTAGCCATTTAAAGCTGCGAATGGGTGTGTGACTGTTCTGATAAAAATCCATATCTGATAAGGCAGCTATATGAATACAGACGTCTGTCAATACCGATGCCTGCGGAAAGGGTCAGAATGGCTTGCAATGTTTAGACGAGGTGTTAGATCTTCAGTTTACATAGGTCACATTGATTTTGCTAGTAAAGCTGATTCCATAGCAGGTGTCAGGGTCATGTGACACAGCCCCTGGAGAGCCATAGGACATACCGCCTCAGCTGAGGTTCCCGGCTGAGATTTCCATTGAACACATTACATGTATCACATTCTGCATACACTCAATGATGTAACAACAGGATGGATTCATTTTTCACTGAATATATAATTGACAATGAATGTGTCATTTTATTAAGGAAAGACACTGTTTATACAGTATAATAATTTTCAAATCATGGGGCCAGGATGGATACATTGTCCCCTTGGTCAATGACCTTTTTATAAATCCAAGCTCAAATCACCAAAGAAATCATCTCTGATTTTGTTCTTAAGCACAATATATTTTATGTAAGTTTCTTATGACTCATTTTTTGGAAGGTCAGGAAGTATACAACTCTACTGTTTGGTTCTGGAGTGTTTTATTTTATGGTAATTTCATCTAATTTTCCTTCCCTATTTTTTTCCTTTCCTGTGGGTGGCGTGCTGACTCAGCGGGCCGCACTGCAGCCTGAGAGCGCTGGAGCTGTGGGTTTGAGTCCCAGCCCTGGCTCTACATGTTTCTCTGTATTTGCTGTTTGTGTGTTTCCTCCAGTAATCCAGACACATGTGGTTTTTTTTTCACATGTGGTGAATTTAAATTGCCCATTCTGTATGTGTGTGTCTGCACCCTGCGATAGACTGGCACTGTCTCCTGGGTATAACCTGTGCTTCCTGGCAAAGGCTCCAGGCTAAGTCTGAACGGAATAAGTGGCTATGGGGAAACAAATATTCGCAATGACTTGAAATGGCTTAAGGCAAGATATACCATCATGCATTTACAGACTGTGGGATTTGAGAGTCACCTCCTGGGCAGCGAGATCAGACTCACACATACCTGCATAGATCGTAAATGGGCAGGTCTTTAACTGCACATTAGCATAGATGGCGTGCCCTATGCCCCAATTTATTTTTTGCATCATAATCGGAATCATTGCGTCTCTGCTTCCTTGGCAGCTGAAATTTAATATCACAACAAACCGCTGACACATGCACAGACAACGGTGAACATGCACAGGGGGAATAACACCGAGGTCCACAGATGGAGTCTGAGTAATTGGACGCAGATGGTTTGCTGGGACTCTGTGATTTAATGTAGTCACATAACCGAACAGACCCATGGGCAAATCATAAGTACGACATACATGCATCCCTGAATTTTTTTTGTAGTTTAATTAAAAAATTATACAAGGGTTGAAATAAAGAGTACCCTATAATGATCTTTTTTAGGGGGCAGAGATAATATAATAATTTATGTTTCTCGTACCATAGCTGTGTGTAGATGTGTGTATGTGGCATCTGAGATGGACTGGCCAGCCATACCAGTGTGTAACTTGCCTCCTGTTGCTTCCTGCGGTGGACCGCAGGCTCAGCATTGACCCTGTAATTGTGAAACATGAAATGCAGGATGTCCAGGATGTGCCGTTAACCTGGACAGATACTGAAAGAGCTCCAATGAGCTCCACCGCCTATGGTGCTTAAAATCCATTCAAACTAAGGTACCTGAAGTCCAACAAGTTTGTGAAATAGGCCCCAGTCCTCCGCTTAGTTCAGGGCACCCCATTTTAAATAGATTTTATCTTCGTTCAAGCCCAGACTGTCTTAAATACTACAATCTCTATCGAACAATCATATATTGTGTTTACATGTAGTCAGCCAACAATGTGCCAGATACACTGTTGACATGATTTACAAATGTTTTTGACTGTTAAACTTTATTTAATTTGCCTGTGAAAAAATTAGCGGATTTACAGTTAGTGGAACTAAATTTAGCAGAAGCTAATTGGTCGGCTAACAATTTTCAAAGTTAGCAGAAAAACTAATCCACTAACAAAATGTTAGCTTCACTAATTAACGGTTAGTGGATTAGTGGAACCCCGCCCACCACTGGTTTCAACCAGTCTGCAGTTATTGCATTTGTTTCTAGAAGCAGTACTGTGCAATCGTTATTCATGAGCTCCAGAACGATCAAATGAGAGCAAGGTCACATTCAATTAGTTTTTTGCCCCCCTGTCCAATGATGCCTTAGCCTGCACTAATCTCTATTAGTCTTTCATTAAATATAAACACTGGAAGAATCCTAAAGCTCCTTTAACAACAAAGGATGGCTGTGGGGAACCATTACGCTAATACCTACTCACATTATCCGGCAGTGGGACTCAGAGGACAGGGGCCATTGTGTTACACAAGGAAGTCCTGAAGCACTGCAGGCTTTGCAAGGGTCAGCAGTTAGCATGGCGCTAAAGGACACAGATTTGCAAGGCGGTCTGCTGGCTGGTCAAATGTCATGGGGGTTTGCTGTGTGACTAAGATACCTTGCTTGGTCCAGTATACATAAATATATTTAATATAAGAAATATTAATAGGTGGTTCTAAGTCACTGTGGAAAATTGTTTGAACTAGACAGTATCCATCCATCCATCTATCTATCGTTCATAAGTTTATGCATGCATACTGAGCCTATCTCAAGAAGCACAAGCCAGTCAATAGAGCAGGGTCTACAACAAATGACAGATTAATCAGTTAACCGATTTCGCCTTGTTTACTTGACTAGTATGCTGATGATTGGGGAACCAAGAGTCAGCTAATCACAAGGCTGTAACCCGGTGAGGTCATCAGAGGCGCTACAGGCCTGCAGATGAATGATTAGTGGCACTTCGGCAGACTCCACAAACATTTGTGTATCTCATAGACACTTTTTGTTCAATGTCTCTATAGTATTACTTTCCTCTTTTGGCAGGCCATACCAATTAGTTGCATTAACTTGTCCATTTCTCAATAACGTCAGTCTGCAGTTATTTTGTTTGATCTCATTGCTAAAATGCAAATCTTCAATATGACAAATTGTACTGGACCATAAACTTGATAATTTATTAATGAAATAATAAATAAGGCTTTATTATGATTTGTATAAAATTATACATTCTAATAATTAATATTACCTTCATAAAAGGACACGTTTTAATAAACCAGTGAAGCGCTTTAAATCAGTGGCTTGATCATTTTATATCACAATTTAGTTTTGGATCTAATCAGGAGTAAATTGTAATCACTGGTATTTGAACGACTGGGTAAAATGATCATGTACAGTTATTCAGTTTTAATCAAAGCCTTAATAAGAACTATGTATCTAAAGTAAGGTTGTTACATGATATTTTGCTCAAGGGAACCACCATCTGGTGAATACCTCTGAAAAACTTACAAGCAATTTCTAAGAAAAACAGATAATCTTCATGTCCCTGTGTTTATATTTTTGACTTTCATTGATTAAGCAGGTAGCACAACAAACGTGGTACGATAGCTGCTGAGTGTCAGGGAGTAGCCTGTTCTGGCAGGAGCAGGTGTAGGAAAGAAATTCGGTGAAGAAAGACGTAATGAAAAGAACCAGTTATTAATTTTATTTCAGCATCTTTATTATAATACTAATTTTATATAACCATTATTTCTCATCTCTTAAAACAGTAATTCATATACTGTATGTGTAGGCATATGTGTATATGTGAATCACATATACATTATATATATATATATATATATATATATATATATCTCCAAATAATATCTCATGTTGTCATATTTTATGTTATTTGTTTCTTTACAATTTTAAAATATTCTTTTAAGTGAAACAGTAATGCTTTCTATACTCTCTGGCCAATCCCTTCATCACAATGATACTCTCTCATACTTGCGTAGCGCTGATACCTGGTTTGACTTACATATTTAGTGTAATAAATATTGACCAATAAATCCTTTCATACTCCATTCTGACAATATCTAACTGAAGTAAGTGGTGATAATTATTTTCAATTATTACAAGGCCTTATATTTAGACCTGGACTACAGCAACTGAATAACAATATATAATGATTAAAATTAACTTAAAGGTAGATGAATAAATGGATAAATAAAGGCATGGCCATCGATACTTCACTGTGACTGTGCAGGATTGGAGAGAGAGAGCTGAGATCCGAAAGAATAGCAGGGTGGCTCAGACACTCACTGTATGTTGCTGTGAAAGAGAGAGAGAGACAGATAACAGAGGGACTAGAGCAAGTTGTGTAGAAAGCATTTCAGTAAATGAACAAAGTGTACATTTGCTTCATGTTCAAACATCTGGAAGACAGAGATTCTATAAAACTTTTATAATGCTAGCTGTTATCATGATCATTATTATAACTATTGTCATGAATGTGTCAGAGGCATTATATTTAGGAAGCAGTAGCATGTTTTACCCAATTGTTTTGAATTCATGTTTATAGCATGTGAAATGGGCCATCTTCATCCTTTTTCAAAAGACCATAAAAATATAAAAATAAACAGGAACCCCCCATATGAAAGTGCCTCTGAAGGCTGGCCCACAAAGTCTGTGGGTTTGCAGGATGAAGAAAGTTGGCTAGAAAGATTAAACATAACCCAACAGACCTGGAAGGTAGTAGAGCCCTTGTTGATTTGATATCTCTAACAAATAAGGGAGAATAAAAACTGAAAAGATGGGCGAAGGAGAAGTGAAACCCTCCGTGTGTCCGAACATCTGGGACTGCGCAAGATCAAGCCGTCACCATCCGTCTACATACCTACTTTTTTTTTTCTAAAGCTAGCAAAAGGTTTTTTTCTTTGAATTTGAGATAGCAGACAGCTCTATATAAAAGAGTACAGAATAAATATATACTTCATAAATCCTGTTGTTATTCATGAAATCTGGCAACCATTCACATATAGGCTGCACAAACTTAACTCTCATTTGCAATTACACTATCGTAAATAAACTGTATGTCATACCTGTGTCCCCTACTCGGTTCAGTTTTAAATCACCGTGAAATTGTTTTGCCCAATCATGCTGGAAGTTTATAGGTTCATGGGAGGGACTATAACTCAAAAATGATACAAAATTAATTTCTCTGACCAATAGCAATGGAACTGCAGTGAACAGTAATGGCAATAACATTAATGAAGGTGATAATAATAATGACAGTAATAACAATAATTCTTATTATATGAATGACAAGATGCTTATTCCACTTAAACTGCTTAACAATCAGCATTTCAACTCAGATGCAAATATATATTCACTCAATCGTTCATTCATCCATTAGTTCATTCATTCACCCATAATAATTTGTTCAGTTGTTTAATTTCCTTATAAAGAGTTTTTTTTGGAAGGGCTGGATAGAGTGGGTAAGGGAGCAATAGTCTTATAAGTCTCTTCTCCCAAATGTCCCACTCCTCTCTCTCTCTCTCTCCAATTAAAAGTTTCATAATTGTCCTCCTTGTTGCTGTAGATGCAGCCTCTTGCTTTGATGTTACAGAAGTCTGTAATTTTCCTTTGCCTTTATTGTCAGTATAATTTTGCGGCATTTTTTTTTCTAAAAAATGTGACTTTAAAAAGTCTCCTTGGTGATCGTTTTGAGGTGCCTCCCAGTTTATCGACAACTTCCCATGTGCGTCTGCCCACTCCCCGCTTCCTCCAGCATCCGCAGGTGTGACTCTGCACTTGTCTCTGTGTATGGGGAGCTGCTTTTGTGTGTCAAAACATAAATGTAATAAATATGAGAGCCTACTGAGATGTCTTATAAAGTCGTGGTTGATAAGGGTTCTGTGGCAAGGGCACAGTTTACTGAGAGGAGGTCAGTTTCTAGTCAAACAGGAGTTATCAAACGGTAGTTTTTGCCAGCAGTGGTGTCTCCTATACAGAGCTCTGCACCAGCTGGGATGTTGTCACTGAGTGGGAAAAAAGCAAGTACACAAGTACCTCCACAATGCAGTGTTTATTTCCCTAGTAACAGGGAAAGAGGCCAAAATCAAACCAGAAAAATAGGAGAGTGTGAAAACATGATTGAATTGAACAGGCGTGGGGGCCAAGGCATGTAGCTGTTTTTTAATACTTTTATCTCCACTCTTTTTCTTTCTCACACTCTCAAGCACAAAAGTTGCCATTCTCCTCCTAAACTTACAAATAAGTGAGATCAAAAGGTCTGGCTGTAAAACTTTTTAGTTTTATATATATACATTTATATTTCTCAAAATGTTACTGTTGAAATATGTCATGTAATTTAACATTTAAGTCTGTTCATATGTTTGTGTGTTTAATGTTTTTTTAAAATGACACTGTACCTCTGTGTGTGTGTTTGTGTGTGTGTGTGATGTGTCGTGATTTGTGCACAGAAGTCTGTCTGTGGTACACACGTCCACCCAACCCTTTGCTTCTCTTCCTCTCTTTTCCCATCCGCTCTCCTCTTTTTCTTCTCTTTTTATTAATCCGCTACTGTCAGTGACAGTAAGCCATGCTTCCAACGGTCTGCCAATCCAGTATTTACAGTTGTGATCGCTTTGTTTTTCTCTCTCTCTCTCTCTCTCTCTCGCTCTTGCTCTCTCTCTCTCCATTCTTTTCCATATCCCCCTCTCCTTCACTCTGTCTTCTTGGCTTCATGTCTCTTCGCTTCTCCTTCGATCGGTCTGACCCTCTCGGGGGGGTAGAGCAGAGACAGGGAATGGTGAAGAAAGCCTATGAAGGAATGCAGAGGGAAACAATTGATATGAATAAACAGAGCACGAGATGGACAACAAATAGTATACACAAGGTGATGGACAACAAAAAGTACACACAAGGTGATGGACAACAAAGAGCATACACAAGGTGATGGACATGGTGTGACCTTGGGACTCGTTGATAATTCTGACAAAATACACCACAGGAGGACATGCTTTCAAAGAAACAAGCTACAGAACTCTCTTCCTCCGTTGTTGCCCTTCCCTTTTCCTTATCTTTTCTTTATTTTCCTCTTCTTTCCTACTAATCTCTGTTCTCTTTCCTACACCTTTATCTCACCTGTCCATCAGCCTTTTCAATGCTCGCTCGATATTCATGCGGTGACCAACACGGGTCACCCCCAGGTCCAGGTAGTCCTCCTTGGTGAGGGAGGGGAGGTGCGTGCCGTCGATCTCATTGTCCAAGAACTTCTCCCTGTGCTCTCCCAAGTTCAGATAGCCCAGCCAGTCGGCAACGTCGTATTTCGTCCAGTATGGGAGAGGCTTGGAGGCAAAGGGCTTGGTGGACGGAGGCAGGGGCAGGTGCGGATAGCTGAGGCAGGCTGGCGGAGGGAGCGGATGCAGCGGAGGAGAGGAAGTGCCTGATAGGAATTGGGTTGGGGAGAGGGAGCGGGAGACCACCAGTGAGGAATTGGGAGGGGGCGCCCCGGAGGGAGCAAAGAGAGGTGGTGAAGGTGAGAAGTAGGGGTCTCCCAGGGGATTGGCTGGCGACGGCGGGGTGATGGAACCCCTTAATTCATAGGGGCTGCCATATAAGGGTGTTGTAGGAAGAATCGGAAGAGAGGAAGGACGAGGGGGGCCAAGCTTTGGCCTATCAGACAAAGAGATAAGTGGGCTGGGTGCACGGCGGCGCTGTAAGTGGTGGGAATGGCTGTGAGACTCAGACCTCCGGGATTCCCTGCTTGGGGCGAACTGGAATTCCAAGGCCTTGCTTCGGTATGAGTGTCTGTGCTTGGGAGAGGTAGGGTAAGGGGAGTAGGAGGGGGACAGGGGGGAGTGGGTTTGTGGGGACTGGGAGCGCGCGGTAGGGGGCTGCGGGGATGGAGAGCGGGCCCAGTTTGGGTAGAGCGATGGCTGAGATGATGGGGAGGGCGAGGGCGTTGGGGACAGGGCTGGCTGGGGAGTTAGAGTGGGGGAGGTGGGCAGCGGAGAGGGGGAGCGAGCTGTGGGGGTTGGAGGGCTCAGGGCCGAGGAGGAGTCTTCAGAGAACCTGGACGAAAGACAGAGGGCAGGAGTTCAGTAGCTTTTCACTGAGGAACACAGCTCCTCTGCACTGACATCGAATAAACAGCTGAGCAAGAGCAGGAGGAAGACAGAGAGAATCCCTGAGTAACCTTGCTGTTTGAGGCACAGGCAAACAGACAAGAAAGGTACTGATGATTACCGGAAAGAGAGGAGGCTTAAATCCGTACTCACACATACATTCTTGTATATAATCCCTGCATATGACCAAAGACTATCCATTTGTCTGTGGATTCTTCTTGGTGCCCAGTGACAAAATATACTGTATATTGCATGTAGAACAGTACAAAAACAAAAAGGAGAATCTAGAAAAATATCAGATGCCGAAGCACAGGGGACAGATATTTCGAGAGGGGAGTCATACATTGTGCTGACACACTGTTGACTCAGTCACAGTGTAGCAGGGGGGAAGTGACTCAGTGCTGTTTTAATGATGACACACAGGGCTTATCCACACCGGTCACAAATAGAGTAAACAGACACGCCCAGCGTATGGGATGCAGGACAGGACACCAAGACTTTGCAGTAGGTCACAGAAACACAGGTAAAAGCAAACCTGTCCAGAGCATGAGAGACATCATTCACAAACATATATGCTCGAGATTACAAGGAAAACACAGCAGAGTGAGAAATCTACCTGGACATACATGACTTTCAACAAGGACATTTAGACATATGATACAGATGTCCAACACCAAGTGGAGCCAAAGACCGCGAGCAGCCGTACCTGTGTCTAGCCAGTGACCTCTGTCCTCCCCAGCTCTCCATGCTTTTGTTGCCCATCTGCTGCAATTTGGAGCTCAGTTCGTTGATGATGCTGGCCTTCATACTCGAGAGAGGGGGGTGCAATTTCCGTCCTTCCAGGAACACCACACCCCCCTGCGTCCCCTCTTCTCCCATGCCTTCAGGCCCCCCCCCAGTGCCCCCTTCTCCCCAGAGGGGTTTTAGATCTGGTGTCCGAGGCCTCTCAATATAGAGGGAGGAATGAGTCCCCAAGCTCTGGGTCTCCCGAACTCTATAGCCCTCATGTCCGTTCTCTTCCTCGTTGACTTCCTCGCCTTCTAAGACTTCCTCGGCCACTTCCTCTCTCTGTCTTTGGGTGTGAAAGGAGGGTGGCGCAGTGTTGGTCTGTCGATGAAGGTCTGGCACCGACCTCCCACCTTCCTTGTAGCGCTGTACTTTTGGGTAGGTAGAAGGCGCTGTCTTTGAGTTGTGCATCTCAAACGTTTGCCCATCCAGATAAGTCATATAGGAATCGAGGATGTCACTGCCCCTGTCCCCTGACCCCCCCCCTAATCTTTCTCCCTTTTCCCCTCTCATTCCTCCCATCCCTAAGATGTTGTCCAGATGGTGATCACTACTGCTGCGACTGTCCAGCTCCTCAATCCCAGAATCTACCACGGTCTCCAGGGACTCCCCACTTTTGGCGGAAGTGTGGGTTTGGTCAATGGTCTTGCCCCCACCCCCACTTGCGGTAGTGATTGCTGCATGCTCCAAGTGCATAGGGGTGGTTGTGGTAGGTGTAGGGGCAGTTGAGGTTGGGGTGGTGCTCACGTAGCTCACAGTCGTGGTCGCAACAGATATCCCCCTGTCTTGGGCAGAATTGGCTGTGGGGGTGGGACTGCGGACCACTACGGTGGTCGTGGAAGGAGCAGAAAGGGGGGGAGGGGTGGGAGAGGAGTGTCCCGCATTCTGTGTGCTGTTGTAGAGATGGTGAGAGTGACTGACAGATCGGGGTCCATGGAAGGTGGAGGGAGGAGAGATCGAAGCAGGGGCTGACGATTCTGACAGAGATGGCTGGAGGGTGGAGGGCGATGGTGGAGCTAAAGGGCGGGAGGAGGAAGGGGAGAGGGCTGATTGGGTTAGGTTGGCTACCTCACTGTCGTAGGACGTAAGGCTGGATGTGGTGGAATCCCCTGCCTGGGGGGACGTAAGTGGCGTGTGGGAAGGAAAACTTCCTATGAAAGGTTCTTTTTGTGCTGGTGGAGGTGGGGGAGGAGGTGGAGGGGGAGGAGGAGGTGGTGGAGGCTTTATGGAAGAGTGTAAGTTACTGGTAATCATTCCTCCCTGATGACCATACCCTGACATTCCTCCCAAACCCCTATCAAAACTATTGGCGAACTGTAGAGGTGGAGGCAAGGGGTCAGCGAAAACAAACTCATCATCTATGTCTACTGAGGGGGCAGGAGGCGGAAGTACCATCAAACCCAAGCCTCCATTTTCTCCTCCTTCGTTGCCCTTTGTGGGGGCTGGGGCCACCAGGGGAGGGGAGGGGGGAGTCACAGAGAGGATTGAGGCATTGGTGTCACTTTCCATGCGCAAGAAGGTGGGTCTCTGTGGCGGAGCTTGATGGGAAGAGGAGTGGGATTGCAACTGGGAGGCCTGTTGCTCCGGCTTCTTCCCATACGCCTCCCGCTCCCTGTAGCCCATCTGATAGTTCTGCGACTGGTAATGATGTGTGTGGATCGGCTTATCTTCTGAAAATCGCACTCTCAATCCCTCCCTGGGTCCCGCTTCTTTCTCCTTCTCACCGCCCTCCTCGTCCCACACCCCTCCACTGCGGTATATCCTCGGGGAAGGTGGGCGGCCCGGTGTGGAGGTGGTGGCAGCGAGAGAGGAGGATGTGACGAGGTAAGAGGAGCTGGAGGACTGGGAGACCGAGGCGGTCGAGGAGGAGGCGATGTGGGGTAGCAGGGATGGTGAGGTGGCGATAGACGGGAAGGCCCCGACACTGGAGAGCTGGCGCCCAAAGTGGTGCTCGCCCCTCTCCCTGCGCATCCTCCCATCATCTTTTAGGGCCCTCTCCCTAGCAGCCAGGGCCAGGCCAAGTGGGGAAGAGGGGTCCAGAACCTTCCCAGTCAATGGGTGGATGAAGGTGGTAGCTGGCTGTTTCCCTGCCCGATAGAAATCGGTCGGCACGGATTTGGGCTGATAGTCGCCAGCAGGTGCTGGCGTGGAATATTCCGGGAGCCCGAATGCGGGGGGCATGCTGCGCGTATGATGGATGAAGGTGTCTCCAGAGAACATGCCCTCATCAATGGATTTGGATGGGCGCAGGCGGGGGGACGGGTTCTCCATCTGGGCACTGTGCTGCTGCGTTGTCGGGGTCCTCCCTCCACCTAATCCCAATCCAACCTCATCCTCAGCTGAGATGAAGAAGGATGCACTCTTCCTCCGTGCTTCGTGGAATCGCTCCCTGTCCCTGCGGGCCGCCCCAACTATGGCTGCCCCGAACTGACTGGTGAAATCCACGCTCTCCTGGGTACGGAGGGATGGGAGAGAAGGTCGGAAGGTGGATGAGGGGACGGGGTTTGCTGCAGATGATCCCGCCACGGAGCTGGGGGTGGATGTTGGGGGTTCGGCAGGCTCTCCAGGTGACGTTTTGGCTTCAGTCTCTGCCGGTGGCTCTGCATCCACGCTGCTGCCCTGGCTACTCCGGCCGCTGCTGCTGGTGGAAGGTGCCTTAACGATGATGGTCGGGATGGGGATGGAGCTTTTTTCCACAGGGACTTTGTTGAGAGCGTGCGTGGGTGTCTGGTTCTCAACTTTGGACTGTTTGACTAAGTGGCCCTTTCCTCTCCTGGCACCTCCTTTGGGTGCACCCCCGCCACCCGCCAGGCCTGCTCCGCCTCTGTCCATGCGGGACGCTGGCTGCTGGGAGACTTGGCTCTGCACAGATGGCTGCTGCTGGCTCATGGGGGCCACGCTGGATGGGGGGACGGCATTGCTGTAGCCCCTCCTCAAAACTGCCGCCCTCCCTGCTGCGGCTCCTACAGATTCTCCGACGTACATGCTGCCTTTGCGAGTGGGCCGACTCGGCTGGGGGTGGGAGGGGTGTGACGAAGGGTGGGAGAAAGCGGCTGCATGGTCCACACCCCCGCTGCCGCCACCCGGCCCTCCACGGCCTGTCTGCGAATAGTGGACTGCCTGCGAGTAGAGCTGGTATTGCGACGACGTGGAAGCCTGGGACACCGAAACTGAGGGCTGTTTCTGCAGCTGTTTCCCTCTCCAGCCCAAGGAGGGCCCTGCAGAGAAAGGAGGGTCAGGTGGGGCAGTGGTGGGGGGCGGAGGGATGTCATCAGAGCCAGGAACCGATAGGCTGCGTGAGAACTTCATAGCCGGAGGGTGAAGGTACTGCTTCTCCTCCTCTGTAACACCTGGAGCAAAGCCAAGTTCAGAGAGTAAGAATGCACATACTCGACAGCGAAGTATAACGACTAGATAGGACTCTGAGAAACATCTCGAAAAAGGAGGAGCTAGCAGCCAGCTGGACCATGAAGACTTACAGGGCGCCAATGATGTCAAACCAAACTCATCACTCATTTTGCATTCTACCACTGGGACTACGCTGGTATCTGTCTGTCCATGTCTTTTGGTCTTGGTTCGTTCTTTGTTAAATTGCACTCAAGAGAGCTGCATGTTCCTTCGTGCCCTTGCTATGCCTACGAGGGTTTGTCTGCACCACAGCTTCAGTGAGTTTGCTCTGGCGTCTGTATATCTGTCGCAACAGACAGACATACAGATGAGTACAGTCCAGCCCAGTACTGTCCCAGACAGTACTGACCTTTACTGTACACGGCTGTACAGTAGAGACACAGAGCACAGAACGGTACAGACAAAGCAGACTGGAGCCTTACGTATCGTATAGCACAGTCACGCAGAACAGTACAGTGAAGTACGGACCAAGGACGGACAGACAGATAAACAGACAACCTCACCGATGGATTTCTGTCGCAGCATCATACCGTGCTGTGGAGCATGGCCTGACATTAATTGTGCTCGGTCATAGCCAAACCCTGATCCCGATGACATCATGCCGACTCCTGATTGGTCGTAATTTGCCTGCTGAAAAGAAGCAACAGACAGGGAAAAAAATCAGTGGGAATACTAACATAAATTACCTAAAGAGGAAACATTGACAGGCCTGACATTCGCATCCTCATGCAAGTACAGGCAGTTCTTGACAAATGTAAGTAATCAGCTCCATAAACTGTATGCCCCCCATTCCATTCAAGACACCTTATAGCAAAAAACACATAATCAAGAAATTTACTACTAATACCTAATAAAGAACACATTCAATAAAAGAAAAGATAAAGATTAAAGTCACAGGTGTATGTTGCCTTTTTGCATTAGCGCTTCTTTAATCTCTCGGATATTTTGGGTGTAAGTTTGGATTTACGCAAGTTGACTTTACATGAGTCGGGTGCTGCCTCTTTATTTAATTCATCTCGCCTGCTCTTCTGTTGACTTGCAAGGAGTGAGAAGGTCTCATAGTAAACTTTGCAGAGTAGCAGGCGAACCATATTTGGCGAACAAGTATTGCAGGGGAACTTGTTTGTCCGCCACTCTCAGATTTGGCTTTCTCTGTGGGGACTGTCATGCTGCCTGGCACAGACTCACAATGGTGTGACACTCCGATTTGTAGCATAGCGAAAACAGACCCATTAGTTATAAAGTTGCATGCAGCCAAAGGAGTGTTAGGAAGATGCTGGAAAACTGTACGCAGGAGCCTAAATTCTAAACCAGGAGTTCTCAAAGTTTTTGATCAAAGGTCCACATCAGCTTTTAGTTTAGAGGTCCAGATTGATTTTCAATAACAAGACATCATTTCAACTTTAAGGAATAAACAATAATCTTCCATATGGACATCAATATATAACAACAATGGGTACTTTTTCATGCTCATTGATTGTTCCGTCTGTCTGTCATGGGGGGAGGGGTTTGATGAATTATGTTGGTACGAAGTTTGGTGATTCTACATTGTACTATTGAACTTCAAACCATGTTAAGCCTTTTTACGTTAACCATATTGATTCTTAAGGTGCATTGGGTCCAGATTAATTTGCAGTTCGGTCCTCATCCAGACTGCAGTCTGGACTTTGAGAATCCCTGCCCTAAATGAACCACACAGGATTAGAGTAAAATGTGCGCTGTACTTCATTGGAGTAGATGCCTCTGTTCTTGTCTCGCTTTCCACCATGAGGCCGTGGCCCTTGTCCTTCAGAAGTGCTGATAGTCTGCTGGGCAGCTGCCAGGATCTCATCTAGCTTATCTGTGAGGGAAGGAGGTACAGAGTCCGTCCACGCATCTTCCTGTCCAATACAGGGCCTGGCAAGCACTCTAGCAGTAAATTCGTCTGTACTCTTACTTAGTGCCATCTGATAGACTGTCCTCTTCTTCTCTGAAACCTGCGAAGCCTCGAATTCTGAAATGACAGAAACTTTACGTTTCATAAACCAAACAAGGACGGTATATTATCACTGTGGACATGCACACACAGACACAAGGGATCTACGAACAGAACACATGAATAGATAATGGAGGGAGTAGCCATCGTCACCTGCTTTTTTCTTCCAAGGAGAGGCAGCTGCAACATCCAAAATGGAGAAGGATTTAATTGAAGTATTGCTACGAGCATCCCCCGTATTTCCGATTTGTGTAAACATTCAGATTATTGAGTTGGCAGAGCTAACTTGTACACGTGAGAGCGGATGGCTACATGCTTTCCGTTCAGATGAGGTATAATCTATCGCGAAACAGGTGTATCTCTCTCACCTTTCTCCACTATTAGATGTCCATGCAGCAGGAACAGAAATAGAAAAGATGGGTTTTGAGTCAGACATAGTTTGTTTTTGCCCATGGGGATAGTGGGGTTCATGTGATTTTCATTTTTTTATTTTTTTTTGCTTCTGTTTTTGTCCCGGTCACTGCAACCTGCAGGCAGGTCTGGTGTGTGTTACACGTGTCGAGAGTGGATGGCGTGATGTGCATTCTAACACGCCGATATCTGGAGTTGGGGGGGATGGGGGGTGGCTTTTGGTAGAGGCTGCCTCATTATCTCATTAGCATTGTGGGTCAAGGGCTTAACTGCTACGCTACCTAAACACCGCCTCGGACCACAGTGTTGGCACGTGACATTTAATAGTATGTTTGATGGGGAGGCCAGCCTGCATCTGAGGCAGGGTGTGCTGGACAGGAGTGCAGTGAAATGGGGCACTTATGGATTCTGGAAGATTCTCCTAAGCATTGGTAATGCACCATAAACTGCAGAGGTTCAGCCTAGCAGTTTCATAATGAAAATCCTCATTCTTTATTAAGTGATCTGAGAAACATGTAGTAAAAGTTAATACATGTGCTTAACCAAAGTCTGTGGTGTGATAAACATGTTTGGTTGAATGTCATTAATGTACTGAAATACATCCACAAACAGACTCAAAACCTCACTTTCCTGCAGTGGACCGATTGAGAGACTCAAGAAAAGAGGTATCATTCGTCAGAGTGCAATTGTGGATTCTGCACAGCTGATTCCACTGCAGGAGATTCATCTTCATCCCCCATGATGCTCCAAGGTTGCTGGAGCAAAATATCTGGCAACTGCCTCTTAAAGGGGCCGAGCACTGGAATGATACTCCTCAATCTTTAAATCCAGTATCCGGAATGGAGAAACGTGAAAGTGAAGTTCTGAGACATGTAAGACAAAACAATCAATACCATGGTTAATGGGAAACACTTTAAACGGCCCTTAGAGGAGAATCAACCAGAAATAACACAGGATGTTACAAAGAAGAAACATAGCTGACTGTAAAGACAACTTTGTCTTTGAGAGACCTCGCTGGGTCAAGCCTCCAAGACTCAGCTCCTGTAAACAGCACCTGTAGCTGAGTTCCTGCAAGACCACCGCTTTTCTTCTGTGATTATCTGAAGTGACATACTTTCCATAATCATAGCTAATTGCCCCCCTGAGAGATGTGCTACAGTGCCACCCACTGCCAGCGTGTTGCACCTCTAGTTCTACTGATTTTATGCTCCCTATTCTGTTACTAGGACAACGTACTGTCAGTTAGATACAGGATATTAGTGGGGAACATCGGGGGTCCTTTGGAATGACATTTGGGTTGTGGGTTGGTGGGTAGAGAGGGATGAAGGGGGGGATTGGTTGGGCTGGGGAGGTTTCAGGGTCAGTCAGGTGTTGCAATTTTAGGGTTACCTGCAGTAGGGGTGCTGGAAGGGACTGTGTGGAATTTCTGCAAGAACAGTGAAATCCACTGAAAACTGCAGTTCACTTTTTATTTCCTTGTTGGTTAATATTTCTGAAACATCCCCTTTTAACTTTTTCACAGAAGTATGTGATTTCAAGATTATCCCTGCTCATTACATGGCCAACATCATTGACCACTCCCTTATACTTTTTGTGTACCTTATGGCCAATCCCTGTTTCTCTTCCACTATCCTACTAAGGGCTCACCAATCCATCTTATCACCCTACTTCTTTCACTACTTTTCAGCCTCTTACTTTTTCATATAGCTAATGACATTTGTGGATGCTCCCTACCCGTCCCCCCTTTGTCACTGGCTTGCTGGGTTATTTTTCAGTCTCGTCCCTCCCCCTCATTGTCCCTTACCCATTTCCTCCAGCTCTGAGGTCATGGATTTGGAGCGCATTGCAATTGCAGGTGGAGTCAGTCTCTTACTCTGCTGGGGAACTGCCAAGAAAGAGGGATAACGAACCAAGCGGGAGATGGGGGTGGCAAATCAGATGTTTCATATGCATAATTATAACACAGATAATTGTTGTAGATGTATAACAATACAATGCAAAATGTTTTATATAAAACCATTCTGCAAGTGTACAATATGCATAATAATCTTTATTTTGATAACAAAAGCAAACTATAACGAAATATCTCCTTTCAGTTCTAAAGTTAATGATGATTGCTACTTGATAATTACTAATTTTATCGCTGATACAATTTCAGCCTTGAAAGACTACAAAGCGTACTCCTAATTTAACCACATGTCCATCGTTCCTTGGCAGCCATTTACCTTTTTTCCTGGACGCCTCCTCCATCTCTGGGTTGCGCGTTACCATGACGACTTTGACCATGAGGCTGTTGCCTCCTTGGCGGATCATGTTGACCACCTGTCGGTGCCCCACCTTCACCACATTGTGACCGTTCACCTTGGGTTGACGTCAGGGTCAAGAAAAAGAGGCAGTCAAGAAAAGCTCTGTGAACGAATCACACTAGCAGATGAACTGCCGGTGTATTTGCATTGTTTACCAGAGGCCTGCAAAGCCATGCTACTTTGAGTCATTTATAAAGCCATGGCATGTCCTATACACCAGGTCTTGGGCACACACCTCAATAAGGAAGTCTCCCATTCGCAGGCCAGCTCTCCAGGCTACTCCCCCCTCATCAACCGACTCCAGGTACTGCAGCGCTGGGAAGGCTGGGGTTGGAGTAAACTCCTCGATTGGAGTCTGAGCTAGAGAGAGAGAGGGTGCAATGAGAGAGGGGAGAAGCGCAGATAATTAGAAGAGAAGGGGCCCGCCGGAAGAGTGATGAGGCGCATTTATGAATATATATCCATGTGATAATGGTGGATTGGTATGCGCTGTGGCAATCGCAGCGCGCCTTGAGGAAGATGAGAGAGAAGGTGAAGCCAAAGGCGACGAGGAGCAATGGACAGCATGGGGGGAAGGCAGGGGGGCGGGATGGTGTGAGAGGGACAGCTGACCTTTGGCACCCCGCAGCACAAAGCCAAAGCCCTCGTTGTCCTTCTTCTGCAGGAGCACAGTCTTCTCTTTGATGATGTAGTCACTGGGAGAGAGTGGTATAGGAAGGGGTAGTCAGTACTGCGTGTATGTCACCGTAGGACCGAGTGACACCTTGTGACTGACCACCGGGCTGAGAACCGTAAAGAGAGATGAGGCATGCATGTTGGAGGGTAACCTCGCTTCCGTCTTGCACATTGGTGGAGGTCCTCTAAAGGCTGGCTGACTGCACTGCAACCGGCAGGCACAAGGCCGCTTCATGCCATTCCTCGCAGGGGAGATAAATGTTTAAAGGCTGAATCGGCGAGCAAGTTTAGCGGGCAGATGGCGGCCACGCCTTCGGGTTCCCCCCACCGTCGGGGGTATGGGGAGAGCCACGCGACTCACATGCCCGGCACTCTCCCCCTTCCCTAGTGACATCACCACCTGTGCAGGAAATGCCAGCAGTGATCGCTGACCAATCACAATGGCCGCACTGAATCCAGGCCTACAGTAGATAAGGATGGGTTTATAATAGGTTTGGAGCAGTAACGGCCCTGGGGTACAAGGGGCCCAAAGTATCAGAGCCTTATGTACAGGGTCTGAAAGATGATCTGGAGAAGACTGGGAAGTGTGGAACACAAATGCTGAAGAGGTGGACACTGGTCCAAGCTCACTGGTGGCTGGTGCAGTCCAGCACAGAACCTCCTAAGGAGCTATATTCCATAACGTGGACCTCACAGGTGAAGATCCAAGTCTTCGTTGTGTTTGCCCATGCCCTGTCCTCTCAGGGCTTCGTCCTTGTCTCCCCCTGCTATCTCCATGTTCTGGTGTTATCCTTTCCCAAACCAGACACTTAGTCACTTCGTCTTTCATCTTGCCGACGTGTCAATCAGCGAGTCAGCGCGCCAATCAGCCATTGGCAGTTACAGTCACAGTGTTGGCTGTAGCAGTCACACCGGCGGCTGTAGCAGTCACACCGGCGGCTGTAGCAGTCACACCGGCGGCTGTAGCAGTCACAGCAGCAGTTGTAGCAGTTACACCATCAGCTGTAACAGTCACACCAGCATCTGTTGCAGTCACACTGTCAGCTGTAGCTAAGACACTGGCAGCTGTAGCAGTCACACTGTCGGCTGTAGCTGTGACAACGGCAGCTGTAGCAGTCACACAGTCGGCTAAGGCAGTAACACCATCAGCTGTATCAGTCACACTATTGGCCTGCTTGGAAGCCAGCCGCTTACAATGTTCAGCTACTGTAACTTACTGTCCAAACACGCCGCTAATCTCGCCGTACTCTGGCACATTAAGTGCCCCTCACCATCTGTCTCGCGCTCTCCGCTTCCGTCTCTCTGCATTTCTTGTGCTCTCCTAAGAACCTGAGACACTTGTCCCGCAACTGGAAAGTTTTAAAGATGCACGGGGACCCCACTGCTATTACACCGGGTTAAACTCCCAGTCCGTCCATACTGCCTGTGTCACTGTTTGTCTGTCCATCCTTGAAACCTGTGTAAAGCATGTAATGCTGAACACAGAGCCGTATCGTTTTCTCCTCCCTTGATCCTTCCTTATTCCTGCCTCCTTGCCCTCAGCACCGTTCTCCTGCAGGCATGTACCCCTGCATCTCTGCTACCTGCCTCACTCTGCCGTTTTTTCCTGTCCGTCTGTACATACTGTCCTATCAGCCCACTACCAAGCTGCAGCGCAAAGGCTGCTCTGCTCATGCATTCCGCTCTGTGTTCGGCTTATATACAGAGGAAGCAGCTGCGTGTCTCCACAGAGCACATCCTGTAAACACACACACAGACACATACGCACGCCCCCCCCCCCCGCCCCCCAACCAAGCAAAGCAACAGCATCGATACCTGTTTAAGAATGCCGCCTCCCGCCTCTTTTCCCCCTCTATATCTCTCTATTCCAACAGCAGTTCCCCAAACCACGCAGCTCCGTCCACACAAACACACACGCACACACACACAGTTATAAGCCCAGCAATCCGCCAATCAGAATATCATCAATTTCGGATTCCCCCCCGGAGAATCTATCAGTCTGAGACACACGCCGCATGCTGACATGTTGGGAGGGAGAGGCATTCCGGGGGAAGCTGCCCAGCAGATTCGCACAGTAAATATACGGAAAGGGAGCCATGGAGACGAGCCCCTGCATCCCGCTGGTGCCCCTGTGCCTCCCCGAGCTGAACACGCTCACACACGCACACGGAAAACACACGGATTCGCACCGCTGCCCGTCGGCCTACCCCATGCTCACATGTACTCCTCCATCCAGCCATGTCCTCGCACATGCATCAGCCTCTCGCCCTCCATCTCTCCGTCTCTCCATCACCCTCTCCCTCCCTCCACAGCCGGCATGGAAAAAAAAAAAGCCACTACCTGTAAATGAACCAAACGCTCCTGTTTTTGGGGCCTAGGGATGGCCAGGAAGAAGAGAGGGAGAGAGGGAGAGATAGATCCCCCTCTCCGCATCCCCCCATCGCCATTTCCCCCCCCTCCTCCTCCTCCTCCTCGTCTTCCAGCGAGAGAACAGCCAGGGAGAGCCGCGAGAGGGGAGGAGAGGAGGAGAGAGAGACGGAGCGAGAGAGAGAGAGGGCCCAGCACTCCCAGGCCCTTCATGCTTAAGACAGAGCGAGAGAGGAAGAGAGAGAGAGCGAGCGAGCGAAAGAGGGAGGGAGACGCTTTTCTTTGACTGCGACAGTGAGAGAGAGGGAAAGAGAGAGAGCGTGCGAGAGCGAGGGAGGGATGGAGAAAGGGAGTGAATGAGAGAGAGGGGGAGGGGCAGCCAGTGTCATTTGACATATAAGAGGGAACGGGAAAATTAGGTAATGTTGGGAGGGGGGAGAGGGGTGACTGGATTTGCCAATTTTATGACTGTGCTGATTTCAGACACATACAGAAACTGCTTAACGCCATCATCGGATTCATGCACACACTGCTGACGGCTGGCTAATGGCAGCTGACAAATGCAAACATGTATACCGCAAACACGCCCTTATGTGCACAAAGCCTTACATAAGGAACGCTACATTTAAAGCAAGGGAAACTGAACCCAAACGCATGCATCAGATGCTAAATGCTAAAGCTAAAAACATCAAGCCATCGCAACTCGGAGGGCATCAAACCCATTCGGCTGATACTCAATCTCTACGTCTTGGATTACAGCTGAGAGTTTTTATCCTAGAGACTGAAATAAGCCTACATGAGGCCTAATCCATCAACTCTCCCCTTCATTGGACTTTCTCCAGCACTACGTCCATTAGACCAACCAACAAAGGTTTCTGTTGCTTACTGGAGCTCATTCCTCAAAATGGAATCTTTCAGCTTTTGGGGTTCAGCCCTGACTCTTCCCGCCTGGCACTGGAGCACAATATGTGATGGAATTCAGCATGAGTGACCAAAAATCCTCATGGTTAAACAGTTATGACTGGAATAAGAATTATCCTCAAAACAAATCTGTATGCAGATAATATATAAACATATATTAATACAATCAAACTACAATGAGGTGGAAGAAAAAGATCATTATAGAATTATAATTTAATAAAACTATACATATTACTTTTCAAAAGAACAGAAAAGACCCAAAAATTCCAGTTAGATGCACAAATTGACAGTTTAAAACTCCAAGAGGTGATGTCATGTTTCAATTCCAACGCTGTTGATCCAACTAAGAAATCTGATCTCGCTTTTTGACTCAGATCTGTGCTTCAGTACTTGTGCTTGCTAATTCTGTACCCTACAACACAGAAATGCTTAAAAACTAAGCTGATCTCTTGTTCTCCTCGTCACTACCACAGCAGTACAGATTACCGCAAAGCCTCCCTTTCAGGGAGTCTGAATTGCATCTTTTCTACTCTATGGTGAACACTGCTATAAGCATCATAACCAGAACTAGAAAACATGATCACTTTAGACCTGTAATTCAGAACCTCTACTTCAGGAGACTTAAGAATTAATGTTCCTGCATGAATGGAATGGCTGAACTCGTTAGCATGCACCTACAAACAGGAAGTAGTGCTCTCCAAACAAAGATGCAGGTCTTCTTAAAACGGAAGTGATGCCTGTACAAATTTAACAGCAGACTGAACTGGAGGAGCCGTGACTGTAGGCTGGCCGTACCATGCTGGAACTGCTGGAGCTCTTATCTGTAAGCCTTTGAGTACACGCCTGTCACATTTCTACCTGCTGGCTATGCTGGTGTCCACGTCTCCTGTACGAGGCCCTGTCCCGGCCCCCAACAGCCAGTGCTGCATCAAATGACAAGCCCTGCAGCTGGCGGAGGGGCCCTGCTCTCACGGCACAGCCTCTCCCAGCTTGGACAAGTTCAGGACGGTTCAGAAGATTCAGGTTTCCAGACTCTTAGCCTGTTTTTGTCCGACTTTTACCACGTTGAATTTTTAAAAATGTGACATGCTTAAGAAATAGTTTCAAGTCTACAATTAAAGTCTACTTGGATTGGAAAGGACTCTACACATTAACAGAATAGCAATGACTCTGAGGCGTAACTCGGCACATACTTGGATAGGTGGCGCTGGTGTGCATGTTCTAGCTGTTATGCTAATAGCTCCTTTAAACACTGGACCACTTCATACACCAAATGTCACTGGTTTTTAATATCACCGTTACGGCTTTCCATGAAAGTACTTAATTTAAAAACCATAAAACTATAACAACTTCCATCTTCAAACCATTTTTATTTTATTAAAGGCAATAAGTCGATTTTATTGTAATTTATCCAAAAATTTATCTTTCATTTTAATAAATTATGAAGTGATTTTTCTCCATGTACTTTTGTTTGCGCTACTTTCAGTTTTCATTACCCAACAATGATTGCTGTGCACCCTGATTACCAAGTCCATCCATTCATCTTTCATAAGCGTTTATCCAGGACAGGGTCACAGTAATTGACTGCAATAGCACACATAGTGACATTTAGAGAATGTTCCAGACAACGCCAGACTTGAAAAACACATGTTGGGGTCATATTCAGGTACCAGGGTTGTCTTTCGGATTTTTTTACTGTTCTAATTTCATCCCTTAGCATTAAGAGGTAGAAAGGGCCTCTTCGGGCAACCCACCCTCTCATTTGGGCTACCTGAATCATGGGCTGTGGAATGGGGGGAGGGGGGTGAGGCAGATACCATTTAGGGCATCATGAAGAATGCAGCAGCGAACAAAATATAAATTAATAATTAAAAAAAAGATTAAATCCTTAAAAATATCCTTGATCTTTAGGCAAGGCAAATAGTATTGCTCACTCTCGAGTTTTGCAATTTTACTTCTTATTAGACTGTATATTTAATGTTACGCCATCGGCAGCATTAGCCAAATGTCAACATGCATCATGAGACACAAAATTGTATTGTGAAGTGAGCAGGTTTTGCCAATTTAGAGAAAAGGCACAGGCAGTAGGTTATATCTGAGTCTTCCATGATTCTATGCCCCCCGTAACCCCCACGTTCAGATGTTCCATGGTCCACGACCTAAATCACTGTTACCTCAAATCGCATTAATACACACAGAGATGAACAGCACATCTGGCTATCGATACAGAACTACACGTTTTTTTAAGTGGCTTGACAAACATGGAAATAAATTAAAATATTAATCAGGGACATTTATACAATGTGTTGATGGCAAAAAATGAGGACAACCAGCTACAAGATGCATGAGCTCAATTACTATAATACTGAAGATGCCTATAGGACACGTGACAGGACTTCCTGGTGAAATAATTGCTACATTTTATTTTTTAAAATACAGTAAAAAATAATATATTTAAAAAATTTTTGTTTTTTTCTGAAGAGACAAAAAATATCAAAATATGAATATGAACTCAGTAACTGCAGCTATTTAAACATAAAATCCAATGCAAGAAAAAAATGTGCAGTGTGTTATGTTTGGTAAATGAAACGTGTGAAAAATGAAACGTGATCAGCCGGATTGCCAGGTTTATACAGCAGACTGACTCTGCAGTATGTGCACCTGCAATACCTGAGACTGTGGAAGCAAAAACAACAGAGTTAAATGGCAAATGTTATGTATCTTTCCAAGTTAAGTGTGAAAGAAATTGTCAGCTTTATTCAAAAATTCATCCAAACTATTTTCATTTACATGATGTTTATATTTTTCCACTGTGGAGCACCATGCAGGGGGAAGGTTCAGACATGTAAACCACAGTTTCTGTTTTGCTTTAAATACTGTACTTACTGCCTCATGAAATGTGTGAGCTTACTGAATCCACTGTCACTTCACATTAATTGAGTCAGATAAAAAACATTTAGAGTTTTTCAGAAAATGTGCTGTGAGTTATAAGAAAAATACATTCTTAAATGCTTCTTATGGTTATGAAAACCATGCTATCAATACAAATATATATTTGGTGAAATATCATACACAACAAACCATATAAATATTATAAAAAACAAACCACATGTGACAAGAAGAATTATGTTAATGTAGTTAAAAATTTCCCGGACACCCCCCCAAGCTCTACGACCTCAATAATTACTTGATGGATCAACTTAAAATGTATATTCATACATTAATAACTATGATATCATATGTCTTATGTCTGTCTCTTTGTATTCTATTCTCATTTACACAATGATTAAAATTCTCTGACATAACAGTAAGAACTAAGTAACTATGTAATGTCAAACAGAAACACACACATACAGACACACAAAGACCCCACTGTGATTTCTTTCTCAGATCAAAATATCACCACTTGTTTTTGACTGTACACACACAAGCTGCAGTTAGCTGCCAAAAAAGAAACATATCATATAACAGATCCCAAACTTGTAAAAGCTAAACACTAACAAGCAAATAAAAAGTTGTTATATTAGCATTTTAACTTTGAAAATAAAAATATATTTTAACGCTAGTCTTTTAAGAGAGAGGTAAGGAGCATGCACTGATTACAGTGTGTAAGGAGCATGTACTGATTGCAGTGTGTAAGGAGCATGCACTGATTACAGTGTGTAAGGAGCGTGCACTGATTACAGTGTGTAAGGAGCGTGCACTGATTACAGTGTGTAAGGAGCATGCACTGATTACAGTGTGTAAGGAGCGTGCACTGATTACAGTGTGTTAGGAGCATGCACTGATTACAGTGTGTAAGGAGCATGCACTGATTACAGTGCATTGCTGCACCCACCACACGACAAACCGCCTCAGGGATGAGAGCCTGAGTGCAGCCGTGCAGCAGGTGATACCTCAGCGCCACACTAGCCCAAATGGACCAGTGTGAGTTTTTTTCTGGGGGCTGGAGTGCTGATCCTGCCACCAATCCCCAAGTTTTTCCCTGTAAATACCTCCTTATAGGGCTGGATGTAGATTAACGTCATACCCAGGACGCAGCAATTGCAGGTTAAGGGCCTTGCTCAAGGGCCCAACAGAGTAGAATCACTCCGGACATTCATGGGACTTAAACCAACAACCTTTCACTTGCTGGAACAGATCCCTAGCCTCAGAACCACCACTCAAATGGCAGAGGCTGACAAAAGATGATGACGACATTGAAGTATTCCGTGAATGTTCCCTCAACCCCCCCCCCCCCCCACAATCGAATCCCTACTTCTCCTACACTCCAACCTCTATCTCTACTCCCCCCATACAGTAGACTTGGGTGGTATCTAATTTCATACCATCATATCAGTCATACAGGTGAAGGGGTTCAACCACAATAAATTTTGCCACATTAACATACCGCTGTATAACGAAAATTTTACCATCATATTGCCCTAACATATCCCACCTCTGCAAAAACACCTTTATAAAAAGTTGAGCTTTTTGTGATTTGTCTCAGTTTAATCAGGTTCGCCAGATCTTCACCTGCTGTTTCAAATGTTGAGTAGGAAAACGGCAATGTGACATAATTAAATTCCCACACGATAAATATTGGTGAACGAAAACACTGCAGTATAACAAAGTACCACCCAAGCCTACCCTTCTCACTCTCCCCACCTCTCAAAAAAATCCCTAATAAAAGCCCTAATTCCCCCATGATAAGTTTTACCAAGCTCCCCATGATACCAGCTATTGGATGGCTACTGGTAAAATTTGCTGAATGGGGAGAGCTGGCGCCAAAAAAATATATGAATTTTTAAATATTCAGAAAATCATCTTGAGCCCCACAGTTTGAGAAGAACTGACCTAATACAATGCTCCTGAGAAATTTGCAAAAAGATACACGGAATACCTCTAGATGGCAGATGACAGTTCACAAGGTGGCTTCTGCGGCCGTCCACCCTTTCTGCTCACTAATGCCACCTGCTGCTGCTTTAATTTGGGGGCAGTGATGTGTATCAGATGTAGATTTTCACCCATATAATGTTTTTGTGAAGTGGTAATAAGACCAAACAGCGTAAACTGAATACTAATATCAGTAAAAAGAGTCTCAAAGTCTAACAGAATCAGGTGTCAGAAACTGTCCTGTTTTTGCTATCACTATGCAGCCCTGCTTAAGGTTTGGTGCGATCTGTCTGAAAATTTGAATCCAGGTAGTCACCCATACAATATGTCTGCAAAGTTTGGAAAAGATGTGAGAAAATATTTTTGAGTTATCAACACATCTGTACATAGTCTGATCAGTTCGTCATGCTTTTCAGATGCGTATCAGGGATGCGCAGTTGCGTTAAACCACATTATCGCGAGTCACCTTTGGAAATTTTCACTGAGTAATTGCGCAGCTGTGAGGGTGACCTTTACATTAGCATGTTAGCATGTCAAGGATGCTGCTTCAGCAGCAAAGGTTGCTGTTTCACAGTAAGCGGCTCCTGCTTTGCCTCTATTTCACTGGGTGATTGCTTAGTAATATCTACAGTACAGTATGGGATTTACAGCTTCATTATTAAAGTGGCACCATACAGAATATATAATAAAAAAAAATAATGCGACTGATATCAGTGCGTTAATAATAATGATGATGACAATAATAATTCCCCTTTTGTTATAGTACTTCCATGGGCACTGTAGCACTGGTTATGCCCTTGCATTCTCTTGTATTAGGTTTTGCATGTGCCCTGGGGTGCTCTTGCTGAACTGTAACACAGGCTTCGCTGTGGCAGTGCTTGTTTCAGCAGGCATCTCTCAGTCCCTCATTTCACTGAAGGCGGCTGCTCACCCTGTTCCTCAAGCTTATCAGCTTATTTTGCTTCCTTACACTGTAAGTTTGTCTTTTTTTTCTTCTTGCCCCCCCCATAATCCATCCAATCCCCTCCATTAGAGCTGCATTTTGCTCATCCCCCCCAGCTTCCTGCTCCACTCTCCCCTCTTCACCGCCATCCCTCCATCCACAGCTGCCACAAGAACACATGGCCAAGCCGTCACTTCATCCCACACTTTCTGTCCCTCTCAATGTTGGGGCCCACTGTCACACACTCAGGCCTGCTGGGGCCCCTGCTGCTCTCTGGAGCTCACTGGGGCCCCCTAGGGCCCACTGGAACTATCTGGGGCTCACTGGGGCCCTCTGTGGCCCACTGGCACTCTCTGGGGCTCACTGGCGCCCCCAGGGGCCAACTGGCACTCTCTGGGGCCTGTCGGGGCCGCCAGCAGTCCTGACGGGAATCGCAAATGACCAACGAGTCACGCCCAGCGGCATCGCCTGTTATCTCATTATTTCCCGCAGCTCTCATTCTTCACATTAATCATGTTCCATTTCACAATTGCGACATATAGATAACAACCTCGAGCGTAAAGTAGAGCAGCTCAGACTCCCACCACTCTGACGCAGATTTTCTGTGGCATGAATGATGAAGCTGCTGCTGTTTTCTCAACAGCACTGGCCAATCCTGAGCTTACAGTCAATAGGAGACTTCCAAGTATGCTACATGTCACTGGAGGGTAGCTAATCAAAATATTAGCAATGGCCCTATCAGAAATCAATCATCATTGATGTAGATGAAAGAAATGTTATCTTAATTCAAATAAACAAGTCTCATATAGAGATAGAAAAGTTGCGAAATAAAGGACAGGGACTTCTAATCATGAAACTAAGAAACCCATACTTCAAAGTTGGATTAACAAGCAAATTGCCTTCATATCTTCAAATACTGTATAAGCTATATGTCTGGCACTATAGCCATTCATTTATACGAGGTACTGATTTTACTAATATTTTAACATTTCAGCATTTCAGCAAACCAGAGAACTTACAACCGCTAGTCCTGGTCAGGGTAAAGGAGAACCTGGAGACCATCCCAGGCAGCACAGGGCAGAGGACAACCTGGACGGGATGCCAGTCAACTGCATTAGTTTAGTGTGTTACCCTACCTCGTGCCCTAGGTTGTGAGAGGGATGCAGAGCCCTAAACAACCCATATCACAGACAAATAATCATGTAGTCAAGACCACCTAGTCTATGACCAAGTCGTTACCAAGGTCAGAGTGTATTGAGACCGAAACAAGACCAAGACCAAAACAGGGCGAGACCAAGACAAAATCATGACCAAGAGGGCGAGACTGAGACAAGACCAAGGCCAAGGTAGGGCAGGACCAAGTCAAGATTGAGTCTCCATCAAGGGCGTAACTTTGGCTGGAACATTGGGGGGGGGGGGGGGGTGGTTTGTGGTCTACACCCATTATGGGGGAAACAAGATTATTGGGAGGGGTTTGTATTACCTGGTTTTGATTTATTTTGAGGGGCTACAACTCCCCCCCCCCCCATGATTTATGCTCATGGTCACAATACAACATAAAATGTGGAGCATAGGCACCATCTTGGGGTCAGGCAGTATGGCTTAAAATGTGTGTCACAGTATGATTTGAAACATGGATGGTTTTTCTTAAAATGTCAATACAAATGCTTCTATACAAATGAAACATTTTTTCAAAACTTTATTGTTTGCATTTGAACTTTGAAGCAGGGTGTTTTACACCCAATTACAGTAGTGTTAATCCTTTGAACCCTGTCCATTTTTGAGAGTTTTTCTATCCCTTTGATATTAGGCTTATTACATTGTATGTATACGAGTTAGCTACATATGCTTTATAAGGGCATTCTGGGCTACTCAGATATGTCATAATTTGATGTGCAAATGCTGACACAGTCTTGATATCATTCTTCTTATGAGGAAAAACTACTTTCAACTAAATTTCACAAATTTTAGTCTAAGCTAATATAAAGATTTACAGTATAGGCACTACAATTATAAACTTATACATTTTGAGATTGGAGTCTCTCTGATGTGGGAATGCTGGGGTTTCATTGGGGACATTTCAATGCCTTAGTATTGTGAAGGGATACATGGTTAGTGCCAGACGGAAATGAAAATCATTGATTCTGCATCCATTTGGTAACTTGCTGAAGTTATCTGATAGACAGCAATGCAACATTTTTATTCATTACTTTATAACATCTGAAAGAAATTGAAATAAAAAGGCATTGTTCAGTTTATGATCCACTGGATAAACACAGAGATAACAGATGGTTTTAGAGTCTAATGCTAAATGTTTATCGCTGTCATTCTTCCACTTACATACGGCATGATTGTTAAAGTGAAATTTGAGAAGGAAACTATTAGTTGGCATTTGAGCCGCAAACAACAAACTAATGCTGAAACACGTCATTGTGTTTACACATAGGAGGTGTTCCAATTACAAAATGGGCGTTTTCCATTTCAACTGTTTTGACGGAGCTTGACATCAAACATACATATACAGACTTTTGTGAATAAATATTGCAAAAAATATCAAGTAATTGTCTTTCTAATAAACAGAATGATGCGTTTTGTTGTTATTTCTAGTAAAACTCCAGCCCGTTTTGAGTGTTTTTCTATCCCTTTATTTATAGGCTTATAATAAATAAATAAAAATAAATTAAAAATCCCAGAAGGGTAGTGCGTGGATCATTGAGGAAGCGAATGTGCGCTTTGTTTTCTGCCTAATTGGAATAATATTGTTTTATGGATTACTAGACCGGATCGAGTAAGTTCTCTCGATGGCAAAGATAGGCGATTTTGAGTGTTATTCCTACTGTATGTAAAATTACAAGCCTGAGATTAAAGGGTGCGAAAATCAACACATTTTGCATTTGTCAAGTTCTAGGGGTTAACAAATAGATAAATATTAAGCTGTTGTGATAAATATTGAGGAGTTTTGATGAGAGGTTGATTGAAATAAAACCTTGAGTCCTCTATGTCTGAGACTGAAACAAGACAGAGTCAAAATAAAGTCCGAGATGAGACCAAGACCGCAAAAAAGTGGTCTCGAGACCAAGACTGGTCTCGCGTACTACAACACTATGGACGAGCAGAAGAGGATGGTGCTAATTGTGATTATTTTTTTTACTAACATAATATATAAAGTTTAACTAATTTGGTTAAATCCAGTTGGGTGCTACACAGTGGTGGTGGTTGAACTGTCTCCCCATTGGTTCTGTAAAGCACTTCAGGTGTCTTGAAAAGCGCTGTATAAATGTCACCTTCGATCAGACTGGATCAGTTATTTTTGGATTTCGATAGTAAATTTAATTTCTCTTTAACTGAATATCTATAAACTATAGACACTGAAGTATAAAGACAAAGAAGTAATCAAAACTTGTTCCTAAAAGGAAAGCAGGCCAAATTGCAAAAGAGAAGGTGACTGATGTTGATGAAACATTGTAATCATTGTAAAATCAATAACTGATAGGCAATGTGGTAACCATACTTAGGATGTCTTGCTTTAAAGTACTGAATACTGAACTTTAAACATGATACAATGTCTAATCTTATATGTAACTGGTAGAGGTGGGTAATTCAGATAAAAGAGTAAAAGCCTGGACCAAGATTTAGTTTCAGCCAACCAGTTGAGTATGTATCTGTCACAGAGTACTCAACTGGCTGGCTGAAATAAAATCTTGGTCTGGACATTTTCTCTGAACTACCCACCTGTGGTTGCAGCATACTTATTCCTGAATAACATTCTTAAAGGAGGATCATTTAATTAATTAATCAGGATAGAGAGGAATTGTCAATTAGCACTATAAAGAATTGCATTTGTACTCACAATATATACACTAATTTTCAGTAGTTTATTCAAGAGGAGTTGTGCTGATCTTCTGTTTATCAGGGGAGGCGGGTACATGCTCTACCCTGGCCAATCACAGGGCACCCTCAGGGCGATGCGAGCACGAGGTCACCTCACCGGCACAGTAAACGCTGGCAATCATAGGGAGGGCTTTTAATTTTCACACACACCAGTGGCCACATCTGAACCTGCCACCCTGTAAGATCCTGCAATGCGACACGCTGGGCTAAACCTTAGCAAAAATAAGGCTCACAGCATAGTGTACAAAGCCAACCATATCCACAATAAAGGAAAGGGCTTTTATCTGCTTTTTATCCAATCAAAAGGAAAGCAAGCTAATTAGGAAAACAAACATTTATTTCTGTTGCTGTATGGTGCGTGAGTAGCCAACAGTGGGTGTTAATGGGTTCTGGGAAGGGTTTGATAAAGGTCTTCCATTGTGTGTGGGTGATTCTGAGTGGGGCATGGGCTTTGTATGTAACATTTTTCATTCCGGTCATTAATCGACTGGGCTCGCTGATGGGATCTGGCTATAATTCCACACACTCGGACATCTCGGAAGTTCCGCAGATGCGTTTGCACCGAAACAAAAAGGCAAAAGCTGCTCCAACGTTCATTCAGTCTCGGACGACAAGCTGTCAGGGAAAAAAAATTGTCTCGAGGGCAATTTAACCGAAACGACCGGTCATAATTGGGTACCGACTAAAAGCCGAGCAAATGAGCAATTAAATGAAATAAAACGAATGGCTTGGCCAGTCACAGGATAATGTTGTCCAGACAAAGGACAAATGGCTCAAGGACTCTCTTGACTCCAGTTGTGAGCAATAGAGTGAGTAGAGGAGAGGTATGGAGGCAGACAGTAAACCTTAGTCACTGTGCTACAGCAGTCCCAGGTCGGGATGTTGGTAAACAGCGAACCAGCTGCATTTTAACCTTCAGTTCTTGTTACACACTTGCATCAGCCCTGATACTACAGGCATCACTTGAATAATTAGCTGTAGTTAATGCGTTGGTGTGTGTGTGTGTGTGTATGTGTGTGTGTGACAGGGTGCCATCGAGGTCTTGAACCACAGCGCCAGCCTCGCACGGTCCTGCACACTGTCCTGTACACCGCCCTTCAGCTGCCGACCTCCAGATGGAAACCCCGCGGGGGGTGCGGCTGGGGGGGGTGCAGTTGGGCAGGTTTAGGTTTTCTTTTCTCGTTCGATCAAAAACCGCCAGACTAGCGAAAGGCTGATCTAGGCGAACGAGGGAGAGATGGAGGGATATGAAAGGGGATAAATGAGAGGGGGGTTTTCAATCAAAAAAAGAAGAAAAAAAAGAAAAAAGATGAAGAGCAAGATAGTGCAAGAAGTTTGAGCCGAACAGTCGAGCGGAACATCCCGCGCCGGTCTTTGAGAAAAGCGTGAGTCGCCCGTGCAGCCAGTAAAGTGCGTGTGAGTGTGTGTCTGCACTGCAGGGGCAGTGGCACAGTGCTACATCATGCAGTGTAGGTCATATTGATGGAGCACGGTTTCCCGGGGCACGGAGCAGCAACGCGAGACGACAGCACTGCAGGACGCGGCGGCGTAATGCACTATCGCTGCGGCTTAACGTGCCATATCCACAACGGCAGCGTCTACACCGCGGCCCCGGCACATGCCATACAGCACTGCTTTGCGGAACATCTGTACGCCCAGCGGAACTTATGCAAGGCCTCACAGAAAACAGCTAAACATACATGCATTCATATCCACCATGCCAAAGGCACTGAGCCTGCATGCAAAACACACAGCAACAAATGCTTTGCCCGATTGTCCTGAGCGGCACACCGTAGAACCGATTGGGGATTTTTATGGAAAAATGTGACATCTAGGTTTCCTTTCTGCGGATGGTGATTGTGTGTGGCATAAATGATACAGTCAGGACCTGAAAAATCCGAATGGATCACAATCATAATATCAGCCTGAAAAATCCTGTATACAAAGCACTGCCCTGATATTCCACAGAACTCAAAATCAGTCGATATCGGGAAGGAGAGGCTGCTCAAGATAATTGTAAAAACTGTCTGGCACCAATGACAATACAGAGGAAAGGTCCAGATTATTCATGACAGTTTGGTCCCGAAACACAGAGAGGATGCAGTTTAGTAGAACCTGATCAGTCGCGGACTGCTTTTCTTCTCCTTTGGCTCGGTTTCTCCCACGATCTGTCCGCAATGCATTTAAACAAAGAACGTTGAGAGCGCTTCTGGTGACGAATCAACGCATCTGAAACGGGCAAAGCAACGCTGCTGATTCGGCCGTTTGGACAGACACCGCAGTCATGTGATGTTCAGGAAGCCCACGCAAGCCGGGAGAAGCGACGGGAAAGCTGGCATGACCCAGCTGGCTCTCAGCGGGACCCGACATGCCGCTAAGCTCCCTCAGTACGGAACAGCAGCGCGACTGCACTTAATATCACTATCACAACTGGACAGAAGCATCCTATCTGTTCAGCCGAGATCCAGCACGGAGCAGACAGACAGGCATACATCAGCCACCAGGCGTCAGAATACAGTCCCGGTCGTTTATACAAAGTCATTGACAGGCACCTTCCCAGCGGCGCGGTCGGGGTGGTGCACGGGGTCCAAGCTCGAGAAGGCAGGTTCCACAGCATTTCAGACAGTAGGAGCCTCGAGACGCGGATGAGCACTAAGCCGCCATGCGGTGGCGTGCAGCTTACCTGGGGGCATCAACGCTGTCGTAGGAGCCCACTGTGTAGTGCCGGAAGAGCTTCTTCGCCTTCTCGCTGCGGCTCTCTGCAAAACGCAAGCAGGCCGGCATCACCAGCAGGTCCATAACCCGCCACCGCTGACCACACTGCAGAGCTGCCTCAGTGACTGGCTTCACCTACCCGACCAGATTTCTAAAAATGGGGGGTGGGGGTGCTGACCGAAACCCCCTCCCCTACCCAGTAATGTGACATTGGCCATCCTGGCATCTCCGGCTGCTGCTGACATCACGGCGCCCCACGTGGCGCTGGCATGGCAGCAGTGCCCGGGTCCCGCCGCGCGCTTGAGCGTGACTGACCTGAGCGGCTGTCCTGGCTCTGCGCCGGCACCTCCTGCACGCAGTCGGAGGGGAACCAGCCCGTGCGGCCTTTCACCGTGCCCTCCCAGAATCCCCCCTCGCCCACGCTCAGCACTGGCCAAGAGGAGCAGGGAGCAGAGAGCAGAGAGGAGAAGAGAGGAGGGGAGGGGAGGGGAGGGGAGAGATCAGGGAGCACCGGCCCGGTTACTATGCCAGAGGCTGGACTCTTGTTCACTCACACCGCGATTCCGCCTGTCGCTTTATTTTTTTTCTAATTCCATGATAAACTACAATCCAATACTTGCTTTTATGGCACTGGTGAGTACATCTATGCAGTCATATGAAGAGAACACACAGAAAAAGCAGGTGAAGTAATAATAATAATAATAATAATAATAATAATATTGTAATTGTAATTGTAATTGTAATAGTGAAAGAATTGCCATATTTACATACACTCTCCCTCCCACTCGCGCTACCCCTGTCCCCTGGTCCCACCTAACCTTTCACTTTGTCCCCCTTGCTGATGCTGATCTCTCGGTCCCCCTGAGCAGAGTGAGAGCGTGTGGCCACGAAGACACGTCCCGGCACAGCGCTGTAAAGCCGTCGCCTCTGGCCCCCCGCAGACGCCGTGCTATTGGCCGACATGGGCCTGGGGGGAGGGAGACGGGCCGGGTCAGTGTCCAGGACAGAGCCCGCGGGGGGGTGAACCAACCACATGAGCATGACCTGCCCCCCTCCCCCCACACATCTCACTCCCCACTCACCCCTGCCGTCCACGAGTTTGCCGGCCCTTCTCCTCTTTATCCCCACCCCTCCCCCGGGACGGGGAGCGGGTGCGAGCCCCCCGGGGGCTGCTGGAACTGCGTGATGAGCTCGGGTTCTTGTACCCCTGGGGGGAGGCCAAAAATGGTGGCAGCAAATCACAGTGCTGTCACACACCACTATTAACTATCAGAGGATAGCGCCCTCTGGCGGACAATACCTGCACTGACACGGCATTGCTGGCGGCAACGCCGGGGGGACCCATCCAATCCGGCACGTTCATGGTGTTGTCACTGTTGGCGCGGAGGAGGGGGTGTGGCCGGGGCAGGGCCAGCGTGCGGGCACTGTCTAGCCTCTGGGGGGCGTACTTGGGTGTCTCAAGAAAGGGCACTGAAAGATGGGAGGGAGTGAAAAGGTATAGACATCAGATGGAATGTGAATTTGCGGCTACAAATCCCAAAAGAATAGGAAAGGAAATAATGAAAGAAGCCAGCAGCCACCGCTGGCCATGAAGGCCATATTATAATCAGAAAGAGAAATATACAATGTAACAAGCTTTAGAAGTACACATGGAACACTCAGGAAAAACAGGACAAGAGCACAGCAAGACAAACACACACAAAAACAGCAATTACCTTTCATATCACAAGTACAACAGAAAACAGTGACGGCAGAGCCCACTGTGCACAGAGCAAACAGATAGTACTGGATAAGTACGATCAGTTAGCTTTTACAGAGTTACACTGGGGGAACACTACACACTGCACAGACACTCACCTACGTCTGCGTCGCTGTGGATTTTGATGATCTCTCCCAGTTCAAAATGGCCGGACATGATAGCTACCTGGAAGAAACAGAGAACGCTACACAGTGAGCACTGCTTTGATAGAAATACCTCGGGGCCTTATAGTCAAGGCGGCACAGACGCGGCGGTCCACAGGATGCCTGCTTATAAACTGACAGAATTTCTGTGGTTCTTATTCGAGTTTCGAAAGAATATTGTTTTTATTTTCTGTTCAAAGTAATTCACGCCATTGCCTAATGCTCGTGTCATGGCCAAAGAGTAGAGGAAGGCGTCTCTTCAGTGACTCCCTCACTTACCTGGAAAGGGGTTTGCCCATTATTGTTCTTTGCCTCTTTACTTGCTCCTCTGTACAGCAGGATGCGGACGCAGCTCTCCTGATTGGATCAGAATCAATCAGTCAGCGGCAGGGTGAGTCACTTCCATCTAAGCTGCTTTAAGCCCTGCCGGTGTACTGTGCCAATCTTTCGGTGCCGTCGGCCCGAAACAGTGCAGCCTGAGCTGTTTCTTACAGGTGCTGCGCCTCTGATTTGGAGTGATCTACAGGGTTTACAGCTGGACCATAATACCACCATGTAATTATGCCAATAAATCTTCATCTGAGATCACTGCTGCCAGCACGTGGGACAAGGAGGTCCAGTTCAGTAAAACTGCACCGCTGGATACTATCCTGGCCTTCAGCAAGATGAATATGAAGCTGGAATAATGATATTCAACATTATGTGCGCGCATCGCAGATTCACACTGTGGGAGCCGCCTGTTACCTTGTTATACAGAGCGCAAATGTGCATGGCGGTGTTTCCAGAGGCATTCTGGGAACTGGAGTCAGCACCATAAAAAAGGAGGTGCTCCAGATGCTGGGCGTGGCCGTTCTGGCAGGCCTGGGAGAAAGAGGGTCACGCAGATATGAGGGCAGGGCCAAAGGGCAAGGTTAATGGGCAAGAGGAAATGAAATCACACAGTTAAGGGGCCAGGTTTCAGAAAAAAAGGAAGGGCAAAGGTTAAAGGTAAGACTAAAGAAAGCTGTAAGGTCTATCAAAGAGGGAGACTGAGATGGGCAGAGAGAAGAGAGAGAGAGAGAGAGGGAGAGAGAGAGGGAGAGAGAGAGAAACAGTTGAGAAGAAAACCAGAGGTAATACAGTGTTTGTCAAATTGCCCTGTAAAACACTTCAATCATTCAGTAATACACTGCAAGTGAATAAGAGGGACCTGCAATTCGGAGGGCGGGGTTCACAGCAGCTGAAGTAAGAATATAAACAAAGACAGAGGTACAGACGAGGAGAGGCACTGCGCTAAACAACAGCAGTTAACATGCGCCAATGCACACTCAGAGCGCAATGCGAGAGTCAGGATCGAGACACCGACATCTCCATAACCAGAAACCACTGCCATTTACCTTCATGGACCGAGAGCAGGCCAACTTTAACAACGTGTGTGATGACGGCGTGATGATGGAAATGGAGGTATGGATTAATGAACTGATGGAAGGATGAGTACCTTGTGTATCTCTTGCATCCCATACTCCTCTTCGTCCCTGAGCTATGCAGACAGAGGAATAGAGGGAAAGAGAAGATGGACAGAGATGAGTGTGGCAGTGCAAACTAATGGAGCGGTGGGGTAGCAGAGGTGGGAAGGGGTGAGTGTGAGAGGGATGGTGACGGAAGTGGAGAGCGAGAGAGGGCTTAGAGAGGAAGCAGGGTGTGGCTGGGGCTGAGAAAGTCAGAGGACAACGGCGCTGGACACAAAGATACAGGCGTGATCTGATAAGCGGAGACTGGCGAGCACGGGAAAGAGGCAAGCAGGCCAATCCAGCCACACAACCACAAATCACAAAGCACACAGGGAACAGAGAAACACCCAGAACAGACGGGCAACGGTGCAGGGGTCACACAAAATGATATAGTATGCTCAGGTGCTAATCTGTGCACACCGAGGCACATGCACTTAACAAAGTGATGCACCAGTCACAGGGCTGCAGCATCATTTTGAAAATTATATTATCGTTGGGCCTCAGCGCTACTTTCACAACATGGCTGAATTTTAGAAAAAGACTCAAATGCCGTTAAAGAGATAAACCAAGAGTTTGCAAGTTCAAGTGCCATTGGGTGCCTGAAAAAGAGGCAGTTAACTGGAATGCGTTTAACTAAATACACGGCGTATTAAATGTGCGCATTTAATCACACTCGCGCTAACTGCATTTACGCTGCAGAAATACTGCACGGCGACTTTGTGAGACTGGACGTTTGGGGTTGATTCAAAGGCACTATGGAAGCAGGCTGATGCTCACACAGGGTTTATGCTGCCTTTCTGGCCTCGGGGTTTTATTTCATAGCCACAAGGCGAAATCGCAAATGACAGCTTCATATAATCCTTTCAGATCTCCTTCTAACTTGTACGGACAGATTGGTACAGTATTGGCTGCTGACGATAATTACGTCATTTTCTTGGAGGGTGGACATGTATTCTCGGCCTGTCGGAATAATTAATGTTACCCGGCTTGTTCTGTTTGAGTGAGGCAGTTGCTCCTAGCTTAGAGCGCTCCTTCGTCCATTTCTTATGCAAAGTCGCCACCCGTCTCCACAAGCGCATCAAACGGAGGGAGCAGCAGGCAGCTCTGCCACCCTGGTGTGTCGTTGCATCAATGCTAACGATTAGCAGCTTCGAGGCGTACCCCTGAGTGTCAAATCCAAAAGCCGCTTAGTGCCAGGACCACCAATCCAGTTCCTTATCCAGTCGGAGTGATGATGCTACGGGTGCATATTATATTCGAGATGAACACAGAGCAGGCATCCAGATAAGCAAAGCACAGAGACTGATCAGACCACACACACACACGGACATGCACCAACAGACACGAGACACTCTACTCCACCCAGAAGCAGGGGGCCACTGTCACAGGGGGCGGGGGGGGGGGGGGTACCTGGTGCATCTCATCCCAGCCATTCTCATCTCTCACTCCCAGCTTGGACCGATGGTACAGCAGCGTCTCGCAGCAGGAGGTATCGCCCCCTGTCAGCACACTGTGGTACAACGGGGTCAGACCCCAGCGGTCTTTGTAGTCTGGCGATGCCCCTAGAGCCAGAAGGGTCTGCAGAGAGAGTGGGCCAGGGGCATGAAGGGGCATGAGGGGCAGCGGGGAGTAGATGAAACAAAGGGGGAAGAGGAAAGACAAAGGAACCAGGAGGAGATATACAGGTAGGAAAAAGCAGCAAACGGATAAGTACAAGGAGAAAGATGTAGGCAAATTTTGAATAGAACCAAAATGAGACAGAATGACAAAAAATTTGGTAATTTCTATGTAGTATTGCAGTAATGGGCCAAATGCAGCAGAACAGCAAGCTATGCTTTATAAATAACTATGACTAATATGACACATCTGACTATGCTGTCATCCGTCATGCCAATAACGCTGTCTACACTGAATGGAGGTACATTATATTCAATTAGCGATGTAGTTATTACGGCTGCAATGTGATGTCTTTTAATATGTATTTAAGAACAATAATAACGTTGTCACGAGCGTCGCAGCACCTGCTGGCCAAGATGTGGACCCCTGACTGAAAGTTTGCTAATTCCAAGAAAATCACTATGTTGCACCATTGAACAAACTACGTCAGGAAAAATGCTTCAGGAAAACATTGTATATGATCCATCCATCCATCCATCCCTCAGTCCATCTTCCAACCACTTATCCCTGAGCCATTCCCAGGAAGCACAGGGCACAAGCCTCGTGTAAACCCTGGATGGGATGTTATTCCATACACACACAATAGGGGCAATATAGAGATGGCAATTATTAACTTGATGTCTTTGGACTATGGGAAGAAACTAGAAAAACTTAGGGAGAACATGCAGAGTCTACACACAGGAGACATTTACACCCACAACCCTGAATGTGTGAGGCAACAGTGCTATCCAATGAGCAACCCAGGTATATGCATCTCTGAATACAAAAACCTGCTGACAAACCCAGTAATGACAGAGCGCCATCTAGCTGAAAGCAGTAATATACGGGTGGTTCTGAGGTGGTTACCAGCAGCCCAGCATGATTGTGGCTCCTGACGGCCTTGTGCATGGGCGTGAGTCCATCCTTGGCCCGGAAATCGATGTGTGCGCCGCCCATGACCAGGAGCCTGATGCCCTCTGCGCTGGCCTGCTCAGTCTGCACTGCCAAAGTCAGGGGTGTCTCTGCCCCACCCCAGAAAAACACACAAAATACACCAACATCAAAACAAAATACAGATGTTACACATTTGAAAAGTACCGCGTTCTGGTTCCTAAGGATTCCAGCAGCAACCTGCAATCAAATACATGACCAGGGGCCTCATGTATAACGACGTGCATAGAATTCACACTAAAACATGGCGTACGGACAAAACTAGGAATGTGCGTAAGCAAGAAAAAATCCAGATGCATAAAACTTTGCGTAAGCACAGATCTACGTACATTCCCTTTATAAATCCCAATGAGCGCGAAATTTTACGTATGTGAACGAGCCCACAGCCACCCCCTTGACCCGCCCATAATTATGTATATTGGCATATGTAAATCTGTATAAATGCACGCTTTGTTCTATGTTTTTCTTAAACAACAATGGATAAACCACGAGGGAAAAAGAAGTATTTCAGCGAGTGCAAAGTGGAGGTCATGTTAACAGAAATCGAGAAAAGAAAAGTGATATTATTTGGTGGTATAAGTGGCATCAGCAATAAACGAAGGTTGACGGAGTGGCACAGCGTGGCGGAGTCAGTTAAAAGTGTTGGTTCCGAAATTCGCACGGTGGCCAAAATTAAAAAGAAGTGGTAGGACATTAAAATCGCCGTGAAAAAACGAGCGGCCGCTCACCGTAAGAGTCTTAGCAGCACAGGCGGAGGTAGCGGAATTCCCGGTCTCACACCCTTTGAGCAACAAGTTGCTGCGATGATTGGGGACACACTTTTATCGGGTGAGGGGGACGCCGATGTCATCGCGGGTGAGTTTTTCTCGTACCATACTTGTTTGAATTACTTGCATGTTTATGAATAACACGTAGGACGCAGATGCGGTGTTACTTTCGTTTATTCTGTTTGTTTATTCTTACAGACAATAGTACAAGAGGTGCCCCCAGTGCATTAATAGAGTACATTAATAGAGTGAAAGTGCTTTCTATTTACATTAGGGTGACCAGATAATCCATGTCAGGGAGGACACTTTGAGCTACTTCGGGTTTTACAAACTACTTCCAAATTAAAAGGCTCCTGTGCTCGGCTAAAGAGTTCAGCTCTTCTTGTGCTTTGACTGGTTTGTTTCCTTGACTGAAAGACTCATCCAGCTGTTTTACATTAGCATTAGTGACACATGCATGCTTATAGGAGACTGACCAATCAACACACAGCAAGAACTCGGTGCTCAAGTGAAATCCAAGTCCGTTTAATTGAAATGGTAATTTACAATTCCTGTCCTAGCTCAGAGTGTCCTCCCTGACATGGATTATCTGGTCACCCTAATTTACATAAGCAAATTCGTTCTCTGAGGGTGACTTTATAGCAATGCGCGCGCAGTCGATAGCTTCGACTACGTTGGGAAAATCGGACATCGCTGCAAATTGCGCTGTTCAACCACAGTGCAAGGAAATTTTATATATCTGGGTGACAAGCGAATTATGCCGTCCCATACAGCTGGCATGGCGCAACTCAGTGTCGACTGAGAAATACCCAATCGGTCCGCAAGTTCTCGCTGAAAAACACGTGTCTAAGAACCCGCGAGTGGACAGAACTTGTAAAGGAACAGGTATAGCGCAATTCCTCATCATTTGCCTTTGTAATGCTGGCCCCAGTTTCGCACACAGCTCCAAAAGGATTGCTCTTGGAAATCTGAATCGACTTACTGTAGAAGCCAGTCATCATCATGGGCCAAGAAATCACTATGATACCCATGAATACGCTCTCTCTACTAATTCTTCCATAAGCTATGTCTTCCAATAACGCAAGAGCTGCCATAGTAGTTGTAATAGTTTGGTCATTTTCTGCACCGTTTTATTGTTACAAACTGATTAAAAATCATGTGCCGTTTACAAAACCAAGCAGAAACGTGCGTACGCCATGTCTGGAGCTGCCGTGAGAATGTGCGTAGCGGTACGGCAAGTTTTGTTTTTATACATCTCGACGTGAGCATGGAAACGGAGGTATGCAACATTTTCGTGCGTACGCACCGTTTATACATGAGGCCCCAGGTGTTTGAAAATGTTCAAGACTCTGCAGGACTCCTGTTAACACAATGCCATGTTTATATGTGTATTTATGCTAATTTATACCTCTTATTAAACAGAACAACAGAAAAATAAACAAAATGAATACTAGTGGACCTTTTGCTATTAGAAGGCTTACTAGTAGTTTTTGCATTATTTCCTGCATTTGTTTTGGTCTTAAAAGGATCAGTGCACTTTAACAAAAAATCAACAAAAAATCAGTGACAAAGTATTACGAAGAAGTAAAACCAGGGGCTCATAATCTGGGCCCTGGGAGCCTCTCTTGTTTGTTTTTTCTCCAACTTTTTAATGTAACTATCAGTATTCAACTTAATACTTCAAATTGCTTAAGATCCCGGAAAAATTTAATAGGTAGATGATTTTGCCCCTCCACAAATCACCACCTTATCGTGGTGGAGGGGTTTGTGTGCCTCTGTGATCCTAGGAGCTATGTTGAGGCAGCTGCCTCTGGTACGGTTTCACAAGGCATATTGGTCATAGGTCAGACAGACAAAGTGAAATTCAGAAAACCCCACGAAGGAAAACAATAAGGACCATGTAACTTTGCCCAGATTGGGGACACTTGGGCCCCGTCCTGAAGTCAGGCCTAAGGGGAGCTCACTGGATACCTGGAAGCCTGATCACTGGAATTTAGGGACATGGAATATAGACTCTCTTGTGGGAAAGGAGACTGGGTTTGTATGCGAGGTAGAGAGATACCATACAGTTATCTGGAGGGGTGTAATTGGGAGGAACAGCCTGCCCAAACTTAACTCAAGCAAAGCTCTATTATCGGACTTCTGTGCTAAATGCCATGTCTGATCACAAGTCTGTTCATAAAATGCACCTGGTACCAGAGCACCCTCGATGATTGAAATCGAAAACACCAGTTTGGTACAGCCGTGGCCAAAAGATTTGAGAATGATACCAATATTTATTTTTCTTTATGATGGCAATTTGCATATTCCCCAGAATGTTAAGAAGAGTGATCATATGAATTGCAATTAATTGCAATGTCCCTCTTTGCCATGAAAATGAACTTAATCCCAAAAAACCAATTTCCACTGCATTTCAGTGATTTTCTCGTTAACACAGGTGAGAGTGTTGACGAGGACAAGGCTGGAGATCACTGTGTACTGTAATGCTGATTGAGTTAAAATAGCAGACTGGGTGCTTTAAAAGGAAGGTGTTGTTGAAATCATTGTTCTTCCTCTGTTAACCATGGTTACCTGCAAGGAAATATGTGCAGTCATCATTGTTTTGCAGAAAAAGGGATTCATACGCAAGAATATCGCTGCTAGTAAGATTGCACCTAAATCAACCATTTATGAGATCATCAAGAACTTCAAGGACAGAGGTTCAATTGTTGTGAAGGTTTCAGGGTGCCCAAGAAAGTCCAGCAAGCACCAGGGCTGTCTCTTAAAGTTGATTCAGCTGCGGGATCAGGGCACCACCAGTGCAGAGCTTGCACAGGAATGGCAGCAGGCAGGTGTGAGTGCATCTGTACGCACAGTGAGGCGAAGACTTTTGGCGGATTGCATGGTGTCAAGAAGGGCAGCAAAAAAGCCATTTCTCCACTTCTCTACAAGAAGAACATCAGGGACAGACTGATATTCTGCAAAAGGTACATGGATTGGACTGCTGAGGACTGGGGTAAAGTCATTTTCTCTGATGAATCCCCTTTCCGATTGTTTGGGGAATCCAGAAAAAAGATTGTCTGGAGAAGAAAAGATGAGCGCTACCATCAGTCTAGTGTCATGCCAACAGTAAAGCATCCTGAGACCATTCATGTGTGGGGATGCTTCACAGCAGGGCTCACTCACTATTTTGCCTAAGAACACAGCAATGAATAAAGAAAGGTATCAATACATTCTCCAGGAGCAATTTCTCCAAACCATCCAAGAACAGTTTGGTAACAAACAATGCCTTTTCCAGTATGATGGAGCAACATGCTATAAGGCAAAAGTGATAAACAGCTTGGGGTACAAAACATCAACATTTTCGGTCCATGGCCAGGAAACTCCCCAGACCTTAATCCCATTGAGAACTTGTGGTCAATCCTCAAGAAGGTGCACAAACAAAAACCCACAGATACTGACAAACTCCAAGCATTGATTATGCAAGAATGGGCTGCCATCAGTCAGGATTTGGCCCAGAAGTTGATTGACAGCATGCCAGGGCGAACTGCAGAGGTCTTGAAAAAGAAGGGTCAACACTGCAAATATTGACTCTTTGCATAAATTTTATGTAATTGTTAAAACAACATTTGACACTTATGAAATGGTTGCAATTATACTTCAGTATAACATAGAAACATATAACAAAAAGATCTACAAATAATGAAGCAGCAAACTTTGTGAAAACCAGTACTTGTGTCATTCTCAAAACTTTTGGCCACAACTGTAAACACAAAGGCATAGTGAGGGTGTGCAGGGGGCATCTGGCAGAGGCTCCTGTTCGGGAGATCTTCAACTCATACCTCCGGTAGAGTTACTCTTGATTTCCAAGAACAAGGTTGTTGGTACCTATGGTAGCAGCAATCCCCGAACCCGGTGGTGGACACCAGCGGTGAAGGGAGCTGTCAGGATGAAGAAGGAGGCCTTCCAATCTTAGTTAGCCTGTGGGATTCCAGAAGCAGCTGACAAGTACCAGCAGGCCAAACAAAATGTGGCTTTGGCAGTTGAGGAAGCAAAAACTTAGGTGTGGGGGGAATTTGGTGAGGCCTGGGAAAATTGACTTACGGTCAGTCTCTAAGAGATTCTGGCAAACATTCAGATGTCTCAGGAGAGGGAAACAGCCCATGATGTTTACAGCATGATGGAGAGCTGTTTGACCTCAACTGAGGATATAGTGGTGGAAGGAGTACTTTAAGGACCTCCTGAATCCCACTGATACACCTTCCTTGGAAGAAGTGCAGCTGAAAGACTCAGAGGAGGACTTACCTATGGCTAGTGCTGAAGTCACCGAAGCAGTCAAAAAACTATTTGGTGGTAAGGCTCTGGGAGTGGATGAGTTCTCTGCACGGGCAGACTGGGGTGGTAGCCCCATTCATTAAGAATAGGGACTGGAGAGTATGTTCCAACTTTAGGAGGATCACATTCCTCAGCCTCCCTGGGAAGGACTATGCCAGGATGTCTAGTATGGTGACTACAGAATTACAGAATTATATCCTTGCAGCATGAATTGGGACGGTGTGCAGCTGAGTGTGAAGCTGTTGGGATGAGGATCAGCACCTCCAAGTCTTGGTTCTCAGTCAGAAAAGGATAGATTTTCCCCTTCAGGCTGAGGATGAGTTACTACCTCAAGCAGATGAGTTTAAGTATCTTGGGGTCATGTTTACAAGTCAGGGAAGAATGGAACGAGAGATGGACAGGCAGATCGGTACAGTGTCAGCAGATATTTGAACACTGTACCGGTTTGCTGTGGTGAAGAGAGAGCTGAGCCGGAAGACAAAGCTATTGATTTACCAGTCGATCTGTGTTCCTATCCTCTCACATGGTCACGAGCTTTGGGTAGTGACCGAAAGAATGACATCACGAATGCAAGCAGCAGAAATGACTTTCCTCCACAGGGTGTCCTGGTTCAGCCTTAGAGATAGGGTGGGGAGCTCAGACATTCAGGAGGGGCTCAAAGTAGAGCTGCTGCTCTTCTGCATCTAAAGGATGATGGTGGTTGAGGTGGTTTGGCAACACAAATGATAAATTAGACCTTGAATGAAACCTTTCAGAAGAACTCCAGAGCTGCCAAAACTCACCAAATCCTACACAGAATTAAATCCAGTGTTCAGTTCGGCTCAATTAATTAAAGGATCAGCTGGAACAAAGAGCAGCTGCTGCCCATTGTGGACAGTGGAGTTGGCAGGACAACAGCGGGGCGTAACACAGTCATTTACCGACATACCAAGGGAAACAGGAACTGGGACACTGTCTCTGGGACGCTGTCTCTTAAAGACAGGAAGTGTCAGGGGGCAGAATGGTGGACATGAAATATAAGAGCTCAATAAGCAAACCAGGATAAACGTCAAAAGACCACCGTATAATAAACAAAATTGAAATATTAGCAGGCCAACTCCCTGTCTGAGTTTATCACCCTTAAACCAGACCTTCTCTCGTATATTTTATTTGATAAGCCTGAAAAGAGACTGTGGTAATATTTTTCTTTTTACAGATGGGGACCTAAACATGCAGCTAACTTGCTGGCAGACTTATGGTCTCTTCACACATACATTCAGCTTCCCGGACCTCGTCTAAAACGCTCAAAACTAATTCTCATTGTCCATCTTCCAGCTGCTTATCCTCATCAGGGTCACGGGTTTTTATTGACCACTTTGGGGAAATTCTCATTTCGGCTTCCCAAACCTGATCTACATGAGACAATGACAAGAGTAATCTTGGGGACTGCAGCAAAGGGCACCCATCTTCAGAACCTGGGGTTATGGGCTTTGCTAATGGGCCAACAGACATGTGACTACTTTGCAACAGTTGAGTTCGAACCAGTGACCTTCCGGTCCCACGCACTGAGCCTGCTGAGCCTCTCACCGCCCCTTCTTGGATGGGATGGCATCACAAGGAATATACAGACACTCACTCATCGTCTTTGAGCAGTTTAGAGACACCAATTAGTCTGTCCGCATGTCTTCATTTTGTGTACATTTCACACAAAGAGTGGAGGTGGGATTTTAACCCCCCAACCTCAGGTGTGAGGCAACAGTGTCACCTACCAAGATGTTATGCCCCCCCTGCTGTCTGTTTATAGATATTTTTTTCCTTACCCCCATTATCAGAATCGTGGTAATTTGGATCAAGCCCCTTGTCCAATAACTTTGCCATCTTCTCCAGCATACCGCCTTGCACGTAGCTCATAAACTTCTTTAAGCTGGCCTGTGAGGAGATGAAGGGGTTACCAGTCAGCAAAACACACGATTCAGTTTGCAAAAGAGGATTCTGGGTAATACCTGCACAGCTGTGAGAGAGAGAGAGAGAGAGACATGGTGAGTCAGACGATCCACTGAAGTCTAGTCATTTTTATTTACAGATTATAGGTGAGAAGCTACCCTGACATGTAAGATGCAAAGAGATTTCTGCAGAAGTATGTTTCGGGGAAATGACTGCTGTATATCACATACATCACAGCGCCTGCACAGAGACAAACATACACATACACACACATATTAGCAGACACTATATTTACATTAGAAGAATACCTTAGTGTGCAGTTTGGCTAGCTGCTTATCGTCCAGATTTGTCTGCTTATACACTCTGGTCTTGTAGCGAAACTGAAAAAGAAAACATTTGGTAATTAAGGGAAAGGATAATGTATCTTGAATGACTGAAGACAAGACCAATGATGGAGTCATCAATGGTGCAAACAGACACGACTACATCCGTACTAAAACCATCTAGGGACCAGTGACCCTCTGCTGGCTCTAAAATTGGCTTGTTAATTTGACCCCCCCCCCTCCCCCAGAAGATGGCACCCTCGGTGTCTGCCTAATGGGTTGACTGGAACTGCTGGGAGCAGGGGGTAAGTGTTCAAATAGTCCCCACCTCCAGATATGGCACGCCTTTCTCAAAGGACTGTGGGTAGTCCCGCAGAAACCTCTCCTCCTCCAGGAACTTGGCATCATGGCCGTCAGTGGCCGGCTGGAAGAGGCCGTAGTTGAGCACATCTCGGAGCGTCTCCGTGAGTGAGCACAGCACCTGCTGTTTGGCGCACCACACTGTGGAATCCGGGTTGAACCGCAAGCACTTCTGCTGGTTGACCAACAGGGGGAAACAGGGAGCAGGAGAGCTGGCATGAACACAGACTGTAACATATCTTGAGTCTCGTAGCTGTGTCAGATGCCATTGGCAATGTGCAGGGGCGTCAGAAGCATTTTGATTGTGGGGGGGGGGGGGGGGGGACACACTGGCATAAGACTAATCTTTTATGTTAAATGTGGGGGGGTCCAAATGAATAATTATGAAATGTGAGGGGGACACGTCCCCCTCAGATTTAATGGTGGCGACGCCCATGGCGATGTGCATCCCAATAAAGCAGATCTTGGCGTCAAGCCCTGCGCGTGCGTCCGGCTTTTACTGCATGGTGATGAATAGGCAAGTGCTGCAGGTCAGTGCTTGGATATTACAGGATTTCCACGGATCATGCTGTCATTCCCCTGACTGTAGACATGCTCCATACTATGTCGGCAGAAAGACTGTAAAACTGCTTTGGAATTTATACAAATTGGATTACCATTTGAGTCGTCAAGCAGCAAATTATATATACTGTATATAATTTGGAGTCTTGTTCCAGTAAGAATTATACATAAATGTGCATGGTGATGATGTGTCCTGTATGCCTATGCTGTGCTACAACACTCTTACTGATGCCAGGCAGTCTCAGGGACACTAGGGGGAGACATTGTGTAAAATATGCTGGGAGTATAAATATGTTAAAGTGATTTATCACTACGGCGAAATAACAAACCACTGTGTATTTAGACAAATACAGCAGCAAGAATTAAAGGGGTAAAAATGACACGGATATGTGCTGTATTAACCTCTTAAAGGTCTACATTATTATATGTTCAATTCCGTTACTCTCATTGTGCAGGAAACTGACACTTCTATAAATGATATTTCATTACAGAAAAAACTTTCAAATAATACCAGTATTGCAGGTTGTCCAGTCTGCCGCCTAATTAATTTCTCTTTACAGAGCAGTTGAGAAATACTGCTGCCATAACAGTTACAAGTCAGTAATGAGCCTGTCATAAGCTTTAAATGGATCACGGCACAAATGTGCACTGATTCGGCAAATTTATGTTCTTATTACAGCTTAATAATGCAGCCTACAAAACATTAAAACTGCACTGAAATTAATCATTTAGTTTAGTTAATTGCTAATTATTTAAGAAAACAATGTAACACCTTACAATTATTAACACCACATTATTAATTGCTCTTTGTAATTAGTTTATGAGTAATGTATCTGATCAATACTCAAAAATGGCAGTATAGAGTAAAAAAAAACAATCAAAGAAATAAATCCAACAAACCAGTGCTAGAATTCAATTAGCAGTTACGTTACACACAAGAAGGCCCTTTGGATTAGAGAAAGCTGCAAAATAATTTAATGCACTCAGTTAGCAATACACACTGCAGTATACCGAATAAAAACCACCCACCAGGTCTCCTGAGTCTAAACCAGTGAACAATGTTTCATTCCCACATTACACACTGATGCACACACAGCACCAACCAACAGCAGCACAAAGACCGTTACCTACTGCGCTAGAGAAAAGCAATTCTGCTATGGAATTCATCCACAAGAATGCTCTCTCACAGTATTAATACGGTTCCTCTGCTGGGCTGTATATATATAGGTATAATATATTCATATATCTGTCATGCATGATGCTTAAAGACAAAATATCCATCTGTGTTAGTGGGATTGAATAAGAGCATCAGCTAAGTGAGAGACATGCAGATGCAGTCACAGCGTGAGCCACTCCCATAACATATGAAGCATGTATATGCATACTAACATACATGCATTCATATACATTTACAAAGGTGCGCCTGTAGGGGGCGTCTGCACTGAGCGGAGGGCAGGTGAGATGGTGGAGTGGAAGAGGGCTGCAGATCCCTGCTCTCATCAGCTGGCAGCACCGCTGCATGGCCTGTCAGGCCGTGACGTGTACAGTACGGCCGCGTGAAGGTGGCGGCCAGCATACATGTCATCATTCCTCCCCGACTCATTCGCTCCCTCCCTGCCTCCCTAACTCCCTCCCTCCCTTCCTCCCTCCCCGTCAGTTTGCACGCAGTCAGCACCATTGGCATGGCAACGAGTTCTTTAGCGGAGCTTGCTGCTGGTTGCCTTAGCAATGCTTTGCTGGTCCCAGGGGGGGCAGGGCATTATGGGATGGTGTGACTGAATGAAATGGTGTGATTGTGTGTGAAATTAAGAAGAGAGGAGGAGAAAGAAAACAAGCAGGAAGAATGATACATAATACAAGAAAGAGCATTAAAATGGAAGAATCGAAGTTAACGGCAGTTAAAATATCAAGAAAAATAATATAATAATCACTCTGTCTTGCACAACTCAGGTACAATAATTTTTTTATGGTAAATATAGTAAATTACAGTGTCTGGAATTATCATGGCCAGTGTAACATGAGACATTACATAAGTGAATCACAATTCACTGGGTGACACAGGGTTCATGCACTCTGATAGACAGCATCAAGCATGCACTGAGTCATGCAGGCATCAGGTGACTCCCAGAGTGAAACTGACAATGGTCAACTCCTCTCAGGAAACACTGACAAAAACAATCCCCTAGGGAGCTGTCATGCACTGACCAGTGTCACAGAAGGTCCAGGGGGATATCTCTAAGATGCCACAGCGACTGATTGCAGCTAATGAGTGGGATTAAAGGGGCAGGTGATTTCTCTGCTTACAATCTGCACTGTTTAATAAGATACCACGACAACTGGGTGGGACTAAAGGGGCAGCTGACGACTCTGCTTACAGTCTGCCTTGTTCAGTAAGACTCCACGTTGACTGGACAGGATTAAAGAGGCAGGTGATGCCTCACCTTACAGTCTACGCTGTTCAACAAGATACCACGATGACTGGGTGGGATTAAAGGCACAGGTGACACCTCTGCTTATAGTCTGCATTGTTCAACAAGATACCACTATGACTGGGTAGGATTAAAGGGGCAGGTGACGCCTGTGCTTACAGTCTGCATTGTTCAATAAGATACCATGGCAACTAGGTGGGACTTAAGGGGCAGGCAATGCCTTAGTTTACAGTCTGCATTGTTAAGTAAGATACCTCCACAGTGACTGGACAAGATTAAAGGGACAGTTTAAGTTAATGACATTAACAGTTTGCATTGTTCAGTGATACAAGGGCAACTAGGCAGGATTAACGGGGCAGGTGACCGCCTCAACTAACAGTCTGCATTGTTCAATAAGATACCATGGCGACTGAGTGGGATTAAAGGGGCAGGTGATGCCTTTGCTTACAGTCTGTATTCTTCAATAAGATATCAAGGCAACTGGGTGGGATTAAAGGGGGAGGTGATGCCTCAATTTACAATCTGTATTCTTCAATAAGATACCATGGCAACCTGGCAGGATTAAAGGGGCAGATAATGCTTCATCTTAAAGTCTTCATTGTTAAATAAGATTGGGCGGTACCAAAGGGGCAGGTGACGCCTCTGTTTACAATCTGCATTCTTCAATGAAATACCATGGCGACTGGGCAGGATTAAAGGGCCAGGCGATGCCTCATGTTGCAGTCTGCATTCTTCAATAAAATACCATGGCGACTGGACAGGATTAAAAGGGAAGGTGACGCCTCTGCTTACAATCTGCATTCTTCAATAAAATACCATGGTGACTGGGCAGGATTAAAAGGCCAGGCGATGCCTCATGTTACAGTCTGCGTTCTTTAATAAAATACCATGGCGACTGGACAGGATTAAAGGGCCAGGCGATGCCTCATGTTACAGTCTGCATTCTTCAATAAAATACCATGGCGACTGGACAGGATTAAAGGGCCAGGCGATGCCTCATGTTACAGTCTGCATTCTTCAATAAAATACCATAGCGACTGGGTGGAATTAAAGGGACAGGTGACACCTATTTTTACAATCTGCATTCTTTAATAAAATACCATGGAGACTAAATGGCATTAAAGTAGCAGGTGATGCCTCTGCCTACAGTCTGCATTGTTCAATAAGATACCATGGCGACTGGACGGGATTAAAGGGGCAGGTGACCCCTCTGCTTACAGTCTGTATTCTTCAATAAGATACCATGGCGACTGGACAGGATTAAAAGGGAAGGTGACGCCTCTGCTTACAATCTGCATTCTTCAATAAAATACCATGGTGACTGGACAGGATTAAAATGCCAGGTGATGCCTCATGTTACAGTCTGCATTCTTCAATAAAATACCATGGCGACTGAACAGGATTAAAGGGCCAGGCGATGCCTCATGTTACAGTCTGCATTCTTCAATAAAATACCATAGCGACTGGACAGGATTAAAGGGCCAGGCGATGCCTCATGTTACAGTCTGCATTCTTCAATAAAATACCATAGCGACTGGACAGGATTAAAGGGCCAGGCGATGCCTCATGTTACAGTCTGCATTCTTCAATAAAATACCATAGCGACTGGGTGGGATTAAAGGGGTAGGTGACACCTCTGTTTACAATCTGCATTCTTCAATAAGATACCATGGCGACTGGGCGGGATTAAAGGGACAGGTGACACCTATTTTTACAATCTGCATTCTTTAATAAAATACCATGGAGACTAAACGGCATTAAAGTAGCAGGTGATGCCTCTGCCTACAGTCTGCATTGTTCAATAAGATACCATGGCGACTGGACGGGATTAAAGGGGCAGGTGACCCCTCTGCTTACAGTCTGTATTCTTCAATAAGATACCATGGTGACTGGGCGGGATTAAAGGGGCAGGTGACCCCTCTGCTTGCAGTCTGTACACTCTTAAAAACACTGGGTTGTTTTAACAACCCAAATGCTGGGTAGAGGATGCTGGATTAGCACTTTTGAACCAAATAGGGTTGACAATTCCTTAATACCTGTAACCCAGCCTGCTAGGTATAGAATGCGGACCTGAAGGGGAACAGGAGTCACGTAACTGTTTGCACGCCAACGCAGGGGAGAGGTGCTGTTCAAAGTGGTTGCATTTGTAACTTTATACGTAAGTCTTTCTTTTTTCACAACACATATACTACATACATATAAGTACATATTTTAATTTTTAACTTAGTCGAATTTATTATATCATGTTTTATAGAACAAGTGAGTTATTTTGTATTCTCAAGTTTACCTTGCTGTTATGGCTATTAGGGCTGTGACGGAACACGCATTCCTCGTGTACCGAATGAATACTTTTATACTTCTGTGTTTGTGATGATTTAATCTTAATTTTTAAACCAATAATATTATAGTTAACTTAGCCGTCTTGTTTCGCTTAAAAATGTCTGAAGAGAACTCTCACAAAAACTGTGAATGCACTTTAAAGGTCTATGGAGCCCTTAAGGGGACAAAGGAGGAGAAAAAAAATGGCAGAAGAAAAAAAAAAGTCATGTTTTGTGTTATAACCCAAAACTTTTGCGACAAAAGGCAAAACTGTTGTGACTTTGAACTGGAAATATGCATGAGTAATCAGTCAGTGTAAACATGGAAAACATGGAGCGTTTAACCGAATTTTACTTTGATCTTGGTCTACAATATATGGACATTCAGTTTGTTCTCGGATCTAGGCATGATGTTCACATAAGTCTGAGGCAGATTAAGAGGATTTTATGTGAAAGGGGATTATTCCAATGGAAAAACTACTCCGACTTTGGTGATGTAATTAACTTTATTCGCGAGCAGGTTTTGCATTCATGGATGTATGCAAAATGCAGAATAACTGGACTTCATGTGAGAAAAGAGGATGTGCGTTTGATTTATATTAATTATATTAATTTATTATAAACATGAAACAACAACAAAAAACGAACAATTCTTTAGGCTTAAATCAACCTCAACAGATTAGCATTAATTAGCAATGTTACTGAAACTTTACCAAGGCTTGCTTTACAAATGACAAATTATGAATTAAACAATCAAATCTTACCACACTGAACTCTAAAGTTTTTTTTAAACCATTAAATTAGATTAATAAGCAAAGCGGGGATCAACCACATCATGCAAACGGCGGCTTTGGAAGTTGCACTTGAATGACCAAAAGTAGGCTAGTCACCTGATTTTATTGTTGCATTGGGTTATAACGCAAAGGTTTTGGGTTATAACGCAAAACATGACTTCTTTTTTTTTCTTCTGCCATTTTTTTTCTCCTCCTTTGTCCCCTTAGGGGCTCCGTAAAGGTCTGTGGAAAGCAGAACGTTTAAAGTGGGGGGACGTTAACATTATTGGTATATTGAGGAATATATTGTCATTAACTTAAATTCAGTTTGTTATATTAGCCTTGTGTTATCGTCCGATCTTTTTCAGTCAAGCCTGCTGTGGAGCCCTGCGAGTGCGCCAAAAGTACTGGGGCTGTGAGCCACCTTCAAAAAAAATTGAGCCGCCTTTTTCTCCTCACACCATTATGCTTTAACAGAGTTCAGATTTTACTGTCAAATGGACAAAATTAACAAACTTTAAGGAAAGGACGCGACGGTAAAATGCCTACTAAATACTGTCTGAATTTGATAAATTAGGCTGATAGACGTTACAGCACATCAACTCGACACGGATCATGCAAATATCGAGCTTTTAGCTCTATTTCTAGCTGTAGGATGCATCTAGTTTTCATCAATTACTAAGAATTTTTCATACAATGTTAAAATGTATTTTTTATGCAGTGACATGGATAACTTTGTAAGAACCAAGCTGATTGAATGGAGTTTAGCATCTTTAATTCCCAAATTTGAAGGTATGTGCATATCACCTTCTTCTGTTTAATATATAATCTCTCTTTCAGTGGGGCAAAAAAAAGTTTTAAACAGATTTATGAGTTTTTATGCAACCTGTTTTAATGTTCTTTTTGCTTTTCCATTTCATTTATTGGAAGGCAAGGTTTTCTTTGTTCCTTAACCTATATTTCTTCACATATCGTTAGTGTTCTGTGCCAGCTTCTCTCCTGACTTCCTTTTGCTATTGTGACCTTATGATTGGCAGCTGGCATTAGCATACTGTCTTTTTTACAGAGGAAATGATAGACCAGGATTGGTTTATATTTAGTAAAAACTTTTTTTTCCCCCACGTAATATTTGCTTTGACGTCTTCCTTCTTGTACTTGTAGATTTCTCAGGACTTCTCAACTTTGTACCCTAACTGTGGTGAAAAGCTCACTGTGAACTGGATGCCAGTCTTCAAAGAGAAGATCCTTCAGCTTGCAAGCAGAGAGAAGCGAGCTCTACATCTGATTTCAAACTTTGATTCTCTGTCAGCAGGTATAGCAGTTTAGCATATTGTATGTAAAAGGAAAACTATACTCTATTTGTTATACAAAATGAAATATGACATTATCAGTTATTTTCACAAATGTAAAATTATACATAATTGCCAGTTGTCTTGGTAATAATGTGATTTGTTTAATTTGCAGGCATACAAGGCGACATTGCGCTACAAGTGCTCCCAGTGATACTTCCAACATCAGCATACAAGTTCAGGAGAAAAATGTTCTAACCAAGCTTCACAGAAACCAGAAAGGCTTTCATTCATCTACAGCCTGTAAGTCAAGCTGATTTTGTGTGTGTGTGTGTGTGTGTGTGTGTATTTGCATAGATCACATTTGAGGACTAAATTGTCCCCAATGTGTAGTAAAACCTGAAATTTCCCTACTTTTGGGGACATCTTTTGAGGTCATTCATTCTGCTGTGAACTGCACACGTTACTGTCAAATTCCTTGTGTAGCCTCATATAATTTCTATTAAACAGGTTGGAACCAATATGGCTGAATACTTGTGCAAAGCCGAGGAGAGCCAACCATGCCCCTTTGTTCTGATGCTCGGTGAAAATGCCATGTGCTCGCAAGCCTTTGTGATAATCAATGGACAGGCACTGGAGCAGAGTACGCTGCTGGGGGCTGTGGACGTTTGTTTCAAAGCATTCTATGTCTTTGATATTAAATATCTCAAGCAGTGTGCACAAGTATGGGAATTCCTGCAAACTGTTGTGTATGAGCTACCTGGAGATGAGTCCCCAGCAATACGAATGGTGAGAGCACACGTTTTAGCATAGCTCACACCCAATGCATATCCTGCAAAAAATTAAAATGTTATTTTTTGATTTTTCAATCACACATTCAGTTCTACAGAAGCCTAAAATTGGATGTTATTTAGCGTGATCTAAAAATTGATTTTTCTATATATTTTTAACTTCCATGGAAAGGTGTAATTGGAAGTTCAGCATATTTTTATGTGATTTAATGTGAATGTGATTTTTTTTTCTGAACTTTTTTGTACTGTGTACTAGTTTAATCGCATACATGTTAATCTTTCAATTAATCCTCTATGTCAATATTTCATGAAAGACTAATTGGGAGTTATTCCGTTTTACTTTTTGATTACTTTTTTTGATCTTTTACAATCTTAAAAGTGAAAAAATTCCATTCTTAAGGAATAAAAGTCTTTTTGTGTATTACTTTGTTTTACTTTGGGTTGGTGAGTGGCTGGGTGCATTTAAGAGCCTTAAATTGATTTTCAGCATAGATAAAGTTATAATGTATAGTCTACAATTAAGACTTACAGATTTCATTTTCAACCCAGTGTTGAGGTGATTTTGACCAAGAGATTTGGTCATTTTAACCCAAAATTTGGGCTTAAAACGCAACCCAGCATGTTGGGTTAAGCCCTTAACCCAACCTTGCTGAGTTGAAACAACCAAAGTTGGGTTAGAAAATGACCCATGTTGGGTTGTTTGTAAGTTTTTAGAGTGTATTCTTCAATAAGATACCATGGTGACTGGGCGGGATTAAAGGGGCAGGTGACCCCTCTGTTTACAGTCTGTATTCTTCAATAAGATACCATGGTGACTGGGCGAGATTAAAGGGGCAGGTGACCCCTCTGTTTACAGTCTGTATTCTTCAATAAGATACCATGGTGACTGGGCGGGATTAAATGGGCAGGTGACACCTCTGTTTACAGTCTGTGTTGTAAGGTAACATTCCAGAGCACCTGGGCAGGATTAAAGAGGCAGGTGCCTTGATTTAAATGCCCAACCGGTGGCGCTGCAAACAGGCAAAGAGCTCCATTGAGAAAATCGGTGCAATAAGGGCAGCGCGTGCATGTAGGGTAGAGCCTGCCCCTCGCTGGGGGTCTTTATCTATGCATGAGCTTGCATGTGGCCCCTTTCCCATTGCACTTTCTCTCTTATTTCCTGTGGTTATTTTCCACAGGGTAAGTGCGGGAGGTTGAGAGGCATTTAATGAGCCCTATAGGGAGTTCTGCTCCCCCCCCCCCCCCTTCCATATGCATCCTAGCTGCTACTGCCTTTCTCCTGTATCATTCTGAGGGCAGGCTCACAGCGGCGCCTGACTCTGGCATGCCATGCCTGCACCATGACTGCTGTCTTATTTATATACCAGGGCACTGCGTCCGACTACCAAGCGTGGTATTTTTGACAGGGCGCAGGGAGCTTTCCCGGCGCTGCCGCACGCCGCCGTTTCATGCCCGTCTGTAGCCCGTTGTGGCTGTGGTTCAGACCTCCTTCCTATGTGGGCAGAGAGCCGATGTCTTTGTTTGCTCTCTGCTGTGGGCCTGGTCTGGTTTCACCTGTGGGCAAATAATCTGGCTGCCAGCGGCGGTGTAAATACTGTCGGACGCCTCTGTGGCACAAGTTTGTGCAGCTGCCAGGCCGGTGACTTCCTGTCACCGATCTGGGTCAATACCGCGCGTGTCATGGGGCGGCCCGATGCGACGGGGATATTTGAGTTTGCGTGTCGGGTAAACACTTCGGTTTGCCAGGGGAAAACGACGTTTGCACTGCCTACTGCTGGCTGCCAGCCTCTTTCTCATTAAAGCACAATTATCAGAGCAATTAGCATTTATGGAGGATGAATTAGCCAGCATGTAGGACAGGCCTTGTGCGATGGAATTACAGAGGATGTGAGCAGCAGGCTGAAGAGCTGCTGTCATAAGCGCACAAAGCGGCGCAAATCGCACCCGTGCGCCGTCCGCCTCTACCTCGGCACGCTGACGCCCGTGCTCCTCCGCCTCTTAAGCGGCTAAAACGATTCAGCTACCTCGGAATAATTAAGAAGCAGAGGCACAAACAAACAGATCGAAGGGGGAAGCGGTCCTGCGAGGGAAGGCACCCGATACGGATCCCCCGTGTTCATAGTTACTGAAGGCGAGGTGGACCGTGCCGCAAGCAAGTGACAGAGCGGTGGAACGACGGTCCTCCTTTGGCGGCGGGGCGGCGCGGCCATTTCCACTTAAGCAGGATGAATCATGGAGAAACAAAGGCACGGTCGCCGACTCCCGCCACACAGATCAGCGCAACTCGGCTCAGCGGGGGACAATGAAGCTGCTGCTTTACCGAGATGCATAAGGAATCTGGGAACTGGGGATAAACTAGGATTACGTGGCATATCGCTGGATATGGCACCGCCCAGATGGTGAAGACTGATCTGTGGCTTTGATCCACCTGCTCAATTAATACCAAAGGCCAGCATTACAGTAATACAACGATGAGCCGAAATATTTTAAACACCCCCATGTGAAGGGAAGAGTGTTGACTATAAACGGTGCGTGTCATGGTCTGGGATATATTAGACTGTAAGCTAACCTTCGTTCCTCATAGTCGACATATTGAATGCAGATGAAACGGGCAGGAATAAAGATGCACGTGACTTTGACAAAGGCCAAGTCAAACGAGTGAGTCAGAGCATCGCCAAAACAGCAAGGCTTAAGGGGTGCTCACAGTCAGTCATGGGGAGTACCTACTGAGGGTAGTCCGAGAGAAAAACCACAATCCACGGACAGGGACCTGTGCGGTACAAACCAAAAGCAGGGTCATTTCGATGATGGTCATGGGAGTAATGAGTCACGACACACAGTGCATGGAGTCCAGCTGTGTATGAGGCTATGGAGCCATGTATCAGACTTGTCGGAGAGCCTGTGCCAACCCCCATCCACCATTGAAAGCGCCTACAACAGGCACGTGTCTGAAAAGGACCTTGGAGCAATGGCAGAAGGTGCCTGGACGATGAATCCCGTTTTCTGTTGCATCATGTGGACAGCCGGGGGCGTGTCAAGCATCTGCGAGATGCATTGGACCGACAAGTCTATAAACTAACTGTATACAGTGGATGAGAGGGAGCTACATAATACAGGCACCTAAAATAGATAATTCAACAGTTCAACAGCTGTAAGTGTAAATTTTCCTGCCAGTGACAGCAGGAAAACAACAGAAAGAGAATAAAATATTATAAAAATAAAACCTTTTCATATAAAGACAGACGTAGCATCACCTTGCCCTGACACAGATCTCTCTGGATGAAAGTGTTGCCATTTCGGGCTCTCTGCTTCATCAGTGGCATGTCCATCCCATAACTAATCAACTGAATGTTCGTATCAGTGCCTGTGTTCTGTTTCCTGACACTGCCTGTCACTTTCTGCTCTCACTGTATCCCGCTTAGACACCTGTGATAGAAATGATTGAAATAGCCATTAATGCAACACCTTCATTACTGAAATATGTACTTGTCCTTCGGCAATAATGCCCCTAACACTCCTCAACCTGGTAATAAAGCTGCAATTGGACATGTTTCTCTCCTAAGTGGAGCTTTTTTCCCCAGCGCAGCTGTTGTTGTCACTGGTGATACTGTCACTCAATCTAATTTTGTTGCTTGGGAAACACAGTCATCATTGTTTAAGACTCAGGGTAAACACTGCGGTCCCAAGAAGATTAAGAATGCTTGCTGGAGTCATATCCCTTAGTGCCATCGTTGTGATTCATTGTATGGAGGACCCTCCGAATGCTTTTACTGTGGAGCCTCCTTCAAGGACCCATCTGCCTTCTCGCATCAAAGCCGCCAAGATCTGACAATGAAAGCCTGAGGTAACCTGTGATTTTTCTAGGTCTCATCCCTTGGAAGGTGCTGGGTCACTGCAAGAACGTTTTTATATTCAATACAGGCTTTTTCAGCATATAACAATTTAAATTGCATGCAAATTTATTTATAAGTTATACTAATCAAAAGTTTGGCATTATCTTAGCACCCCCCTTGCTCTTTACTGTCCCTCCTTCTGCAAAGCCACAGCTGAAACTTCAGTCACTCCAGGCATTCTGCAGTCTCATTATTATGTAGCAGTACAAAATTTTATGTAAGTCAAGTGTTTGGCTAATTGTGTTTCAGCTGGTCCCTTTCACAGACCAAGTTCTTCTACTGGATGCACAACTCTACATGCCCACCTGTACATGCCCACCAGGTAACGGAAGTTACCTGGTGAGGTCACCTCGTAACACAATCCTTATTGGCCGCCTACCTACAAGGATTTGTCTGCAGACTGAAAGACCGGGGTGGAACGTGTAGGGCAAGCTGACCAGTCGGGCAAGCAGACTGATCAGAGCACACTGGGCTTATCAGGGGTGGGGTTTACAGCTCTAACAGAATGTTTTAGACAGAGCTATAGACAGAGTGAAAATAGATGTACAGTATGAGAAATGGTTTTTCAACACTAGAACGTGTAAATCTATTCTAGTAGACCCCAAAAATAAAATTCTGAACTGTGAAAATGAGCATAATAGGGCCCCTTTAAAGAAGTCAGTGCATTATTTTAATTGAGGAATGACCTAATGGCATAAATTCCAAGGTGTCATGCAGGTATGATGTGGCCGGCATGGTAGCTCAGTGGTTACCAGTACAGCCTCCCAGTGTCCCGGGTTTGATTTCGTGCCCAGCTCTGTGCAATTTTGAGTCATCGTGCTTTCCTGTGTTTTTGCCACTTTTCTACAAAATCATGCATGTTATGGGGACTGGTGTCTCTCGGTTCACTGTAGTGCGTGAGAGAGAGTGTGCACTGCAAGGTACTGGAATGCCACCCACACTGTCTCCAGTTCCATGTTTCATGGATGGATAGATGGAGGAGTATGTCAATATAATGGGTCTTTTATTTAAGCACTAGTCGGTCACCTTGTGAGAGTACAGTCCTAGGGCTCCATACTTTCAATACCGCAACTCCTTCAATGTTTTAGCTGTGTGTGCATTATTCTGCATTTAAAAAGACCCACGATGCAATTACCCGAGTCCCTGTAAGGCTCCCTGTGGTACAGGCATCAGCAACAGAAGCATAATTTCAGGAGGATTTGGGCAGCATTATTCTGGTGGACTAACCGTTTGTTTGATGTCGGGGATGCCGATGCGGAACACCATCATGGAGATCTGTGTGTCTTCGCCGGGGGTCACCGTGCTCTGGCTGCGCTCCCTCAGTCGTCTTAGCTGCTGCCGACTGGCTGGTGGGTGGAGGGGCTGCTGCTGATTGGCTGGTTGGTGATGGGCGGGTCCCGGGTTAGACAAATGGGGGTTTCTGACATGTCCCAGGTTGCTTGGTCGTAATTGTCTGTCTGCCATTGGTTGTCCAATCATGTTGGCTGCCTGTCTGGGCACCTCCTCCCTGCCACCACGAGATTGGCCACCTTTTTGCATCTCTTTTACTTCTTCCTCTTCTTCCTCTCCTTCTAGCTCTCCGTTCTCTTTATCACCTCGCTCCTCTGTGTGGTTTTCCTCTGCCTCTTCCTCATCATCTTCTTCCTCTCCATCCTCGTCTTCTGCCCCTGGATAGAAGTGTTGACTTTTTCCCAGCATCCTTTGCTGTTCCTCATCACTGGAGAGGGGGCTGAGTGGCATCGTCATGGCGACAGGGTGGTGACACTGGCCGTGATGGCCTCATACCTGGAGACACACTGTTGGAAAAACAACAATAATAAAAAGAGAAAACTTTATGACATATGAGACAAGTGAGCAACACATACAGTGTTTGCTAAATACCACTTTTATGACAAGAGAAGCAGAGCAATAGCACACAATATAGATTGTTTGTGTAGTTTGACAGGACCTCTTGCCTGTGAGAAGTGTGCCACTGTTTTATTTTTATTTTTTAATTTTTCATCCTCTTCCCCTTTATGTAATTCATTTCCACTCTATTCACTGACAGATCATAATATATACAGTAATCTTTCCAGGCTGCACTTTAAATAACCTACCAAGGTATGGCGATTAATAACTACAAAAAATCATGACAAATACCAATGTCTGAATGACAAAAACAGACACAACAGAAGAGCATGCAGAGAGCTAGATTTTACTCATAGTCAAAGTAAGAGAAAGTAAGAGTGTTACTTTGAATGGTGATGACTACAATGATCTTAACACTATTCAATTGCAGGAAGTGACAGGGAGCAGCCAGCTATCAGGAAAAAAATGACTGTGGTTGAGGATGTGGTTCGGTATGTGGTTTGGGATGTGGTTCGGGCCTTGCCCTGCAGTCCAGTGAAGTTCCAGCAAGTCCATCACTCGAGACAACACCTACTCCACAAGAGTTAATATCTTTACGTTATTATTTCTACCTAGACGATGCAGCATTTTACCAGCTGCATTATTGTTCTCTTTTGAATTTATTTATTTAATATTTGCTGAGAAAGGGAAGGGGGGGGGGTAGGGAAATTGTATGAAGTGTATGTGAAGAACACAAAAATCAATGCACTGTCAACATACCAACTAATTAGCTGGTATGAGAATGGAGCAAAAATCATTTTTTTGTGCAGTAATGAGACTGAAGGAGTTCAGTAAAGGCACAAAAAACACGGTGATGAGTTAACAAGGAAATATGATGTCTTAGAGAACACCATGCCAGCAATAGAGAGTAATAATAGAGACGCATCAACAAAGTAGGCTGACTGAGTACAGGGAGAAGTTCTCCAAGGTGATCAACGGAAAAAAGCATGGAGGCCAAGAAGGAACGCGGTAATTAAGGTGCCTGAGTCGAAAGAGCAAACGAAGATGTTGACTGAGGGAATCCAAGCAAACAACGGGCAGGCGCAACATCAGAGATGAATGGAAACTGTCAATAGAAAAATGGGGCTTGATAAGCATTGATGAAGGAGTTACAGAAAGGCGCCGCTTAGAAGCCAGTCCACAAAGACAGATAAAAGAGATAAAGATCTTCACATCCTTCTCGTTTTCTTTGCTAATCGCTCACTCTCCTTCATCGAAGGACATTTTATTTTGGGCCCCATCACCAGCTGTCTTATAGCACAGGAGCAAGGAGTCTCTTATCAATCTGGGCTTATTAGTGTGTTTGTTCCAGTCTAGAGCTTCGTTTCTATGCACCGAAACTACGTGGAGTTTGTTTGCAATTTGCTTGTTTACTGTAAAGCTGAAAAAGTTTCCATATGCTGTATGTTCGCTATTGAGGTACGACTCAAGTTTTTCCCAATTTGACTGTCAGTATGTTTCTTTTTTTGACTGCTGACATTCCATTGAAAGATTAATATCACACTACAGACACATAAACACAGACACGCACATGCACACATGGTCTCCGCTCTCTTCTCTCTCTCTCTTTCCCGCACTATGTAGGACAGAGCATGCATATAGCAAGATATTTTCAGTGTCTTGGTCCCTGGGAAATTTCATTGGAAAATATCCAAGGAACAGATCGCCCCACTTTTATACTACAAAATGGGACCGGCCAATTTCTTTCACTCACTTTTACTCTTTTCCTTTAATACGTCCCCACCCCACGCCGTCATTCTCATAGGCTGCAATGAGATGCCAAACACCTGACGAAGGCTAGTCAGTGAAAGCCACCAACATGTGTGCACTGGCTCATACGAAAGTCTGTGAGAGAAACAGGAAGCGAGGCACAGCTAGACAGGAAATGAGGTCTGCATTTTTAAATGTCATTTTATAATTAAACATTAGTAAGCCATTGGTTTTTGTAACAAAGCAGAGAACTGTGCCCCCCTCGTGTGTTAATTATAGTGTTTTTTTAAGAGCACAAAGAGCCTAAACGAAACTCAAACGTTACCACACTGACTCACAGTGGGGGGGGGGGACGGCACCTCACCCCCTGCCTTTCCATCTCGCCTCACATTTCATGTGATTTCTGCGCTGACCCAATCCCAGCCTTTCAATCTTTCCATTTTAAACTTGAAAGGAAAGGACATTCGAAACTTGTCTCTACTCGAAAAACTGGGTTTCGCTCTTAATTAGCAAGATAAAATATCTGACAGAGCGCTGCATGTAGAAATATGATTCACACCCGAAGCTTTATTTCCAGTCCATGAGTCAAACAGGCCATCTCTCTGATAAACAAATAGGCACTGTACATAAGCTGGAATAATTTAATAAATACCCTCAAGAGGCAAATATATCTACACACTGAAGGGTTTAATTTGTGCTCTATCTTGATAAGTAGAATTATAATTGTCTGTTAATCTCTTACAGGGTATGTCATTTATCAGTCTGAGAAAATTCCAGTTAATAAATCCATTCTTGGTGTGTGTAAGGACAGTAAGTTTTATTTTGCTGGCATGGGGCACATGCCAGGAAAATATAGTGTGAAGAGTGACTAATTAAAAGGTATTGAAAAAGTATAGGAATAATAGGCTGTATTAAAGACATTTAATGAGTGCATCAGGAGGACTGGCAACCCAGACTGGACTGACGATTCCAGCATTACAGTGACTCAGTAGAAGGTGCATATGCTGCATTAAAAAAACAGGAAGGCCACAGGTACAGAAGAGTCATCTCACTTCTCACATGTCAGAAGTCCCTCCAGCCAGCCACTGGTGATGATGTCATTAACCAGAGCAATATCTCCTGTGCGGTCTGGAAGAGGCAATTAGTCTTTGCAGTTAAACCCCTAATGACTATGTAATTGTTGCTAGAATAAGCACTAATATTGGACAAATTGAGCACCTGAGGACCATACAATTTTACAAAGGACTGCAAAGTTTGCTTTTGATAGCACGTTTTTAAAAAGCCTACAATCAGCACACATGGCGATATTTATAGCGACTGGCACATAAGGAACTCCAATTTTGCATTGTAATATGGTATTTGTAACAGAGATAAATGTCTCAATGAGAACTCCGATAAATTTCTCAACGGAAACTTTGCATTATTAAAAACCTTTTATTCGTTACTCACATCTTTTGTATTTTAGTAACTCCCAGAGGATTAAACTGGAGAAAAATTTTACATGTCCAGCTTTATGTTGTTTTAAAATAAGCAAGAATGGAAATTGTAATACTGAGATAATTATTAGTGCTATAAATCACAGCCATCACGTTTGAAAGGCATTCCCAAATGGAGCTGAATCTCTAACCATGTAAAATTACAGATTAGTACAAGGCTGTGTTCTTTCGCCTATGTTGCTGCGCCTCTAAGCATAAATGAGAAATTCTGCCAAGAAATTGTATTATATATTATATTATATATGATTTTTTTCATCATTTGGTGATTTGTTGTCTTATTTCCTTCACTAGCTCATGTAATCTAAAGCTAAATGCATAATTCAATTAGCAGATAATTTTGAAAGAGTTAGAACCCATAGAAACGGAAAGCCCACGTAACTGGACATACAAAAGACAAAGATTTTAAAAATTGTTGTGTTTTTAACAACACAACAATGTCATTTGTATCTTTGAAAACAAGCAATGAAATTTCTGTTTTTGTCAAATCGCTGTTCTGTTTTGTCAAAGCATTGTTTGCCATAAGAACAAAATAAGAGGACACATACAGTATACAGTATCAGCAAAGTAAAACATGTTACTCTTATTAGGTAAAGAATACCTGCAAGATAGCCAAACTCATAAAACATTAAAACCCTTTTCCTACTACACATAAATCATAAAAATACCGAAATGTGTTATTAATAGGCCTTATGGGCGCCATTATTGCATAGTCACTTGGCACTAATAAGAGACACATAAACAGTTTGCCCTGGACTCTTTGAGCAGAGCTGTACCCCAATGTGGCAGCATGCCTTTACCCAGCCTGTACCAGCTGACACTCTTCCCGTGTGCCCCTTACACTATAGTGGCATCCCTGCTTCTTCCCGCACCCTTTCTGCGAGCCTGGAACGAAACGAACTGCATCCATAACACAATGTGACGCATACTTCAGGGTGTCTCCAGAGGATAGGTAAGCTAATGCATTTTGGGGACTCGTAATGGGCTTGTTGTTCCTTGTTGGTGTCTCAGTGAGTAGGTATCAAATGGGAGATCTTTGGGTACCAGCTAAGTTACTAATGTGTGCATTTCTGTGTGGCCCTATTACTAATGTGTGTTATTATAAGTGGAGTAGCTCATTACTAGTACATTACAATGCATATGACATACTTATAAATCACAAGGGGAAATATGCTGAAGTCTTTACCAAGTCTCTGACCTATTTGGTTAACAGCTGTTAAAAATCTTTGATGTTTTTGGATAAGGTTTGCTGGCATCCCACCCAGGGTGTACCCCAGCCTTGTGCCCTGTAATAAACTGGCATCCCATTCAGGGTGTACCCCAGCCCGGTGCCCTATAATAGACTGGCATCCCATCCAGGGTGTACCCCAGCCCGGTGCCCTATAATAGGCTGGCATCCCATCCAGGGTGTACCCCAGCCTTGTGCCCTATAATAGACTGGCATCCCATCCAGGGTGTACCCCAGCCTTGTGCCCTATAATAGACTGGCATCCCATCCAGGGTGTACCCCAGCCTTGTGCCCTATAATAGGCTGGCATCCCATCCAGGGTGTACCCCAGCCTTGTGCCCTATAATAGACTGGCATCCCATCCAGGGTGTACCCCAGCCTTGTGCCCTATAATAGACTGGCATCCCATCCAGGGTGTACCCCAGCCCGGTGCCCTATAATAGACTGGCATCCCATACAGGGTGTACCCCAACCCGGTGCCCTATAATAGACTGGAATCCCATCCAGGGTGTACCCCAGCCTTGTGCCCTATAATAGACTGGCATCCCATCCAGGGTGTACCCCAGCCTTGTGCCCTATAATAGACTGGCATCCCATCCAGGGTGTACCCCAGCCTTGTGCCCTATAATAGACTGGCATCCCATCCAGGGTGTACCCCAGCCTTGTGCCCTATAATAGACTGGCATCCCACCCAGGGTGTACCCCAGCCTTGTGCCCTATAATAGACTGGCATCCCATCCAGGGTGTACCCCAACCCGGTGCCCTATAATAGACTGGCATCCCATCCAGGGTGTACCCCAACCCGGTGCCCTATAATAGACTGGCATCCCATCCAGGGTGTACCCCAGCCCGGTGCCCTATAATAGACTGGCATCCCATACAGGGTGTACCCCAACCCGGTGCCCTATAATAGACTGGAATCCCATCCAGGGTGTACCCCAGCCTTGTGCCCTATAATAGACTGGCATCCCATCCAGGGTGTACCCCAGCCTTGTGCCCTATAATAGACTGGCATCCCATCCAGGGTGTACCCCAGCCTTGTGCCCTATAATAGACTGGCATCCCATCCAGGGTGTACCCCAGCCTTGTGCCCTATAATAGACTGGCATCCCACCCAGGGTGTACCCCAGCCTTGTGCCCTATAATAGACTGGCATCCCATCCAGGGTGTACCCCAACCCGGTGCCCTATAATAGACTGGCATCCCATCCAGGGTGTACCCCAGCCCGGTGCCCTATAATAGACTGGCATCCCATCCAGGGTGTACCCCAGCCCGGTGCCCTATAATAGGCTGGCATCCCATCCAGGGTGTACCCCAGCCTTGTGCCCTATAATAGACTGGCATCCCATCCAGGGTGTACCCCAGCCTTGTGCCCTATAATAGACTGGCATCCCATCCAGGGTGTACCCCAGCCTTGTGCCCTATAATAGACTGGCATCCCATCCAGGGTGTACCCCAGCCTTGTGCCCTATAATAGGCTGGCATCCCATCCAGGGTGTACCCCAGCCTTGTGCCCTATAATAGACTGGCATCCCATCCAGGGTGTACCCCAGCCCGGTGCCCTATAATAGACTGGCATCCCATACAGGGTGTACCCCAACCCGGTGCCCTATAATAGACTGGAATCCCATCCAGGGTGTACCCCAGCCTTGTGCCCTATAATAGACTGGCATCCCATCCAGGGTGTACCCCAGCCTTGTGCCCTATAATAGACTGGCATCCCATCCAGGGTGTACCCCAGCCTGGTGCCCTATAATAGACTGGCATCCCATCCAGGGTGTACCCCAGCCTTGTGCCCTATAATAGACTGGCATCCCATCCAGGGTGTACCCCAGCCTTGTGCCCTATAATAGACTGGCATCCCATACAGGGTGTACCCCAACCCGGTGCCCTATAATAGACTGGAATCCCATCCAGGGTGTACCCCAGCCTTGTGCCCTATAATAGACTGGCATCCCATCCAGGGTGTACCCCAGCCTTGTGCCCTATAATAGACTGGCATCCCATCCAGGGTGTACCCCAGCCTTGTGCCCTATAATAGACTGGCATCCCATCCAGGGTGTACCCCAGCCTTGTGCCCTATAATAGACTGGCATCCCACCCAGGGTGTACCCCAGCCTTGTGCCCTATAATAGACTGGCATCCCATCCAGGGTGTACCCCAACCCGGTGCCCTATAATAGACTGGCATCCCATCCAGGGTGTACCCCAACCCGGTGCCCTATAATAGACTGGCATCCCATCCAGGGTGTACCCCAGCCCGGTGCCCTATAATAGACTGGCATCCCATACAGGGTGTACCCCAACCCGGTGCCCTATAATAGACTGGAATCCCATCCAGGGTGTACCCCAGCCTTGTGCCCTATAATAGACTGGCATCCCATCCAGGGTGTACCCCAGCCTTGTGCCCTATAATAGACTGGCATCCCATCCAGGGTGTACCCCAGCCTTGTGCCCTATAATAGACTGGCATCCCATCCAGGGTGTACCCCAGCCTTGTGCCCTATAATAGACTGGCATCCCACCCAGGGTGTACCCCAGCCTTGTGCCCTATAATAGACTGGCATCCCATCCAGGGTGTACCCCAACCCGGTGCCCTATAATAGACTGGCATCCCATCCAGGGTGTACCCCAGCCCGGTGCCCTATAATAGACTGGCATCCCATCCAGGGTGTACCCCAGCCCGGTGCCCTATAATAGGCTGGCATCCCATCCAGGGTGTACCCCAGCCTTGTGCCCTATAATAGACTGGCATCCCATCCAGGGTGTACCCCAGCCTTGTGCCCTATAATAGACTGGCATCCCATCCAGGGTGTACCCCAGCCTTGTGCCCTATAATAGACTGGCATCCCATCCAGGGTGTACCCCAGCCTTGTGCCCTATAATAGGCTGGCATCCCATCCAGGGTGTACCCCAGCCTTGTGCCCTATAATAGACTGGCATCCCATCCAGGGTGTACCCCAGCCCGGTGCCCTATAATAGACTGGCATCCCATACAGGGTGTACCCCAACCCGGTGCCCTATAATAGACTGGAATCCCATCCAGGGTGTACCCCAGCCTTGTGCCCTATAATAGACTGGCATCCCATCCAGGGTGTACCCCAGCCTTGTGCCCTATAATAGACTGGCATCCCATCCAGGGTGTACCCCAGCCTGGTGCCCTATAATAGACTGGCATCCCATCCAGGGTGTACCCCAGCCTTGTGCCCTATAATAGACTGGCATCCCATCCAGGGTGTACCCCAGCCTTGTGCCCTATAATAGACTGGCATCCCATCCAGGGTGTACCCCAGCCTTGTGCCCTATAATAGACTGGCATCCCATCCAGGGTGTACCCCAGCCCGGTGCCCTATAATAGACTGGCATCCCACCCAGGGTGTACCCCAGCCTTGTGCCCTATAATAGACTGGCATCCCATCCAGGGTGTACCCCAACCCGGTGCCCTATAATAGACTGGCATCCCATCCAGGGTGTACCCCAGCCCGGTGCCCTATAATAGACTGGCATCCCATCCAGGGTGTACCCCAGCCTTGTGCCCTATAATAGACTGGCATCCCATACAGGGTGTACCCCAGCCTTGTGCCCTATAATAGACTGGCATCCCATCCAGGGTGTACCCCAGCCTTGTGCCCTATAATAGACTGGCATCCCATCCAGGATGTACCCCAGCCTTGTGCCCTATAATAGACTGGCATCCCACCCAGAGTTTACCGCTTGTAGCCTTGGCATGAGAGAGGTAGATGTCCGGATGAACTAGAAAATCATACTTCAGGTTATACAAGACATACAATACACTTCCAATCACATAACATTGCACAGAACAAAAAATGCCGACCCAGAACTCCTGATAATTTAGAAAGACTCAGAAAATAGACTGTATTGGTCATGCGTAGGGGGTGGCATTTTAGCTCAGCTTAGCATTGGGGGTTTTATTCCTGCCGCCAGCTCTGTGTATGCGGAATTTGTCCATTTGCGCGGGTTTCCTTCTGCCGTTTGAAACATGTAGTTAGATAAATTTGTGTCTTAAACTCCCCCGGTGTGTGAATGAGTCCCTGTGATGGACAGGCGACCTGTCCAAAATGTCCCCTGCCCCATGTGCTGTGATTCCGAGGATGGCATAAGCAGTATGAAAACAGACAGACAGATGGGTATATGAGATTTATTTAATTTATCACCACTATGAGGTTGAAGAACAGCCTTCAACGCTGGCATGTCCTGTGACCGGAGTCAGACCTGCATTTACAGTTTATGACTGAAGGGAAATTATAATTTACTCCATGTGCTGCCACTTCAGGTCAAGCATAAAGGCTCCAGGTTTAGCTGGGCAGCTAACCAGACAGCAATCCGGCTGATCAAATTGACACTCTGTCACTAGCTAACAGCTAACTCACGCCGTTAAACTACTGTACCTGCCCATGCAATTACGCCATTTTATCTTGAAATCTAACAATGCTGATTGTCTGGCTTGTCATCATATTACCATCACTGACTGAATCAACAGGCTATACTTGGAAAACTTGTTAATTGCCATGTGAAATTGTGTTTCTCATTCATCTAACTCATTGATATTATGCATCTATGTTTTCATGGTGGTACTGGGGCTCAGTGAGCAGCAGAGGTGGCTTGAATCTCAGCTTGCATGTTCTCTCCATGTCTTGCAGGATTCCTCCCACAATCCAAAGAAATGCAGTTAGGCAAACACATCACTAAATGGCCCATAGTGTGTATGTGTGTGTGTGTGTGTTTCCAAAATATATAATCAAATATTTACCACAGATAGTAATATAGAACAAAATAGTGTAGGTTTCAACAAATGGCATGTCCAAGATTATAACGTCTGAAATTCTTTCATTATAAGGCATACATTATATAAATATTCTTAGATGTTTAGCTTGCAAATGTACAAAACATAATTAATATTTACATTTTTATGGTAAAAAAAAGATCTAAAATTGACAAAGTAACTTCAAAGTTAACAAAAAAAAGAAATAAATGCCAACAGCTGATGCCACGGTTATGCTGATAATTAAAGATGTTCCTACTTTCCATATTCAAGAACAATTGAAATAAAAGAGAGCAGAGAAAAGCTGGAAAGTCAAGCTCATTATAATTCCGGTTTGAATACAGCCGGAGACCTATTGCTGTATCAGCATTTCCCCTTCACTTCAACAAGATTTCATTGAATGAATGAAGTATATAAAACCTGGGAATATATGAATTTGCTGCCCTACAGGGAGATGTTTGATATATGGCAGGATTTCCTTAAGATGGCATGATCAGACTGTCTGCCGTATCGATTGCTCTCATTAAGACAGCACCTCTACTTATGCCGACTTGGCACTGCCTGGCCATCTCATCTCGTTCTCATTGACTGACTACATGACTTCAGTGCACACAGCCTGGTTTAAAAACCATGGTTTAAATATTATTCTGTTTTTTTACTTACAACTTTGCTTAGGATGATATTTCTGCTGCCAAACCACCCAGGGTGACCCCCACCTTGCGCTGTGCAGCCTGATGCAGGCTTCAGGTCCCCTCACACACCTGTCACGCATGCAATTGGGCAAATGGATATTATTTCTGATTGAAGTCACTAAGAAGCAATTAAAATGGATATATCATATTTAATAATTACCAAAGGTGGAGACTGTCAAAGCTTGGACGTGGAACTGGTCATTATTGTATATCAATTAATTGTCATTCATCATTTTTAACACCACATTATGCTGCTCCTGTATTACTTATTGTTTCCATACCTACACTATGTGTATAAACCTTTCTGTCCGCCCCCCTGTTTCACAATGTCCTGTTTTGCACTTTAAGTATTGTGAAACCCTCCCCCTGTCACTGCTGTTGTATGTTGCACCTTGACCAATGGGAATGCTGTTTCATTCTAATATATACTTACATATGGATGGTACGACAATAAAGCCCAGTTGACTTGACTTGACTGTGACCTTATGCTACATGTGCTACACAAAGCAATTGCTGTTACACAATATCACAAAGTTTGAAAGTGCTGCTTCCTCCCCTGTCATTCAGCCTATATCTGCTTCTCTCTCTCTCTCTCTCTCTCTCTCTCTCTCTCACACACACACACACACACTCCTTCTTCTCTCTCTCCCCATTCAGATTAAATGGTCATCTAAAGAACTATTAAATGGATTACAATTTATTGTCAATGTAATAAAAACTATTGGAAGTTGATTATTGGCAGAGTGATTATAGGCTGTGGAGCGACTGAAGGGACACAAGCTGCAGTTAATTTCAGAAAGCCTCAGCATTTGGTACTGTACACACTGTATACACTGTGAACGCTGTACAAACTCTATGCACTGTAAATACTGTACACATTGTAAACAGTGTACACACTATACACATTGTAAATGCTGTGCATGTTGTACACCCTATACACACTGTAAATGCTATACATGTTGTACACACTATACACATTGTAGACACTGCACACGCTGTACACCCAAAGCACATTAAACACTGTACACAGTAAACGCTGTACTCAATATTCACACTATAAATGCTGTACAAGTTGAACATCCTCTACAAACTGTAAATGCTGTACACGTTGTACACCCTATACACACTGTAAATGCTGTACATGATGTAAACACTACTCACTGTAGACCCTGTACATACTGCACATACTTCAAATACTGTACACACTGCAAACACTGTACACCCTATGCACACTGTAAATGCTATACATGCTGTAAACACTGTACACACTGAAAATGTTGTGCACGCTGTACACACTATACTACACTACACTGTAAATGCTGTATACTAGGGCTACCACAAACAGTCAACGTAGTCGATGATGTCGACACTACCGTGATTTACCAGAACAATATTATGTGGTGTGCTCCGCAAACCAAATTTAAGAAGCACACCAAATTTATACAGATTTTTGGGCATTACAATAAGCCTCTCATTAATATTTTTGGCAAACTACTGATCTGCTTATCAAATTGTGGACAAAAGTAATGTCCATAAAATCCGTCTGTTATCTAAAGCCCTTCAATGACATACAGTTTGTTGTTGTCAAAATAAAATAAACTAAAATGAAATGGTCAATTAGACTTTCTGGAGGAAAATTAATTGTTTAGATTAATCGACCAATCGGTAAAAGTGTCGATAGATTAGAAAAATAGTCATTAGTGGCAGCCCTACTGCATACCCTGTACATCTTATCCCTACTGAAAACGTTGTACACGCTTTACACAGTATACACACTACAAATGCTGTACACTATAAGCACTGTAAAAACTGCACTGTACACACTGCACATGCTGTGCATACTACACACTGTAAATGCTGTAAACACTATATACATTGTACACACTGGGCATACTGTACACACTAAACACTGTACATGCTGTAAACACTAAATATATACACAGTGTACACACTGTAAATACTGTACACAGTATGCACAAATGCCTGCTGTAAACACTGTATATACTGTAGATGCTATCGCGCTCTGAAGATACTGTACACATTGTGACACTGAACACATTGTAAATGCTGTACATATTGTAAATGTGTACACACTAAATATCATAGATACTGTACTGTACACTATAGACAATGTACACGCTGTACACACTGTACATGCGGTACACACTGTAAAATTTGTACACACTAAATGCTGAACACACTGTAGCTGCTGTACACATACTGTAAATAGAATACACACTGTAAACATTGTACACACTACAGGTGCTGTACACACTGTAGACGCTGTACACACTGTAGATACACGGATCCAATGGGAAATGAACACAGGTGAATACATTTCTTTCACTTCTGTTTTGATACCGAACACTCTGGGTGTAATAAATCAACAAATGTAAGACATTTGACACACCATTTTATGCCTCTAAATATAAATAATTAAAGTGATTTTATACTTAAATATAATGTAGTATAGCATCTACACTTTTTTATAATCATACATTTATTTTCCATATTTATTATGATTACTTCATAGTTTTAGATACAAAAAAACAACTAATATGATCAATAATGGCTGAAAGGACCAATTAAGAGAGTTTACAAGAGAGCCATCGTCGTTTCCTGAATAGCTGAGAGAATGTTGGTTTTCACTGCAGCCCTCTCCCGGACATAACTGAACCTGTAATTAGATAATTACCTGTATTATTTACACCCTACTTCCAAATAAGCCATCTAAATATGGCATTTCCAGTAGATTATTCTGGAGTGTTCCGCCTTTTGAAAAAGCACCCGGATAATGGAGCTAATGAATGAACGGAGAGATGAGGACGCTGGACACTTGGCCTGGGTGTTTCGCAACAAGACACTGCCAGCGATGCTCAGCTTACTGGCAAGAAAATAACACTTGTGTTCACACTTTGTGTGTTAGCCGCCATGCTTTGGAGGCAAACCAAGAACAGCTGTAATGCAGTGCGTCCCTATGTCCTGCAGATCTTTCGCCAGTCATTCTGTCCATTAGTCAGAAAGCGGGAATAGCATTTCAGGACTCTTCTTTTAATATCGCTGCTGAGAATGAGTCCAGCTTGACAGTATCACAATGACATATTTAAACCAAAATCAAAAAACAATAACAAACCTGCTTTGACTCTCAGTGGGTTCATGTTTGCAGCTTCTGGTTACCAACAGCAAGGTCACTCACTGGGCTTAAAATACATGATGGATATCTATTATATATTGTTTGCACAAAATGCATCATTCAACCTGCTATGGCTTTCCTGTATCTATAAACATACGTCTCACACCGTGGAGTTTTGTCATCAGCTAGACACACATTTAATCAGCATGATGTCATAATGCCACGTACGCCAGATGCAAATATGTCATATGAATGACAGCACAGTGTGAAAACAGCATTCGGAAATAGGGCTTAAAAATGTGCATGCTAATGGTGCGAAAAAAAGCACAAAAAAGTTTTAAAGATAAATAAAAAGAAATACCTGCTGAAAAATATTATCCATCTGACCTATTATCAGTGACTGATGATGCCCAAGCTGTTACTTCATTACTGCAGTTACTTTACAGTTGGCTAGTATTCTTTGAATTATTGTTGTCATTGATCATCAGGAGCTTATTACCAAATATGGAAATCCAGTTGTGGAGGCATATAGTCTGGCTGCAGAGTCATTAAATGTAAAAAAAAAAAAAAAAACTTGACAGCCAATAAATATTTTATATGCCATTTATAAGCCCAGTTCAGTTTATTTTGAATTCAAAACAATGCCTTATTTCTGCTGCTGCTGCCAGACCGTTCAAGACCTGTGTGCAAGCCTGGCTGTTTACACCTGGCCATCGCTGACGTAAGGTGCCCAGCTATGAAACACGTCATCCTGGTGGGGGCGCTGACGAACCCCACAAGCATGGAGACTCTCCAAAACAAACGACTGCGCTTCACATTTTTATATATAAGAATCTGATTTATATATAGACACCATGTAGTCTGGGCTAAAGATCGCTGATGTTGTGCCGTCATGGGGGCCATCTGTGAGCACTGACTGTGAAACGGCGAAATGGTGGTATGAAATGTAGCTGATGGATCACACTTTATTATGATGCCTTCAGTCTTTGGGAGGGCATTAGAGATCAACACTCAGGAGGTGTGAGCTGTAAAGTCTGGGAATTTTCATTGCACCAGTTGTAACTCACCTGGATCCATTTCTATATACCCTTGAGAGTCACTCAAAGAATGTCTGTTTACAGAAATAGAATCTAAACTCACACAGCCTCTCTTCTCCATTATTTCATTTTAAGATACACATAATGGATCGAACATCCGACGCATTGAGAGGTAGGAGCTGGACGGAGCAGGTCCATGATCAACGCTAATGGACAAGCAGCGGTTGGGCATTCACTGCTCTTATAGTAAATGAATTGTTCGCAGCGTCAAGGAGTCCCACTGGGCCCTCGGTTAAGTCACCAGTCATTATTGCACGGAGTCCATTACCGCAAAATACATTTACTCTCGGGTCCCGGTTGCTACTGACATCCAGCATTGTGAGAAGCGATGTCAGCCCAGCCTGAATAGATGAACGAGAACGACAGGAGAGATTATTACGACGAAAGGCAGCCACAGGGATGAGTTTTGGGGCGTATACCTCAAGCTGATTTTTCAAAATGTTTTGTTCTCTCCTTCCTGCTCTCGACATCATCATACGCAGACTTGCGGACGGGGGCAGCCCTGCTTTTGTCATCTGATCGCCCACAGCTTCTTAATTAATAAGGCTTTTTGGTTCACTATGAATAAGGGCTCCTGGAGCTGGTGTGAGATTCAGTTGTCCAGGCTTCCATGACAGTGCCTTTGTTCACACGAGTATTAACGATTCAAATACTGCATAACCCCCTCGCCCCCCACCATAAAGATGAGTAGCCAGTGACATACTACTGACTGATTTGTCATATCATATCAGGAACTACTCCTGCATACATTTACATTTAACAGTAAGGGAATGCATATCTTGCAGCCGATTTTGTGCCCTAATTTAGTGATGCGGTTGGGACATAAGCAGCAGCTTATTCCTAGGGGCACCTGTTTATTTCTGGCACTGGTCTGTAACATTTTCACTTTACCACAGTTTACCTGTGTGAGTCTTTAATTTGCCACCGACACGGAAAGTGAACAACGAGGAAACACTCACGGCAGACCATCTGTCGAAAGTGTACTCTTGGTTATTAACTGGCACAGCCAGGCTTTGGTATGAGTAAGCCTGATATAGTACCGCTTCCAGACAGTATTACTCTATGGCTTTTGCACTGTGGGGAAAAAAAAGAAAAACAAAATCCAAAGTGGCTCTCATTAGCATTGTCCTCAAGTGGTCAGAGCATGAAAACATAGGAAATTGCACACTTTTCGTTTTTAAGTGGGCTTTGCCACCCAGCTATTAAAATGCTCCTTGGTTGACATTCACTTAAGTGATATTCAGCAGCTTTATATGTCAGTTGGAACAGTTATTGACTGATTTTTTCCCCTGTTGTAATGCAGAAATTAGCACACTATAAGTCAATATCAAGAATATGCAACCATAAATGCTATTTAAAGATCCGCCATAAAGAACATAAATATTATACACAATTCAGGTCACTCAAACCTAAATCCCTGCCATACTTGTCCTGTTTCAATGCCACCCTAGTTCCTGCTCTTCTCAAAGGCATGTTTTTCCAAAAATAACCTCTTCAATAACACAGTTTTGGTTTTTGACTGCCACCACATTATCCGCTCTTCGACATGGCAATTAAATGTTAAAAAGTAAAGAAGAAAAGGAAGGGACAAAACGACTTGGAACTAGTTTGTCCAGACAACGACCGCCTTGCAGCACTCGGTATTTGCTGCTTGTTGTCGGATTGTATTCCCGTACCTCTCTGCTATTGGTTAATTTCCCCAAAAATTGCTTACGTGTGGTTGGTGACATTCCCTGCAAATTGCTAACCCTTCATGAGTCAGTTCTGCAATACCGGCAGTGAAAGGCTTCTCATTCACGCATTTTTAGAATACATTTGAAAGTGAAATAAGCAAAGCAACCCAAGTAAAAATATACAAATTATTCATTGTGTGGGGATATTCACAGGTTCACATATACATGACTGTCTCTGTTTCGCCGGCCGTTTACTGTGATTTAGTAATTTCCTATAGCCAGTATTAAACGCAGAGCCCTCGAGCCGGCCCGGGACGCCAGGAAGTCGCTCTAAGATGCTCCCGGCCAGGCTGATGTTGTTCCTTACACACTGCAGGTGACATGACACAAAACAATGGCGATGGTACCAACTGGAGAAGTGGTGTGTTTCCCAAAGTGCTGGAAGACGCCAAGCTGCAAGTGTCTGACAGGTCTGCTGGAGGCGCCTTTGCTGCAGCACACCAAGATATCAGGGCCACCTTAAAAGCTCTCCCCATGACAGAATAAAGCCAATTACGAAACAGCACATGCCATGTCCCACGCTCAAACTATGAGCCACAGAACTCAATTTGTGGAAAATTCCAGATTGTTTCTGAATGTGGTAATCTCCATAAAAATAGATAACGATATGGTGAGGCATTTGAGACATTCTTAACAGTAAACATTGGGGGAAATGCCATCCAGGACATCGGGGGAAGGTGAAACAAGTGACAAAGATAAATAGAGAACATGACCTTAAATGAAACAGGACAAGTGTCAGGGTGCAGGCAGACATGACGGAGTGGAAGATGGAGGATGGATGGAGGAGAGAGAGGTACATCTTTGACCTCAGACAACAGATGACTGGCAAAGTTTGCCACAACAGAGAAAGGGTATCCCAGATCAGTTTTGCAGTTTGGGCTTGATAAGAGGAAGGACAGCAAATGAGCTAGATAAAAATAGACACGCAAACTACCTTCCCACTGCCTCTGAACTAGCACGGGAAATATTGTAGGTCAGTCATTTTCCAACCATAGCCTCTTCAGATATTACCTTTGGCGAAAGGGGGCTAATTTGGACACAATGAGCTAGGGAGGGATGAGAGGAAGGACGACCACAGGATTTGTGGGACGCGCTATGACTGACGGGGTATTAAATGTGGCTCATCGCAGAGCTGCGGGTTTGCTTATTTCTCGTTTATTATTTTTAAATAAATCTAAATCTAATTTTAGAGTTGGTGAGTTGGTGTGCTGACCTCAGTATGCTCAGTCAGTGAATCAATACGTAAGCTGGTACAAGCTAGTCAACTGCCCCCCCCCCCCCCACCCCATCACCGCACCCAGCCCCGGCGAACAGCAGGAGTTCAGCTATGTGTTTTAAAATGTCATGAGGAAAGGGCCTCAACTACAAAGGCTGAGCTGCTGCTGGTTCCCTGACAGACCGGTGGATAAAAAAGGCAAGGATGGGAGAGAGATCAGAGAGAGGCAGCGCTGGGTCTGAGAACCCGCTCTCCCGCTCCGGCTGCGGGTGGGGGAGGCGACGGGGAAAAGAAAAAAAAAAGTTTATACATGTAGGCGGGGCCAATGAAGCACAAAACAGACCGTTTGGGAGATGATCTGCTTTATTAATCTCTCCCTCAGTGATGTAATTCTTAGCTCTCTCATGTTCTGCAGCAGATCGCATCATGCCTCTATCACTCAGCTGTAACTACACCAGCATCTGGTCTGGCCATGACCCTCCCTCTATTCTTCATATTGTGGCTTTACAACTTTCATTTCTCTCCGTCTGTTTCTTCCTTGCTCCACTTCTCGCGTCGGTCCTCCTCTTCTGTCATCCAGCCTTATCTCCCTTAATTCTCTGATTTTTATTCTCTTTCTCTATTCACAGTCATGCAGCTTTCCCCTATAGATATACTCTATCAGTCATCGCTCTCTCCGCTCCATCCTCCTGCCTCCGCTCTGTGGAAACGCACTTCACTGTATAATTATGCTCGCCCCATACAGTGACCCAACTACAGCATGTCCATAGGCGATGTGTACACTGCCGAGTGCGACAGAGGGATAATGAAAGATGACGAAGACATGGGGGCCAAAAATAGAACACATTGGCCGTGCATATACACCTTCCAGGTGCATCACTTTTATTCTCATTGCCTTAAATTCCCACCCTCCAGCCAAACTTCAAGTGGGAATTCCTGGTCAATACTTGGGCTCCTTCTTCCCACATACATGCATATAAAACTCTGAATGGATTACAAGGCATTTTGCAAAACAGTTTGAGTAAAAGCCCACTATATAATTACACACTCAGCCACTCTGCATCTCTGACTTGCCTTTACCTCTCTTCCACCCTTTATTAACTCTAACTCTCTTCTGTCGCTCTCATAAGCGATCCCCTTTTTCTTCCTCTGCACCTCACACTCCTCTCATCCTTTGCCGTGTGCTCTCACTATAAATAACCGCTCTCTCCAGGGCTCTTGCAAGAGCTTTCACATTTCTACTGTTTTCTGTGTCTGTCAGTAGTGCCTCGGCCCTGAAATACTTAACGCTACAGCAGACAGCATCCGCCTTTTCTTTATTCTGCCTTCGTTCCTTTAACCAGACGATTAATTCCATAGACAGGTTTGGGGAAACTCCTAATCCAGAAATCATTTAAGTGACTCCAACCAATGCTCTCTTGGTACAAATGCATGCACACACACACACACACATATGTATATGCACATCCAAACATGCACAGGCAGAAATGTAACCTGGGACTCCAAAATTCCAAAATCGCTGCCCCCACTGCCTCCCTACAGCAGCGGCTCCTGTTCCATCATCCTGCCCATCTGTCCCTCTCTCCCGTTCGCTCACGTCTTGTCGCTCTCCCTGCCAGCAACATTTCCCAGCGAAAGGAAAAAAAAAGAATCATCCTTCTCTTACTGCGTGCAGTGCTTCCTTCTCCTCTTCGTCTCCGAATCGCACAGCCCTGCTTCCCGCACAGAGGGGGTGACAGAGTGGAAGGGATGGAAATAGAGGGGATCCAGCGGCTGGTACTTGGGAAAAAATGAGAGTGAGAGACAGACAGAGAGGGGGGGAGGAAGAGAGAAAGAGGCAAATTTAATAAAGAACTGATGGGGGGAAAAAATCATAAAAGGTTGGAATGAATTTGCATTTAAAAATTACATTTTGAGGTCTGTCCCCTCTATCTACAATTATGTCTCTGCATATCCTTAATTCTCAGCAGCACACAGCGGTAATTGCTGTAGTAACAGTTCAGATTCCTTGGGCGCTCTCTCTCTCTCCCTCTCCCGTTCTCTCTCCCCCCCACAGTAGCATGTTCAAACAGCCCTGATCTCTCTCCTGCTCAGCTGGTTGGTTGGTTTCTCCCATTCATCCCCTCCCTCCCTGCCTCTCTTTTCACTTCTGCTCCTCCCACTTTCCTCCTCTCTCTTTGCTGCCCCTCTCCCTCCCTCTCTGTCTACATAGCATCCAGTCATCCAGCTCGCCCCCTTATGTTGCCGATGTTATAAATGATTTAAAATATTCAAGATACCGTAATGGACTTTGCACACATTGCTTTTCAGGGTATTATTAAGAAAGATTGCAAATGTGACGACACTGAGTCTTAGCAATCCGAGATGTGATTTTGGTTTAAAAATGCATTAAGCATTGCAAAAACGAGATTATGGCTTTTAAAACATTGCATAACAGCAGAAGCATTATAATAAAGGCATTATTGAGAAAACAGGAGCCAGTTGGTGTATGATTTTAATGTCTTGATAAACATGTATCTTTATGTTGCAATAAAAATAGAATAAAATAACAAATGAATGAACACAACAGCTTTTTGGACATCTGACTTGTCTCTTCCGAGGCGCTTACCATTAGCCATACCTTCTGTTATATCACTACCACACATCTACACAGCATGAGCACTGCCAATGAATTTAAGATCTTGCAAACTAAAATGGCAAAACACGCATAGCCGGTTGCTATGGGTCTAATTCATGTTTGTCTTTCCGTAGGAATGGCATAGAGTTAAACGAATTTGTCTTCTTATTTCGTCTATTCGTCTAAGATGTTCAGAATAACTCTGTTATTTTGGTGGCTTAGCAGTAAATCCACAGAAGTACATTTACTCCCTGAACCCCAGCTTGTTATTAAGTTTGGCACAGAGCGGTCGCTTCTCAGATAATTCTTTCTTTCTCCCAATTCTATTACATCTCCTTCATTTTTCAGAGTGACAGATGGGCCTGTCTGCTCCCAGACTCTCTCCCCTCACCCCTCGTAGTGGGCAAGGTTACTGGTCTCCAGACCACCGCTTCCTCATGCTGCCGGCGATGGGGATCCACGGCACGCGTACTTACACCTCAATATGATGTGACACAGGGCCTCTGCGCGCGGAGGTTCCGCTATCCAACGGCGCGCGACGCTGTCGTCCGGTTGCCCTCACTAAATACTATCACGCGCCGGTAGCGGAGGAGCCTCCGCCTGCAGAGGCCCTGCGTTACGACATGACCTGCCTGCACGTACCAGGGAGTCAAATAGACTCCGCACGTGAAACAGACCCTACCAGCTTATATGTAAAGATATGCCCATTCAGGTAAAAGTGCACAGCTGCGGACAGATCCCGCACCTTACCGACTGAGTGACCGCCGCTATCCGCCGTGCCCTGCCACGATCTGCTTTTTCATCCTCTCTGAATGTATACGACCCAGCTGCTGGGATTTAGTTGAGCCTTTACATGATTTTGCTCCGTGAAAAATTAGCCCTTTTTATACACCAGTACTATGCGTATCTGCAAGGTGAGTAGGGCTTAGGTCACAACACGAGCTTGTACATAACTTACAGGTCAATTATGAATAGACACTGAGGCAAGAAATTATTCCATTTAAAGCAATAAGTGGTTATCTGAATTTAGAGTAGAAGTTTGAACGGATATCCTAGTATTGCTATTACATCCTAAGCGTGACATTCTCTGTCTTCAGCTGTAGTTATAAAGAACCTTCCTGCAGTATAATATTGTATATGCTGTGCGGCTTCCTCTGAAGTAGCTATTTAGTTAAAGAGAGCGCTTGATATCCTGTTCCGGGTGCAGAATCACGCTTCTTCGACTCTCGCTTGGCTCAAATAGTTGACTTTGTTTTAATATTTCCGTCACTCAGCGCTTCATGCAAAACACCTTAAGAGGAAACAGAAAGAGCGAGAACTAATGGTGACGCTGTCAGAACCTGACATTAATTAGTCAGCATCAAGTTACCCAAATACAGTAATTAGCCTACCTAAGAAGATAATGACAGAGTTTTCTTTATTGTTTGTGTTACATTAAACAAGAAGACTACTTAAGTTAGTGGAGCAAAGCAGGTTGCTTCAAGTCACAAATAAATTAAATGAAAGCAACATTTGATTAAAAAAAAAAAGAAGAAGCAATTGATTAAAATACTCAACACGGTTAATCGGATAATAACAATAGGGCCTGTATAAATAGTGGTGCATTTATTTGTTTGTGTTTATGTAGTTATTAATTTATTTATTGAGGCCTTCGGGGCTATTCTGATATTAGCAAGCCAAGTCATGCAGTTCATTTTACCTTAAAGCTAGCTAAATAAATTGGGAAAACAGCCTTTTAAGCACCCTATTCACTCAGAAATTTTAGATATATGTATACTGTATATATATATAAAGGGGAGCTTATTAGCAATTTCATCTCAGACAGTGACTTGTTCAGGGTGGCGTGGTGCTTGTTGGGTTGCACTGTAGACTCCAGCATTACAATTCTGCCCCAGATCTGTGTGTGTGGAACCTGCTTGCTCTCCCTGTGTTGCACAGGTTTTTTCCTACAGTCTAGAGATGTGTATTTAGGTGAACAGCCGATTTAAATAGCTTGTTGTGTGTGGCTGCACTAGACCGGCATCCCATGCAGGGTGTTCTCTGCCATGTCCTCTCTCCTCCCTGGGATGGGCTCCAGGTGGCCTTGCACTGGATCAATGGTTGGAAGATGGATGGATTGCAACCGGTGAACTGTGCCATTCTCTTATTAGAGAGGAAAATCATGCAGGTGTTTCTGCTAAATATGAAGAGAAACAAATTACGAATGCAGGCTTTATTTTAAGAATCTCTTTGGTTCTGGCTAAAATCTTTCTTTTGGGTGGCTATTCAATAGCAGTTAATTAAGAAAAATTTAGACGGCTACCAAGCAAATTATTCTTTTTTGATTCATCTTCTAATTTATTTCAAATTTTATTTATCAATAATTTAATATTGCAATTATCAGTTATATGTGGCTTGTGTGGGATTTAAACGTTTAAAACTAGATCCATCGAGGAATTTCACCAGAAAGTTGCCGGTTCAAACCCAGCCTCAGCACGTCTTTGGGTCCTTGAGCAAGGCCCTTAACCCCCAGCTCCCTGGGCACCGCTACGGGTGGCTGCCCTTCACGGACAACTTATTCTACAAAGAGGGAGGCGTAAAGACAATTTCCCAACAGGGATTAATAAAGTATTTATTATTATTATTGTTATGAATTTCACTGCTTCTACATCCAAACATATGTTTACAATTAGTTAAAGTTATCATCCATCCATCCACCCATCTTCCAACCATGGGGTCGTGGGGAGTTACCATTCATCTGACTTCTAATTCTAATCTTATTCGGGATCATGGTTAGCTACAAAGTGGGGAATCCGTGGGATGTCTATCACAGCACATATGCACAATTTAAACACACATATATGCCATACAGACACTCACATACTGTTTTTGGACTGCGAACCATCGCATAACATAGCATTCACTTTCCTGCACGCACAGAACAGTGGCCAGATCTGAAATCCCGGCAGTCCCACCCACTGAGCTATCCGGCCACCCAGGGTAATACTCACATTAGCGGTATTAACTGAGGCAGTTACTGCAGGAAGCCAAAGACAGTAACGGTAACACAGCCAGGCTTCAGCATCTGTGCCGCGCCTGATGAACCCTCAAATGCTGCGGAGACAAACTGGCAAGCCCTTGCCAAAGTATAACCAGCATAAGCATCAAGCTTACACGACATCGCGCTTGCACACAAAGGTCGCAAGCGGCGCCACTGAATCGAAGCCAGGCACGGCACCTATCTGGAGCAACAACCACTTGGGAAGCCTGGAGAGAACACACCATATTTAGGGAAATGGGAAGATTCTGCTGAACCTTTTACAAATGAGCAAGATTCCGCCACTTCTCTCTGAAAAGAGTCCCGATTTAGCTACAAGCAGTCAGAGCTGGTGCTAGACATGAAGGAGAAAGTGCAGTAAAATTGCAGCTTCCGAGGAAGCCATTAAAACCGCTAATGTGCAGAAAAAGCAAACGCTTCTTATTGTGCTTATTCCAGGGGAGTTTGCATGCATTTGTCTTAGTAGGCATTAAAAACGTACGCGACTTGCAAAGAAAATGAGCTTCCTGCAAAATAAACAGCAAGAAATGAATTGCAGTTGAAACATCTCGCTGAAATTCATACTGTACATGACTGTACTGACTGTACTGACATTTCTTGAGCTTGCATGCACACGGAACAGCAAAAAAAACATATGAATTGATTGTGAAACAGTGATACATTTCATACATTACATTTGTATGACATAATGGAATCGTTACCAGAATGTTTTGAGTGTTTAAATCAGAAAAATTATAAATCGTCTTCATTGAATTGGTAGCATAGTTTAATTGCATATGTCATAAGAATCCTTGTCTGTCTTTGAGGTGAGTGTTGGCTCCCATCAGCACACTCCTTATGTTGAGGCTTTTTGAAGCACTGATCATCACATTTTCCTGCACGCCCCTCACACCTGAAATTGATTCTGACCAATAACTGTCCAGTGCCCCCAGCTTTGCCATTAGTCCTCTCTCATATTACGGTATTTAGCACGGTGAGCTATCTGATGGATCTAACAAAATAAAGTCTATCCATCCATCCATCCATCCATCCATCCATCCATCCATCCATCCTCTGTATCTGCTTGTCCTATTCAGGGTGGACATGCGGCATCCACACACACACCCATGGCAGGGACTCAGACCCTGGTCTTAGAGGTGCGAGGCGACAGCGCTAACCGCTAACCGCTGTGCCACTCTGCCACTCTGCCACCCCAAGGTCAAGTATTTGAGCCTAATGGGGGTCGGTGGCAAAGGGGAGTGATCTTTCATTCAGAACAGGATGTTAAGCACTCGGTTTTTAACTAAATAGCTACTTTATCATTATTATTAGCATCATTATTATAACATGGCAAACAGTAATGTCCTTTGTACAAAAAAGCATCCTCATGCTTTTATTGTCCTAACATTATAGCTGGATGAACTTTTCTGTACAAGAAAGTGTGTGTGTGTGTGTGTGTGTTTGTGGATTATGTTCATATTACATTGTGGGGACCAAATGTCCCCCAAAATGGAATAAAAATCTGTTATTTTGACATTGTGGAGATTAGAGTTTAGAGTTTTCTCCATAGAAATTAATGCAGAGTCCCCACAAAGATGTCATTACAAATCTGTGTGTGTGTGTGTGTGTGTGTGTGTGTGTGTACATACATACACACATATCTGCAAGGACCTATTTAATTTCCATCCATTTAGTCATTTTGTTGAGTATTGCAGGGTTTAAATCATTTCCATACAAATATACAAAGAGTGACTTTATTGCAGGGGTGTCAGACTCCAGTCCTGGGGGGCCGGAGCCCTGTGTAGCTTAGTTCTTTCCCTGTTCCACCACAAATGATTCAGCTCAAGAGCTGTGTGGCAATTAGCACCAGGAGTTGAATGAGGTGTGTTAAATGAGGGGAAACCCAAACACGTGCAGGGCTCCGGCCCCCCAGGACTGGAGTTTGACACCTGTGCTTTATTGTCTTATAATTAGCCACTTCACAAGTTTGACTGGTCTTCCACAACAAACTCACGACAATGTATGTGGTGTGTAATGGAGGGTGGACAGTAATGACTGTGATTCTATGAGATCTGCTCGAAGCAAGGAGCAGATCTATGGATATGATGAAATCCCATTAATAACACAGCACTGTTTTTCCAGTTTCGTATATGGTCACCAGAGGTGGACCTGTTGGCATATGTAAATCATGAGTGAAACTCAGTGAGCGTCAGTTTGAAAGGTGAGGTGAAATTGAGGATTCTCGCATGCTGAAAGATGCAGGGGGTCCGGCGCCGGGTGGCACAGTCAAAAAATAACTTACTGTTGGAAATGTTAAGGCTGGAAAGCTGGTGCGATTGAATGTGTTATCACTGCAGCGGAGAATAGCTGAAGGAGCGGGCTGTGATGGGAGCAGGACAACAGGCAGGCATGTCTGCACCTTTTATGCTTGCAGCACCGGGGGCATGGCAGGGACAAATGTACATGGAGACTGGATTGGGGGGGGGGGGGCAGAGGGGAAGGGGATGAGGGGGCAGGCTGGGTGAAGCCTTAGGTCCATTTGGGATGGGGAGGGCGGCCACTCGAGTGCAGTTTGTGGGCGGCGTGGGATGGTTGTCATATTTCTTGTGTCACCGGGCAGTAAGGTCTGGAGGCAGCGCTCCCATTCGCTGTCTGCTACTGGGGAACAAAAAATACAAGAAGGTTGCACACAGCTTTCACCTTCAGTCTGCCTGCACCGTGGGTTTGAGCAGCACCGGTGAGGTGGCCCCGCCCCCTTTCTCTGGTCACCCGCGGCCGCCGGCCGTGTCCTGTCCGCATTCCTCGCAGGCAGTCACCGCTGTCCGCAGAGAGATTGCGGACACTGTCCATCGGCGCGGTGCAGAATTCTGCCACCACACTCAGGCGCATGTCTGTAGTGTCACAAGGGCTATCTGAGATCTTGGGAGCAGGGAGCGGGAATGACTTTGCAAAAGAGTGCTTACCGATTAAGGCTTTCTTTTGGATGCTGGCAGGGCTGTGAGTGACAACCAGAAAGCTGATGTAGTGTTAGGAGCGTTGGAGGAGAAGCCAAGCGTGAAATCAGTCTTACATCCTGCAGTTCCAACAAACTAGCGAACAGGTGTTTCATGTGCTGTAGGCATTATGTGGTGTTACATGGCAACAGAGTTCCTGTTGATAAATCATAGAGTCCGTATTTTTTTAAATGTGAAACGGGGTGACGCAGTGAGGTTATTTGGACTCTAAGCTGTAGAGGAGGAAAGTCCAAACATATTAAGACACTGCCCTATTGCTGGAGATTGTTTACCATGCAACTACCCCTCAAGAGGGCTCCCGATCCTGTTTTGGAGCCATCCTGCCTGCAACCCTCTCCCAGTATGGTTTTCTTTAAGGGGGAAACAATGGACCATGTCACCGATGTAATCAGAATGGTTGTATTACGAGCTACAGTGTGTTTTGTTCCTCCATAGATTTAAACACCAGCTTATCACAAGGCACATACACACCATAGACACTGTAAGCCATGGGAGCCGGTGGTAGCCCAGAAAATTAAAGAACTCGATATATGGTGCTAAAGCTAAGGGCTTTGCAGACATGGGGTCCAAGCAGAGCTTTTCAAAGCTTATATTTTCAAGGAATTCCACAGCCATAAGGTGAAGGATGCAAATGACTTCATGGAAGTTCTTCTGCTAGCAGCTGCCTTGTATCAGGAATGAAGTGTAACAGGATGGAGTAAGAGGGGAGTCCGCCTGTTGGGGGGAATTAGCAAACCATCATGTTGCCCCCATGAAGAGCAGCTGGAGTCTGGGTGCCAGAGCTATGAATAGCATCTGAGGCATGCCTCCTGTAAAGTGGGTCGGTTTGTCAGCTTGAGGTAGCAAATCTGGTCACCCTTCAAAAGAAGCATGGATATTCAGTTTATGTCATGAGGATAGCCCTTGTGGATCACTGTGAGGTCTGAGCATTTCCCCAGATATGGTGTACCAGGCCATCTTAACGTCTATATTGTGTCTATAAAGCAATTGCAGAAAGATTTACCGTTTCTGCATATGTTATCAAAAACCGAATCAGTCATAAATGTGTATCTTGTGTTGTTATCAACAATAATGAATCTGTAGACCTTCCAGTAGAGGCTGGCAGGTGAAGGTCTCTTCCAGATACTAAGGAAAGGTGGCACTCCTGATGCATCGGGGTTTCTAGCCTCTACACAGATGCTGCATGATATCTGCAGTCCTCTCACAAAGCTGTAGCACCTTACGCAGTCCAGCCATCCCTTACTGTTCATTATTGTTATTTTCAGATCATAGAACCATTTGCACTTCAGTATTTCTACCCATCTACGCCTATGAAAGAAATGAGAAGAATTGTAGCCATAGTAATTATAGTTTGAACCAGAGAGGTTCGTATAAAAGGTTTAAAGACTATATTTGTAGTTCTAAACGTCTATTCTATGCACAACAATCCATTAGTCCATCTCAGACCTACTTCTTAAGGTTGGTGGAGTTCTATTAGGTTGTAACAGTGCCTAATTATGATTGAAGTCGGTTTGGGTTATAGAAATGCAGATGTTTTACTATACGGCAGATTTATTGAATTGTTCCTATAGATGAGGAGCCAGTGGAGTTAATTGTCTCCTGCTAAAAGGTGAAATGGAGCTGGACTCCAAGGAGCTCATTCGCCGTTGAGCGTATAGTGATCTTAATCCTGGCCCGAGTGCCAAAGGAGCAGACAATGTGCAGCGAGTGTGGGAAGCTGCTGTTGCGGCATTACTTAGCGCCAATATGGCGCAGTCACAGGTGAGGCGCTTTGGCGGATCTGCGTCTGGCGGCATCCAGCTGAAAGGCTGCGGCAGGAACGCGGACAGGCAGGGGGGGTCACCTGGGATGTGGCACTGGAATGTCAGGAGACTGCGGGAGAGAAAGCAATCAGCTTAAGCGGGAAGTATGTCGGAAGTGTGAGCACACAGGCTTTGGTGCCTCTGGGCAGACAGAGCAGTGTCACACATTGCCAAATGTAATGGCTGCAAACCCTATACCTCGTATGGCATTACATTACACAGCGGTACATTATCAGCTGTGAAAAGTCCTGTCACATGCTTGACAATGCCACCTATCACCATGAATTGTACCACAAGAAGTATTACTCCTCATGTCTATATTTCTTTTTGTATAAATTGTCATGTACAAGAAACCTGCACATTAAAAAAATAAATGGCCTTTGAACGTTTCCTTGTCCTTTTTATCATCCGAAATTCAGGCCTTTTTAAGGTTTAATAGAGGGGAGGTGGTGATGTGCATGCAGCTCTTCAGAGGACATAATGAGAAAGTGTGCAAGTTCCTCAATTCTGCCTGCTCTTAGGGACGGCGGGTATGATAAAGCTCACAAAGCCGGCCGGCAGCGGCACAGGGCACAATCCTCATGCCAATGCGTCTCTCTAAAGAGTGCAAATGTCAGTTTGCCCTGCAAAATCCTCCGTATTTCCTCAGAACTCAGGCAAGTGAGAATCACTGAGGATCTGAGTATGTATACACAATCCTCAGTGACCCCTTTTGTGTCTCTCAGCCTGTGCCCTCATTATGGGAAAAAAGACTGCTCTACTTGCCTGTGGAGTTAACCCCTAGCCTCCTGAGCAAAACTGGGACATGGAGCGACAGAGGAGAGAGAAGAAATGGAGAAAAAGATGGAAGATGGAGCTGCAGGAAACGGAGGGGAATGGGCGTGAAAAACAGGGGCCGCGGAATGACCGTGGTAATGGGGAGGGGACAGGGCAGGAGTGACGGAAAGGGAGAGACTTAAAGAGGGCAAGGATAAAGGAGACAATGTGGAAATAATCTGTGGAGAAAAGGCACAATCATAGGAAGACAGAACAGGTGGAGGTCTGGCCTGGATTAAAGCAGAGAAACTGTAAAGTATTTTCAGGAATCGTGAGAAATGCAGGAAAATCGGGCTGCGGAAATAAAAGGTAAAACAGGACAAACACATACAGGAATATATAGATCGACATACTCAGTTTGAAGTATGCCTACTATCTGAACTACTTACGGAATGCTTTGGAAGTGCACCAGCGGACGCAGCAGGAAGCGTGGAAGCTAATGGGCAGCTCTGCAGTCTTGTTCTTTGCTCCCTAGTTGGTCTGTTTCCCAGCCATGCTTTCACTTCTGAAGGCTCAGCGAGGTTAAATTCCACTTTAAACTATGGAGTCATTATTATGAAATCAGTATGTATGTAGTATGTAGATGCACACAGATCGGTATCGATTCATCTCTCGTCCAACTCGTCCAAGTATGGACTCGTAGTCTGAGCCCTATTACGGTGTTAACATAATGATCCTAAAAATAATAATCGAAAAAATAACACTTAATGTACAGTATGAATGTAGGGTACCTCATCCATGGGGGGGTAGTGCATCCCCGTGGTTGGGGGTTCAAATCCCACTATGCTCCGTGTGTGAGTTTGCATTTCCTCCCAATATTGTGTGAGTTCCCACCCAAAGACATGCAGTTAGACTAATGGCCATCTCTACCTAAAGTGTATAATTGTGTAAGTTCCCTAAATTGGACTGGCATCCCGTCCAGGGTGTACCCCGGCCTGGTGCCCTGTGATGGACTGGCGTCCCATCCAGGGTTTACCCCAGCCTCATGCCTGTACTACTCTGTGACTCTGATTGGGAAATGCAGTTATAAGATGTATGAATGTATTGCCTATGTGTGTTTTAGCAGTAATAATATGAAAATATAATTATAAAGGTGGTAGTGGTTCAGAAAATAGATGGATGCTTCTGACTTGTATTGGTTGTTTTTTCCATATGAAAGAAGTTATCCAATAGTCAGATTCATGCTGCATATTTCATTTCTGTGTAATAACACTTCAGCAGCGGTGCCTAATGTTATAACTATTACATCGAACCGTGAGTTAAGTATTATTGTACTTTGTGAGGACCTGCCTTGGCTATCAGCATTCCGTCCTTCTCCTACTCTATGAACCCACACCATAACTCATTCTATAATCATCACTTTACCTTCTGTGTGAAGGCAGCAGCTGTTTCGTTAAGCGTCTAACAAGGCCTGACTGGAATATCCCAGGGACTGAATTACGTATGGGATCACACATGTGCGATTACATGACTTAGGCATTAGCTAGTGCTAATTCTGTTTGGTGTGGCGTTGCAGACACACAAACCTATGCATTAACATGTTGCCAAGATGCAAGCAGATGGATATATATAATTCATAACTGAGTTAGTGGATAAAAATTTCATAATTTGAATACATGTCAAAATGAGAGAATATCCACCATCGTTCACAAGGGCTCCACCTTGTGGCCATAGTCATTTATTGCTTATAATTTTCGAGCTTTAAAATGTATTGTTTGTTTCACTTAATTTATTTTTAAATACTGGGGTCTCATCTATAGTTATTTTATAGCCTTGACATTGTTGGCAATATTTATGTAAACTCTGAGATGCATGAAGCATACAAACCTGTCATAATCACTAACTCACAAATGGGATTATACGCTATATGAAAACCGTGTTCAGACTGGCTCATGTGAGATAATATGAACATGCTGCAGTTAGTAAATTATAAGAATCTTGACTAGTAAAATAAGAGTTGATACAAAGACAGCTGTCATATTTGGTTGTCTGATGAAGAAAGATGACCCAGAAGTTATAATGAACACAAAGCCAGTTTGTCAGTGGACTCAGTATTTATGAAGGCTGACTATATGTCTGGTTTACCACACCTGGAGTTCTTGTTAAGAGGTAATAAGCAACTGAACTGAGCATACAGTAGGTGACATAGCTGTTGGTGGACAGCAGATTCCTGCTTGTCTGATGTAGCACAGTGAGTGACAGTTAATGAATTTATAATGTGACAGTAATTCAAAAGCCACAATGTTTTAAATGGCAGGCAAATTTATTTTTTATTCTTATCAATATGACAGAGAAGTGATAGCATCATTTCTGAAAAGAAGACCAGTTTCCCTCGCGAAAAACGGAACCGTATTGTAACACACATTTTCTTCAAGGAAAGTATTTTTAAAATCCAAAGTGTCAGAGCCAGGCATGAGAATTACTGCATGCAAAACGATGACCTCCAGCCTCGTCAGCACAGACATTGTTACGAGGGCTGGTGCGAATGTGTGAATCTTAACAATGCAGCGTGAGGTTTGAAGAACAAAATAGCTTGGTAGCAAACTCAGGCCAAATTTTTCTCTAGGACTGATAGCTTGCAGTTTGAATGAGCTGATTTATTCTCTACTCATTGACCAGACAGTATATGCTTCTGTTAGCAACCCCCAACTTTTTAACTTTGGTCACTTTGCTTGGCAGGAAGTTTCTAATTGATTCACTGAGCTGGATTCCTTGAAAGGTTAAATTCTGCCCAAAAATTCAGTATGGATTTTCCCACGTTCAGAGTACTGATGATTCTTTTGTACTGTGGAAAGAAACGTTTTGTGAGAGATGAGGGTCTTACACCGGTCTACAAAGTGCTAATTTATACTTATAGTACTTTCAAATTTTTCTTAAATTAAAATTAAATAATTTTTCCTAAATAAAATTTTTAATAATCTTACTGTATACATTATACACCTTTAATATAGGCAAAAAGCCTAAAAATTATGTCACTAAACACTCTGGGTGATAATGAAATTATGAGTCGGCATAAAAAATGACATAAAAGACACCCCTTAGTTGTTCTGTGACAAAATCGTGGTTGACCAGTGTAACCATCAGAGATCTGAAAGTCAGGTGAGATCTATGCTATGAGATTTATGATCTCACTGACTATGCCTATGTTTAAACTGAATGGAAGCTTTTCTGCCATTTGTACAAGTATGAGCAGGAGTGCTTCCAGGCTTAAAAATTTGGCCTAATATATATGCTTTCATAGGGCCCAGATCTCCAGCAGCACCCATGAGTATGAGAACATGTACTTTGGATGCTTCGTTGCACATACTCCGTCTTGCTCTCCTTTGAGTCACACACACATATGCTTACACACAGGTGAGAGTGAAGCCTGGGGTGTGAGCACAGGCTAAAGGCCGGTTCATACTACTCTGCACATGTAGACACGTTCACGCGTCCATGCGCTGCTTAACGTTATTGTGTGTCTCTGCATGGACAGTGTATGCAAAGTGAAAAGTGCGCGGCTTGACTGGCTAAGTACGAACGTTTCTGTGTCCGTATACACAGTGTGGACGCACGAGTGTTACGCGTGTTATGGGTGTGCAGAGAAGTACGAACCAGCCTTTAGCCAGCGTGTGACAGTCCTGGAGCTGGGAGGTTAAGGGTCCTGTTCAAGGGCCTAACAGCAGCACCAGCCTGCTGCCCCCAGAAATGGAACTAGTGACCTTCTGATCACGGTAGAGAGCTCCATCTCCCTGAGCCACACACTGCCCCCTAATGGTGAGAGTAAAGAAGGGTTACCCGTCTCCGCTTTTGAAAATGTCAGGATGAGAACAGCCCTCAGGAAATGGTGTCTCATCCCACCTCTTAAATTTTTGTTCTTGCAATTGACTTATTTGATCATTGTCTTTCCGATCACTCTATTGATTGATGACACAGCACAGCCCGGCTACCCGCTTGCCTACCTCTCCTCATGTTCCCACCTTCAATATTTTCTCAGCCTCTGCATTTCCCTGCACTTATATGGGCATGAGATATGGCCCAAAACACTTCTAATCAAATCTTCACTTTCTTTTTCTGCACATTTTTCATTACCTGCTTCTTCCGTAAATTGTTGTATAATTAGTTTATTTCCCCATTTTTCATTCTCACTGTCTTTATTAGTCATTTTCTCATTCTGTACAATTTTCCTCTCACCCGCTCCTTGTCACTTTCTTTGCTGCTGTCTGTCAGCAGTTTTATTTGAGATGGGCATTGGGGGGGGGGGGGAGGGGGGCTCGTCCCTCACCTCCCATTTTGCTCATTCTGTCTGCTGCTTGCTCTGCTTGTATCACAGCCTAGGGCAGACCCGGGTAATAGCCATGTCCGCAGAGATATTCTTACAGGGTTGTGCAATCATCTAAATAAAAGCAGGTAAAATTTGCATATTTGCATTAATAATACATATATAACTTTAAAGTGAAAAATGCACTAGTTCTACTGATTTGTGCATGTAATGTGCTAATCTCCGGTTGCCTTTCCCTTCCCACCGATTTGGTTTTCTTTTGTTACCTTTTTTTGTTTTCTAATCTTGACCACAGCTTGTTTGACTGGTTTTTTTCTCTCCTTATTGTCATAAGTCTCAGATTTATTGACATTCCAGCTATGCAGTATTGGCAACTTGGAAAACATGTGAAATACATTCATGTGTTGTCTTTGTCACTGCACTGTCAGTCTGAGGGATGCAATGATGTCTTGAGATCTTTAGGGTAAAGGGATCTGAACCCCATTCCTGCTGTGTGGGATCTGAACCCCATTCCTGCTGGGTGTGTGAGGATTCTAAATATGCTACCTAGAGATACTACAGTTTGTTCTCATAGTCCATAAACATGCATTTTGAGAATCTTGTGTCTCTGAATTGCCCACGGTGTGTGTGAGTGTGCATCCTGTGATGGGCTGGCATATCGTCCAGGGTGTTCCTTGTCCTGTCTGTGGAAGAGGCTCCAGAATTACCACAAGCCTGTACTTGATAAGTGGCTGCAAGATGAATAGAGTTTCCATTTCACGCTGCCAATTCCATTGTTTCTCTTTCCTTCTCATTCTGTTTACGTGTATAATGACATTTAATGTTCATTTGTGTCTTTCTACAGTGACCAGTCAGTTTAACTTTATTCCTCACCTTTTTTCCACACTTTCCCGTCTCCCTTCCTTATCTTTCATTGGCCTGCTTCCCTGACTGGAACTGACAGTAAACAAATACATCACAACTTTTCTGTAGCTAATGTGACTAATTTTAAGGGGACTAACATTAATGGTATTTATTTTAGAGTTAGAAGGCCTCAGTATACTTAGGAGAATCTGCCAGATGTGTTTGCAGGCAGCCCAGTGCATGCAGATGCCTGGTGTCATTCAGCCTTACAAAAGTTTAGCATAATAACAAAATAGATAATGCAATAAAGAGTGACTACAATCAAATGTGTATGAGCTGTGGATGCATTTCAGCTATCACCAAGTAGCCCTGTTCCTTAATCTAATTAAATTTCTCTAAGTAAATTTATTATTAAATGTTTTACTATGCCTTCATATCCATTTTTCCACCTCGTGGAAATATTCTCTACTTATAGCTGTCCAGTTTAATGGATTATGGAAAAAAAGCTTAACAGTCCACCCTCTAGTCATGAAATATCTTGTATGGTGGCGATGAATTATAATAAAGTCCTAAACTTAGCTGGATAGCTGAACATGATTACTGTAAGCATCAGGCAGCTATGGTCAGGTACCGGTGATTTTGAAATTATCTGTCTGGGTTTAGAAACTGCTGGGGCAGTGGTGGCTTAATGGTTAGGGAAGTGCACTTGTAATTGAAAGATTGCTGGTTCGAATCCCTAACCAGCAAGGCACCACTGAGGTACCCTGAGCAAGGTACCGCCCCCAAGCACTGCTCCCTGGGCGCTGAATTAGCTGCCCCCTGCTATGTCACGTATGGGTTAAATGCAGAGGACACATTTCAATGTTGTGGTGTGTCAACAACAGGGGCGTAGCAAGCTTTTCAAAAGTGTGGGGGATGAATTACTTCAGCTGTTTTAATTGATTTAATATTGAAACTGTTTGTGATCAATATTCATTCAAACATCAATAGTTTTACTAATGAGGTTTCTGCTGAAATACATCTGAACATACTGTACCTTATCTGAAACTAAGAAAAGTAACATTCCTACTATACTGTACTACATGAAAGACACACTGCAGACTTCAAGTATTTCTCACATGGATATCCAGCGAATTAAATAATTTAATTTATTATCTGTAAAAACAAAAAACATCGAAAAGGCATGTGATGTTTTAAAATATACGGCTTGTTTACCTCAAGAGCTTCGTAAAAAGACATGAAAACAACAGCGAAACCGTGTACAAATCAGCGCGCGACTGTCGTGCTAGGGAAACTGAACTGCCCGGAACACCGGATTCGCCATTGACGACACCGGCTGGCTGTAAAGTGTGCGTCAACCGGGCTAGGCTCGTGGAGCATCTCAGCCCCAATAACAGCATTTTTGTTTTTATTCACAGAACCGGCCAGTATAAGAGTAAGTTTCAAATTTAACTCACTCTCTCTTCGCAGCCTCAAAGACAATGATGGCGTGAATGCGCGATGGCGCTGGCGGGTAAGGTTTAAAGTATGGGACATTCCGAACAGGGGGCCGCGCGCTCCTTCTTCGGTTCAGTCTCTGTCCAGAGATGACCTTTAGATGACTATTTTCATGTATTTAAAAAAACTGTGATTTATCTACAACTACGTGTATAATACGCCCCCCGCACCAAAAAACGGTGTGACCCAGTTCGCTATATAAAAACAGGGATGCACAGCGCAAGCCTTTAATTTCCGTTGGTAATTTAATGTCGGTGTTTTCCCTTTAAGAGCGACTTTTAAAAGTTCTCCACATCATTTTAATTGCTTAATTATCCAAATATGTTGCATGCATTGCAGTGGAAAAACTGCTTTGTTTAAAGAGAAAAAGAAGATGCTTTATTTATATAGCACCTTTCATACATGAAATGCAACTCAAAGTACTTTACAATAAAGTGAAATGTGATTTTAAAAAGCTTTTTAAAACAATGAAGTGATTCTGCTTCTCTGCTATGGGTATAACGTATTCCAAAGTTTCAATGTTGAAAACAGGACCCTTAGTCAACATTGATTCAATGGCTCATTTTCAACATAGAAATTGTTGTTGTTGTAAAAATGTTGATTTAAAGTTGAAGTTGTAACTTCAACCACAAAACAAACTTTCTGACCATAATTCAATGTTGAATCAATAACGATTGCTATCTGGGAAAGTACCTGGAAAACGGAGATGTAAATAATCATAACAACCATAAGTTCCCGCCTCCTCTGCACGAGCTGACCGATAAATCTAATACACCAAGAGAGGCAAGACTTAAGGCAGAACAGCCAATCATCAGCCGGTGTCATGTTTGAGAGGGAGGGGAGAGGAGAGCTGAAGTGAGCGTAGACACAGAGCGGCCAGAGAAACGGAGGAGCGAATGCGAAGGCATTTGTTCAAAACTGCGGGAAAACTGTAGAAAAAGTGTGGGTGTTGAACCCTCTCACCGGGAAAAGTGTGGGTGTTAAAACACCCACATCCCCCACGGGTGCGACGCCCCTGGTCAACAATGACCACTGATCTCTAAATTCTCTACAGTCTAAATGAAGTGACCATTTTTGGACTTTTTGCAGCCATTGTGGTGAGCGTAAAATGTTTAGTGAAAATACATGTAGCTTAGCTAAATGTAATTGGCACGTACCAACAGCAGGAATATTAGCATATTTATTTGTACTTAAGAGTCGGAGCAATACTTGGGTGGATAAGTTTTGTCTTGCCAGAAGACAAGCTCACAGTACAGTGTTTCATAGACAAGGAAATCCCAGCAGTAGATAAACTCATAGATATACTCACAAGTCAAAGTCAAGACTTGAAAGTAATCTGCTTAGAATAAAGAAAAAATGGACATTAATAATCAAGTGAATGAAATGTGTATAACTTGGGAAAGCCAAGGATTTTCTGTGAAGTAGCTTCTCCAGAATTGCTGGCATGTAGGTAGGTCTCTGTAACTTGGAATGTTTGCGTACTTAACAATGCAAAGTTGCTCTACATTACAGACCTGGTCATCAGACCATCTGGCATGAGCTAACAGGAAAGGAGAGTAGCAGGCCAAGGAAGTGTCCTCCAACATGACTGCATAAATAATACGTTTATCATGGATTTGTCCTTAAGGGTTTTCTGTTCTTTTATATTAATAAATGAAAATGCAATGAATTTGCATAATTACAAATAAATTGCAATATAATAAATTAAAATAAACCAAATCAATAGACACCGAAATATCCCTTTTCGGTCTTACATTATTTAAAATTTTATGCTCATCAGTAGTAGATGGATGGATGGATGATTTTTGTACATTGTTAGCAAGATACTACTCACAATATTATTTTCCTTTTACAAAATGTATTACCCACACTGAGTCAATACTTGTTTTCAGTCTTATCTATCAATCTTAGCAAGTTTAAAAGAAATTTGCTATTTCCGTAAATAAAAAATGATAAATAAAAGATCACAATCATTGCTGTGGAGCAGACCGGTTAGCCAAGACGTGCTGTGAGCTGCTATGCAGTGGTAACCCACATAACAGCCATGTAGACATCCCTGTCTTACAGGAAAAAGTGGCCTCATGCAGCAATGAAGAACATGTTTAAGCCTTTCTTAGTCTCAGACAGCAGAAAAAACTCCCGACAGCACCCAGGTGCTCTCCTTGGAGAGGTCTGCACCATCTGGTGGCTTCACAGCAACACTGATGAGTCAGACTTGACTACTACTGCAGAGCAAGACTGCTGATATGCCCCAAGGGAACATTTCTGTATATCCCGATCCCTTTCATTACATATGCCAAGCACATCCCAACCAAGGAGAGAAGGTAAGCCTCCGCCTCAGCCGGATTCCAAACACCCATGGCTGTGGCAGGAGAACAGGACAGTCCTGAAAAGATTCAGACATCTTGTTTTAGTAATTACTGACAGGTCTTTAAAGGATGATGAAATAAAACAGAGGAAACATAAGGGAGTCCTAACCAAGGTAGGGAAGGCCTTGAATGATCCTCTGTAGTTTTTTTTGCTTTAGTTACAATAAGAGTTAGCAGTGAAATAATACCTACCTTAAAGGACCTACCTGGATCTCTTGATCAGAGATGAAGTCTGTACTACTCTCAAGTTCCCCATGGCAAAAGACCTCAGGCAAGTGTGGGCAAACCCAGAAGTCCTAGGCTGAGGGCAAGTTTCAGGGAAGGAAACTCTGCCTGCTGTTTGTGTGCGTACACAAAACAGCATTTTGCATTACTCAGCCTTCATGGAGATGGTGGGTGAGGTGTTTGAAAATGTACTCTACGGATTCTGCAGTTCTGCTGGGTGATTTCAATCTGATGAGGGCCTGCAGCACATACCTGAGCAATCCAGTGCTAAGTGTGAAGCAGCAGGGATGAGAATTGGCACCTCCAAATCCAAGGCTAGAGGACTATCTTGGAAACGAGTGGATTACTGTGCCGTTAGTGAAGGACTTCCTAAGGATCCTGTCACGGTAAGAGGGAACATGAGATTGACAGGAGGATTGGTTTGGTGGCTGCATTTATTTATTTTTTTGCTGTACTGAGGAGGTCCATGATGGAGAAGCAAAGCTACAGTAAACCATCGGATGAGCTTTGGGGCTTACTGGCCGATCTGTCTTGATCCTCACCTATGGTATTCAGCTGTAGCTAATCTCTGAAAGAGGTTTGCTGATACAAATAGCCTTGCTGATCTCACTCTCTTACAGGATGAGTTCAGATATCCAGCGAATCCTGAAAATACAACAGCTGCTGATTTGGATGGAGAGTAGTCATCCGAGGTGGTTTGGGCATCTGTTAGAGAAGCCACTTGGTTAGAGGAGATATTCTGAGCATATCCTACTGGATGGAGACCTCAAAGCCAAATCCAGGTCACACTGGGGGGATACTATCAGCCAGCTGGCTTGGAATTGACAGAAGAAAGAATCTGTACCCAAAGGTGCAAAGTTCAGGTTCAGAAAGTAGTAGTATATATATAATCAAAAAGTAGTTTGTGTATATAAGATTTTGTTTCAACCAACCTGTTGAGTACTCTGTGACTGTGACTATGTTCAACTGGTTGATTGAAGCAAAATCATAGTTTGGATTTGTACTTTCTGAACCTGACCTTTCCACCTATCTGTACCCTTGGAAAGACTACTAGAGGTCCGGCGTAATCAGGAATGGTCTTACAGCTGTTTGCCAGTGAAGATGGGAAAAAACAGCTGTGTCCAGAATATTTCAGTGCAGATGTGACAAATGTAGATGGCAACAAAGTCAATAGACAATACAAATGAGCACTGTTCTTTACAAAGCAACACACTCAATGCAAGAAATGCCGAACTGCCATCATTCTCCCTTGTCCTAAAACAACTTTGATGTCATTTTATTCTTTGACTTCCCACTTTCCTTGGCCTCAACCCCTCCCCTTCAACTGAGGTTCTTAAAGGGAGAGAATAAATTGCAAGCACATTAGAAAAGGTAAAAGTGCCACCAAGCTACAGTACTTGGAGGCTATACAGTGGCTGAGTGAAGTGGCTTGGAGAACCACACTCAATTTGTGCAGTGTGATACGATCATGACCCTGGTCAGCCCTAAAGACTGATGGATCACTATTTCTCAAAGATGCACAGATTGCACCAATTTCCATTCTCCAAATTAAAGTCTGATGTCATCCCTCAGACCTGTTGACAAATGGATACTTGCATTCATGTAGATTAAATATTCCTTTGTCTTTACCCAACAGCTCCTGGATTTCTGTAGGTCATGCAAGGTTTCATCACCAGAAAACAGTGCAGTTTATACAGTATTATGTCTAACAAAGAGTTCTTCAGATTCGTTTCAGTAACATCAACTTTCCCCACTGCAGCACGACATTACTAATTACATATCTACACTGAGAGATAAGCTCTCATTTATATCTAAATTACTGGTAATGTTAAGGATGTAGACTATAAGGAACAGCAGAGAAAATGGACACATGCTGTTCCCCATGGGAAAATTCCCCTTACCCCAACTTGCTCTCCATACCGGTGAGAACAAGCTTGCAGTCATAGCCAAAAAGCAGCCACTTTGCAGCACCTAGAGAGAACCCCACAGACATGTGATTATTTCATAAAGGCTGGACAATCACAGGCACAGAGGCTTAGACCACTGAGCCACACACTGCATAGCACCTAAACTTTCTAAAAGTAGGATGGAGCCCTCGGCACTCAATATCCTCCTGAGACCCCACCCATTAATTTATGTCCATTGTAGTGGACATTTTGTTTTTGCATCTATCTTTTCACTGATGTAAGGAAACATATTTATTCCTGTTGTACACTAAAGAGGACATGTAGTGAAATTAAAAATAAATTTGAAAAAATCTAAATTGTAAGATGTCTTATTTCCTCCAAAGACAAATAACCTACAATTGAAGGACACTTTTTTCCTTGGGTCTCAGGAGGATATAGCAAGCAACTGACTAGCCTACTCTGAGGTCTAGCACAGATTAACAGAACTCAACAAGTTTTACCTCATTCCTGGTCATACCGATTTAACAAAATGCCACTTACAGACCTGGACATGGTAGATAGGCCTCACCATCTGTCCAAGAGGAGAACATAAGCATTTGGTAAGAACTGACAATAATATTAGACATGGGGGTAACAGAATTCTCAACAATTTGAGCAGCATATTGTAACTTACAAAGCATAATACACGAATTATCACTACCAGGCTATCAGCAGTCAAAGTCCAAAAAATAGCTGGGGTTACTTATGGGAATAGCTAATTAATATTAGTGTATTCCCAATTTTTCCACCCCAGTCTACCCAGTCACCAGAATCACCAAATAATGGATCCAATCCAGGGGATGAATCTCTGACAGATGCAATTCTGGCAATGAAACTATCATCAGTGGGTGCATCTGATTTTTCTTAATTTTTTTTTTTAATTTACGGAAGGACTATGGACAAGGAAAAAGTGGCCCTTACACCATTGAAAGTACAATTAGCTCTCATATTTATCTCCTGCATTGACAATTTTTCTTCTAACAACAGCCCCCATCAGTGGCTCACTGAAGGGTACAAAGATTCACCCTACAGTATCTAAATTTCCAAGGCCCTGGGAAGGATTATATTTTTGCTGATTTGTATTCCAGGTAAGAAGCGTGGTTGTCAGGCTTGACCCTTTTTGTATCTGGCAGTGGAAGAATGTGAGGAGAAACCACATTCACTTCTCCAGCAACACTACAGCTCTGCTTACATTTTGCTGTAAAACGCGTCTTGGCCGATCAGACCCTATGTAGATATCTGAGACCATCATGCTCCTCCAAGGTGTCCAGCTGACCCCTTGTGTTCAGATTTTGTTACTGTCATGCACACATTTATTGTGACGTCCTTGTTGGGGACACATCCAGGATGCAATAGCGTTTACACTATAGAAGATATGGGGTGAAATGCATCCCAAACCACCATGGCAACTGGTTTAAGGGATCGGATCATAATACATCTTGATGTTCGTGACATCAAGATGTGCAAACAAGGCCTTAAAGGACAACCGGATCTGTATGTCAGCGCAGATCTAAGGAATTGGCGTTTGAGCAGTGTACAGAGTAAGGATTTTAATTTCTTTTTTTCAATGTAATTTGATAAATTCATAGATTGAATATGGCTTTACTGCTGGGAGGGAGCAGTGCATTAAATTTCACTGCTGCATGAAGACCTTCCAACCAAAACAAGAAGAAAGGCTGAGCGAGGATCACTTTTTCCACATAGAAGGTTCTGGAATGGAAAGAACATGTGGGCACACCATGCAGCCTCCATACAAGGAGGCGCAGCTGGGCTGTCAGGATGTTTTTTGACAAAAGCACAGGAGTGTTGACTGTTTTTTGTACAGGTGTAAGCAATTCACTGCCTGAAGAAGCAAATATAGGAACATAGGGACATTTTCTTAAAAACAGATGCAAAAGCCATGTTTATTAAAGTCTGGCCGTACGTTTGCTGAACAGATGTCTCCCTTAGATAAATAGTACTGAACATTAAATCTCTTGCAGTACATGAAAACATATTTTCAATCAGTTTTGTCTGTAATTGAACAAAGTGTAGTTGTATCCAGTTGTTTGTTTTCTCCAGGGATTGACACCACAAGTCAATAAGACAGTAGTCATCTGCATAAATACAATAAGAAGTCTTGCTGTCTCTCAGGATTTGGCCAAGAGGAAGTGAATAAATAAGACAGGCCCAAGAACTGGTGCCAAGGCACTTTGCTCAGTTTCATAATTTCCAATAGTTACAAAACAACCAATTCAAGTCCTGAACCATCTAAGGACCATTCCTGAGAGTCCTACCCAGATTTCCAACCTGTCTAGAAATATTTTATGGTAGATAGTATTAAGGATGCACTGAGGTCTAATAACACTAGGATTGTTATTTCACCTGCATCAGCAATCAAACGAGTGTCATTTAATACTTTTATGAGAGTAGTATCATTACTGTGATGTGGTCAGAAGCCAGACTGAAAGCTCTCAGGATATCTATTCAGGTTTAGAGAGTAGCTCGGTTGACTGAAAACTGCTTTCTCAATAACTTTGTCTATGAAGGGCAGATTTGAAATGTCTATAATTATTCCAGTATCCTTTTTCAAGAGGGGATTCATAATTTTAGCTTCCAATGACACTAGAAAAAGGGGACCCACAGAACATATACATTGTGCATATTTTTTATATATTTAATATTTTTCTGTTGCTCTTAGACATTCTAAGTAGTTCCCATGTTATATTTGGTGATGACACACCACAGTAAAATGTGTCCTATGCATTTAACCCATATATGGCATCATGACATAGTAGGAGGCACCTAATTCGGCACCCAGGGAGAAGCATGGTACCTTGCTGGTCAGGGATTCAAAACAGCAATCTTTCAATTACAAGTGTGTTTCCTTAAATGTTAGACCGCTGTTTAGTGAATTGTCTCTAAATTGCCTGAAGTGTTTAAGTATGTGTCCTGAGATGCACTGGCACTCAGTGCTGGACGTGCCCTGCTTTCTGCCCTGTGATGCACTGGCACTCAGAGCTGGACGTGCCCTGCTTTGTGCCCTGTGATGGACTGGCACTCAGTGCTGGACGTGCCCTGCTTTGTGTCCTGAGATGCACTGGCACTCAGTGCTGGACTTCCCCTGCTTTGTGTCCTGAGATGCACTGGCACTCAGTGCTGGACTTCCCCTGCTTTGTGTCCTGAGATGCACTGGCACTCAGTGCTGGACGTGCCCTGCTTTCTGCCCTGTGATGCACTGGCACTCAGTGCTGGACGTGCCCTACTTTCTTCCCTGAGATGGACTGGCACTCAGTGCTGGACGTGTCCTGCTTTGTGCCCTGTGATGGACTGGCACTCAGTGCTGGACGTGTCCTGCTTTGTGCCCTGAGATGCACTGGCACTCAGTGCTGGACGTGTCCTGCTTTGTGACCTGAGATGGACTGGCACTCAGTGCTGGACGTGCCCTGCTTTGTGCCCTGAGATGCACTGGCACTCAGTGCTGGACGTGTCCTGCTTTGTGACCTGAGATGGACTGGCACTCAGTGCTGGACGTGCCCTGCTTTGTGCCCTGAGATGCACTGGCACTCAGTGCTGGACGTGCCCTACTTTGTGCCCTGTTATGGACTGGCACTCAGTGCTGGATGTGCCCTGCTTTGTGCCCTGTGATGCACTGGCACTCAGTGCTGGACGTGCCCTGCTTTGTGCCCTGAGATGCACTGGCACTCAGTGCTGGACGTGTCCTGCTTTGTGACCTGAGATGGACTGGCACTCAGTGCTGGACGTGCCCTGCTTTGTGCCCTGAGATGCACTGGCACTCAGTGCTGGACGTGCCCTACTTTGTGCCCTGTTATGGACTGGCACTCAGTGCTGGACGTGCCCTGCTTTGTGCCCTGAGATGCACTGGCACTCAGTGCTGGACGTGCCCTACTTTGTGCCCTGTTATGGACTGGCACTCAGTGCTGGATGTGCCCTGCTTTGTGCCCTGTGATGCACTGGCACTCAGTGCTGGACGTGCCCTGCTTTGTGCCCTGAGATGCACTGGCACTCAGTGCTGGACGTGCCCTACTTTGTGCCCTGTTATGGACTGGCACTCAGTGCTGGACGTGCCCTGCTTTGTGCCCTGTGATGGACTGGCACTCAGTGCTGGACGTGCCCTGCTTTGTGCCCTGAGATGGACTGACGCTCAGTGCTGGACGTGCCCTGCTTTGTGCCCTGAGATGCACTGGCCCTCAGTGTTGGACGTGTCCTGCTTTGTGCCCTGTGATGGACTGGCACTCAGTGCTGGACGTGCCCTGCTTTGTGCCCTGAGATGGACTGACGCTCAGTGCTGGACGTGCCCTGCGATGCACTGGCCCTCAGTGCTGGACGTGCCCTACTTTCTGCCCTGTGATGCACTGGCACTCAGTGCTGGACGTGCCCTGATTTCTGCCCTGCGATGGACTGGCACTCAGTGCTGGACGTGTCCTGCTGTGTTCCCTGAGATGGACTGGCACTCAGAGCTGGACGTGTCCTGCTTTGTGCCCTGAGATGGACTGGCACTCAGTGCTGGATATGTCCTGTTGTGTGCCCTGAGATGGACTGGCACTCAGAGCTGGACGTGCCCTGCTTTCTGCCCTGCGATGGACTGGCACTCAGTGCTGGACGTGCCCTGCTTTCTGCCCTGCGATGGACTGGTACTCAGTGCTGGACATGCCCTGCTTTCTGCCCTGAGATGCACTGGCACTCAGTGCTGGACGTGTCCTGCTTTGTGCCCTGAGATGGATTGGCACTCGGTGCTGGACGTGCCCTGCTTTGTGCCCTGAGATGGACTGGCACTCAGTGCTGGACGTGCCCTGCTTTCTGCCCTGTAATGCACTGGCACTCAGAGCTGGACGTGCCCTGCTATGTGCCCTGAGATTCCATGCAGGAGGTTCCCTTCTTTGCGCACTGTGTTTCCTAGCACTGTAAACCTGTGCTGAGTAAGATAGAATGGAAAATTAACTTTCTGAACTGTCACCTAAGGTAACCCAAAACATTGCACCACTCTAGGTTAGTAGAGGGCTTAAAGCCTAGTAATATGTGTCTGGAATATAAGCGTTCTTCTTTGCTGTAGCAAGACATAACATGCATTTTGTTGTGAATACTTCCTGTCTGTGGGAGGTAATGACTGGTTTAGTGTACTTTGGAATGCATATCGGTGGAGGCAGTAGACAAACAGATTTAGAAAGTGTTGAGATAGATTAATGATGGTCCATGAGATTATTTCATTCAATTAAAAATACACCAGAAGCCTGGAGGTGGCACTATCCCACTTTACTTGATGTTGCCACGTTTTCCTGCTCCTTCTGTGATTCCCTTAAATATATGGATGAAGATGTTTGATAGTTACATGCTGGTGCTGAGGGTGGCCAGACACTGTTTAAGTGCTAAAGACTGTTTAAGTGTTTAAATGTAGATTTCTTGCACACTCACCAGTACGGCTACTACACTTGATCGTACTCTTTCTGCTCAAGAGAGGAAATCTTCTCCAAAGGTGAATGTTGTGGTCGAATATCATGCCATTTGGCAGGGAGCCGAGAGATCCAAATGAGTGCATAATGGACTAGGGACCGTGTGAAATGCTCGTTACAGTTAAATGGCAGAAATTCTAATGAGATGTTACAGGATCAGTTGGTGAAGAAAATAATGAATCCAGAAATACTGTAGGTGAAACACTATCAATTCAAGCGGACCTCATGCTAGATAAAGCTATTATGATTATATGTCAGATCAGAAACACGCTGAACCCTTAGTAGCCAAGCACCAAACAGCGGTAGTATAGAAACTGCCTGATGAACGGAAGTCCTGTTCTAAATTAAACAACATGCAGACCAGCACACCCTGCAGGCATTATTTCCGATACAGCTCTTCTCACCATCCTGCCATTCTGAGTGCCCAGGCCTGAAAGTAGCATGCATAAATTGTAAGCACCCAGAACATTTCCCTGGAGTGCGCCAATCAGCCAGCAATGAGACTGCGGTTGTTCCAGAACGTAACGTACTCTCATTGCAAAAGGAAGATCAGAGCTAAGATCACATTGCACACAGTGTCTATAAGCACAAATGATGTCAACTTCTGGCTTGCAGATTTACTTGTGGACACTGGCTCATGTGTTTCCATTATTCCAGATAGCCTTAGAAACACCACTTTAGGAACTACACCACTAAAATCTTCACTCCCGCCGCACTTTATGTTATGCAGTCTGGTGCACCATTGGCAGCAGATAATGATGCAATATCTTTCTCTACTTTAACTTTTGTTGCCACTGTTTGGTAGGATTTAGCCAGCTCGCTCGTGCTCAATGACAGGGTGCTGGGATGCACCAAAAGCTTTGTTCGCTGCAAGCTCTTGAGCGTTTTGCATCAAAAAAGCAAAAAAATTGACATTGCTTCCTTTCTCTGTGCAAAACGCTGTCTCAGCAGAACTCAAGCAATTGCTGGAAACCAGTGTGATCAAGAGTACATATGCATCTCTGCGGTTAACCGTAACCCAGAATGCAAATGGGGAAATTCAGACTTGAGACAAATAAAGCAATTGTGGCTGGCAGCCATCTCTACTTCACACAGAGGATTTGTTGCACTGCTGCATGACATGAAGAGGCACACAAAGTCGAACATCATCCCTACACTCTTCCACAAATGGAGAGGTTGAACCAACAAGTGGTTTTGAAGCGCTACAAAGACTCACACTGAGCCACAAAGGAAGCAAAGATAATAGTGTTTCCAGAAGGAGATTTGGTCCAGGTCTGGAATTCATCGCATGCGCACAAAGGGTCTTCATGTACCATGGGCTGAGTGGGAGGATTAAAGCAAATGGAAAGTGCTACATCTCACAGGTATTCCTGCACTGGCTGCTTGATAAGCCAATGCAGCAGTGCAAAGCTCGGCTCCAGGGCCTAATCGATAAAACTTTAGAACGCAAACTCTGAGAGATCTAAACCGGTCAGGAAAAGATAAAGGCCCAAATGGCATATAGACGTCCTGTCTATGCGAGGTACAGTGCTTACAGTGGTGTAATTCAGAATATGTATTTGGTAGAGAAGGAAAGTAAGGAAGTGTTATTATATGATTTATGGTGATGGAGATTCCATCCATTCTATAGCCGCTTGTCCTATGCAGGATTGAGGGAGCCCAGAACCTATTTTTGAAGCTACAGACACAAGACAGGACATCACCCAGGATGGGGACCAGCTCATCACAGGAAACACACACAGACCATTCATACACATGTTCACACATACAGACAATTTGGTAACTTCAATGCACCTCAGCATGTTCTTGGACTGTGGGGGGAAATGTGAGAACCGGAGATTATTTCATTTAAAGATGCACCACACATTTCACCACCTGTCCAAGAGCTTCATAAATTAGTTATAGTCAACATCTATAAGCAAATCTCAGTAGACAAAATTCACATTTGGTATGCTGTGATTTTTTTTTTCCAGAGTGAATTGGACAGCTGCTAAAAATGATTGTTTACCTGAACAATGTTGCAGCGCGCCATTGAGAGAGAGACACACATGCAGAGAGAGAGACACATGCAGAGCGAGAGACACATGCAGAGCGAGAGACATGCAGAGAGAGAGACATGCAGAGAGAGACACATGATGCAGAGAGAGACACATGATGCAGAGAGAGAGACACATGATGCAGAGAGAGAGAGAGACATGATGCAGAGAGAGACACATGATGCAGAGAGAGACACATGATGCAGAGAGAGAGACATCATGCAGAGAGAGACACACATGATGCAGAGAGAGACACATGATGCAGAGAGAGACACATGATGCAGAGAGAGACACATCATGCAGAGAGAGAGACACATGATGCAGAGAGAGAGACACATGATGCAGAGAGAGACACATGATGCAGAGAGAGACACATGATGCAGAGAGAGAGACACATGATGCAGAGAGAGACACATCATGCAGAGAGAGAGACACATGATGCAGAGAGAGACACATGATGCAGAGAGAGAGACACATGATGCAGAGAGAGACACACATGATGCAGAGAGAGACACATGATGCAGAGAGAGAGACACATGATGCAGAGAGAGACACATGATGCAGAGAGAGAGACACATCATGCAGAGAGAGAGACACATCATGCAGAGAGAGAGACACATCATGCAGAGAGAGAGACACATCATGCAGAGAGAGAGAGACACATCATGCAGAGAGAGAGACACATCATGCAGAGAGAGAGACACATCATGCAGAGAGAGACACATGCAGAGTGCAGGAATTTGACCTCCAGCCTGAGCAAAGATTTATGCTGAGAAACTTTGCAGGACTTGCTAACTATGTTAATTTCATTCACATGTTCTAGCCCATCTTTGGGCTGTTTTGCACTTATTTGTTAAAACTGGTGTGAAATGCAAGCTCTAACTGTCCAGGACCATGCTATTCTACATACACTCTAATTACATTATGACTTTGCTGAAACACTGGTAATTAACAGTAATGCTTCCCATATAGCACTGGCGCTATAAAGGATAGTACAGAGCACTAAGAAATCCATTTTCCACCCCACAGAGAGGATATTCTCACAACAGTAGCGGAGATGTTTCAATTGTGATTTTCACAGTAGCTACGTAAATGCGCATGTGATCGTGACTTTGCAATTCAGGCTCAACAAACGCCTCTACTGGGACGCTTAGAAGAATAGAACTATGCCCAGAGCCTCAGGCAGACTGCAATGCTGTACATATTTGTTAAGATAATATAATCATGCTTTGGTGCATAGGCCAGAACTCTGCTCAACCATGCTAGAATGTCTAAGTTAGCTGTCAACTATAGCAGAAACAGTGAGTAAAAAAATAGCTGGCTGAATTTGTCAATTTGACTTTTAGAAGTGGCACAAGTTGAGTCTATTGTACTCTAGGGTCAAATTTCTAGTTTCTTAGCTCAGGACCAACAGCATGCAGTACAGGGCAATGTGCCCGCTGTAGTTGACATGCATTATAGAGGGACTGAGATCTGTTTCAATCAAATGAGAAGACCTGCAACAGCAGTACATCTCAGGCAGACATGCTTCTGTCGCCTCCTCAACAACGTCAAGGCAGACACAGCATTCTGTCTTTCAAGCTTTTGAGTACATTTCCATCTGGATACTGGCACTTTGCACTGCCCTGCGTGAAAACACAAGTGTACAGTTTTTGTATTTCCAGTTTTAACATTTAAGTTTCTGTTGTTTCACAAATGACAAATTTTATGTCTTAAATTTCTGTTAGCTGCATATTCTTTTATTCAAATATTAAAGTAGCTGTATAAGCCATGATATGCATAATATTTCTTGTTTGTGCAAGTTCATCAAATGGAACTTCTTAAAAACCTTTTTTCTTTGCATTTTTATACCACCTACAAATCAGAGTATCTGTCACACATCTTCAAGTTTCCAAAAGTAATCTTTAAAAGATTTTGGAGAAAAAAAATGAAACGTCATTAGAAAATGTAATTTCTTGCACAAAATGAACTAAATGCAGCGCGCTGCTGAACAAGGTGACCTGTAAAAGAACTGATTTCACTTTCCATTTTTGGAAGCAGGCATTCAGCTACAGCCAGAGGTCACTTTAGTTTATTGTTATTGTGGAGCCTTTGTGATTAAGGTGTGCGGTATAATATGTGTGTGTGTGAGGGGGAGGGGGGGGGGGGAGCAGCATGCTGGGGTCATACTGCCGCCTCGCCAGTTTGGGAATTGGCATGTGATTGATGTGGTTAAGGTGCATTTAACTTTGGGAATGTTATTCATTTAAATAAACTTTTCAGCAGTGTGTGTATACCCAAAGACAAAAGACAACAGATATAAGCCACAAAGATAGATGGATGTTAACATAGTTAAAACCAGAGACACTAAATTGTAAGAACAATGATAATGAAAATAACTGTTTGAGTGTAGGGAGCCTCAGTGGGTAACAATCGCTGCCAAACATCCAGATGGTTTCCCACGTCCCACAGCAAACTGCCCAATAGAAGGACATGTATCACAGCAGCAGTGGCCCTGCTGACTTTTCATGTTGGCCAGGATGTACAATTAACTGCACACGGTGTAACAAATCTACCTTTCAGTTTATTTTCCTTTTCTTAAGGTGCATCCATGACACGTAACGGCACATTCACATCTTGAATATCGTTTAAACATTTTCAGCAATAATTTATTCACTCAATACTTACTGTTAAATAGATCATCACAGTGGCAGTATTTTCAAAGAACCCCTCTCAATATAGTGTATTTTCTTACAGTATTTCGGAGGTACAGTAAGTGAAGGTAGGATTTAAAACGCAAGAATTCCCCATAGAGACTAAAATACTATAGAAAGTGTGCAGCAGACTGCATAAATATGCAAGGTACAGATTTCTGAACAGGTCACTTTTTTAAACTCCTTCTGTACCTCATCTTGAGTTTCCCTCCTGTGTCACCTTTCACTTTCACCTTTCACTTTCATTCTGACTCACGCACTGCTTATCTTGTATTTCCTTGTACTATGTGGTGAAAAATGATCTTGGTGTACATGGTATTCAATTTTGTACTACACAATGTAGAAAGATGGTGTTCTGTTATGCACCGTAAAGTGTGTGCAATGTTGTTTTCTCCCCTGGTATAGTTTAGGCCCCGGGTGTGATGGTACATCATGACACTTTCTGCGTTCTCCTAACCTCAGTTACATTTGTGTCTCAGGTCAGTTTGTCTCACTTGGAAGAGAGTTAGGGGGAGAGGTGACAGTGCTGGGCGCAGACGCGATGGAGCTGGTGCCGCTGCTGCCGTCAGAGGCTGGGATGCTTTCTGATGCATTCTTGTTGCAGGGGTGGAGTGAAGAGGGCTGGCGAAAGTTGAGCCGGTCCTTCTCGGCCTCCAGGTCTTCATCGTATCGCTCGTGATCGTCGTCGTCGCTGTGGTGCGGCGAGGAATGCCGAGACATGGCTGGAGAGGGGGGTATCGAGGCTGGTCGAGGGTAGCTGAAGCCCTTTTTCTGTGGGGGAGTCAGAGCAGGCCAGAGATGCAGGCTTAAACGGGGAGTGATGCTCATATGAAGCTGACAAGGACTCACCTAAAACACACCACACTATTCTGCACTGTGCATCATTCTGTATCATTTTGCATTGTTTTGCACTGTCCATATTGTTTTGTCCTGTCTGTATTGCACCCTCCATTTTGCATTGTATTGTGTTGTTTATTGTTTTGCACCTCCTGGACGCCTCCCTGGGGAGGTGTTTCGGGAATATCCAACTGGGAGGAGGCCCCGGGGCAGACGCAGGACACGCTGAGAGATTGTATTTCTCGGCTAGCCTGGGAACGCCTTGGTATTCTGCCGGTGGAGTTAGAGGAGGTGGCTGGTGAGAGCAAGGTTTGGGCATCCCTGCTTAGACTACTACCCCCACGACCTGACCCTGGATAAGCGGCAGATAATGGATGGATGGGTGGGTAGACGGATGGATGTATTTTTTTGTATTGTTTCGGACTGTTTGTATTGCTTTGCATTGTCCTTATTGCTTTGCACTGCTGTTATTGCTTCACACTGTCTTTAGTCTCTTTGTAACTGCATGTGGCTGAGTGAGCAAGCATTCCAAAGCACTGGCTGCATACGGCCAATAAAGACCTTGAATTCTGAACTTAGAGGTCAGGCACACAGAGGCACTTACAGAAGTGGGGTCCTGAGGCTCGTAGCAGTAAGTGTCCGGGAAAGCCGTTGCTAGGGCCGTATAACGAGCCGAGATGTAGTACTGAGAAAGAAACAGTGCAGTTAAAGGACAGGATTAAAATACAGAATCATTGCACATTCCTTCAATCTCCTAGCCTTTCCATCATCTCCACCCTGTCCATCCTGCCCTCTCTCACCCGACCAAGATAGCGCCAGTCCAGAAGGTCACTGAGCCTCTCGGTGCGGTTTCTCTGGATGATCCGCTGGCGCCGGCTCTGCTGACAGAACTGCAACAGGAAGGAGGTCAGCTGATTACACGACTCATCCACGCTGCGGTACCGCCGGTCCAGGATATAAACACCTGAGGACCAGAGAAGGAGAATCAGGGAGAGCATGGAGAACAAATAAAAAATCCAAGCAGAAGCCCGACAAATGCATACATTTATACATGCATTTATAGAGACTAACCATAGGCAGAGGGGTCAGCAATGTGCTCCTCCATGAAGCAGCCGAAGCCGGAGAGATTGGTGGAGATGGAGGGAATCCCCATTACAGTGCACTCCGCTGAGGACGAGGAAAGGCAGGCACCCTAAGCTGGAACCAGCTCTTTTTCCGTTTGCATTATGCAATTTAGCACCGGAAATTGCAACACTTGTGGCTTCAGTAAGCATAAGTGAAATGAAACTAACCCAGGAGAAAAAGGGAACATGGAAGTGTGAGAATCATACCATCATACCAGCAAAGAAAGGTGTGGCCCAGAGTCTGTGATCATTTCTCTGCTTTCAGCTGCTTAAAATGGTGATTAGGCAGTCACCTAGCATACCAAATGCTAAACCAGCTACTAAGTAAAGGTTCACTTTGAAACCAGCAACACTGTGGTCCTGGAGGGAGTGTAGAGACGTAGGCACAGGCAAACCAAGAAACACCAGCAGATGGTGCTCATGGGAGAGTGACACCTACCAGGAGTGTATCCCCAGGGTTCATAGTAAGAAGGGAAGACTCCAAGATGGCAGCCTCGTACAAACTCTTCATAATCCATGGGCAGGAGCGGGGAAGTGGAGGACAGGAACTCTGGATGGAAAATGACCTAAAGGCGAAGCAGGATCAGTGACAGAGCAGGATGTTTCCCCTGTGGATCAATTTAATAAAGATGCTGGTATTGTTTGTTAGCCAGAATCGCATGTTTTTTTGAGTGATCATATTCCTCCTGGTGCCCGCAGCCAAGGACACAGGAGTCCCCACAGAGCAGCCATTGCGAAGGCGTGCAGATGACCTCCATGCCTTGTACCTTCACTCTGTCCGCAGAGCTGTTGAAAAGGCCGATCCTGCGAAGGGAGTTGAGGATGGGATCGCTGCCATCGTCCAGCATGTTGTGGGTGCAGATGGGTGGCTGGCATTGCCTCTGGGTGCTGAAGATGGCCCTCTTCATCATCGTGAAATCCTCCTTGTCCAACATCTTTGACACATCCGGTAACTGGCCTCTGATTGGGGGTAGGGGGAGAGGTCTGTCAATTTTTTAATGTGCTCTTTTCCTGAATAATTTAATGATTATCAGATTCCCATAGGGGGAGACATTTACCACAATAAATTAAAAAAAAATAAATAACCTCTAAGTAACATTGAGACCAAATGAATATTACTGAAAGAGAAGTGTTACTACTACCTACTGCAGCCCAGTCAATGTGAAAGACAGCCTGCACCAATCATTCAGGATTTACTCACGACGCAATGGAGGCGGAAATAACAATAAAGCCAAAAAACAATTAGCGAGATTACTACTCACACTAGGAGTGACTCATACAACTTCTTTCCAAACTTCTCTTTCACAGTTTGAGCAGTATCCCTGTAAACAGTTTAGTAAAAGCACGAAAAGTAACCTGCAATATGTCAAAAATGACTGATCACAAACTATCTATGCTGCCCTCTACTGGTGAGTCTGCAGTGTTAAAAAAAAAAAAGCCTAAATGAAAAGACAAACCCGACCCAATTATGAGACACGTTAACATGCGGGATGACATTAAACCTCACACGCAGGATACTCATCTGCTGTAAGGAGTATGCGATGGCATGCATTTGCTACAATGATAAATGAAAACGCACAAATGACGTCAGAGACTGACACCAGAGAGCACCAATGGAAGCTTTACCACAGCTGTTTCCTGACAGCCTGCCCCTTCAGAGACTCCACGTTGAAGTTGTTGGTCCTGGCGGGCATGATGAAGAAGGCGATCACTGTCACGTCACTGTTTTTCACCTGAGGCAGCGACAGTTTACAAAAAAAAAAAACAAAAACAAAAAAAAAACGAAAGTATCAATAGCGCTGAGCTCTGCAGGGATATCAGCAGTAAAATCACATGTTCATTACACAGGGCGCAACACTCTGCATGCCAATTAAAATGGTAACATGTTCAGCAGGGGCAGCACTAGGATCTGATGACCTTACGACATTCCTGGTTTGGCCCAGAGACCGGGTGTCCCTCAAGAAACTTTCCATTCAGGACGATCTTGTAAAAAATACGGGACAGGTAGCTAATCTGCCTAGCAATGCGCCTAATGTTCAGTATATTAATTATGCCCACTTGTAATAGGATGGCAGAAACCCTTAGCATAACATACCAATGTGTTATTGCCAGGCTGTTGTATTTAACACAATTATACAGTATTACGTATATATATATAATGTACATTTGTATGTGCTGTATCTTGAAAAAAGACCCATGACATGCACAGACGCCGTCTCGTTGATGGCGTTGAGGAAACGGGATAACACGCGTGAAATGACACACGTATCAACGGCAAACGCACCCGAAGGAGATAGTTCAGCCGAGCAAGTGCCTCCAGGAAGATATCAGCTCCTTTATTACAGAACTCGTACCTCCCAGCGATGAAGAGGAACACAGACTTGTCAAGGTTAAAATCCAGCTGTCTGCGAATGGACACACACAATGCAATTACAATTACAGCTTCGCAAAACACGCAACATGCATTCATATCTTTTTGTTGGTTATGTGATGAAACGTGACGTTGAATCACACAACAGGGTTTTTTTCCAGCAAGCCAGATGCCTTATACAGTACATACATTTCAGGGTTCTTTCTATAGAGAGTAATAGAAGTAATTCAGAAATACATGGCAAAACAAGGCCATTGACAGGGTGCTTATCTGCAGCCATGTAGAGGTGTCATGTACTCGTCTGATGCTAAGAGCAGCTGACCCATAGAAGTGCCCGCGGACGAACTCCTGAATGCGAGCTTTGCTGTGGGCGTGCAGGTTCTGAAACTCGTGTGTGGCGGAGAACTTCTTCACATTCAGCCCATTGGGGGTAACAACATCTGAGAGATAGAGAAAGAGGGTAAATGGGCACATCAGCGGCATGCGCACACACACACACACACACACACACACACACACACACACACACACACACACACACACACACACACACACACACACGGGGTGTAACGAGACAGTCTACTCACAATTAGGTCCGACAGACTATTCAGGGCTCACGGTTCGATACACTCACAATATTCAACAGAATAAGTATGAAAACATACTAAGATCTCATAGTTTTTCTTTATTCCTTCTTAGGCATGTATATTTACAAAATGTTTTCAAACAGTTTCTTTTTTTCCTTATTCTGCAGACTGTAAAAATAAAATCTGAAAATCGCGTAACTTAGTGTTTCATTTAACAAGAAGATCCCTACCTTCTTGAAGCAAAAAGGAAACACTCATAGAAAATAAAAATCTCAAAACAAAGCTAAGATTACGCCTATTGCACCCTCTTGCATTAACATTAATAAATGATTGTGTCACAGTGCATTGTTACCTATATGTACACCTAAATATACACCACTGACCCTGATACTGAGAGTTTCCATTAACTGCACTGGACTTGTAAGAGCAAAATTCCAGCTTTTCAAGAATTATCAATCTGGCAAAAACCATCAATTACATTCTGCAAAGCATTTCATTCCATTAAGCGGATCCTTCTGCATTATAATTTTTCCTTGTCTGGTTTGAACATTCAGAATATATTACATTTAAATTTATGACTTAGTGTTAAAAAAAATAAACCTTTTTAATCCCCCTCTGAGTATTTTATTTGTTCACATTAATTCAGTGCTATTAAGATAAGCTGGTGTAATATAACGGACCATTTCTAATGTTTACTATTATTATACAACTTATGTAATAGCTGTATTGATTAATGCAAGCATTGTGTTAACCATTTATTTATTTTTATTATGACTTATTATTATGACTTATTACCTGGCTTCCGCTTGAGCAGGTGCTCCGCCTCGATGGCAGTGATCTGAGACACCGTGGTGAAGATGTGAGCGCAGTGCGCCGCTGCTCTCTCCAGGCAGTACCTGTGATATATCTGCCTGTCGCCTGCCTCCTTATCCACATTGAACTGAAACAAACGGGGAATGGTGCCTTACACCAGTAATCACGTGGGTAACAGTGCTCACAGAAACGGCCAGATATAAACCAGATTATTTACCATCTCACCCCTCACTGACCTGTTATTTCCTATTAATTCCACAAAAAATAATATAAACAGAGCTGTAGTACTGTGCAAAAGTTTTTGGCAGCCAAAGGAAACTATGCTTAGACTGAGTTTAGGTTGGTGTAAAACTATGATTCTATGTCTGTATAAGTATGTTAGCTTAGCCATTACAAAAACCACTCTAAAATCACCCCAGTATTTCATGTTACCATGAAATTGTCTAACTTGATGCCCAGGATGTCATGTTTGCCTCATCACAACCTGATGAAGTGTAATTAAGTTAATTAACTGAGCTGGTGATGAAATTTAACAAGTGCGTGGAATGGCTGGAGTGCCTCTGAGGAGAGGTTAGAGAACCAAAGCTGTGTAACTATTTTTATAACTGTTTATTTGTACAGTTAAACAGTGTTTTTTTCCTGACCAAATATGCACTCACTGCCCATATAAATAGCTTTAAAACAATCTTGGTGGACTTTTGCATAGAACTGCATACATCGTATATGTACGACACGGGCGCTCACGTTGCTGAGGTTGTTGTAGAAATCTATGTTGGCTGCACACAGGTAACGGCCGAGCAGGGTGGCATGCGTGGTGAAGATGGTGGCAACCGGCAGCTGCCTTTGTCGACATAAGACCAGGCCCAGGCCCGCTAGCCACTCATGGAAGTGAGCCAGTATGTGGGGGGGTTTGTCGCACTGGGCTGCAAACTGAGGCAGAGAGAGAGAGAGACGGGGGTGTGATTTATGGGGCGACACTCTGGGGCTTTGGAGAAACAAAACTAGAGCCTTTGCCGGAGAAGGTGAGGTGCATCTGGCTCTGTCATCTGCAACAAGCTCACAGCACATTAAAATGAAGGAACATCTACACTTATTACCGCTCATTTTTTATGCGATAAGTCCGAGAACAGCACAAGAAAAGGCCTAAAATGATCCTCTGTGTGAAGGTGACTGACCTCCCCAAGGAACCACGCGGTCAGGAAGCCAAAGAGCACTGCGTCATTGGCCTCGCGGTCGAACCAGGGCATGCCGATTCCACAGCTGTCCCACAGCTCGTTCTTCCAGCGGTCCAAGGACCAAGCCGTGAAGCCCACGTCGATGAGCACCACGTAGGGGCTCCCTTCAATTAGCCAGCGGCCAAAGTGCACCTGCAGAAGGCGCACGTCAGGGCATGCAACGTTTTACACCACAAAGGAGGTACTGAGGTACTGTATCTATGTGGAATTAATGTTCACTGCACAAATGCAGGTCCCAGATTATAATGCAAAAACTATAAAGAATTATGCCTATAAATAGTGCGGTATGGAGAAAAAAACCTCACAGATGAGGAACAGAAAATACAGTGCAAGAATTGGAACTATGAGCAAGAGCTGAGATGGGCAGAAGCACATTGACAGACTCCGAGCAAATTAGAGGACAGACAGAATGGAAGGTAAAATATAAAAAATGCTGAGATGAAACCCATGTTTTCCATTGTAGTAAGATTACGGAAGTCTGTGTCATTAGAAGGAAAGCAAGACTTCTGCAAATGAGTCTCCATTCAGAGCCACCAGCACAATTTGGCGCAGTCTTTGCTCTGACAAAATAACGTCAAGGTGGACCATACTCACTACGTGAGACCAACCATTCCGGACAGCATCATCGCTATTTTACTGTTGGTCAATCAAAAAAGTTGAGACCGTTTCTCATAAATTAAGTTTTAAGGAAGATGTGGGTTTCTTTGGAATCCAGTGGTATTCTGGCACGTACTATCCAAGATTTCATGTTCTCTGAGCAAACGGAGCTCATCAAAAGCACTAATGTAGTAAATAATGATGTGTGTCTTATTTCTGAGCACGGGGAGACGGTAGAAAACTTTCCACCACTGACCATCAAATGCAATTACTAGTATGACAAATGTACCAGAATGACTGGGGGAGGGACAAAAATATAATGCACTAGTCTCTGCAATTCAGAGCGGTACTTATGCACAGGCCTGTGTTGACTGCACTGGTTTTATGGTTGCAGGTGCATTGGTGTTGGTACGATGCCTCAACCACGAAGATCTCAGAAGAGGAAAAGAAACTGCCCAACAAATTTTTCAACAACTTAATCTGGTATCCATACTTCCGCGATAACTTACACATGCTATATTCATAAATGCATGCTAAAAAAACATTAGAATGTATATTTGGACTATTAAGGCAGTCTGTGGTAGTATGGTCATGTTAATTCGTCAGACTACATGGCACCAGGGTAGATATAAAGTGTTGATAAGATATAATGTAGATAAAAGAGAAAATAAAAAGTCCAGAAGCATGTGAAACATTCTATTAGTGATGTACAGAGGGAGAGAATAAAGCATAAACATAAAGACGAACCATTCAGCGTAACTCAAAGCCAAAATGACATGATATCAGCTCATTAAGACAGATGTAACAGACCAGATCCAGACTGCTGTGAGTTACCTTACACCCAGCCAAGTTCATGTTGTCTATAGTCCTCTTCACGGCTTGGCTGGGAGGTTCAATGAGCTCCACCTGAGTTCGGACATTGCTCTCCATGTAGGGCCCAACGAGGAAGTAATTCTCACCCCACTCCTCTGCGGTAAGGCGTGCCTTGGTCTGGATCACAGTATAAATTCCCCCAACTTTGAGGCAAAAAAGGAAACAGAAACAGTTGAGAGAGAGAAACAAGTAAGAAGGCCTTAAAAATAAATAAATATGCTTCATAGTGAGAAAAAAATAAAAGGGACCTTTATTCGCCACCTCCCAAGCAATTTCAAACAGGACGGCATCCTCCAGGTCAAGCTCCTCAGTCCAGTCATCCAGGCCAGAGAGGGACGTCACAGAGAGGCTGCGAGATAAAGGCATCCTGCCAGAAAGGGAGAGTGACATCAGCAGGGATCGGGGCGAGTCCACTTACAATGAAGCAGCAGCGTAGCTTTCTCCCTCTCTCTGCTCACTACTGAAAACATGTCAAAATAACCAAAACACAGCACCATTAATGTCACACGTGCTTCCTACCTGCCGCAGTTGCAAGGAAGCTTAATAGAGACACAAAGGTCTGTGTGGAGTATAAAGAAATGGGTTTCATGATTATGTGGAATGATAGTCGTGCAAATAAAGATGCTTATCAAGCCACATCAACAGGATAAATGCAACCCAGAGTTAGACTAAAATGACCACATATAAAGACATAAAATTTCATTTTAAGATTTCCAAGAGCTCTTGACCTTTTAAAGTGATAAACAATACTGTATTGTACATTGTAATGTAAATTTATAACTAGACATGAACAATAATCTCTCATAGCATTTACATAACTTGCTTTGTTTATGAAGAAATGAAGCTGTCCCTTGACATATTCCCACACAAACAAGTGGCCCAATAGTGCCTGTATGCATTTATATAACCTCTCAGACACAAGCTGAGAGGGAGCAAAAACACCCTCTTGAGCCACAGTTCGGCATACGGTCAGCATTTTGACCCGTTGAGGTTAATGCAGGGTGTGGTGTGACTATTAGATGGCCGGTTATGAGGAACCCGCCATCTTGTCCATCACACATGCACAGATGCACGCACACAGACACAAGCTGAGAGGGAGCAAAAACACCCTCTTGAGCCACAGTTCGGCATACGGTCAGCATTTTGACCCGTTGAGGTTAATGCAGGGTGTGGTGTGACTATTAGATGGCCGGTTATGAGGAACCCACCATCTTGTCCATCACACATGCACAGATGCACGCACACAGACACAAGCTTTGACCACAGCAAAGCACACAATTTTCACCAATTATCATCCATCCAAAAATCTTACAAATGCTTAGAGCAGGACTGTAGCTGGGCCTGGTGTCAGTTTCAAACAGCGAAGGGCACAAGACAGGAGTACAGCGAGGATGACATTCCAGTTCATTGCCAGCCATGTACAATGTGAATTTATTATTATTATTATCATTATTATTATTATTATGACAACTGCAATGATTAAATTATAATTGCCAACGTACTGCCACTTTGTAAATTAAAGTGCTACTGAATGCATCGGGAAAATTACTTTTTCACCCACATGGGGTTTTTAAGTCTAAAATGATATGAAAAACCTGCTTTCGAACAAGAAAAAAAAAAAAACACAAATGGAAACCATGAAGAATTGTGCAACAAACAGGATGGTGACCACACACACTCAATGCGAATTACAGACAGTCAGTCAGAAGGTCAGAAAGGCCCACATACATTCTCCAGTCTGTACAAGTTAATGTTAGATATAAGTTGATATTTTAAAAGACACTGTACGGTCTAGCTGGTGTGTATTTGACTCTTGTCATTCGTTGGGTCAAGGATCTGTGGCCATGTCCAGATGGCTGTGGGTTCAAATCCTGTGGCCAGCAGAGTAATCAATTCAGAGCTGGGCCTTTGAGCAAGGTCCTAAAGCTACACTGCTCTAGATGCTCTCTGGTCCCAAGCTCTCATCATCTCAACTCTGATGAATATAATGGTTCATGTGCAATCCTGATGGCTAATTTACCTTTGCAGTACTTAAATGCCTCTATCTATATATCACACTCCCCCCATACCTCTACATGTGCATGGGATCAAAGCAAAAAAAAAAAAACATCACAATGTATCCCAGTACTGCATGGTGCATAATTAATCATGTCTCTTTTTTAACGTAACTGTAAACTGACAAACTCATAAAAGTCTTTAGAAGTGCTTTACTTCTGCTTATTTGTTCTGCTCAGAATCTAGGTACTAATCTTATTTCAGCATATACGGCAAAATGCAACAAATCCAGCCATTTACGTGGCTTCCTCAGATGGTATTTCATACATACATGCGTCCATCCATCTATCCATCCTCAAATCTCTGGGCTGTGTTTTGGGTGGGGCCTAGAGTCTAAGAGAATGATCTTAAATGCAGGTCTCTGTACTGTGGGAGCATACCCAAGCAACACAGGAAAAAGTAGCTAATTCCTTCCGAATAGAGAGGAGGTGGAATCCAAACTGAAATCCCTTTAGGCACGAGACAGTCTGACTCACCGAGCCACTGTCCTGACCGCAAGCAATATACAAATGTATCTACATTCATGAATAAGAGCTCTTTTTTGCAGTTGTTACATAAAATCAGCTGATATTAAGGTTCTGTGAAGTTACTCTGCATGTTCTTTTAAATGATTTCCTGATTTTCTGCTGCTTATCGGAGTTTGAAAACTGACAATCATATCAGTCAGTAAAGCCCCATTTAACTGTGAGTTTAACTTTTGTTCACATAAAATTATACACTGATATTATCACATCAACATAACAGAAATTTTCCGGATTGTTTTGCATATTGGTTGGCCATTTTATAAACAGGAAAAATATCATTGCAAAATTATTTTTAAAAAATGGCTTGTGTAAAAGACCATAAAAAAGCAGAACATCACACGCGGCAAAACGGGAACGAGAAAAGCACCCTTCATCTCTCAGTAATATGAGGTAATCAAACTCATCAATGCAGTTCATAGAAAAACAGCTAGGCTGCAGACCGAGGAACAAGTGTGTCAGTATATCAGTAATCTTACTCGATGATCTTAAGCACTGTTGCATCTTCATTCACAAACAGTATAAACTGCGAACGTTTCCTTTACAATAATTGCAGTGAAGGCGACAAATTCAGAATTTTGAATGATTCTTAAGTTCATTCCGCACAACGCATGCCGTGTACAAAATTTACATCGTAGCATACAGCAGCATGTATGAATGTTTTTACGACTAAATAAATGTGCATCGATTTCAACACAGGAACCCTGTCACCAAATACATAAAAAGCATGCAAAAAAACAGTACACAAAAATAATACAAATTAAAAAACCCATTAACGATTAGATTAAAATTTGAATTATTATGGCAGCTCATTAATGTGCGCCGAAATGGTAGTTCATATTACTGTCATTCATTTACGTAAAAGAGTTGGAAAGCAATAACGTCTTTCCAAAGGAATAAGAGAAGGGGAAAAAAAGCTTTAAGGAAAAAAAGCTGACACCTGCGCATGCTCAGTCCTTCATCCGCATTCAGAACGAGTGTCCTGTTTGTAAACGCCGCCGAATTTTACGTGTAACATTACACTGTGCAAAATATGACACCGAGTTGAAACAGGTAGCAGGCTTCTTGAGAAGGGCCTCTGTTTTGTAATTAGCATGAAAAGAACATCTCATCTAGACACAACAAAGCAAGTTAGCTTAGCTGTATGCAAATCCAACTTTCTGCACAGACGAACGCTCTCGTGCAACACATGCAATCCGCACCAAATTAACCTTCACTAAGGTCAAATATATTGCTTATATGGCGTAAACTCTTTCTTTAAATTTACCTTACAGTCACTTAGCTGGTGAACTTGAGATGCGGCTTGACATCACCGTAAAGGTAACATTGAAGGCAAGGGGAAGGGAGGGTTTGAAAGGCATGTACCTTGCAGTTACTGTTCTTGTATTGGCCTATTGAAAGCTCAGTCAAATTCGCAAACGTGATTTCAGGCCAGTTGCTGCATGGAAGAGGGTGGGATATAATGTCGCCGTGTGCGTATGTTTCGTCAGCGGAGACTGAAAGCTGCCTTCATCTGTTTTGTCTTCGATTGCACTAAATCTTTGAGAAGATTTAGTGCAATCAAACTCAGGTCAGAAATAAGAGAAGCAACGCTTTGAAAACATATAAAATGTAATGATTATTTTTATTTTGCGCTTATGGAGTAATTCCACTGTGTTTGCTGAGCATTTGCATTTGTATGAAGGTATTTGTCCCCTCGGGACTTGCCGTATCAAGAAGGGAATACGTGCGCTTTCATTCAATTGAGCTAAGCTTGGAGAAAGTGAAACTGAGACTACATTTCTTCTGAAAGCTGTTTGATGTAGAGTTGGATCGATACCAAAATTTTGACTAAAATAACAGTTTCGGTACCTCAGTATAAGAAACCAAATAGATATTAAATTGGTACTGTTAAACATTTTCATTAAATATTATATTGCTTTCAAAGAAACAGACCTATTTATGAATTAAGTCAACAGCGATGCAAAATGCAGTTTTAACATTATCAGTGAAACATGCATATATGCATACTGAAGCTCCATTCAATAGTTCTGATATTAATTTGGCTACAGGGCAACAGGGTGCCGCAGTGGTTAACCCTGTTGCCTCACACATTTGGGACTGGGGTCTCCACCCTGGCTCCCTGTGTATGGAGTTTGCATGTTCTTCCCATGTCGTCATGGGATTTCCTGTGGTTTCTCCTTACCCCACCCTCCTCCCAGTGAAACAAAAAAAAACATGCTAAGGTTAATTGCCAAGTTTCCAAATAGCATGTGAGTGTGAATGATGTGTATATGTGCCCTGCAATGAGTTGGTGCCCCATCCTTGTGCCCATAGCTTCTGAGATAGGCTCCAGAATCTGAAAAGGACAAGTGGATTTGGCCTCAGTTGTTTGTGTTGGTCCATCATTTCCCTTACCCTAGTTTTTCATATTAAATAGATTGATATAAGCTTTATTTGTCATTGCATAAAATACATGGTATCAAACACAACGAAATTCAGAGTTGCCACTCTTGGTCAATGCTTCAAGACTAATATAGTTAAAAATAATGAATATTCATAAAATTAATAAATAAGTAACAGCCAAGTGAAAACCCTTCCATTTCACTCACTCACACACCCTCTCCTCAGCCCCAAGGGCAGCCCACACTCACTCACTCCTACACTTCCCCCCCAATTCACCACTCCTCTCACCCCAAAACATTAGTCTCTACCTCCCAGACAAAACAAGACACTCCCCTGCACAAGGTATAACACCGTAGCAAACATAGCAGCATAAAGCAATGATGCCTGGTGATAAAGTGCGAAGGTGATGAGAATAAAGTGCTCAAATACAATTTCCAGAGACACAGTTAATCATTGCAGACGGTGGAGGGAGGGAGGGAGGGGGTTGGGGTGGTGGGTGGCCAATGCCTGCAGAGGAATATTGCTTTTGTTAAGTGAACGTATGGCCCAGGGAAAAAAGCTGTTGGAAAGTCTTGTAGTGCAAGCATTTATTGACCTGAACCGCCTGTCAGAGGGACGCAGGTTGAACAGGTGGTGGGCTGGGTGGGCAGAGTCTTTGAGAATGGACCTGGACCTGGAGAGGCAGCGGGAGTCGGCGAGCTCTTCCAGGGAGGGCAGAGGGCGGCCTATGGTCTTTGGGGCTGTGTTAATGACCCTCTGCAGGGCCTTCCTGTCTGCTGCCGGGCATCCCGCATACCACACTGTGATGCTGAAGGTGAGTATGCTTTCGATGACTGACCGGTAGAAGGACACCAGCAGCTTCTGTTCCAGATGGTTTTTCCTGAGAATTCTCAGGAAATGCAGACGCTGCTGGGCCTTCTTGGTTATTGCTTTGGTGTTGGTGGACCAAGTGAGATCTTCGGCGATTTGTACCCCTAGGAATTTAACTGATGCCACCCTCTCAACGCAGTCCCCGTTGAGATTTAGTGGGGCATGGGCAGTGCGTTTGCGACTGAAGTCTATGATGATTTCCTTGGTTTTTATTGTGTTGAGAAGTAAGTTGTTTGATGCGCTCCAAGTTGCAAGTGACTGCGCCTCATCTCTGTATGCTGTCTCATCGCCCCCTGAAATGAGACCGACCACTGTGGTATCATCTGTGAACTTTATGATGAGGTTGGAGGGGTGGATGAGGGAACAATCTGATGTATAGAGTGTGTACAGGAGTGGGCTCAACACACGGCCTTGGGGGGAGCCAGTGCTGAGTGTGAGCAAAGGGGAAAGATGGCAACCGAGTCTCACTTGCTGTGGCCTATTGGAGAGGAAGTCTTTAATCCAAGCGCAGGTGGAGGGAGGGAGGCGTAAGTCCAGAAGTTTTTTGATCAGAATGTCCGAGTTTATTGTGTTAAAGGCTGAGCTGAAATCTATGAAGAGCAGTCTTGCATAGTTACCCGGGTGGTCAAGGTGGCTCAGCGTTGCGTGGAGGGTGATGGCGATGGCGATGGCATCCTCGGTGGGACTGGAGGGGGTCAAATGATGGAGGGAGGTAATCTTTGATGTGCTTGGCAACCAGCTTCTCCAGGCACTTCATAATATCCATATTTGAAAAATGACAGAATCGTAGCGTTTTAAATTTTTGGTTTTGAGATATATTGATGATACCAGTACATGAAGCAACTTTATTTTGGTGTCTTAATTCTAGTCACTTCATATGCATACAATATGGAGTTGGTTCCCCCTTTGCAGCTATAACAGCTCCCACTCTTCTGAGAAGATTTTCCACAAGATTTTGTAATGTGTCTGTGGGAATTTTTGCCCATTGATCCAGAAGAGTATTTATGAGCTCAGACATGAAGGCCTGGCTCACAGTGTCCATTCTAACTGAGGTTGGGTTCAGGGCTCTGTGTGAGCCAGACAAGTTATTCCACACCAAACTCACCCAACCATGTCTTTATGGACCATGCTTTGTGCACTGGGGCACAGTCATGCTGGAACACAAAGGGGCCATCCCCAAACTGTTTCCACAGTTAGAAACATAGAATTGTGTAAAATTTCTTAGTGTGCTGAAGCATTAAGATGTCCCTTCACCGCAACTAAGGTTTCCCTAATTTCCCTAACCCCTGAACAACAATCATTGCCTAAACTACTTGTTTTTTCCCAAGGAATACTAGCTAGATTAGTATTTCTGACATTTCATGTTACATAGCAGAGACTACTTGCACAAAGTCTATTACAGTAAGTTCAAGAGATGTTTATCTGCAAATGACTGCAAGTAAGTATGCAGCCAATACTAACCTCGTAATCCAACATTTTTTTCTATAGAGGGGACACATTTAAGCACAGAAAACTGAGGCTTTATTTCAGTACTTAAAGTTTCAAGTTTTATTGTCAGGTATTCCAGAAACACAGTGAAAATGTTATGCCTGAGTTACAGGGTAAGAGACAGTGGCACAATCAGCAGTGCAATGAGATGGGACAGTGCAATATAGGAAGTGAAAAATGAGCCACAAGCCGAGGCTTGACTAACAATGAATGTGCAATATGCACTGTGGAAGGATGTGCAAATAGCTACAGGGGTGGTACTGTACTGATAAAGTGTACTACTGGAATTTTAACATTGTGCAATACAATGCCGTAGGGGGACAGATGCGCGTTACTGGTTATTTAACAACCTGATGGCTTGAGGTAAGAATCTGTCCATGAACCAGGGGGTGCAGGTAGTGATAATGGAAGTGCTTACCAGGGGGCTTGAGTGTGAGGAGGGCATGAGCTGAGTGGGTGGCATCCATGATGATGCACTCTGCCCTCTTCTGGCAATGGGAGACGTCGATGGCTAGCAGGTGAAGAAGGTCTGTGCTAGAGACCTTCGAGGCTGTCTGGACAGTCCTATGTAGCAGTTTGAGTTCTAATCCGTTCTGTTACCCATCCACACTATGATGCATCCAGTCAGGAAGCTCTCAGTGGTGCAGCAGTAGGAATTTACCAGAGTTTTGGCTCTCAACCCAAAGCTCTTTAGCCTCCTCCTCCTCTGTTAAGCCTTCTGGATAATGCAGCTGGTTTTTAGAGACCATGAGATGCACAGGAACCTGAAGCTGCTCACTGTCTCGACCAGAGACTAATTGAATATTGGGGAACAGAGGCCTCTGGCCAATCTGAAGTGAATGATGGTGTTTCCCTCCGGCTTTGCCATACAGTCATAAGTGAATAGACTGCATGGTAGTGGGCTGAAGCAATGTGGATAATCTCCTGTTGCCCATTCTTACTTTCTGGGATCTGTTCCTTAAGAGGTTGTTTCCCAATCCAGTCCTGGGGGACCCACATACAGTCCACCTTTTTTTGTTTGTTTGTGGATTGTCTGACAGGGAGCTGGGAAGGCGCAAAAACGTGGGTTGGGAAACACTGTCCTCCTTCATGGAGAAACTAAAGACTGTTTTGGGTGGCGCTTGAGTGTGGGGTGCTGATGCCCATGATAGGTAGAAACTTTATCACGATGGGGTAGATGTTGGGACTCGTCACCAGCCTTATGACTCGGGTGATTTGATGTGGCTCAGTGACCTTGTGAGGAGCCAAAAGAAGTTGGCAATGCACTGGAAAGGTCCTTACAAAATTGTCCAATTGATGGACTCCTGTGGTGAATCTAGACCGACCTATTGTATCGGCAATCAATTGGATCCAGTTAGATGACAGTAAATTGTCCATTTTAATAGAGACCCTACACATTGCCCGTCCCTTTACATAAAGGAGACTCAATGGGTGCTGACATGATGGATTCCCCGTCAGATCCTCCAGCAACAGGGTGAGTGGTGATGGTGGACCAACTGCACAGTGTGGGCATAAGGACCCAGCATCTGAGCCTTTCGGGCCAGATGAGCTGTGGTGGCTGTGCAGATTAAAATCGAAACCAGTGGTTTCACGCCCTGGACTTGAATATTTGACATGGCATTGAAAAACTTGCAAGAACTATTTAAAATAACTTTTAAATAATACAGCTTTCATCATTTAAAATAAGACTAACACTGTTTAGGGTGCAGTTTCTCAACTAAACATAACTGATTCATATAATAGTATGATTTTGTCTGATACAGGACTACAATCTTCATTATGGGCGTGTTTTGTTCTCACACTCTGCATGCTCAGCAAAGTGGCCTCAGTAACTCTTAATTTGTCTTATCAGTTTCATCTTTATCATGACAGAAATGCTTTAATTAAATAGCAACAGGCACCGTTATGAATGCCCATCCAAAAATATCAGTGTTATTTTCTTTCCCAGTATATTGTTCAGCCCTAAATACATACAGTGGGGCAAAAAAGTATTTGGCAGCCACCAACTGTGCAAGTTGTCCCTCTTAAAAACATGAGAGAGGTCTGTAATTTTCATCATAGATACACTTCAACTGTGAGAGACAGAATGTAAAAAAAAAAAAATCCAGGAAAGCACATTGTATGATTGTTAAAGAATTTATTTGTATAATGCTGCAGAAAATAAGTATTTGGTCAATAACAAAAGTTCACCTCAATACTTTGTAATGTAACCATGGTTGGCAATGACAGAGGTCAAACGTTTCCTGTAGGTCTTCACCAGATTTTCATACACTGTAGCTGGTATTTTGGCCCATTCTTCCATGCAGATCTTCTCTAGAGCTGTGATGTTTTGGGGCTGTCGCTAGGCGACACGGACTTTCAACTCCCTCCACAGATTCTCTATTGGATTGTGGTCTGGAGACTGACTAGGCCACTTCAGAACCTTGAAATGCTTCTTACGTAGCCACTCCTTTGTTGCCCGGGTGGTGTGTTTGGGATCATTGTCATGCTGGAAGATCCAGCCATGTTTCATCTTCAGTGATCTCACTGATGGAAGGACGTTTTTGCCAAAAATCCTACGATACATAGCCCCATTCATCCTTTCCTTAATATGGATCAGTCGTCCTGTCCCCTTTGCAGAAAAGCAGCCCCAAAGCATAATGTTTCCACACCCATGCTTCACAGTGTGTATGGTGTTCTTGGGATGCAACTCAGCATTCTTCTCCCTCCAAACACGGCGAGTGGCGTTTAGACCACTCTATTTTGGTCTCATCTGACCACATGACATTCTCCCAATCCTCCTCTGGATCATCCAGATGGTCTCTGGCAAACTTTAGATGGGCCTGGACATCTGCTGGCTTAAGCAGGGGAACCTTTTGAGCGCTGCAGGATTTTAATCCATGACAACGTAGTGTGTTACTAATAGTAACCTTTGTTACTGTGGTCCCAGCTCTCTTCAGGTTATTGACCAGTTGCCCCCATGTAGTTCTGGGCTGTTTCCTCACTGTTCTCAAGATCATTTGTACCCCACAAGGTGAGATCTTGCATGGAGCCCCAGGTCAAGGGAGATTGTTAGCGATCTTGTATTTATTCAATTTTTTAATAATTGCTCCAACAGTTGATCTCTTCTCACTAGTGGTGCAACAGATCAAAAAACTCACGGTTCGGATTGGATCACGGTTTTAAGTCACGGATCGGCTCAATTTTCGGATCAGCAAAAAAAGAAAAAAGACAAGACAAATTTAACTCTCCATTTATTTATTTAAGTATTTTTGCCCATTAAAAAACAAACATTCAACTCAAGACTCATTCCACGCAATTATATAAAAACAAATTAAGGTGCAATATAGGGCATGATAATTATTTCTTTTAATGTGGACACAATAAAAAACAACGTAAAATGCAATTTAAGGTATCATTGCTTCTTTGACCATGGAGAATGAAATAAACTAGCTTATGTCCACATCATCAAAAAAGAAGAAAGAAAGCAAAGCAGACGTACAGCTATAAACACCCCAATAGCTTTTGTAATAGCTTTAGCCCGGTCGGATTGGGCAGCTTGAATGCCGCGGATATCAGCGGTTGTTGCGCAGCCTTCGTCTTATCTCCTGTCACACCAGGGTGATGTCGTTTCAAATGAGCGGCCATGTCCGACGTGTTGCCACAGTCTCATACGGCTTCCTCGTGCCACACTGTTGACAAACTGTGGTGGCTTTATCCACCCCCCCTTTTCCCATCAATATATTTAACGGGGAAGCCAAAATGTTCCCACACGAGATTTAAGTGATGCTGGAGAAACTCCTCCGCTCCTCCACTTGGACCACTACCGCTGGCCATGACTATCGCTGGACAGACTGACCACGCGCACCATACAGTGGAACTTTTTTTTTTTTTTTTTCCCCCCCCAAATCTTCATATCACGTGCGTGCTGAACCGTGGAGAGGGATCGGTTCGGATCATGGATCAACAGTGATCCGTTGCACCACTACTTCTCACCAAGCTGCTTTCCTATTGTAGATTGCCTGATCCCAGTCTTGTGCAGGTGTACAATCTTGTCCCTGGTGTCCTTAGACAGCTCGCTGGTCTTGGCCATGGTGGTTGGAGTCCGACTGTTTGAAGGTGTGGACAGGTGTCTTTTATACTGATAATGAGTTCAAACAGGTGCCATTAATACAGGTAACGAGTAGAGGATAGAAGAGCTTCTTAAAGAAGAAGTAACAGGTCTGTGAGGACCAGAATTCTTGCTTGTTTGTAGGCCCCTGCCTTCGACTGCCACCCGATCTAGTTGAAAATACTTATTTTCTGCACCATTACACAAATAAATTCTTTAAAAATCATACAATGTGATTTCCTGGATTTTTTTTTACATTCTATCTCTCACAGTTGAAATGTACCTACGATGAAAATTACAGACCTCTCTCATCTTTTTAAGTGGGACAACTTGCACAATCGGTGTCACGCCAAGCTCCGTACGATCCTCGTGTGTGCCACGCCCCCTCGTTACCTCGTGTTAATTCCTGATTGTGATCACCTGTGTCCTGTTATTTCTGGCTAGTTTGATGTATATGAGTCCGCGTCTCCGGCTTCAAAACTCGGAATCCGACTCGGAATCCGAGTTCCGAGGGCAAATGGAATGCAGCATTATCCCATCAGGGCTGGTGTATTTTGTTCAGTTGTTCTGTTCTATCTATATATATATATATTCAGTTAGCTAAATATCTTTTATTGTGCATTAGAAGGAAGTGGGGACTTTTATTGAGGTGGAACCGGAAGTTGGTGTGTGCGGGCGGTAGTTTTTTTGTTGTTGTTCGGCCAGCGTTGTTGGCGATTAAAAGGAATTATTGAGCTACAAAAAATTGTATTCTTATTGAGTAACATTGGTAGCAGAGGATGGTTAGCAACTACAGAGTGCCTCCAAGCTTTAACGAAGGAAAGCCGTATGAAAGTTGGAAGAATGAAGTTGCTATTTGGAGTCACGGAGCTCGACAAAGAAAAACAAGCGCTTGCAGTTGTTTTGGCGCTGTCCGGGAGAGCGAGAGAAACGGGGATGGAAATACCGGTGGATGACCTGAATAAAGACACCGGTATGAACACTTTACTAGCCAAACTTCACAATTTGTTTCTTAAAGAAGAAAAAGACAGAGCATATGACGCTTATTCAAGCTTCGACCGGGTTACGAGAGACAACGGTATGTCTATGGCGGACTACATTATAGACTTTGAACAACGTTACTCCCGGATGCGCAAATACAAGATGGAGCTTCCCGATGCTGTTTTGGCTTTTAAGCTGCTGGATACTGCATGTCTGGATACGAAAGACCGACAGTTAGCTCTCACAGCATGCTCGGATCTTACTTTTGCATCTATGAAGTCGGCGCTAAAGAGGATATTTGGAGGAAATCCGGCCGCTGCATCCGGCATGGGAATTAATCAAGAAAGTGTATGTATCGCAGAACAGAGAGGACAGAGAGGCAAGTCATGCCCACAAAAGGATCAACAGAGAACGCCGGTGCCTGGCACTAACCCACTGGACAGGTATGGCCGTAGATCAAAGTGTGCCGTGTGTCAGTCCACATTTCACTGGGCCAAGGACTGTCCATACAAAAGTGAGCAAGTTAAGTTGACTGAAGTGATTGCTAATGATCAAGTAGATGAGTGTAATATCACTCTGTACACAAAAGAGTCACTCGCTGCAGCAGAAATCTTTGTGACAGAGTGTTTTGGTTCAGCTATTATCGACACTGCATGCACACGGACAGTGTGTGGACAGCAGTGGTTGGATAGCTACATCACTGAGCTAAGTGAGAGAGAGTTAAATAAGGTAAAGAAAACAGAAACACAGTCACAGACCCTTCAGGTTTGGAGATGGAAAAGTGATACACTCTACAAAAAAATTGAAAATTCCTGTAAAAATTGGAGATACTGAATGTCACATTGAAACTGATGTTGTCCCAGTTAACATTCCATTGCTTTTAAGTAAAACCTCAATGAAAAGAGCAGGGACAGTACTGGATATGGAAAATGACAGAGCAGTGATGTTTAACAAACCTGTAAAACTTGCCTTTACAAGCTCTGGTCATTACTGTGTGAACATCATGAACAACAAGAACAAGAGCATTCAGTGTGTTGAACAGGTATTGACAACTGCAGAAAATGACACTTCATCAGAAAAGAAAGATGAGCATAAAAAAGTGAGCTGTGAGGACGAGATCCTCACGATCTCAGAGCAAATGAGCTCAGCGACAAAACGAGGAATCTTGCTGAAACTGCACAAACAGTTTGGACATGCTTCTGCTGACAAGTTACAGTGGCTGTTAAAGAGCGCAGGAAACAACAATACGGACTACCACAACATCCTGCAAGGAATTGTAAGTGATTGTGAAGTGTGTCAAAGATACAGTAACGCTGCACCTAAGCCTGCTGTTGGCTTACCACTGGCATCTCAGTATAATGAGACTGTGGCTGTAGATCTGCATGAGCTTGTACCAGGTGTGTGGTACCTCCACATTATTGATCAGTTCACACGGTTTAGTGCAGGCAGCATTCTGACCACAAAAAAGTCTTCCGAAACAGTGAAACACTTTGTCCATGACTGGATAAGTGTGCACGGCCCACCCCAGAAGCTGTTCAGTGACAACGGAGGAGAGTTTAATAATGATGAAGTGAAAGATATGGCAGAGAACTTTAACATAGAGGTTAAGACAACAGCTGCCTACAGTCCATGGAGTAATGGACTTCTGGAGCGACACAATCAAACGCTTACTGAGATCATAATGAAAGTGAAGGCAAGTAATGGTTGTGACTGGAGCACTGCTATGGACTGGGCCCTCATGGCAAAGAATACAATGCTAAATGTCCATGGCTACAGTCCTCATCAGTTAGTTTTTGGACAAAATCCCAACCTGCCCTCTGTGCTCACTGATAAACTCCCAGCTTTAGAGGGCACAACAAGAAGTGAATGGGTAGCAAAACACATCTCTGCTCTACATTCGTCAAGAAGGGCTTTCACAGAAGCAGAATGTTCAGAAGGAATACGTAGAGCACTGAGGAAACAAACACGTCGTACAGATGAGAAATATGAAGCTGGAGACAAAGTGTACTATAAGGCGAGTGGACTGCCCTGAGTGGAAAGGCTCGGGAGTTGTCATTGGTCAGGATGGTGCTCTGGTCTTTGTCAGACATGGAGGAACCTGCATTCGGGTGCATCATCTCAGACTAAGAAAAGTGAATGTAGCAAACGTGGAGCAACATGTCACAGAGGATGATGCCACAAATGACACAGACTTTGAACAAGGACAGGAAATTGCTGATAATAATCCAGAGAACACAGAACACATTGTTTCTCAAGTGCAACAAAGGTTCATGCAAATAGAACCTGCCTTTACAAGCTCTGGTCTCCCACATGGGAGCAGAATAAAGCAGAAAATCTCACAAATGACATAAAGCAAGGGACAGATTTCAGTTTGAAGGCAGGGCAAATTGTGAAATATAAAGACAATGGTATTTTACACACTGCTGAAGTTCTAGGGCGAGCAGGAAAAGCTACAGGTAAATACAAACACTGGTATAACTTAAAGTATATGGAACCTACTGATGTTGCAGGGACTACTGAGTCAGCTGATATGTCAAGAGTAGAGGATCTTCAGGTAGAAATCCATATCACTGAGACCAGTGCTCCAGATGTATGTGAGGACATATTTGCAATTAAAGATGTATCATTTGACTCAGCAAAGTGCAAGGAGATAAATGACTGGCGTGATAACAATGTGTTTGAGGAAGTTAGAGATGAGGGACAGAAGTGCATTTCCACGAGATGGGTGTGTACCCTCAAAGAGTCACCCACTGGGCCAGTACCCAAAGCACGACTTGTGGCTCAGGGATTTGAGGAGTTGGAAGTGTCAGAGCTACAAAAGGACTCTCCAACATGTGCCACTGAGTCTCTTCGGATGCTTGTGGCAGTGATCTGTCAAAAAGAGTGGACACATTTCTATGGACATAAAGTCAGCATTTCTACAGGGAATGCAGATATCACGTGATATTTATATCAGACCACCACCTGAAGCTGAGAGCAAAGGGACATTATGGAAACTCAACAAGTGTGTGTATGGTCTGGCTGATGCCTCCCTTTACTGGCACAACAGAGTAAAAGAAATAGTACTCACAGCAGGAGGAAAAATCTCTCAAGTTGATCCAGCTGTTTTCTATTGGCTAGATCAGGACTGTTCTGTTACTGGGATTCTGGCCTGCCATGTGGATGACTTCATATGGGGAGGCACACAAAGTTTCTCCTCTACAGTGATACCTCAGCTCAAATCTGCATTACACTTGGGATGTGAGGAGCATGGGAACTTCTGCTATGTGGGGATGGACTTTGAGACTGTTAACAAAGGAGTGCAAATACATCAGGACAAATACATTCAGCATTTGCAGCCTATACATATAGATCATTCATGAGCTGTGGAACAAGACTCACCCCTCAGTGAGAAAGAAAAGGATCAGCTCCGATCCAAGATTGGCCAAATTCTTTGGGTTGCAAGACAGAGCAGACCAGATGTAATGTTTGATGTCAGCAACTTGGCGTCAGAACTAAAAAAGGCTACTGTACAGACTATTCATGAAGCAAACAGAATTGTTTGTAAATTAAAGTCCAAGAAGGTAATTTTGAACTTTCAACACCTGGATAGTGATGATACCCTAAGGTTGGTCGTGTTCAGTGATGCCTCATTTGGAAATCTCTCAGATGGAGGTACTCAGGGAGGACACCTCATTATCCTAATGGGGGAAAAAGGAAAGTTCTCACCACTTGCTTGGCAGTCCAAGAGAGTCAAGAGGATTGTTCGCAGTACTCTAGCAGGTGAAACATTGGCCATGTCAGATGGAATTGACAATGCCATCTTTCTGTCTACACTCTTCTCTGAACTGACTGTTGGTAGTATTGAACATCCTGCAATAATAACCTGTGTCACAGACAATCATTCACTGGTAGATGCACTGCAGTCTACAAAGTCAGTCACTGAAAAAAGACTGCGTCTGGAGATAAGCAGCATCAAGGAACTTATTCAGACCCGAAAGGTTGAGCGAGTCCTTTGCTACAGCACAAAAGAACAACTTGCAGACTGCCTCACGAAGAAGGGGGCTTCGGCTCTACAGCTACTTAAGGCACTCAATGATGGGCAATGGGAACTTGGCTAAACATACAAACAGACACATGTTTTTTTGTTTTTTTTTTAGTGGTATGGTGTGATCTTCATTATCTTTGTTATGATGTATTTGTTTATGTATGTTAAAAAATAATAAGGTATCAGGGCTCCAGTTGAGTACTAGGAGTAAAATGCTTTGTTTTTTTTTTTTTTTGTTTTTTTTTAAAGAGAGTGAGCTTGTTAACTTACAGTATACAGTTGTTCTGTTCTATATATATATATATATATATATATATATATATATATATATATATATATATATATATATATATATATATATTCAGTTAGCTAAATATCTTTTATTGTGTATTAGAAGGAAGTGGGGACTTTTATTGAGGTGGAACTGGAAGTTGGTGTGTGCGGGCCGTAGTTTTTTTGTTGTTGTTCGGCCAGCGTTGTTGCCGATTAAAAGGAATTATTGAGCTACAAAAAATTGTATTCTTATTGAGTAACATATTTAGTGTCCTAATTCAAACTGCTTCATACACACGGCTACATAAAAAACACAGACACTGAGGTTCTGAGGTATGCTTGCTAAAATACATGTATGTAAAAATAAAACAAGTTCTAAATTATTCTACATATATAAGAACATCTCATTTTACCTTCTAATGGTCTTTGGTGGAGGGGTTTGTGCACTTTTATCATTCTAGGAGCCATGTTGTCAGGGGCAGTTGCCCCTTGTAGAGTCTCCCAAGGCATATTGGTCCTAGGTGAGTGGCCAGACTAAGTATGTTTAAGAAAACCCCCTTAATGAACAATATAATGGACCATGTGACCCCACCTGGACTGGGGATGCAGGAGGCTTGCTCTAGAGCCAGGCCTGGGGCAGGAGCTCGAAGGTGAGCACCTGGTGGCCAGGCCTCCAACCATGGGGCCCAGCAAGGCATAGCTCAAAGGAAAAACATAGGTTTGCCCTCCTGTGGGGCCACTACCTGCAGAGGATGCCGTTGGGTCAGGAGCAATGTAGATCAGGTGGCAGTCGAAGGCAGGGGCCTCAACAGACCGATCGTCGGCTACTAAAACTGGCTCTTTCTGGAGGGAAAGGAGCCTGACCTGGTGCAGGAGGTAGAGAGATACAGACTAAATATAGTCGGGTTCACCTCAACACATTGCTCGGGCACTGGAACCAAACTTCTGGAGGGGGGCTGGACTTTATTCCACTCTGGAGTTGCCCATGGTGAGAGGCACCAGGCAGGGGTGGGTTTACTTATAGCCCCCACGGTTTGGTGCCAATACATTGGAATTCACTCTGGTGATTGAGAGGCTTACTCCCTCTCCCTTCGACTTTGATTCAGCGGATGGGCTCTGACTATTGTCTTTGCATGCTTACCAAATACCAGTTCAGAGTATCCTGCCTTCTTGGAGACTTTGGAGGTGGTGCTGGAAGGTGTCTCTTCAGGGGATTCCATTGTTCTGCTGGGGGATTTTAACGTTCACGTGCATAATGACACTGAAGCCTGGAAGGGTGTGATTGGGAGGAACAGCTTGCCTGATCAGAATTCGAGTGGTGATCAGTTATTGGACTTTTGTGCTAATCACAGTTTGTCCATAATGACACCATGTTTAACATAAGGGTGTTCATAAGTGCACCTGGCACCAAAGCACCCCAGGTCATGGTTTGATGATTGATTTTGTAGTCATATCGTCAGATCTGCATCCTCATGTTTTGTACACTCTGATAAAGAGAGGAGCTGAGCTGTCAACTGATCAGCACCTGATGCTGAATTGGATCCGAAGGTGGAGGAAGATGCTGGATAGACCTGGTAGACCGAAACCTATAGTGAGGGTATGCTGAGAGTGTCTGGTGGAGGCCCCTGCCCAGGAGATCTTTAACACAAACCTCAGGCAGAAGTTCCCTTGCATCCAGAGGGAGATGGGGGGTATTGAACTTGTAGGAATTATTAGCTCAGGTAAATTTTAATATCTCCAGCAATATGTTTGAAATTAATTAAAGTTTAATTAATTATTATTTAATGACAATTATTGCCCAATCGTTATGCCAAATGGTTGGTTCCTCCAAACTCGATTGCGATATCCCCATGAGTCTGTTAATGTGAGACTTAAATGGTATTCACTAATTACCAGTATCACTTATAGTAACCTTGGTTAGAAGGCTCGTCCACCGAGCTGCGTCACAGGTAATGTAAACGATTGGTAGCGAAGCTCCCCTCACGGCCGAAGAGAGAGTGTCTCGCGATGTTTCAGGCGAGTTTGAGGTTTCAGAGCGTGTAGCTAGATTGCACAGAGGCAGGGACTATTGTGAGCTCTCAATGAACGGAGGCTGAAGTTGTGTAAAAGACATGCATTGATTCCTAGCTAACACTACAGCTCGCATAAGACAGACATTACACCTAACACAAACAACAAACACGAAATAACGGAATACAAACAAACAATGTAATTATGGAAATGCAATGACCAGATTTAAATGAGTAAAAGGGAAAATACTGTTCTGCAAAGTTTGTGGAAACACGACTCTAAAGTCTTATAGCAAAGTTAACAGAACAGCTTAGGTTGTTAGAATAAGAGGAAGTTGGTTTACTTGGTTGCAGAGCAGGGGAAAGGGGTAGGTCTTGGCAGTTGGTTGCAGAGCTGATGGGATGATGGCACTCAGTAAGGTGCGGCGTTTGGAGCAGTGGAGTGGAGCTCCTTGGATTCTCTCTCCTGGTGAAGCTTTATCTTGGTTGCTGTTCAGCTGGGCCTTCACCAGAGGGCTTCTTGTGGGCTTCTCTTCTCCTGGGCTGATGTTCTCTACCTCTCTATGGGCTTTTCTTTGCTCTTGGGCTGATGGTCTTTCTGCTCCCTGATGATCTTTCTGCCCCTTTGTTCTGAGGTGCCAGGTTTTTATGGTCTAAAGTTCATGAATAGGGATGACCAGGACTCCTGGCCCAATGGCTGGCCATCCATTTGGCAGGCTTTCGGAAGGGGGTCTGTATCAGTCCTTTTGGGATTTATGACCCGACTGATTCTCCCTTTACTGATGATTTTCATTAAGCTAGTATAACTTTTGATACATTCACTTTCATGGTAACCACTGACCAGATTTGGAATTGGGAGTGATTGTCCATCAGTTTGACACCAATGCCATACCAGCTTCATAGGTTCACACCTCATACCATCTATGTTAATTGATTAACATTTATCCACATTTATTTATCCATGTAGGGAGCAGAAATATAAAGTACAGGTATTTTATGGGACCTACTGAAATAAAGGTAGCTGATTATGAGAAAGACCTTGGTGTGTATGTTGATGCTTCCATGTCTCATTCTCGCCAGTGCGGGGAAGCAATAAAAAAGGCCAATAGGATGTTGGGGTATATCTCCAGGTGTGTGGAGTTTAAGTCAAGGGAGGTAATGCTAAGATTATACAATTCCTTGGTGAGACCTCACCTAGAATATTGTATACAGGTTTGGTCACCATATCTTAAAAAGGACATAGCGGCCTTAGAAAAGGTGCAGCGTAGGGCCACAAGAATGATTCCTGGTCTTAGAGGAATGTCATACAAGGAAAGGTTATTTGAGCTAAATCTGTTCAGCCTCAAGCAAAGGAGACTGAGGGGGGACATGATCCAGGTCTATAAGATTCTAACAGGTTTGGATGCTGTTCAACCGAATAGTTACTTCAGCATTAGTTCAAATACAAGAACTCGTGGCCATAGGTGGAAATTAGCGGGAGAACATTTCAAACTGGATTTAAGGAAGCACTTCTTTACACAGGGTGTAGTCAGAGTATGGAATAGTCTTCCTGATAACGTAGTGCAAGCTGAATCCTTGGGTTCCTTTAAATCAGAGCTAGATAAGATTTTAACAACTCTGAGCTATTAGTTAAGTTCTCCCCAAGCGAGCTCGATGGGCCGAATGGCTTCCTCTCGTTTGTATAGTTCTTATGTTCTTATATTGTGTATGTGACTGACTCACATCAGTATGGGATACAGGTGTTTTGGGTTGCACCTCAACAGATGTTACACTTTGTGCAGACATTACATGACATATTCACATTAAAAGCAGCACATCTTATCCTTATATAGGCATGGCCATTAGTTTGTGGTAATATCAATATAAGTTGCACATCTGGACACAACATATCTTGGTTGGTGTGGCTTATCCCAATTGATCTTCTCCAAAATGGATAATGATGATGATGATTTGATGATTTGGTTCCCTTTATTGCTGTTGCAATTCACCATTCACTCCAGTAGGAAGTACAGTATAGGAACAGAAAAAAACACCTCAGCAATAAGCACATAGTCACTACAGCTCACAACACTAAATCGAGACTTGCAACAGGGGAGGGGAATAGGGAGGTGGAGGTCGTCCAGCATAGACAAACAGCCGTCCGTTCCTGCAGCAAATCCGCGCTGTACAAGGACCCGCTCGTTCACGCTGGGGGTGTCAAGCGGCGGAGGCGTGGGATGGGGGTAGGGTGTCCTTGTGGTTGGGGGAGAGGAATGCAAGAGAGTCTCGCTGCCTTGTTCTTCAGGGGGAGTTGTTGAGCTCAGCAGAGGCCTTGGCCAAGGCCCGTGCTGATTAGGGGGGAGCCAAAAGAAGATAGAATAGGGTTGTTTGGGTTTTTGTGCGAGAAGCTGTAATTTTGCAGCTCCTCTAATGTCCACGCTGGTCCCCGCCGTCTAAAATCCTGTGCAAAGCCTTGAGCTCCTCCGTGATGTTATCCAATCTACGGTCCATAGTCACGGTGATGTAATCAAATCTACGGTCATTTGACACTGTGATCTTATCCAGTTTGCGATCTATAGCCATAGTCTGAGCGCCAACAGCTCTGCCAAGACCATCAATCAGTTTGGCCAGCCTAGTTGGGCTTTGAGCGGCTGTCACCGTTTTCTTCAATTTCCGATAAACCAGGGCGATGCCTAATCCAATCAGCATAAGACCCGTTATCAAGGTTCCGAATAGGTAGATATCTTCGATGTCCTCCACGGAAAGAGCTGCCAGACACACGACCCTCCACTTCTCCCATCCGTCCATCGTGTAGCCAGCTGCGTACGTTCCTGCAGGACAGTCAGGTTCCCCCGAACCTGCGCTCCTCTGCGAGAAGATGGTGGCAATTGCATTGAGAGACCAGTTGATCAAATCCATAATTTCCTTAGTTTTGAAGAGCAGGGCTGAGAGGGTCTCTCGAGTATAGACAGTAAGACAGTAGACTAGACGAGACAAGAGAAGCAAAGCAGGGAAGATAAGGGGAGGGAGAGGGAGAGAAGTGCGTCCGCCTCCGCTGAGAGTACACCTTAATTCAGTTCTTTTTAATATAGTATGAACACAGAAAGCTTGCTAACGTACCACCAAGATCAGATAAGGACCACAAAGGAATGTTGGAAAATGGAGGGGGGGGGGGGTTGTTAAACAAAGAGAGAAGAATCTCTGAAAGTTAGGACACACTGGTTACACTAATTTTCCAGATTCTTCTGGTATACCATGAGAACATATACACTCACCTAAAGGATTATTAGGAACACCATACTAATACGGTGTTTGACCCCCTTTCGCCTTCAGAACTGCCTTAATTCTACGTGGCATTGATTCAACAAGGTGCTGAAGGCATTCTTTAGAAATGTTGACCCATATTGATAGGATAGCATCTTGCAGTTGATGGAGATTTGTGGGATGCACATCCAGGACACGAAGCTCCCATTCCACCACATCCCAAAGATGCTCTATTGGGTTGAGATCTGGTGACTGTGGGGGCCATTTTAGTACAGTGAACTCATTGTCATGTTCAAGAAACCAATTTGAAATGATTTGAGCTTTGTGACATGGTGCATTATCCTGCTGGAAGTAGCCATCAGAGGATGGGTACATGGTGGTCATAAAGGGATGGACATGGTCAGAAACAATGCTCAGGTAGGCTGTGGCATTTAAACGATGCCCAATTGGCACTAAGGGGCCTAAAGTGTGCCAAGAAAACATCCCCCACACCATTACACCACCACCAGCAGCCTGCACAGTGGTAACAAGGCATGATGGATCCATGTTCTCATTCTGTTTACGCCAAATTCTGACTCTACCATTTGAATGTCTCAACAGAAATCGAGACTCATCAGACCAGGCAACATTTTTCCAGTCTTCAACTGTCCAATTTTGGTGAGCTCGTGCAAATTGTAGCCTCTTTTTCCTATTTGTAGTGGAGATGAGTGGTACCCGGTGGGGTCTTCTGCTGTTGTAGCCCATCCGCCTCAAGGTTGTGCGTGTTGTGGCTTCACAAATGCTTTGCTGCATACCTCGGTTGTAACGAGTGGTTATTTCAGTCAAAGTTGCTCTTCTATCAGCTTGAATATCAATCAAATATCAATCAATCAAAATTGCTTAAATCACCTTTCTTTCCCATTCTGACATTCAGTTTGGAGTTCAGGAGATTGTCTTGACCAGGACCACACCCCTAAATGCATTGAAGCAACTGCCATGTGATTGGTTGATTAGATAATTGCATTAATGAGAAATTGAACAGGTGTTCCTAATAATCCTTTAGGTGAGTGTATATACAATAGTAGCTATAGCTATTTATTTATTCAACTTTATATAAGTGTTCAAGTGTAAAGGGGTAAAATAGGTGATACTCTGTGAACATGGTTATAAGGGTGGCACACGAAACACTAAGATTACATACAATTTTCTGGGGAGTTCATTTCTGCAGAGTTCATTGCTGTCCCAAGTTATAGAGAGTTAATTGCCACCTACCAGCCAATCAGAAAATAGCATTTGTTGTTTCCAGGTAAATTTCAATGTAAGTTGCATGGGATCCCACTGCAAGCACGTTATTACATGGATGCACACACACAAGGAATGCAGACAAGACGGAAGAAGAAGAGCAAGATCCGATAAAAGCGGTAGGCAGGGTACTCATGCATTGACCGTGAGACACACACTCTGCCCTTAACAGATCTCTCTCCAACTTTAATAAAACTTGAGAGCCCTGTAATAACATGGTTTTATACCAACATACAGATTATTAAACATCATATTAAACGTGATGTCACTCAACTCGGGGGGGTTTGCCTCGACAAACATTCACAAACACGTCTGAATCCTTTCTGTAGCGTGTCGTCGTGTTCTCTCTTTCACACTCGTCACAGTATGGATAGCTTAGATCTATCTGATTTGATGTGTGTTAAACGGACTTTTTCGTTTCAATTCAAAATTCATGTAGGCCTAGCGCTTGTCACGTTGAGAGGTGCATAGAAAAAATAATTGTGTGTAATTTATCACGGGTACGGGCGGGTAACAGGCTGAATGTTAACGGGCCTGGGCGGGTGCGGATTTAACTTTGAAATAATCACGGGTGCACAGGCGGGTGTGGTGCTGTACTGTGCGGGTGCGGGCGGGTGTGGTGCTGTACTGTGCGGGTGCGGGCGGGTGCAGGTCTCCAAAAGTGGACCCGTGCAGGACTCTGGTCTGTGCTATTCATATTCGATGCTGGTAATCAGCAGAAAGACCACCTGGAAACGCAATTTTAAATTTTTAATACCCAAAAACAACAATATTTGAACAATATTCTTTCTTACCAACCATCTCTTTCCTGTAAGCATTTTGGTGTGCAGTTTTTCTTTAAGTCACATGACATACACTGATGTAATTTCCTGTTTGGATTGTGTGAAGAGTAAGCAGAATAACTCCAAACACATCCAGTTAGGTTTACTGGCAGCTCTAAATTGCTGTTTTGAGGTGTTACTGGGCTTCACCTCAGCCCTGATAAGGAGAAGCTATTGGAAGCTGGATAGATGAATGCATGAGTGGACTTTTTTTTAACTTTTTTTTTTACAACGTATCTTGCTAAGGGTCCAGTGCATTTGCTGTACCAGAATGTCTGCACCATGGTTTATTTATAGTTCTGTTTCTCTATATTATGTTGTTAAGCAATCTGTTCAACATGCTTTCAGGCTGAAGTGAAACTTGCCTTTTGCCTTGAGCTGCCAAATTTAATCAAGGTATATTTAAAAATTGTTCTGTCAGTGTTACTAACCACAACTAAAGCTATTTATACTTGCAGGATGTCACACTTGCGGAGAAGGCGGGCAGGGAAGCAGGGATACGGGGCCAGGAAGTAGGGCAAACGGGGTTTATTAAGGGAGAATCCACAGGACGGGGAAGAACGACGAGTAACATTAATGACAAGTCTGGGGAAGACTGACTCAGACAAGGACTAAATACAACAGACAAGCTACGGGTAACGAGCCACAGGTGAGAACAATCAGGGAGAAGCAGGAGGTAATGAGGTGGGCATGGCACACATTAGGAGCGGACGGAGCGGGGCGTGACACAGGACCTTATATTGACTGTATTTTATTGTAATAGTATTATAATCAGAGGTGGATAGTTGAGGTCCACAACTAAAAATCCAGACCAAGATTTTGTTTCAACCAGCTAGAGCAGTAAAAAGAGTCACAGTCCTCAACTGGTTGATAAAAATATTTTGTTTTACTTTCTGCACCTGAGCTATCTACCTCTGATTATAAAACATCTTCTGGGAGGTGAGAGTGAGGACATGGTTTGATGCACTGTCAAATGGCAGCAGAGATACTGCACGATCAAAGTTCCATTCTTTGTGGCTATGGAGTTCCTCAGGTATCCAAAAACAATTGAATATCTCCTTGGTTTTGTTAAACATGGTGCAGACATCCATTCAGCACAGAGTAGTTCCTTCGCCTTCTAAAAGGTAGTGGGTTCTGTATAACAGACAAGCAGCCAATAGCATCAGTCCCTACTCTTTCCAAGGATAATCCCTTGCTACTTGAATGGAGTACAGGCAGAGTTAATTAGCCAGAAGCAGGTGCCACAGCATAACAACACAACATATTCCTCTTGTACCCCTCTCTTTGGAAACAGACCAGCACTAGCTCTGGTAGTGTAATTGAACCTCTCAGCCTCAATAAGCACTGTAGCTTAGCAGTCACTGTTCCAGCAGGGTGCAGTATTGGGAATCACTGGCACTACAGGGTTGAGAGGACAGACATTAATATGTAGAAGGTCCTTTTAATGACAGGCCCTGTCTAAACTCTGTACTCTGTTCTCAGGGAGAACATGCAAAGTCAAAACTCTGCAGCACTTCAATTCATGTTGCCACCTGCCCCTCTGGGTCTTCTCAGTTAAAGAATTAGACAATTGATGCAAGATCAGTTCTCAAATGGAACCTTTTCCCATATAAGTAGAGCGGATGTGCTTCGTAGCCTTTACCATAGCTAAGAACTCTTGTTACACAACACAGTACTTCCCCTTAGGTAAGAGGAAGCATTGGATGTAGTATGCAGTGACATGATCCCATTTAGGGCACTCAGTGGCACCTTGAGGCTCTGTCACATATGCTGGTACATGATGTCATGGGTTAATACAAAGGCCTCAGTGAGGGCCTCTCCCAAATATAGAAAACTGCATGTCCATGTAGTGGGAGGACCTCCTATGTCAATGGTAGTACAACACTTGTTTCATGGAGATAATAGGTTAGTGAATCATTACTACCATTTTTTCAGGATGAATCTTCCAGTAAATTAAACTTGTGTTCCAGTAGAGGGCACCTTGATGGATGGAGTGTCAAGTCTGTAGCATGAATGGTTCTAGACACCTCCTTTTGATTATAAAGGGTGACATTGATTGTAGGTTAGTCTGTGTCATTTTTCAACTTTTTTGAAGATATCAAGTTTGGACTGGTTGAGATATTTAGCACATACTGTATGGTAAGATGACAAAATTAAAAAAATTCACCTTTCAAATTTTTCAGGAAACATTTTCAAAAATAGTGCACTATAATTTGCTAATATTATTCATGTTAATCACCGATATTTATCAAATTACTAAGCATAACACAAGTATCGGCAAAGATAATCAAAGTTCTCACAATTACACCAGAGAAATAAATGTTTGTAGTCTTAAACACATGTCTAACATCTATTATCTAACCTCAAATGTCATCAAAACTTTCAGCATAAGACCCCTTCGAAGCGAATGTGGGTCTCATCTGGCGGCTTGCAACCTTTGCAAGAATGTGTCTATGTCTTGATTCCAGTCCATACACAATGGCAGAAGCTTCAGATGTCAGCTTTACTGCCCTCTCAACACTCTGAGAATGTGAGGGTCGATCTGGTAGCTTCAGCTGTGTGCCGTTCTCCAGTGAATCGTGAAGATCGCTGTTGGAGAAGTGTTCAGTCAGGGCAGGTTCACAGATGCCAGGATGAGACAGATTGATCAGATCAGACCAGTGGGTTGCGTTCATGTTGATGGCTGTGATCGTCTTCAGTCTCTTCTTTGGAGGGATATCAGCTCTGATTGAGAGGATTTTCTACAGACCAGCCTGTCTCACTGCCAGGTCGTTGGACTTCAGCATGGAGTAGAGCATGTTCTCCGGTAGCAAAGCAAAGGCGTTGTGCTCCAGGTTCTTGAGAGCCACACGTTTAACGTCTTCTGATTGGTTCTTCATCCTTTGGATCATGTTGTAGATGTATTGCAGCTGGTTGCTGAACTTGTTATCCCTCTTGATCTCAAACCAGCTGACTCAAGCCATCTGGCATGATTGAGAGGTCCAATTTTCCATGCAGCAAATCTGAGGTCAACTTTGCCACTGGAAATTCCTCGAATATACTCCAACAGAAGTCTCTGGTCGGTGCTAAGATCAGTCAGAGTTTCATCTAGAAACTGGATATCATCAAGTGGACCATTAAGGGTTCTGAACTTGATCTGTGGCAGATCCTGGTGATCAATCGCACATAATTTACCCAATGGGCCGCTGAAGGTCGTGGGACTCTTACTGCTGCCATCAAGGTACTTAAAAACTGCATCGAAAAGGTAGTTCGTTTTGATGAAGAGAACAACCAATAGTGTGCAGTCTCCTGACTGTGTACCAATTACTTCTGTCATCTTTGCTTATTTTCAGCTCTCTGCTAGAACCACATACTTCCAGGATAAGATCACCATCAACTCAAACACGTGCAAACTGTTCTCCATTTTCAACACCCTGCCTACACTCCTTCTCCCCCTCCACCCACCACCCTGACTGCTACTGACTTTGCTTCTTTCTTTCATGAGAATTTGGCAGCCATAGGCAGCCAGTTCATCTTTCCCCTCATTCATTCCCCTCATTCATTCCCCTCACCAGCTTGGATGTATCTAAGCTTTTGGCCCACGGACCCACGACCAGTGCCCTGAACCTTATCCCCCCTCCCCCATCTCTTCCAAGCCATCTCCTATACTCAGCCCTGCACTCATTCACTTCATCAACACAAAATTCACAACCAGCACCTTTCCGACCACATTTAAGCAGGCTTGTGTAACCACGCTGCTTAAAAATCCTATACTTAACTCATCACAGATTGAAAATAACTGACCAGTTATCTTCTCATTCATGTCTAAAACTCTTGAACATGTTTTCATCAGTGAAGTCTCTCATTTTCTCAAACAGAACAATCTCCTGTATCCTATCCAGTCCGGTTTCAGACCTGAACACTTGACAGAGGCTGCCCTCCTGGCTGTTGTGGATGTTCTGTGAGCTGCAAGATCCTGCTAAACCGCTTTGCAGCTTATGGCACAGCAAACCACCAAATCCTTTCACTGCAGGGACTGTACTGAGCTGGTTTGATTTGTACCTATAACTTGTACCTATCAGGCAGATCATATATTCTCCATAGAAAGTGTATTCAGGTGCAGAGGTGTCCAAGTCACATTAGGCAACTACCGGTGTCCCCCAAGGATCTGTCCTTAATCCCCTCCTCTTCACTCTTTGCATTACCTCTCTAGATCCAATCATGCACTCATGGCTTGTCCTACCACTGCTATACCAATGACATCCCGCTATACCTGACTTTCTCTTCTGACGACACCATAGTTTAAGCTTAGATCTCTGCATGCCTTTCTGATATCACAGCCTGGATGAAGGATCATTACCTTCAGTTAAATCTGTCCATCACTGTTCAGCTCGGCTCATTAACGCTGTCTCCATCAACATCCACTAGGAGCCTGTAGGTAATAATAGATGACCAGCTATCCTTTGTTGAGCACACAGCAATCTTGCAGGTTCACCCTATATAACATTAGGAAGATCAGGCTTTATTTAACTAAATATGAAGCTCAGGCATGCAGATATACTACTGAAACACTCTACTATCAGGTTTGCCTGCTTGTGCTGTTGAAACCACCACAAATAATTCAGAATGCAGCAGCACATCTTATATTCAATCAGCCTAAATGCTCTCATGTCACACCCTTCATTGCCTCCCTATAGGCGCTTGCATCAAGGTCAAGTCCTTTCCGCTGGCTTTCAGAGCCGTTAATCAATAAGCATCCATTTCCATCAAGAGGTTCCTTAAGACCTGCATCCCATCTGGCCCTCTTTGGTCAGCCAACCAACACCACTTGGAGATCCCACAAAAAGGGTGAAGTCTAACTCCAGACATGTCTCATGCATGGTTCCCTGATGGTGGAATGAGCTGCCAAATGAGATACATTCATTAGATTTCCTCTCCACCTTCACAATTTGCCTTGAGATCCATCTGTTCCAAGAATACCTCTACCAGCCTAATACTACTCTGAATGACACGTAGGGCCCTATTTAGCATCTGGCACAAAATGGCACCAGGCATGATGCAACAGTCTTTGCTAGCTAGAGGATTACTCACGCTTGGCTGTTTCTTTACACACACATACATACACACGCACACACAGGTTTGTAATTATATGACATTATATGACAAACATTGTAGCTGTATTATATATTTGGGCAGTGGTGGCTTAATGGTTAGGGAAGCACACTTATAATTGAAAGATTGCTGGTATGAATCCCTGTCCACTGAGGTACCCTGAGCAAAGCACTGCTCCCCAGGCGCTGAATTAGCTGCCCCCTGCTATGCCACATATGATGGTGATGATGATGATGATGATGAAACCCTTTATTGCTGTTGCAATACACCATGTCACTAGTCGCAAGTACCAGCGGAAAACTGGCCATTAACCCGACCATACATATACTGTACAAACATCACATTATAGGGGGTAGACAGGTCAGGAAGATATAGGAAGAACAGAGAAAACAGAATTACATGAGGAGAGAGGAGGAGAATAAAAAAAACCGCCCCCAGACTGTACTCCAGTAGGGAGTACAATGTAGGAACAGAAAAAAACACCTCAGCAACATAAGCACATGGTCACTACACCTTACAACATAAAAAGTCGTGACTTGCAATAGTGGAGGGGAATGGGGAGGTGGAGGTAGTCCAGCATAGACAAACATCAGTCCGATCCTGCTGCCAGAGGCGCTGTTCACAGACCCACCTGTTCATGCTAGGGGTGTGAAGCGACGAAGGCATGGGATGGGGGGAGGGTGTCCTTGTGGTTGGGGGAGAAGAATGCAAGAGAGTCTCACTGCCTTGTTTTTCAGGGGGAGTTGCTGAATTCAGTAGCGGCCTTGGCCAAGGCCTGTGCTGATTAGGGGGGAGCCAAAAGCAGATAGAATGGGGTTGTTTGGGTTTTCGGGCAAGAAGCTGTAATTTCGCAGCCCCTCTAATGTCCACACTGGTCTCCGCCATCCAAAATCCTTTGCAGAGCCGTGAGCTTCTCCGTGATGTTATGAAATCTGCGGTCCATAGTCACGGTGATGTTATCAAATCTGTGGTCATTACTCACAGTGATGTTATCCAGTTTGCGATCTATAGCCATAGTCTGAGCACCAACAGCTCTGCCAAGTCCGTCAATCATCCCGGCCAGCCTAGTTGGGCTCGTTGTGGCTGTCACGGTTTTCTTCAATTTCCGATAAACCAGGGCAATGCCTAATCCAATCAGCATAAGACCTGTAATCATGGTTCCGAATAGATAAATATCTTTGATGTCCTCCACGGAAAGAGCTGCCAGACACACGACCCTCCACTTCTCTCGTCGGTCCATTGTGTAGCCAGCTGCTTACGTTCCTGCAGGACAGTCAGGTTCCCCGAAACCTGTGCTTCTCATCGAGAAGATGGTGTCAATTGCGTTGAGAGACCAGTTGATCAAATCCATAATTTCTTTAGTTTTTGAAGAGCAGGGATGTGAGAGTCTCTCAAGTATAGACAGTAAGACAGTAGACTAGACATGACGAGAGGAGCAAAGCACATGGTTTAAAAGCAGAGGACACTTTTCATTGTGGGGACTCCCCATTCGTTTCTATGGTGAAAACTCTAATCCCAACATGATGACCTTAACCCCTACCCAGCCCTAACCTTAAGCATAGGTAACCAAACAAAACAAATTTTCAGCATTTTTAGGTTTTTGATTGCATTCACAGATTTTTTTTAAATTGAGTTTCCCTTCGTGGGGAAGGTCTAAATAATGGGTTTGACCCCCACAGTGTAATATATACACGATTACACACAGACCACGCTGAGAGTGTTCCAGTTTAAAGTCACAAACAGAGGGAAGGGTGTGACCACACTTGTGTCCATGGAACGTCTGCGTATTTGTCTGGCAGGGGGTGGGTCTGGAGAGTCCACATCCAACATCAATACAATTCAGTTGGTTTAACTTACAATTTAAAGGCTGATAAAATTCATTTTTTGTAAATAGCAACAGGGTTTCTTTTTATTTATGTATGAAATGTTTAGATGTGTAATTTGCACTAAACCTAAACCAACCCCCCTGCCCCCCCCCACCCAGCATCTACCCATTTCCTCACCCACCCCCCTAGATCGCACTCTGTCCATGAGCACAGCATCAGCGTATTCAGTGATGTTGTTGCGTACAGCTTTTACATTACAGAGCATGCACTTAGAACATCCAACAGCCATGGTTGTTACTGCTTTAATTTCAGCATTTGCTTGTGTGACTGAATGAGAAGCAGCTTTGCAAACATAGTGGGTGTCAGGGATAAATGTGAAGAAGTGCTCCAGTGTCTCTCTCTCAGTTTGCACAGTTTGCATGTTCATAGTTTGGCAGTACAACCAGCAGACAGATATGATCATCAGATCAGACTATGATCATGATGGCGGAAGTCTGTTTATGCTGACTTAGCTCAAGAATTGCAGTGTTTGTATTCACTTATAGTGGAATGTGGACACAAACTATATGGCAAGGTAGAAACATTACAGAATGGAACTTGGTGACACTTTACTTGAAGTTGTCATTAGGCCTGTCCCGATAAACGATAAATCAATTAATTGCACGATAATTAAAATGAGGTCGATCATTTTTCCGGCCGCGATAATTTTCATTTGCATGCTTGTTTGTTTTCCTCGTGTCTCTCTCTACCAAATGGGAATAATATCCTCTTTTTAGCAAACTGGCTCATTTGGCTCAGCTCATCAAGAAGACCTGGTGTCAGCATCGGGATCCAACAAACCAGAAATCAGGTGAGTAGCAGCCAGGAGTTCAGGTAACGGGGTTTATTTAGGGAGGGACGGACAGGCAACGGACATCCAACGTGACACTACAATGACAAGTCTGGGGAAGACTGACTCAGACGAGGACTAAATACAAAAGACAAGCTAGACTTAATAGGACACAGGCGATCACAATCAGGGCTGAACACGAGGTAACGAGGTGGGCGTGGCACACATTAGGATCGGACGGAGCGGGGCGTGACATAACCCCCCCCCCAAAAGCGCACACCGGGCGCGCCCGAGAGGAGGCGACGGACGGGACGAGGGAACAGGACCTGAAAGACAAAAAGCAAAACATCAACCAAAGGCGGGGACCGGAAACAGGACAGAGGAACAAAACAGGAACAGGGACCAGAAGAACGACAAGACACGACAAAGAACAGGAAACGCAGACAGGCAAATAGAGAAGGGGGACACAGAGGGAACACCCACAGGTGACACGAAGGGGCCAGGAGTGAACAGAGGAGACACAGAGGGCAGAGGAGCAGAGACAGGAGGCAGAAAGGGAAAGGGAGGAGGAGCAAGGGGAGCACGAGGGAGCCCAGGCGGGCGATGGGCAGCGGCCGGAGGGGCCGCAGGGGAGAGGGAGGAGGGAGCAGGAGGGGACCACCCAGGGGCCAAGGGAACGGGACGAGGGAGTGACGGAGGGAACACGGAGGGAGCAGGAGGGAACACCAGTGAAGGCAAGCAGGAGGGGGAAGCCGCGGCAGGCGGAGGCGCAGCCGGAGCCGGCGAAGGCGCCGGAGGTGGGACCGAGGACCGGCACCGAGGATCCAGGGGGGGACCCGGAGGAGACCGCCGACCCCGAGGCGCAGGACCCGCAGGCAGCCACCGAGCGACAGACACTGAAAGACGGGGTCCTGGGGGGGTGTCGGCCTTGCCGGGGTAAGGGCGAGGGAGTCAGGGCCTCTAAGGAGGCAACAGGCGGGGCAGCCGGAGCCGCGGGCTTGGCCGCAGGCGGGGCAGCCAGGGCCGCGGGCGTGGCCGCAGGCGGGGCAGCCAGGGCCGCGGGCAGGACTGGAGAGGCGGCCTCAGGCAGGGCCGCGGGCAGGACGGGAGAGGCGGCCTCAGGCAGGGCCGCGGACAGGACGGGAGAGGCGGCCTCGGACGGGGCCGCGGGCGTGTGGCCAGCAGGAGGCGCCTCGGCGGGCACCTCAGGCAGAGCGGAGGCAGCTGCAGGCGTGCGACCAGCAGGGGCCGCCTGGGCAGGCGCCTCGGGCGTCCGGTCAGCAGGGGGCGCCTAGGCGGGCGCCGCCAGCACGCGACCAGCAGGGAGCGCCACAGCGGGCGCCGCCATCACACGGCCAGCAGGGGGCGCAACCGCGGCCACCTCAGGCAGTTCAGGCGCCGGCAGGACCGGCGAGACAGGCAGTTCAAGAGCCGGCAGGACAGGCGAGACGGGCAGGTCAAGAGCCGGCAGGACAGGCGAGACGGGCAGTTCAAGAGCCGGCAGGACATGCGAGACGGGCAGTTCAGGTGCCGGCGGGACGGGCGCCGCCGTCACGTGGCCAGCAAGGGGCACCTCGGAGGGCACCTTGGGTGTGCGGCCAGCAGGGGGCGCCTCGTTGGGCGCTGCAGTCACTTGGCCAGCAGGGGGCGCCTCGGCGGGCGCCGCAGTCACTTGGCCAGCAGGGCGCGCCGCAGCGGGCGCCGCCATCACGCGGCCAGCAGCGGGCACCGGCATCACGCGGCTAGCAGGGGGCGCCACCATCACGCGGCCAGCAGGGGGCGCATCCGCGGCCACCTCTGGCAGTGCCGCAGACCGAGTGGTGGCAGCTGCAGGGACTGCAGGCAGAGCAGGCAGGACAGGCGGGTCAGGCGGTGCTGCTGGCATCGCGGCGGCGGCAGCAGCAGGCGGCGCAGCCGCGGGCAGATCGGCGGCAGCAGCAGGCGGCTCAGCCGCGGGCAGATCGGCGGCAGCTGCAGCAGGGACCGCAGGCTGGGTAGGCGGGTCAGGCAGGACAGGCGATGCCGCTGGCAAGGCGGCGGCAGCTGCAGCAGGCGGTGCCGCGGGCAGAGCGGCGGCAGCAGCAGGCGTTGCCGCGGGCAGAGCGGCGGCAGCAGCAGGCGTTGCCGCGGGCAGAGCGGCGGCAGCGGCAGCAGGCAGTGCCGCGGTCAGGTCCGGAGCCTGCAGGTCCGGCACCAGCGGTAGGAGAGGCGCCGAGCGATGAGGCGCTGCCCCTGTAAGGGCTTTAGAGACCCGGGGGATAGCGTCTCTTACGGCGCGTATGCCGCCGTGCCCCAGATGCTCCGGCCGATAAAAATAAGCCTCTAACAGAGGTGGCTGCTCGCAGTGGAAGCTGGCTAGGCAGGCAGCGGCGGTGTCATCCCAGGCGGAGAGGAGAGAGCAGGCTCCCAGGAACAGCGATGGCGTCTCTTCCTGCTGCTTCTCCCTTCGCTCGGTGAGCTGGTGCTGTAGGCGACGGAGGCATTTCCGGGCTCTCTGGAGCGGGTATTCCTGCCCAGCTGGGCGGTCCTTGCGAAGGAGGTCCGTGCCCCAGTTAGCCAACTCCAGGGCTACGGGGTCCTCCTCGACCTCTGGCTGGGAACGCCAGTACACAAATTCCTGCAGCAGACTGAGCCGGTCGTGCTCGGTCTGCCGCTTTGTGCTTTTCCAGAGACTTGTCATTCTGTCAGCATCGGGATCCAACGAAACAGAAATCAGGCGAGTAGCAGCCAGGAGTTCAGGTAACGGGGTTTATTTAGGGAGGGACGGACAGGCAACGGACATCCAACGTGACACTACAATGACAAGTCTGGGGAAGACTGACTCAGACGAGGACTAAATACAAAAGACAAGCTAGACTTAATAGGACACAGGCGATCACAATCAGGGCTGAACACGAGGTAACGAGGTGGGCGTGGCACACATTAGGATCGGACGGAGCGGGGCGTGACACCTGGCTCTTTCGGCTTCTAAACGTCTCTTTTTAAAAAACCCGCCCCTCTCTTCCTTTAACCTGATGCTGATTGGCGTGACCTGATTTGAGCTTGTTAAAAAAAAGACGCCGTCTCATGGGCGGGCTTTTTCGGAAGACAACGTGATCCGGCCACTGTCGTCCCTAATGTTTAGGCAGCTCAAAAACCCGGACAATTCTATAAACATTAAAAAAAACGGCTCTTGAACAGGAGCCGGCTCCCATCGTTCACTAAAAAGAGTCGATTGTAAATCCATCTCCAAAGTACCAACAAGTAAATTAGAGAAGGGCTTTAAGATGTTTGCCTTGTCTTACATCCACGGATACAAAGTGGAGTCTTATTCGTTCAACTTAGTGGCTGGCGTTAGCTATAGCTTATGCTAATAGACGTTACTCCCGGACAGTGATAGTGTATGCATGTGGCAGTGAAGTTGCTATGAACATCCCCAGTCATTCTAGCGGAGAATGTTTAACTTAGTATGTTCTATATGTGCTTAAGTACACATTGCGTTAATCTGCGTTTGCTATTCATAGTGTCAAACCGAAACACGGGAACAGGAGAGGTTGCTGCTTCAGATCCATGAAGAAGCACGACAAACATCATAGTGTAAAAGTATGGCAGCACTGGTAATTTGTCAGAGTTCTAATTAAAGCTGTTCAATATTCAGATTTGTGTTATATAGACTCATCAAAGCTTATGATAAACCGCCATAAAACGAGCCACAGAGATGCTGCAGCGAACGCTTTCAGACAATGTTGTGAAAATACGCTGTATAAATAAAATTGAATATTTAGGTATAGTATTATACTGTATTATATAGCGTATTTAAATTTTACACAGTTCAGTAATTTAATTTGTACAGTACTGTAATTTGAAAAGCGTTTGAAACGGTTGTACTATATATTTGCAATCAAAATTAGTGATGCTCTCCGTTTTATTACCTATTATTCAGACATGAAGAACAGAAAAACGGTTATGATGATCATTCGATTATAATTATCAATTTTGCCCAGGCAGACGTGTTTACTATAAGCGGTTAAGTAAAATGTGGCAATAAATTTCATGAAGTATAACAACAAAGTCCCGTTTCCCTCGCCCGGACTAGGGTCACCGGGGCCCCACCCTGGAGCCAGGCCTGGGGGAGGGGCCCGTTGGCGAGCGCCTGGTGGCCGGGCCTTGTCCCCAGGTGGGCCCACCACCCGCAGGGGGAATGTCAGGGGTTCGGTGCATTGTGGATCGGGTGGCGGCCAAGGGAGGCCCTGGCGGTCCGATCCCCGGCTGACAAAACTGGCTCTCGGGACATGGAATGTCACCTCTCTGGTGGGGAAGGTGCCTGAGCTGGTGCGTGAGGTTGAGAGGTATCGACTAGATATAGTCGGGCTCACCTCAACACATAGCTTGGGTTCTGGAACCAATCTCCTGGAGAGGGGCTGGACGCTCTTTTACTCTGGAGTTGCGGCGGGTGAGCGATGCCGGGCTGGGGTGGGGCTATTGGTGGCCCCACAGCTCGGTGCATTAGCAACGGAGTTTACCCCGGTGAACGAGAGGGCTGTTTCCCTGCGCCTTCGGGTCGGGGACAGGTCTCTGATTGTCATCTGCGCTTACGCGTCGAATGTCAGTTCAGAGTACCCGGCCTTCTTGGATTCCCTTAGCGGTATGCTATTTGGCGTACCGCGGGGGGATTCCATCGTTTTGCTGGGGGACTTAAACGCTCACGTGGGCAATGACAGTGTGACCTGGAAGGGGGTGATTTGGAGGAACGGCCTCCCTGATCTGAATCCAAGTGGTGTTCTGTTATTGGACTTCTGTGCAATGCATGGTTTGTCCATAACGAACACCATGTTCGAGCATAAGGGTGTCCATAAGTGGACATGGTACGAACATGCCCGGGGCCATAAAGCTGAAGAAGGAGGCTTACCGGGAATTATTAGCCCGGGGGTCTCCGGAGGCAGCTGACGGGTACCGGCGGGCCAGGCGGAACGCAGCTCGGGCGGTCGCAGAAGCAAAAACCCGGGCGTGGGAGGAGTTCAGTGAGGCCATGGAAAGTGACTTTCAGTCGGCCTCAAAAAGGTTCTGGCAAACCATCCGGAGTATCAAGAGGGGGAAGCAGCTCTTGGTTCCTACTATTTATAGTGGGGAGGGGGTGCTGTTGACCTCACCTGGGGACATCACCCGGAGGTGGAAGGAATACTTTGAGGACCTCCTCAATCCTGCCTCAAATACATCTACACACACTGCCTTTGAAACATCTGAGGGCACAGAGCCCGAGGGTGCTGGGGGGGGCTTGCACATCACTGGGGCTGAGGTGGCCAGGGTGGTTAAAGAGCTCCGTGGTGGCCGGGCCCCGGGGGTGTGCGAGATCCGCCCGGAGTACCTGAAGGCTCTGGATGTTGTGGGGCTGTCGTGGCTGACACGCCTTCTCAACAGTGCGTGGAGGTCAGGGACGGTGCCGCTGGATTGGCAGACCGGGGTGGTGGTCCCCGTATTTGAGAAAGGGGACCGGAGGGTGTGTTCCAACTACAGGGGGATCACACTTCTCAGCCTCCCTGGGAAAGTCTATTCCGGGGTACTGGAGAGGAGGGTGAGATCGATAGTCGAATCTCGGATTCAGGAGGAACAATGCGGTTTTCGTCCTGGCCGTGGAACACTGGACCAGCTTTATACCCTTGCAAGGGTACTGGAGGGGGCCTGGGAGTTTGCCTATCCAGTCTACATGTGCTTTGTGGATTTGGAAAAGGCTTACGACCGGGTTCCCCGAGGTGCTTTGTGGGGGGTGCTTCGGGAGTATGGGGTCCGGGGTCCGCTGTTGTGGGCGATTCGGTCCCTGTACGAACGGAGCAGAAGCTTGGTCTGCATTGCCGGTAATAAGTCGGATGTGTTCCCAGTGCGGGTTGGGCTCCGCCAGGGCTGCCCTTTGTCATCGGTCCTGTTTATAATATTTATGGACAGGATTTCTAGGCGCAGCCAGGGTGTTGAGGGTGTCCAGTTTGGTGGCCTCAGGATTGTATCACTGCTTTTTGCAGACGATGTCGTCCTGTTGGCTTCATCTGCTGGGGATCTCCAGCGTGCTCTGGGGCGGTTCTCAGCCGAGTGCGAAGTTAGCACCTCCAAATCCGAGACCATGGTTCTCAGCCGGAAACGGGTGGTTTGCCCTCTTCGGGTCGGGGAAGACGTACTGCCTCAAGTGGAGGAGTTTAAGTATCTCGGGGTCTTGTTCACGAGTGAGGGTAGGCGAGATCGGGAGCTGGATAGACACTTAAACAGAGGTTTCACAGACCAAGCAGTTGAGTACTCTATGACTGTGACTCTTTATAGGCTTACTCAACTGGTTGGTTGAAACAAAATCTTGGTCTGGATTTGTACTCTCTGAGTGGCGTCTACAGTTTTGCAGGCGCTTAACCGGTCCGTCGTGGCTAAGAAAGAACTGAGCCAAAAGGCAAAGCTCTCGATCTATTTGTCCATCTTCGTCCCTACCCTCACCTATGGTCATGAGCTATGGGTAATGACCGAAAGAATGAGATCGCGAATACAGGCAGCCGAAATGAGGTTTCTCCACAGGGTGTCTGGGCTCTCCCTTAGGGATAGGGTGAGAAGTTCGGATATCGGGGAGGGCCTCAGAGTAGAACCGCTGCTTCTTCATGTCGAAAGGAGCCAGTTAAGGTGGTTTGGACATCTGGTGCGGATGCCTCCTGGGCGGCTACCCGGAGAGGTTTTCCGTGCATGTCCTACAGGGAGGAGGCCCCGGGGCAGACCCAGGACTCGCTGGAGGGATTATATCTCTCGGCTGGCCTGGGAACGCCTCGGTGTCCTCCCCGAGGAGCTGGTAGAGGTGGCTGGGGAGAGGGAGGTCTGGGTGCCTCTACTGAAGCTGCTACCCCTGCGACCCGAACCCCGGACAAGCGGTAGATGATGGATGGATGGATGGAATTTCATGAAATGTGAGTATAAATATGTTGGATTTCCCGAATTTCCCAGAGTTGTGCATGGAAACTTAAAACTCGATTGTATTTTGAGGACGTGGTGAACTTAGGAAATTATTATTATTTTTTTAGCTTCTGAACCACAAGTTTATCCTTTCTTGTGCTCATAGTTACTCAAACTGGAAGCAAGTGAGCCGTATTTCGCACTGGTGGATATGACGTCACTGCGATATTATTGTTTATCGCAATAATTCCTGGGACAATTTATCGTCCAGCAAAATTTGTTATCGTGACAGGCCGAGTTGTCATCTATAATGCACTACATATACCTTCATAATGCACTATAATAAAGCATTATAACATCTTCAATAGACAGTCCTAAAGCATTATTGTGTTGGTTGTAATACTTCATAAGCTCAAATGAAGCAGTCACCTATAATGCACTATCGATGCCTTCATAATGCGTTATAATAGTCGGTATAACCCTTTCCTGGGTTATTCCCTGCCTTGTACCCATTGTTTCTGACATAGGCTCTGGACCCCACAGCCCTGTATTAGACAAGCCTGTACAGAAAATGGATGAAACAGAAATGACAGAATAGATGACCAGTGAAATGCAAGCATATGCCAATCACTGCTTGCTCAGGACTGCTGCGAGTGCTGAAATGCTGTCATTTGTGAAGCACATAGATGTACTGCGATAGCTGCTCCCTCTGGCAAAAACGCCATCAGGTTCCTGCTAGAACAACTAGAGTAATTGACTTGACTCTATGACAGACACCATTGGGCACCGCAAATGTGAGGTGAATAAGTGGAGTCTGCTGTCCCTGTTAGGTCAGATTCTGCAAAACTGCTCAGGAGTGAGAGAAGAAAAATATAATAAACGCCAGGTTATTAATCCTAATACACACTGAAAATGCTCAAACAAGAATTTTAGAAGGGGGGGGGGGGATGATTAGCCATTATTTTAACTGCACTTTAGACATACATCCATGTCATCTGTGCATCTGTGGGGTGCTGCCGGCCTCCAGCGGGGTGCCCGCTCGCCTACGATCTGGGGGGGTGGGGAACATCCTCTGGGGCCGTCCACTGGGCAATTCCGGGGCATCTGCTGCCGGGTCTCAAAGATGAGCAGGTGTGTCTGGGAGTGTGTGTCTAAGTGTGTGTATGTGTGTATGCATGGTTCTGTGTGTCTGCATATTTGTCCTGGAACAGGGGAGCACGTGGATGATGGGGCGGTGCGGGGGTAGTAGTGAGGGGATTTGGGGGAGGGAGGGTGCAGGGACTGGGGAGGGAGGGTTGGGGGGGGTTCTGGGTTTGGGGGAGGGGGGTTGGATGTAGCCAGGGGTGGTGGTGCCTGGTGGATCTCAGGGCGTCTCCCTGGTCTCCCTGGTGGGGGTTCTTCGGGGGGTGCAGGTCTGCCCAGGGCTGGCAGGGCCCCCACAAGGTACATGGGTGGCCCGGGCTCCGGGCTCTATCCGTGCCTGCGCGGCCGGCCCCCATTGGGGAACCGGCGCGCTGCCGCCTATGGCGGTGGGGCGGTGTTGTTGTGGCCTCGCACACTCAATCATTCCATGTTGACCTGCACACTCATACATACACTCACAACACACAAACATACACACATGCACACACACATATATATATGCATACACACACACAGGTACATATGCACACCCACCCACATACACATAGAACACGCACATACATAGACACACACACACATGCACATACAAGATAGCCCAGGGCTTTCTTGGCCTATTTTATCCCTCTCTCTCCTTCTTGTCTGTCTGTGTGTGTGTGTGTGTGTGGCCTCCAACCGTTCTTCTCAGATGCAGATACTGGTGCGGCGATATCCAGACTGTGTTCCTGTTGGTCTGCTTATGTATTTTTTTCTTTGGAATTAATATATTTCATTCCAGAAGCAGATACTGGCACAAGCATATTCCCTGTCATAATGGTACCATTGGTTTCTCTGTATGTATACTTTTTGTGTGGCACCTGGATCTTGTTCGTCAGATACAGCAGCTGGTGTGATGATACAATGTCCAGCACCAAGATGCAGAAGCTGTCCTTTTGTTACTCTTTCCTTTTGCTCTACTTCTTCTTACGTTGTTATGTATTATTTTTCTTTCCCTGTTTTTCTCTCTCTATCTGACCCCCCCCCTTTTTTTTTCTTCTCTCTTTCCTTTCTCTCTTTTTCCTTCTCTTCTTTCTCTCCCTCCTCTCTTCCTCTCTTTATCTCTCCTATTTCAGTTAACTTTCCCTGTCGGCTCCGGCTTAATAGCGCAATAATCTAAAATGGTGAATAAAGAGTATATCTCAAGTAACAAGAGGAAGTTAATCCGAAGCTCCACTTGGCAAAATAAAAGTGTTGGCACAAAATAGCACCCAGACTAACATCCTGCTTGCTAAACTGCCGGACACGACAGGGGTAAAAAAAAAAAAAAAGAAATGCTCAAACAAAACCCAAGGCTCGTGGAGCACACACCAAAAGAACTTTTGTACTTGTGTATTGCACATATGAAACATGAAATATTTGGATTATTTCAATCTCTGATAAACTTCCATTTATTGTATTATTGGCGCTATATATATATATTGTGCATAATATGTGAGAAACAGGCACAAAGCCACAACTTAGAGCAGCCTTAAGCCTAGTTCCTGCTTTCTTTCTTTGTTCTTCTTTCAAAAAAACTGTTCTGTGTCAGTTCCAAAGTCACAGTGTAGATGTCCCAGGTCTAAGTTATGTATTATACAATCAAACAATTATGAAGGATGCATATCTACATCTCTCTTAATCTCTTCTTACAGGCTGACCGCTTGACTTTGTTCAGCCAAGCTGCGATCGCTCCATTTGCCTCCTTGGTTGCCGCTTGCACGCCACAGATCGAGTGCAAACACTGTGCACTGTAGCACAGTTTTCGGTGGAAGATGCACATCTGAATGGAAGAATCTGTTCCTTTGACATGTGCATGATCTGGACCTGCCATTATTGTTGAGAATCACAAGTATGAGATAAAGGGAAGCATGGGTCTGACATACATTACTGTGCAACAGTCTTAGGCAGTCAAAAGAAATGTTTTAAGTTGTTTACAGTATCTGTATAGTAAATGCACATTTGTTCAGAACAAAAGCACAATTTAACATTAGAACATATGCAAATTAAGAATAACAATAAAAACTAGTAAAAACAACTTCTGTTCTCCAAAAAGTTATTGGTATCTAGCTGGATGGCTAGATGAACACCGCTTCAGTTCTCAAATCTCTCCTCAGGGGCACACCAGCCATTCCATGCATGCAGCTCACTTAAATAATTAACTTAATTTGTTGAAACAGTCAATGAGATATTGATTAGCTATATGAGGTGTGCTAGTAGTTGAGTCAAAAAATACATGGGGGCATTGTATGGTTGCTGCAAGTAATGGGGTGATTTTAGCTAGTTAGTTTTGAAATGGCTAAGCTAACACACTTTGACAGTCATAATAGCAACATACAGATCATTACAACAACATAAAGATCATTTAAACATCGTTTTCATTGGCTCCTAAGAATTTTGCACCGTATTGTAGATACCTTAAAAATTGTTATGTATTCTGTGCAGGAACTTAATCCGATTATGCTGTTTTAATTTAACTCACACACAAAAAAAGCTTTTTCGAATGCAGCTGAAAGCACAGCCAGTGGAGCTATTTTAATTCTGTGGTTTTCTGTCCCCTGGTCCTCACTTTGCTCAATGTCCCAGTAGCTGACCGTCTGCAATCCTCTGTCAGGAGAACATTCACAAATGCAACTTATGCTGCTGTCAGTTTTTGAATTGCATATGCCATATGCAATTATTATTATTATTTTATTTTTATTATTATTATTATTGTTGTTGTTGTTGTTAGTACTATAGATATGCATTTATTTCCATGATATTCCAATATTCTGTTTTTCAGGATATTCTATTTGCGTACTGTGTACTTTTTTTTTGTTTGCACCACTGCAAAAAAAAAAAACTAATAAACACAGTTACTGAGTCATGTGAGTGTACTGTAAGGTTGGTATCTACAATTCTGAGAAACGTGGCATGTTTATGAGTGAGAGGCCTGCATCTGATGGCAGTACTCAAATACTAACAACTGTTGCTCTACTTGTCAAACTAAACCTCAGCTGAAGAAAGTCAAAAGTGATGGCAGCACTGCTGGGTATAACGGCTTTTGCGGGGGAGCAGCATGAAGCTATGAAATGAACTGTGTTCTCCTTCACTATAAACCACATTTTTATCTCACAACACGCTGACCGTGAGCTACTGGTAGCTCACTGGGAGCCAATGAGTAGCCCACATAACACTTATTAGAAATTGTTAAGCAGTTCAATCAGCACTGTGCTCTGCTTGTGTGCTCTCTCTGCATTCTCAGGTTTCCTCTGGTGATGTAGTTGCATTGTACAGTCCAGAGGGATGCTGTTCAGGTGAACTGTTGCCTATAAGTATCATGTATATTATGTGTGGGTACCTTATAATGCACTGGCATCCATTACGGAGGGATGAATAACGGGACGTTACATTTGCAAATGCTATTTGCTCTGTATGGTTTTTCTGCATTTTTTTTTTTTTTGGTTATGCGATATGCAGAACTACAGTATTTCACTAGAGCAGTCTACTGTGATTTTTTTTTATATGGAGAGTGGCTGTTTATAACTTTGATTGGCAGAAATCACTCAGTACTGTAGTGGTGTTTTCAATTTTTTTATTTGTTGACCTTTGTGTTTTGCTGCAGGAGCTTAAAAACATACAACATCTGTATGAAATATACAAAAAATGAACTGACATTCGTGGAACAAGAACCCTGCAATGGGTTGGTGCCCCATCCTGGGTTTTTCCCTGCCTTGCGCCCATAGCTTCCGGGACAGGCTCCAGACCCCCGACAACCCTGAATAGGGCAAGTGGTTTCAGGAAATGGATGAATGGATGGATGGATGGATTGATTTGTGGAGCAAGTGTATTATTGGCAATAGTTTAATTTGAAATCCTTCAAGGTCTGCAACTTTTCTAAAGGCATAAATGTCAGGTATCAAGTAAAGGACTGCCATAAAATTGTTTTTCTTTTGTTTTAAGAGCAGCATATTTTGAAATACGGTTAATTTGACCCATATGCAGAAGTAAAGCAGCAACCACAATGACTCTGTGATGTCTGTGCCCTGAATCTGTCTTCATGCCACCAGAAGCTATCAATGACCTGCAGAAATAAGAGGCACTTGCATCCAAACACATAAAAAGCACAAATCACTAGCTAGCTATGCACATTTGCAATATACTGATGATTACATGACATGTCCAAGAGGATTCATTGTCAAGATCATTTTAAGATTTGCTGATTTAAATATGTATGTTGTTCTGACAGCATGAAGGAGTAAAAACACTTCAGGTTGCTTTGTTTCTTATTTTTTTCTTGAGTCATTTTAAAAGTGAGAAATATGCTATGCACGTGTGTATTAATGTGCAATTCAGCACCCTAATCTTTAACTTTACAGTGGAAACCAAGCTGAAAAAAAAGCTGAGCGTATTTGGGTAGATGCACTACCCTGGCACACCCTAGCATTGCAAGCTGGTTTATTTGACAAAGTGATCTGCAAATGCATAAGTGATAGGATGGATAGCCAGTTTTGCAATGGTGAGATTATTTTAGTACAGTATTCACAGGCACTGCTTGCAATGAACATGGAAATCCAGGAACAAAACTTATTGTTCCACAGTTATCATGCATTATAACATATGTGCATAGAAATCTTGTTGTTGTTTTGGATAAATAAAGAAGAACATGTAGAACCTAAGTACCTGGAGAATCAGATAAACTGCTAGATGAACTATTGGATTGAAATATATCATTGTTCTTTAGCAAACTAGAACTTTCCAACATTTATTCAAAGACAACAGTTTCAACATTACAGTATGTAAAGTTTATTGGAAAATATTCACATGCATTCAAGACAAAGTGAAATAGCAATCAAAAAAGTCACACAACACTGTATAACACAAAAATAGCATAATGGTAGTGCAAGAACAAACAAAACAGCAACAAAATCATGTCCTGTGGAAACCAAAAACACAACAATGTTGTATCACTGCAATTTTTGGAATTGTTATGGCGTGGCATGATGGAAGGAGAGACGATCCGCATAGCAGCTCCAAACTAAGCAGGGTTTATTAACAAAAAAAGAAATACAGAAAACAGAAAAATATAGGAATCAAAAACCAATAAAACTGAAATTGAGGCAGGGAGCAACACCAGGAACACTACAATACTTAACAGGGAATTAACTACAAAATATCACAGGGAAACAGCAGAGAAACACAGGGAAGAACCATAAAGGGAAATTCTCTGTATAACGTACTAAATACATGAAGCATTCAAACCACAATTAAAGATACGACTGGCAGTAAATTGGGGGTTGTACAATCTATAAAAAAGGTTTTAGCAGTATGACTATTATGCTGTGTTGAGTCAAAGTTATCAATTGCTTGAGGGAGACTGGGCAAAGTTCTCTAGAAAAAAAATTAGTAACGGTCCCACTGTGTTGCTGTCTCCAATTTAGAGGTACCAATACCAATTTTGCATATTAATATCATGATTATTAATAGACAGAATTAACGGGAAAGGGCAAATGAGTAAAGTGGGGCTTAAGGTTCAGAATAATGTTAAAAAACACAATGACATCTATATGAAATGTGATTTATTCATGGCCAAACACTGCAAACATTGTTTTCGGTGCAGAATAAACGCGTAAAGTCAAGCATCATCTGGAAGTAAGAAGTAATACCAAGAAATGATGAAAATGTAAAAATAATTTGGATGCTTTCCAGCTCGTATACCACTTCCCCTCCCTCCTTCATTGCTTTCTGTATTAGTCCCTTATAAAGTCATTTACTCTTCTCAGTTACCGCTTAGTTGTTGCCAGCAAGTGCCGTTCAATCAAAAGCGAATATGAAAAACGTTGTGGTTCTTTTTGGTAAGTCCAACTCAAACTCTCTTTTTTCCTCCTCAGTTTTTCACTTCGTCCTCTCTCTCTTTAATTTGCTTATCTAATTCTGTTTATTTTTCATTTTTAGTCATTGTTTCATTGTATTTGTTCCTGTTTGCGATATACTACAGCCGAATGTGTAAAGATATATTCATTTATACCATAAATAGTTTTTTCTCCTCCTTCCAGTCGGTGCGGACTTTCGATAGACAGTAATTGTGTTTGCTGATCCTCATACTCCAGTGTTCTGATCGGAGTAAAAGTGGAAGTGGGTTCGATCGTCTTAAGCCTGAATATTTTATCAGCATTTATATGTTATGTTTGGCCGTTTAAACTCTTCACTGATATAATATTGATTCATCATTTGTTTGTTTAAATAATTCTTGATAATTATGAACTATTAAAAATATAAAGTAAACACCTATTGAATGTTGAAATAGCGCTCCTCAAATAATAAATCAAAATAATAAATAATACACTGAAAATAATTTAAGATGTTAGAAGACATTCAAATTCCCCGTATGTCAAGAACGTTTTGCTTCAGAAAAAAACATATCATTTCACTTTTGGTTTTAAAATAAGGCATTAATGAAAGTTCTCTGTAACTACAAAGTAATAGAACTATGCATCACATAGAACACATTTTAAATAGCTTTTACGTCTTTACATCATTTATTATGATTTTATTTTGCTGTATAAATAATATACACTCACCTAAAGGATTATTAGGAACACCTGTTCAATTTCTCATTAATGCAATTATCTAATCAACCAATCACATGGCAGTTGCTTCAATGCATTTAGGGGTGTGGTCCTGGTCAAGACAATCTCCTGAACTCCAAACTGAATGTCAGAATGGGAAAGAAAGGTGATTTAAGCAATTTTGAGCGTGGCATGGTTGTTGGTGCCAGACGGGCCGGTCTGAGTATTTCACAATCTGCTTAGTTACTGGGATTTTCACGCATAACCACTTCTAGGGTTTACAAAGAATGGTGTGCAAAGGGAAAAACATCCAGTATGCGGCAGTCCTGTGGGCGAAAATGCCTTGTTGATGCTAGAGGTCAGAGGAGAATGGGCCGACTGATTCAAACTGATAGAAGAGCAACTTTGACTGAAATAACCACTCGTTACAACCGAGGTATGCAGCAAAGCATTTGTGAAGCCACAACACGCACAACCTTGAGGCGGATGGGCTACAACAGCAGAAGAGCCCACCGGGTACCACTCATCTCCACTACAAATAGGAAAAAGAGGCTACAATTTGTACGAGCTCACCAAAATTGGACAGTTGAAGACTGGAGAAATGTTGCCTGGTCTGATGAGTCTCGATTTCTGTTGAGACATTCAAATGGTAGAGTCAGAATTTGGCGTAAACAGAATGAGAACATGGATCCATCATGCCTTGTTACCACTGTGCAGGCTGCTGGTGGTGGTGTAATGGTGTGTGGGATGTTTTCTTGGCACACTTTAGGCCCCTTAGTGCCAATTGGGCATCGTTTAAATGCCACGGCCTACCTGAGCATTGTTTCTGACCATGTCCATCCCTTTATGACCACCATGTACCCATCCTCTGATGGCTACTTCCAGCAGGATAATGCACCATGTCACAAAGCTCGAATCATTTCAAATTGGTTTCTTGAACATGACAATGAGTTCACTGTACTAAAATGGCCCCCACAGTCACCAGATCTCAACCCAATAGAGCATCTTTGGGATGTGGTGGAACGGGAGCTTCGTGCCCTGGATGTGCATCCCACAAATCTCCATCAACTGCAAGATGCTATCCTATCAATATGGGCCAACATTTCTAAAGAATGCTTTCAGCACCTTGTTGAATCAATGTCACTTAGAATTGAGGCAGTTCTGAAGGCGAAAGGGGGTCAAACACCGTATTAGTATGGTGTTCCTAATAATCCTTTAGGTGAATGTATATACCGAACCGAATCAGGCTTAATCAAGATAGGTGATCTATCATTTTAACGATCCCCAATTAATTAAATTAACAAAACGAATGATTAAACATTATATGCGTCTCTTTTTGTATGTTTTCTAAATAAGACCGCGTGCCCATACCCAACTGTAATAGCAATTAAAGCGATCTATTCTTTTAGCATTTATGTTAAGGCAAGACTTTTATTTTATTACTGTTCTGGGATTAATAATTTTAATAATGTGCTTTAAGTCAAGTCAAATTCAGTTTATGCATGATTACATGATATAACTTTTTTAATACTGTATCCTAAATTGTGGATAATTAAGCTATATATCATATGCTGAAGTACATTTCTGGAGTGTTAAAGATTAAAAGAAAAAATAACAAGAACCGTACAGAACCGAAAACCGTGACCCTAAAACCGTGATACAAACCGAACCGTGGGTTTTGTGAACCGTGCCACCCCTACTATTACCTATTGAGTAATTAAGCATAACTCTTTAGTAGTTAATAGTACCAATTTAGGTGTTAATGAAGCGCTACTCCTTTGTAGCTGCTTACTTCCTGCATATTTACCTGTTAACTACGGAACAGTATTATAAAGTGTTACTGATTGCATTTCTCAGCTATTTCTAGAGACCCCTTCCCTTTCATTTCAAGACGTCCCAAAAATCTGCCATTGCCATGTTACAGGATGTTTGAAACAGTGTTACAAGACTTATTTAGGTGAATTTTTACTGAAGCATTTTTTAATATTCACTTCCTAAACTTTGAATCTCACTCCATTCTCTTTGAGTCATTGCAATGAAGTGCTTTGAGAAGCTGGTATGAGCTGGCAAAGTGCACGCGCATTTTCTGCAGGCTGGGTGGTGCGGAGCTGGAGGAGAAGCAGGCAAGTTAATTGGAAGGTGCAGACTGCAACAAAACAGTAAATAGGGTGTACAGCGCACACTATAGTCTATAACAACAAATGAATTGAAATAAATGAGCTCCATGTTCTCATTCTGTTTACGCCAAATTCTGACTCTACCATTTGAATGTCTCAACAGAAATTGAGACTCATCAGACCAGGCAACATTTTTCCAGTCTTCAACTGTCCAATTTTGGTGAGCTCGTGCAAATCGTAGCCTCTTTTTCCTATTTGTAGTGGAGATGAGTGGTACCCGGTGGGGTCTTCTGCTGTTGTAGCCCATCCGCCTCAAGGTTGTGCGTGTTGTGGCTTCACAAATGCTTTGCTGCATACCTCGGTTGTAACGAGTGGTTATTTCAGTCAAAGTTGCTCTTCTATCAGTTTGAATCAGTCGGCCCATTCTCCTCTGACCTCTAGCATCAACAAGGCATTTTCGCCCACAGGACTGCCGCATACTGGATGTTTTTCCCTTTGCACACCATTCTTTGTAAACCCTAGAAATGGTTATGCGTGAAAATCCCAGTAACTAAGCAGATTGTGAAATACTCAGACCGGCCCGTCTGGCACCAACAACCATGCCACGCTCAAAATTGCTTAAATCACCTTTCTTTCCCATTCTGACATTCAGTTTGGAGTTCAGGAGATTGTCTTGACCAGGACCACACCCCTAAATGCATTGAAGCAACTGCCATGTGATTGGTTGATTAGATAATTGCATTAATGAGAAATTGAACAGGTGTTCCTAATAATCCTTTAGGTGAGTATACATATATATATATATATATATATATATATATATATATACATATATATATATATATATATATATATATATATACATATATATATATATATACATATATATATATATATATATATATATATATATATATATATAACGTGAAAAAAATTGGTATTAATTATATTGAATGTTCTTGAGTAATCGATAAAATCAGTTTCTGTTTATGTACAAGACATCAATCTGTAATAGTGCAAAATATGTCCAGTTGATATGTCTAGTATGATCATCTGGCAATAGCCTGTAGGTCTGTGTGGTCAGACACTGTGCAATAAACAGAATTTTTAGGAACATGGCAAATGTTCACATTGCAGCATGGAAGCAGGCTCACTGTTACAACGCTGACCGGGGAAGCAGAGGCGAGGAGACCTAGGATCGGGGGAATGCGGGGTTTAATGAGCAAAAGGAACACAGACGCGCGGTAAAGCAAAATTACAATATAATGGCCGGACTGGAGAAAGAAACGGAAACGCGGACTAAATGAAATGGAGTAATGACAAATTTGACAACAATCAGGAACAGCTGGTAAACACGGGGAATTCACACAGGGTTAACGAGGGGGCGTGGCACACGGAAAGAGCGGACGATCGAGGCATGACACTCACTGGAGTGCTTTGTCACAGATAACTTAATTTTCTTTAACAAAGTGCCTAACCGCACATTAAATAAAGTCAAACAACATAGGCGCACAACAGTGTTCAGATGTTGTGCTATCGGTTGGCTGAAATTTAAACGTTTTCTTCAGAGACAGGGTGGTAACGCCGAAAACAGGAGCTAAACGCAGCAAACGAAAGGCTACCGGAAATTACTTAGCTGGCTGAACTTTTACCGGAACTACGTCACACCGCTCTATGCATATAGCCTATTCTTTCGCGCGAAAGGGAAACACACTGACGTCACATACGGGGCACGAGGCTACATTGCGCATGTCATGAACCGTCAAACCGTGCGACGCATGCATGCTCCGAACCGAGACAAGCGAACCGAACGGTTCGGGTTTTTTTCATGAACCATGCCATCCCTAGGTAATAGTGAACTAATTATTATAGTAGTTCGCTATTACTTCATTAGGAACTATTGAGTATTGCTGGTCTCATTGGGAATTATGTACTAGCTATGGATTATTTCTAATAACTACTAGTTCATTACTCATCAAATGAACAGTGCTTTTTTTTGGACTAACAGGAACTTACAGGCTACTGTTCTCAATGGTTTTCGCCATTTTTTTTCCTTTTGGAATAACAGGCTTGTTTTTTGCTACTTGTTTGTATGACATACAACTTATTCTACAAAATATTACTGCCTAAAATATGTATACAGTACCTACATTTTAATTATTTACCTCACTTCAGTCCGTGTGCCAGTGTTCTTCAAACTGTGCTTTGAAGTCCAACTGAAGGGATGGTCAATCAGAGACTCGTGTTTTGCCACATGATGTGCTCCACCACATATTGTTGATTTTTTCTAAACATTAAGAAATTAATGTATGCATTTTAAATAAGGAATGAAGTCTTACTAATGAACTAAATAAAACTAATTGTAACTCATTAGTAATGAATGTGGCGTTACTGACTTCTTCCATAGTAGTTACTAAAGAACAAGAACAGTATTATAAAGTGAAACACACTGTAACTCATTAGTAATGAATGTGGCGTTACTGACTTCTTCCATAGTAGTTACTAAAGAACAAGAACAGTATTATAAAGTGAAACACACTGTAACTCATTAGTAATGAATGTGGCGTTACTGACTTCTCCCATAGTAGTTACTAAAGAACAAGAACAGTATTATAAGTAAGGAATAATTGACGACGGGCCGTTGAATTATTACTAATAATTCAACGGTCCGGAGTCAATTATTCTGCTTATACTACGGTTGCCACACCTCAAGACATCGATCAGATGATATATTTCAAGGGATTCGCCCGGTTTTTCTACTTAAATTTCTACTGTGAGTAGGATTATTTCTTCCGCATCTCATCCAACGACTCTTTTGCTAGTTCCAAAACGTCATTTTAAAGCTGGCAATGGAGGCTTGAGCCGTTGATAGCAGACTAATGCAGTTAATAATGAAGTTATTAGAAAGAGAGCGAGAGAGACAGAGACACAGAGAAAGAGAAACAGAGAGAGAGAGAGCTTGTATGAATTAGGCTACCTCTGTGTGTCCCTCAACAGTGTTCTGAAGCACCGTCTCTAAACTGTAAGTCTGCTTTAAGATGCAGCGCTGTTATTACCTCGCTAGTGAGAAATGTCATGTGTAGCCTTTAAGTTGCTACACTAGGCTAACTGATAAAATCGTCAGGGCAGCGCTGACAACACGTTTTTGTGTGAGTGTGTAACACATTCACATTTCATATTCACCGTAAATATTAGGGGTGTAACGATATTACAAACCGAACCGAAATATCGCAATACACCAACCACGATACGTATCGCGAAACTCTCGTGGCGTACCGCGGTACTCTAAATATTATATTCTAAAGTTAGTATTAGTATTGTTCTAAATATTATATTCTAAAGTTAGTATTAGTATTGTTTTTTTCTGACTAGTCTATATTGGAGGTATTTATTAAATTTTTGTTGTTTACTCAAGTATCCTGACTGAACTAAAAATGTGATGGCAAAGTTAATAAAGAAAAAGTTTAGATGTTCTTGTTATTAAGTGAATCTATTGTTCCTTAGCATTGCTGTTAAGATGACATCAACCCAAACCCGCAGCAAACAGAAACCGAACCGAACCAAACCGAACCGAGGCTCCAAAACCGTGAACCAAACCGAATCATGCCTTTGGTGTATCGTTACACCCCTAGTAAATATTCAAATTTACTTTCGGAAAATCGTCTGTCATGTTGTTTTTGTTAGTCCTGTGTGCTGTATAGGTACTGTATGCTAATTTCCGTTATTACAGTTAACTATGCGAAGTGATATGGAACTGTAATGCGGTCAAGAGAGCTGCCTGGAACTACGTTCGCCGTGCGTTTCCCTGAAAATAATTGCACACCTTAGAACGTTCGTCAGCCAATCAGATTCAAGCATTCAACGGTCCCGTAGTATAAAGTGAAACACACTGTAACTCATTAGTAATGAATGTGGTGTTAGAGTAAGCTATTTCTTTCACAAACATTTACGGAGTTCTTTTTAAGCGGTTAATAAGAACAATGAATGTTAACATAGCTTATTTGTTTCACTTAAACATCCATGTAACACTTCATGACACAACAGCATAAGTTCATTTTAAACATTTAATTTGAAGCACGTTATATTAACATCAAAACTTAATTTTTAAAATCAAATTACTTTACATTGATTACACATCCATCCCATTAAAACTATTTACACAGGGTATTGCTTTCTGCATGTAACAAACGTTCCGTCCTTGTGCTTTTGGCCCAGCCAGCAGGTCCACTCAATGGGTCTTTGTCCGCTGACGTCACACTCGCTTTAGCCGCAGTGTAATGTGGGTCAAATCGCCATTTTGGTTGTATAAAATGCACATGGTGAAGTAATGAAGTAATAGAGAACTACTATAATAATTAGTTCACTATTATCTATTGAGTAATTAAGCATAACTCCTTAGTAGTTAATAGTACCAATTTAGGTGTTAATGAAGCGCTACTCCTTTGTTGCTGCTTACTTCCTGCATATTTACCTGTTAACTACGGAACAGTATTATAAAGTGTTACCATGCAATCAGACCCATAGATAATGGACATTTAAGGTGGAACCAAAATCACGAATAAGTAGCTGGTGAATAAGGAGCCAACTTCAGCCTTGTATTGCTAAAATAGTGTTGCACCATGTATAGCTCAAATGACCAAAATTGTATTAAGAAAACGTGCTTGATGCTGGGGTCAGTGCAAATGTAATGATGAAGTCGGTGAGTGGATATATTTTTCATGTACTTGATGATGGGAGCTACAGAAATGCAAAATCAAAGGTGATGGCTTTTTCGACAACCAGCTGCCAGAAAATCGTCACAAATGTGACAGTAACGACTTTTTCATACAAACGCTACCATAATGGTTTTCAACAATGCTAGTCTGTGCAAATAAAGTCGCCTTCAGTGGCAAGAAGCAATTGATTTACTTGGATAATATTTCTGACACTGTTGAGTTAATTCTGCTGAAATATTTCTGCTATTCTGTTGTCTTTTAATATAATACTGCGATTAACTTCATATTCAGCACCATCATACCTGGAAATATGTCCACACACCATCAGTAATCAAAAGTCACCAAATTCTCACCACTCACTCTAAAACCCGTTTATACTGTACAGCTAGCAAGCTGCATTGCAAGTCGTCCAGTCGTAACATCACCTGCCCCTCCTCTACCATCTAAAATACAGAAAAAAATGAATGAATAAAGAAACGAAACATGCACCATGACTACTAACAAGTGCTCCGTATTAGGGCTGAGTTTCGTACCTGCGGGTAAGACTTGCGTTATCTGTCATGGCACGTTTGAGCACGTACTGTATGATGATACGTCCCAGAGAATATTAGATATTCATAACCTCGACACAATGCGTAAACTTTATATAATGGTGATGTAGGACTATACACAAACACGGAACGACGCAGTATGACTGCAAATTAGGCTACATTGTCGTATTTCCTTTTTTCTGTAATGCAAAGTAACAGCACATGTTGGTTATGTGTTTATGTGTTGGTTTTTATAACTTAAATCTACGCTAGTTGAAAACGGTGGACTTATCCTATAATTACGCTAAATGTACTGTAACATTTATGATGATAGTTTAATTGCAGAGGTGGAGATCTCAGGTCCAGAGAGTACAAATCCAGACCAAGATTTTGTTTCAACCAACCAGTTGAGTAAGCCTATAAAGAGTCACAGTCATAGAGTACTCAACTGCTTGGTCTGTGAAACCTCTGTTTAAGTGTCTATCCAGCTCCCGATCTCGTGAACAAGACCCCTAGATACTTAAACTCCTCCACTTGAGGCAGTACGTCTTCCCCAACCCGAAGAGGGCAAACCACCCGTTTCCGGCTGAGAACCATGGTCTCGGACTTGGAGGTGCTAATCCCCATCCCTGCCGCTTCGCACTCGGCTGTGAACCGCCCCAGTGCCTGCTGGAGATCCCCAGCAGATGAAGCCAACAGGACGACATCGTCTGCAAAAAGCAGCGAGGCAATCCTGAGGTCACCAAACTGGACACCCTCGACACCTTGGCTGCGCCTAGAAATCCTGTCCATAAATATGATAAACAGGACCGATGACAAAGGGCAGCCCTGGCGGAGCCCAACACGCACCTGGAACACGTCCGACTTATTGCCGGCAATGCGGACCAAGCTTCTGCTCCATTCGTACAGGGACATGGAATGTCACCTACAGTATCTGGTGGGGAAGGAGCCTGAGCTTGTGCGTGAGGTTGAGAGGTATCGACTAGATATAGTCGGGCTCACCTCAACACATAGCTTGGGTTCTGGAACCAATCTCCTGGAGAGGGGCTGGACACTCTTTTACTCTGGAGTTGCGGCGGGTGAGCGACGCCGGGCTGGGGTGGGGCTATTGGTGGCCCCACAGCTCGGTGCATTAACAACGGAGTTTACCCCGGGGAACGAGAGGGCTGTTTCCCTGTGCCTTCGGGTCGGGGATAGGTCTCTGACTGTCATCTGCGCTTATGCGCCGAATGTCAGTTCGGATTACCCGGCCTTCTTGGATTCCCTTAGCGGTATGCTATTTGGCGTGCCGCGGGGGGATTCCATCGTTGTGCTGGGGGACTTCAACGCTCACGTGGGCAATGACAGTGTGACCTGGAAGGGGGTGATTGGGAGGAACGGCCTCCCTGATCTGAATCCGAGTAGTGTTCTGTTATTGGACTTCTGTGCAATGCATGGTTTGTCCATAACGAACACCATGTTCGAGCACAAGGGTGTACATAAGTGGACATGGTACGAACATGCCCGGGGCTACAGGTCGATGATCGATTTTATAATCGTATCAACTGATCTGCGGCCCTCCGTCTTGGACACTCGGGTAAAGAGAGGGGCAGAGCTGTCAACTGATCACCACCTGGTGATGAGTTGGCTCAGGTGGCGGGGGAGGAAGCCGGTCAGACCTGGTAGGCCCAAGCGTATAGTGAGGGTCTGCTGGGAACGTCTGGCAGAGGCTCCTGTTCGCTGGAGCTTTAACTCGTGCCTCCGGCAGAATTCCGACTGCATGCCGGGGGAGGTAGGGGACATTGAGTCCGAATGGACACTGTTCCGGACCTCCATTGTGGAAGTGGCCATACGGAGCTGTGGCTGCAGGGTGGTCGGTGCCTGTCGTGGCGGTAACCCCCGTAGCCGATGGTGGACACCAGAGGTGAGGGGGGCCGTGAAGCTGAAGAAGGAGGCTTACCGGGAATTATTAGCCCGGGGGTCTCCGGAGGCAGCTGACGGGTACCGGCGGGCCAGGCGGAACGCGGCTCGGGCGGTCGCAGAAGCAATAACCCGGGCATGGGAGGAGTTCGGTGAGGCCATGGAAAGTGACTTTCGGTCGGCCTCAAAAAGGTTCTGGCAAACCATACGGAGTATCAGGAGGGGGAAGCAGCTCCTGGTTCCTACTATTTATAGTGGGGGGGGGGGGGCTGTTGACCTCACCTGGGGACATCATCCGGAGGTGGAAGGAATACTTTGAGGACCTCCTCAACCCTGCCTCAGATACATCTACGCATACTGCCTTTGAGACATCTGAGGGCACAGAGCCCGAGGGTACTGGGGGGGGCTTGCCCATCACTGAGGATGAGGTGGCCGGGGTGGTTAAACAACTCCGTGGTGGCCGGGCCCCGGGGGTGGACGAGATCCGCCCGGAGTACCTGAAGGCTCTAGATGTTGTGGGGCTGTTGTGGCTGACACGCCTTCTCAACAGTGCGTGGAGGCCAGGGACAGTGCCGCTGGATTGGCAGACCGGGGTGGTGGTCCCCTTATTTAAGAAAGGGGACCGGAGGGTGTGTTCCAACTACAGGGGGATCACACGTCTCAGCCTCCCTGGGAAAGTCTATTCCGGGGTACTGGAGAGGAGGGTGAGATCGATAGTCGAATCTCGGATTCAGGAGGAACAATGCGGTTTTCGTCCTGGTCGTGGAACACTGGACCAGCTTTATACCCTTGCAAGGGTACTGGAGGGGGCCTGGGAGTTTGCCTATACAGTCTACATGTGTTTTGTGGATTTGGAAAAGGCTTACAACCGGGTTCCCCGAGGTGCTTTGTGGGGGGTGCTTCGAGAGTATGGGGTCCGGGGCCTACTGTTGTGGCCGATCCGGTCCCTGTACATTCTGCATTCTGTCTACAAAAGCAAAAAGACTTCACTTTCTTTTGTGCACAGAAATCAAAAGGAATGTTTTATTTTGTGCACAGAATTGATAACAGCACTTTGCATGAGTTAACTCAATTTGTGAGGTTAATTGCAATGTTGTAATGTTGTGATGTTTTTTTCTTACAGCATTTGGTGCTATTTTGCCATTTTCACTGGGTCAATCTAAGCCAACAGGTAATTAAAAAAAACATACTTATTTTGTGTCCATTCCAGAAAGCAGTCTTCCCTTAGTCTTCCTTCACATCCAAGAAAAATATTAAAACCAAGTAAATGCAATCCAGTAAGAGTACAGAATCTCCCAGAATACTAAAGTATACTAAGGCAGAAAGCAATGAAAATGAATATATAATATATACAAGACAAGAGACCACTCCATTTTTGTGTGTGAAGTGCACTGCTAGGACAGTTCACATCAGGCTCCTAGAAGCAGGACTGAAGACCCATAAAGCAAGGAAGAAGCCCTTCATTAATGAGAAACAAGGAAGAGTCGGCTGGAGTTTGCAAAAAAAAAATGTATATTTTGCATACTGTAGATGCACAGTCATTAATTGAGAAATGAGTAAAACAAAAATTGTGATGTGGTCTCTTAATTTTTCCCAGAGCTGTATATGAATATGCATCAATGGTGTCAGTCTGTAGCGTTTTGTAAGATGCATGTTGCATTTGTAAGATGCCATGATTCATCGTTTAGCTAGTTGCCCTGTGAACTCCTAAATGACACTGACCTTCTGGACAATGTTAGCTCGCCTTCTCTGAGCCTCCAGTTGGGCTTCTTTGCTAAGCCAACCTTTGTACATGAAGGCTGTACTGTGATATCTAACATGTTATCTTTCTAACCCAAAAATCCAGCTTCGTGATTCAGGCCCCAGGAGAATTTTAGTTGTTTTCAGGGCATTTTCTGGTGTGTTTTGTAATTTTCTCTTGAGTGCCTGCAACCAGAAGGGGTGACACCTCTCCACTGATTGACACTTAGTGAAATTAAATATCAGTAGAAATTTTACTTCTATTTTAGAATTTGATATGGTGTTTGGTATTAGCTAATTCTTTGTCTGAACTAATACCTTTAAAAATCTTCTTTAATGACATTAATGCTGTTAAAATATGAAATACTGGGGAATTATTAAACATTTAAAATAATTCTTAATGAAATACTGCATGTATTTTCTTAGTATAGTTCTCTTCTGTTTAAATTTGTTTGTCCAGTAATGAGAAGCTGGTATATATTTGTGGGTCTTCATCTTCCCTTTCCGACAGTGACCATAAAGGAGCAATTTTTACCTGTATATTTGGGAGACACCATAGTGCTCACCTGCTCAGAAGGAGGCAACGTGAAGTGGATTTTCAATGGTAATGAAATCCCAGATCAAACACAACAAAACTATATCTTCACCATAAAATCTACTAGTGCACAAGGCCCATATGCGTGCCAGGTGCATGGAAGTAAGAGTGATGTATATAATCTCGAAATCAAAGGTAAGTAAATATCTGCAATTGACAATAACCTATTATTACATTTAGATCCTTGTAAAATGTGCTACATGCTGTTTATATACTGTACAAATATATACAAATATGCTGTTATAGAAATATCTCAGGGAATTTAGTACAATGTTATTTGTTTGCTTAGTAATAATCATCTATCAAGCAATACATGAACTTGTTCAATTCATGAAAGTGTCGATTTAGATCTTTGCAGTAAATGGTGATATGGTTACCTAGTTAGTATTTACCACTACATGAGATTTAAAGAGAAAATAAGAATAGTAAATTCGCCTTGATTGGCAGGTCTGAGCCTGACTATATCTAATCTCCTTCTTTCCTTGCTTCTTTCATATCCCAGATTCCTTTCCTCCAGAGGTCCTAGTCATACAGTCTGGACATTCAGTGGTCTATAAAGATGACTCTGTTCTTCTAGCCCTTTACGTGGACGATTGTCCGAATTGGATGTGTTATGTGTATAAAAAACAGGGCCTTTACTATGTAGAAATAAAAGATTACCCAAAAACTGGCCCTTTGGAGTTCATGACGTCCTCCATGGAGAAGACCTCAGAACCATATATTTATTGGTGTAAAAAGAAGAACACAAACATAACAAGCAGCACTGTTGTACTCATGGTAACCGGTAAGAAATGTATTTATTCAACTTTCACTTTGTATACTTTCCTATTGATCCATTTGTACACCAGTTATACAGTTTTATCTGAATGCTTAAACACTGTATACCTGTGTGTGTGTATTTGCTAAATGTATGATAGCATCTTTTTGCACAGGGGTAAAGCTAAAGCCACAAGTGCTTTTCATTTACACTGTCAGTGTGTAGTTGGTACTTTGTGTGTAAATTCAAATGACAGTGTGTGTGTACTGTATTAAGGCGATAATACAATTTTTAAATAGAGCCTGCAAAGATTGGCAAGAATTATTTGCTTTTTAGATATATACAGTAATGTCTTGCTGGTTTGGTGTAAGGTTTTCTGGTTAGTAGGGTTGTAACGATACACCAAAGGCACGATTCGGTTCGGTTCACGGTTTTGGAGCCTCGGTTCGGTTCGGTTCGGTTTCTGTTTGCTGTGGGTTTGGGTTGATGTCATCTTAACAGCAATGCTAAGGAACAATAGATTCACTTAATAACAAGAACATCTAAACTTTTTCTTTATTAACTTTGCCATCACATTTTTAGTTCAGTCAGGATACCTGAGTAAACAACAAAAATTAAATAAATACCTCCAATATAGACTAGTCAGAAAAAAACAATTCTAATACTAACTTTAGAATATAATATTTAGAACAAAATTTAGAACAAAAGCTCATCATTACTAATACAATTTAATCAAATGTGATAAAATAAAGATGTGTTTAAATTGGTTAAATTAGTTAGAGTCAACCTCAACAATGGGCAGCAGGGGGCGTGAGAGTACCGCGGTACGCCACGAGAGTTTCGCGATACGTATCGTGGCTGGTGTATCGTGATATTTCGGTTCGGTTTGTAATATCGTTACACCCCTACTGGTTAGTGTGTTGAATTTAGTCAATAGTTTCACAGATAGTGCCTAAGCAATAAGAAATTATAGGAAGAGTGCACAATTAATGTGAATTTATCTGAACAAGGGATTTTCCATCAATCAAAACAGTTGACATGTATGTGGGGAATTATTTCACTGTCACATATAGTGTTGTGTTTTTGTGTTCTTCATAATTATTTGAATTGTCAGTCTCTGTCTTTGTTTCTCATTGTGCTGTTCTCGCCCTTTCAGATCTAATGGTAAAACTTGTCCCTCACCCTGCTCTGCCATTACTAGGAAAAAATTTAGAACTGGAATGCGTGACACATGGTGTACCAACAGTAAATAACATAATTTTCTATAAAGATGGTAAAGCTATGCAGTCTCATCCCCAAAAAGATGTGAAATACCTGATTGAGAATATGTCAAAGACCAACAAAGGAAACTACGAATGTGAAGCTACCTACACGAACCAAGCGAGTACCAGCAATAGCGAGTTCACTGTCAAATCTGAGCCTCAGAAAGTCGTTGGCATAGGTAAACAGCTGTGTGAGTGTGAGAGTGTGTGTATGAGTGTAAGTTCTGTCTTATTTACAGTATCAGTCAAACGTTTGGACAAACTGCCTAGAAAGGAGAGTGAAAGAGTGTCGCATCACATAGCCTGGTCACCTGACCTAATCACAGCAGAAATTGTTTGGAGGGGTTTGACCAGAGAGTGAAGGAAAAGTGGCCAGTGAGTATCCAGAGTGGGTCCTCCTTCAGGACAGCTGGAAAAGCATCCCAGGAGGCACCTCATGAAACTGGCATAGAGGAGACAGTAGGGTCATTCAGTCCCTGGGGCGATTGGGGTTAAGGGCCTTAAGGGCCCAGTGGTGGAACTCAGGGATTTGAACCATCAACCTTATGAGTTCCAACCCACAGAGCTACCCCCCAAAAAATCATTCTTTTTTTGAATACCTTTTTGGTCAGTACATAATTCCATGTTTGTTTTGTTTATAGTATTTAGTTATTCTAAAATGTACGGAATATTACCAGTAAACCAGTCTATGGGAAGGTGTGTCCAAACTTTTGTCAGGTACCTGATTATTAATTAATACAATATTTTCATATTCTCTTTCTGTCTCTTTATTTTAAGGCTGTATTTTGTTTTGTGTATTCTTGACTTGATGGTATGTTTAAATTGTATACTCATGCTACCCCAGAACAAACTCCTTGTACTTTTTATACATGGCAAATAAAAGCAATCTGATTGGTTCTGATTGACTATGATTGGTTTTCATTATCTCTGATTGGTTCTAATTATCTCCCATTTCCTGTGTCCTCCAGACATGACTCTAGTGGCAGTCATGTCATACACGCCTGGATATCCTGTGTGCACTTGCAGCGAATGCAAAACTGCCGGCAAGTCTGAATTCTTTGAGATTGTAAATGGTCACTATAAAAAACATGAAACTACAACCCTATCCAAGGGGAAGTACGCCTGTAGAGTTCACTGGGATGCTGGAGCCTCCTCATTCAGTCTGCCAATTTTTGGTGAGTGCTGGGATTTTATGATGTACAAAACTAACATCCTACATCCACACAGTACAGTGCAGATTTGCTTTTAGGACTGTGTTGGGTTAGGGCATAATGCATGAATCCTGGCAGATAAAACAGATTCCATACATGCTACGTTCTTCAGATACTGACAAAGAGTCTTCAAGTCTCCGAATGAGATTTTTTTTCTTTGCTTCAGAGTTGCTTGTGCTCTGGTCTAGGAGATCAAGAAGCTGCCTTGTTAGTCAGACAAAGTAGTCAGCTGAAGATTCTCTTCACCGTTATTCTCCCTCTCATTCTCATTTGCAGTGTCAGGAGAAGACCCCATAGTTTCCAAAACAGTTGTAATCGTGGTGGTCATAGTGCTCATCTTGATTGTAATCTTGACCGTGGGATATTTCCATTATTTCTACCTGAAGCGTAGAAATAAGCAAGAGTGTAAGTCTTTATTTTGTTTCATTGTAACAGCTTTGATTTATCACCACCTTTCTATGCTTATCTACTCAACAGCAGTCAAATTCAACTGACTTATTTAATTAAATACCCTTCTTTATAATTATCTGCAGTTGTTCATCTGCTTACTGTGCTTCTCGGAATTGATTCAGTTTTTAGCCATTCTCTCTCAATTTTAGCCGAGGCATTGTACCAGGAGGTGCCACTAGATGCTGTGAAATCCGACAAGGGGGAAGGAGGTTATGAGGAGCTCAAGGGAGGAAAAAGAGGAGAGAGGAGTGGAGAGTACGACACACTGAAGGGGCCGGATGCAGACAAAGTCACAACAGCGGAGGTCTCAGATACCGGAGAGCAGGGTGGCTATGAGGGCCTGAAGGTTTCTCAAGATGATTCGAGGAAAAATGAGTACCAGACTCTTAAGGGGGAAGGAGGCAAGGGGGCAGAAGGGGGATACGAGGCCCTGAAGACATCTAAGGCAGAGGAGGATGCAGGAGTGTACCACACCCTCGGCCCAGCAGGAGAACAAGGCGCAGGGTATGAGGCACTGAAGCTGTCCAAGGCAGAGGGGAAGGAAGGGGAGTATCAGACTATTCAGCCGGGAGGAAATTAAATGTGGTCCTGCACTCTATGGAGTGAATATGATCATTGTCTAACAGGTGGTCTGTCACCAGTGGGTTACATGGGAAGTTGCATTTGCACGTCTGTGGTGCATGAATCCAGTGTGTGTGACACAAGCGCGTGGAAAACAGTGTGTAGGTGTTAAAGAAAATATGTCGCTATTGAGGAAGGAGCCAAACGTGTGGTCATATGTTTCTTTCATTATTTCATCGAACTTCCACATATAGATTTAACTGTACGATTACAAGCATCATATAAAGTATATTTCTGCTTTGATATTGCATTTTAATCAATACTCCATTTTAATGGGGAATTCAATACATTTTGATGAGTTCAGAACCATATAAACATTACTTTCGAAAAGATGCCATATTTAACCAGTTTATAGACAAATACAAAGACATCGTTTTTTCTGTTACCTGTCGTTAAGCAGCTAATTGAATATATTGTGTGAATTTGTGAATTAAATATATGATATATAAAAATATATTTTTATTGATATAATAAAGTTGCTTATTAAAAAATATGCAAAATTCGGTTGGTGCATCTCTTTTTTTCCAAGTTTATCTAAACTATTTAAAAAAATCGATTGGTTTTCAGTTTTGTAATAGGATTCAGTTCGACTTGAATTGACTAGACTTCACCACATGGTGGGGCTGTCAACAATGTTTTCACGTGGTTGTTCTCTGTCGTCTCTGCCTAAATATTATAATATTATTTTGCATAAAGAGCAAAGGTAGTATTAGTGTTTGAAAAGATACTCTGGTGTTTGTATTATCAGGTGTTAGTTGTTGAACTAGCAAGTTAGATGGAATAGAAGTACTGCTATTAAGCAATTTATATATAATCAATACTAATTATTTAGCAGCTGAATAATCAATGAAATCATTAACCATATTATAGGGAAATAATTTCAGACACAGGCACAAGTAGTGCTCATTCTGATAGAAGTAAAATGTTTCCTTTGGTTGATTAGACACAGAGTTCAATATGGTACATATGGACCCTGAGAGGAATAGAGAAATTGCACTCCTTCATACTTTCATTAAGTCAGGGGTGCCCACACTTTTTCAGCTTGCGAGCTACTTATAAATGACCAAGTCAAAATGATCTACCTACTATAAAAATGCAAAACATATATTTATTTATAAATATATTGAGTATTCATCCAGCCATCCATTTTCTGAAATTATTAAGGGTCCAAAGCACGTAGTGTAATGGACCCTTATTTTATTTCTTAGGATTTGTCCTTATTTTTCTTCCCCAAAACTGAATGTGCAGCCTAAACCGTAAGAGCTAGACCGACCAGACTTGGTAGAAAGATGCCAATTCCTACCCACTACTCAGACTATCTGACCCAAGTCAGTCATACATTTTGGCCAATATCTCCTATGCTGTTGGTCCTACAATCGATTTTTTTTTCTGCAGATACAGCCAGCCATACCCTACCAACATTCCATTTGGACTATGAAGCTCCGCCTACTTCTTTGCTAATTTGCATGATTTGTCAATCCTACTTCTGCCTTAAAGTCCTACCCCATCCGACCAAACAGACAAATGAGGTGTCAAACCAATCAGTCCTCTGAGCTGATCAAAAGTTATTGAAAAATGTCTGACATTTGTCTATCGTACGACCACTAGCCACTAAAACTCCACCTAAATTCCGCCCATTTTAGTCTGACTGCTATAACTTGGCCATACCTTGGCCTACCTTAACCAAATTGGAAATCCCAGCACCATTCTGGGGACACCGTACAAGGCAGGCTGCATTTCGTCAATAGGGGGCGCTACAAATACCTACTTCAAATATCTCCTGAACTGCTTGGCCAATCCAAGTGAAATTCGGCACATGTCTACTATGGCAAAGCCTGAGGTCATACCCTTACTATGGCAGTCATAAGTCATAAAATGGTGGCCATAATTAGCCAATCAATATCAAGCATCTATTTGACAGGTTTAGCAATCATCAATGCACTAAATCTGGATGCTACATTTCTCTACATACCCTGACTGATGGGGGCGCTACAGTGACAACTTTTGCATTTCTGCCTACTTCTAAACAACTATCAAACCTACAGTTGACATTTATTGCCAGCCTAAGTCAGCATGATTTGCCAATTCAATTTATAGTGGGGTACCGCAGGGTTCAATTTTAGGACCACTATTGTTCCTAACTTACATTAATGATATTGACACGAATACATACAGTAAACTGGTTAAATTTGCAGACGACACTAAGGTGGGCGGGGTAGCAGATACTAATCTAGCAGCAGAGAGGCTTCAACGGGATCTGGATTTAATTAGCGAATGGGCTGATACTTGGCAGATGAAATTTAACACAGATAAATGTAAGGTAATCCATGCAGGGAGCAGAAATATACAGTACAGATATTTTATGGGTTCCACTGAAATAAAGGTGGCTGATTATGAGAAAGATCTCGGTATGTATGTTGATGCTTCCATGTCCCACTCTCGCCAATGTGGGGAAGCAATAAAAAAGGCGAACAGAATGTTGGGTTATATCTCTAGATGTGTGGAGTTTAAGTCAAGGGAGGTGATGTTACACTTATATAATTCCTTGGTAAGACCCCACCTAGAATACTGTGTGCAGGTTTGGTCACCATACCTCAAGAAGGACATTGCTGCCTTAGAAAAGGTGCAACGAAGAGCTACGAGAATGATTCCTGGTCTTAGAGGAATGTCTTACGAGGAGAGGTTAGCGGAACTGAATCTGTTCAGCCTTGAGCAAAGGAGACTAAGGGGGGATATGATTCAGGTCTATAAGATTCTAACGGGTCTGGATGCTGTTCAGCCAAATGACTATTTCAATATTAGTCTAAATACTAGAACTCGTGGCCATAAGTGGAAATTAGCGGGAGAACATTTTAAAACAAATTTGAGAAAGCACTTCTTTACACAGTGTGTAGTCAGAGTATGGAATAGTCTTCCTGCTATTGTAATGGAAGCTAAAACCATGGGTTCCTTTAAATCAGAGCTAGATAAGATTTTAACAACTCTGAGCTATTAGCTAAGTTCTCCCCAAACGAGCTTGATGGGCCGAATGGCCTCCTCTCGTTTGTAAATTTCTTATGTTCTTATGTTCTTAACATGTAGAACTTGGTTCTCCATCTTTGATCTTACAATCTTTGATCTGATAACAGGACTTTTCGTACTCATCCTAGGATTTTTGCCCAACCTATGTAAATCTGGTATCATTTAAATCAGGAGACAGTCATTATAAATAATTATTTTAAAAATCCTAAATTTTCTGTAAGGTACGGCCACCAGCCATACCCAGACCATATGGGTGCCACGCCCATTTCAATCAGACAGCTACTGTATATCTCAGGCCTACCTCAGCCAATCATCACCAAACTTGAATATATCCTGTAGGATGGTACTGGAGAGGGACCGTCAAAATTTGACACTGATCAGTCAATAGGGGGCGCTACAGTAATGTAACATGTGTGTCTGAACCTGCAAAACTAGTGAAACTGACATTTTTCTCATTTCTGTTGCAGTGACATATTACTAGTCAAAATCCTTTGTACTGCAAGTTCTGTGAGTCATGCCAAATTAAGATATATGTACTGTCCAATGACAAAATTGGTTTGCATTCCCTCATGATGTTTAATAAATTACATATTCCTATAACTCTTATAATGTACACCCCACCTACTTCATTCTGGTAGCAGGTCAAAAAGGACACTGCCCTTATCGATAATTTATAAAAAAAAAAAAAAACTTGACCTGCCTGTACAGTATAACCACTAGCCACACCCAACCTGCACCATTTCCATGCTCATTTCAATCAAGCAGCTTAATCTCAGCCGTGCTTCAGCCAATTCTCTCAAAAATTGACCCACTCATGTAGCACTGGACCACAGACAGATCCCCCAACTTTGGTGCCGATCAGTGAAACGGGGGCGCTATAGCCAATGTCCATATGTGTCTAAGACCCACCAAATTCAGCTAAAATGTCCTTATTTCTCATAAAAACCTTCAAAGAACTACATTTCCCAGAGACTCCAGATTTTTAATTGCCTGTCATTTTCCTGCCATTTGACTCATAGAAAATGATCTGACTACAATGATACTTCAGACTGTGGGGACAACAGTGTTGGGAAGATTACTTTGGAAATGTAATTTGTTACAATTACAAGTTACTCTATTTAAAATGTAATAGTAGTGTAACTATTACAATTAATATATGAAAGTAATGTAACTAATTATTCCATATCGCACAGTGTGATCGGTAATGATATTATAAGATTGCTGAAATCACACAGTGTGTACTGGGTATTAATATATGAAAGTAATGTAACTAATTACATTTGATTACTTTTTGATTACTTTTCTAAATTATGAATGAACCATTAACCATTTTGAAATTTTCTAACCTGGCAGTGTTTACCTTACAGCAGTATTAAACACTGACTACTGTCAAACTCCTTTCAATACATGAATTAACATGATTTTAATTGATCAATTTAATAAATATACCAAACATACCATAAATGGGTTAGCAGTGTGGTAAGGCTACATTGCACAGGGGTTAGCTAGTTAGTGAATTTGCAAAACTCAATACGACATAGCATGTCGGGAGTGCTAATATCAGACCTAACATAAATTACCAATAACATTAGCATATTGATGGAGGACGGCACATTTTCTGTCAATGGGATCAGAAGTGCCAGTGTGGCTTTAAAGCGCGGTACACACTTCACGATTCATTGTGGGGTTTACGAATGCTGTCAGTGTTTACGCATGCTGTCGGTGTTTATATTTTGTTTTTTTGTCCTATTCGCCGTATCTTATGATTGAGTTGGTGTTGTCATCGTAGTCTGCATATCTGTCATAGCCAAGATTATTAGATCCGTATCGCACAGTGTGATCGGTAATGATATTATAAGATTGCTGAAATCACACAGTGTGTACTGGGTATTACACTTTAGAAGCATGGTGTGGCACGCTGAAGGTAGGCGTGTCTTCCCTGCCTTGTTTAATATGACTGTTTGCAGTTACAATAAGCTGCACTGACCTCTAGATGTTTCCTTAGGTATAACCAATCAGAAACATAGAATAGTTTCAAACTTTCGGCTGTGGAGGGAAATAGCTAAGGAGGATGTTTTGCATAAGAAAAACACGAAAAGCAATAAAAAATACTGTTATTAAAGATATTAGCAAGGTTTTGCATACAATCTTATGATGTAACTAAAATTGTAATCATGAATATTTCCATAAGTAACTGTAATTTAATTACACTTTTTTTCTCTAGCCCTACTATCTCCCTAGTATTTCCACCCATCTTTTATCTTGGGCGTGGCTGGTCGGGTCGGCGCCGACCCGTGTCCTAAATCAGCCTCCCTCAACCCTCAAACATTTTTTTATCATCCAGTTTGTTTCCTTACCTCTTGGTTACCTTGTTAGGCTTCCTTATCCATGAAAAGATTTTAAAATTTGGTTTTAAAATTTTTGGTGTGGCCCTCTGAAGACGAGACGTATGATGTCAATAGAACGGCCCAGTCCAAAAGAAAAAATGGTAAAATAAACCTCAGGAGAATTATATAAATAAATCAAAGGTTTATATGTTACCTGACTATTACTGAGGGGTATTAGAACACAACTGAGAAAACAAAAAAAATTACAATTTTTTATTTTAATAATATTACTATCAATATCAATATTATTAATATTAGTAACATCTGTGGTGTTAGGGTCGGTTTTGACCCATTTATATTTACTTCAAGAAGTAGGCAAAAAAAGTATTTTTTTTTCCAAAAGTTGAACATCACAAAGACAAAGCCAAACAAGTAAGACAAAATAAAATACAAAATGCAGATCAAACAAACAATCAAACCAATAGAATTAGTAGTTTACACTATGTGCAAGTAGGACAGTAAGTGACATTTTTAGTGTGCTCTTTGCAAATATATTTTTGGCATTTGACACACATTGCATTGGTTTTTCTGTCCTTGCTGCTTGGGCAGACCTGACATCGCTTTCTTTTGGAATCCACCGGCCTCTCTGGGTCTGTGGCTGCGGCAGGGCTGGCTGAGGAGGATGCTGGTGCTGAAGCTCTTCGTTTTCCTGCTGACGTGGATGGAGTGCTTGCCAAGGTCTGCAGCTGTCTGACCACAGCTGCAGCGGCTGGGTCTCGGGGCACCCGTTCCCTTTTTTCAATGTGTCCCTTTACAATGTGTCCCTAGTTCTTTGAGAAACATTCTTCGCCTTTGATTCTTGCTTGCATTCCACCCTTGGTGGATTTGGGTCCACAACACAAATGCGTTGTAGGCTGACACATCCAGGATATTGTAGAACAATACCACTGGCCATCTCCTGGTCATGCGCTGGCATGTATAGCTGGCAGTCAGCTTGTCCAGGTTGTCCACCCCTTCTTTGTTTTTATTGTAATCCAAAATAATGATGGGTTTCTTTTGCTGATGACACAGCAGTGTCCTTGTGGAGTGTGGACATGAGTTTCACACAGTTTTTTTTTTTGGACAATATGACACAATAGTGGTTGTGTCTGTAAAGGCAAATTTTGAAGACGCTCATCTATGGTAACCTCTGGCCCTGGATTGAACATCAAAGGCAGGCGCTGCACCCATCTCTCCCAGACATCCCTTATGGGAGCAAGCTTGTCACGTCTTGCTCTCATGTCTCGGTTGTCAAACCTGAGGACTCTCGAGATCATGTGGAAGGTCTTCAGTGACATCGTGGCCCGAAAAATATTTCTACCTGTTGCTGTGTCCCAGAGACTGGCTGTGGCCTCATTGCTGGATCGGTATACTCCAGCAAGAAGAAGAATACCAATATAAGCATCCAGGAATCCTTCGTCAAAGTCAATCCATGTGTCTCCGTAGACTTTTTGTCCTTCTAGGTTTGTCATGTCAAGTATTATTTTTTTCAGCGATAATGGCATGAACTGTTCAAAACTTGTTTTGATGTCACTTATCTAGGGCTGCAACAACTAATCGATTTAATCGATTAAAATCGATTATTAAAATAGTTGTCAACTAATTTAATAATCGATTAGTTGGGTCTACGTTATTATACACATAAGTACAGTGGCGACCTCCTAATTTGGGAGCAGTAAGCTAACCAAAGCCGCGGTGGCAGTAAAGTACCATTAAGCTGGATGCCATAAAAGAAAAAGGTAAATGCACATAAACGCCATTTACGCACCTTTTAAATTTAAAAAACAGCTTTTACTCACCTTTTTTAAGATCACTAATGTTAATGATATAGTTACCCACCGTTTTTACTGCTGTGCATATAGTTTACCCACCTTAAATTTCTTGTTACCACTACACCACTGCTTCATTTCTTCACGATAGAAATTTATAGTAATATCAAATGTTGTAGTACTCAAGACCAGTTTTTGAAGGTCTCGATCTTGTCTTTGAATCAGCCGTATTTGTACTCGTTCTTGTCATGGACTCGGGATTTTATTTCGAGACCATAACTCTGAGAATATTCTTATTAATGAGCTGTTTACTGTCGGATTGGATAACTAATAACTGCAACCAATGGCGTTACTGCCGGCCGCGTTACCTGCCCCGTCCCTTCACACACGCAAATGTGTTTAAATGAACGCAGGGGAAGTCGTGGTTGTCAACACAATCAGCTATTATGGGGCTAGAAATGCGGCTACATATACTACAACGTGTTTACCCTACCATTCTATTAGGGGGGCGCCCCAAGTTAATTTTATTTAATTTCATTTTCTATATAGCTCCAGATCGCAACAGAAGTCATTTAAGGCTACCTTTCCGATAGAACAGGTTTATATCTTGTCCTTTTATTAAACAAACTAAATAGCCTTATGTTATTTATCTTATTTACAGTTCATCACTGTAGTATGCTGAAACAACCGGACACGTTTTAAAACAAAATTTGCCGCCTGCCGTTCACGGGTTTTTTGTCACCAATCGTCTTATTTGCGTTGCTCAGTAATTTTTAGCGTAAGATGCGGAAAAGGCTTTTTCTTCGCAATAAATGTTTACTTTATTTGTCCGTAATAAATGCAGACAGACTCGCTGGCGTGCTCTCTCCCCCTGTCATATATGTGTATCAACATTAAATAACATTAGACAATTATTTAATAATATTCTTAGTAGCAGCAGCGGTAGTCTGTGCTTTTACATTAAAAAACTGGAGTACTGAATACATTATCTAAAGCACCATGCTGGTTGCACTTTATAAAACAAGATTTTGTGTATTTCATTACGTTGATTAAGCTGCTACAAATTATTTATTTTTTTTGTATACTCTTAATGTAGCATACATTTGTTTTTTATGTGAGTTGCTGGAAACAACTTTTGTACAAAAACAGACTGGGTTATTAAAAATTGCTGGAAATCAAATTGTTTCCCCCCCCCCCTCCGATTAATCGAAAAAGTAATCGATTATCAAAATAATCGTTAGTTGCAGCCCTACACTTATCCTTGTTATGGCAAACCTTGTGACCCCAGGAGTCATTTTGATGATATTTTCAGCAGCTGCCCTGCCAGCTGCCCTGCGAGTCTCGTCAGGTGGTACTAACCTCCAGGAGATGCTGCCATTCTTGGACTGTAGTACTTCAGCTGGTGGGGAAACAGCTTCAGAGGTGATCTCCTCCTCAGACTCTGTGTCTGTGTCTTCTGACTGACACTCCACAATGTCTTCCTCCTCTGACTCCACCTCATCAGAGTCACTGTGCCACTCTGTAACTTCTCCTTCAGCTAAAATATGATCCATAGCTTGGAGTGCTGTGAATTTGGCCATTTTTACCTCTGCAAATTACAGGTGCTTTCTCTCCAGTCACAATCACCAAACTGAACTAGTCTGGGCCAGTTTTGGCAGGGCTGTCTCTGTTTTTTTACTCGGGGGAGGTGTGAAGAGATAAGCCCCTGACTACAGCTCGGGGGATGGGAGAGGCCTGCTGCCTGACAGAGTTGTGTGGGGCCAGAGTGAGCTGAGAGTATGTTTATAACTTCAGTTTAGCCAGTATTTATTGTTTTATAATCTTTTATTGTACACTGGGTCGTGGCCGACCCGTTAAGACCACAGGCAGTGAATTTTTGATTAGAGAAATTAAAATTAATTAATTATTTTTTTGTTTGTTTAAATGGAAGTTTCAGAAAAAAAGAAAAAGCCTTGATGCAGTAAACAAAATGTATGTGGGACTTTTATGCATTAAAACTTGAAAACGGGTCGGTGCCGACCCTAGGGTAATAGTAGGGCTAGTAACTGTAACGGATTACAATCACTTTTTTTATAATTAAATTACGTAACGCCGTTACATGTAACTCTTTACTGTCATGACCCGATCGTCCGCTCCTCCTGTGTGCCACGTCCCCTCGTTAACCCTGTGTGGATTACCCGTGTTTACCAGCTGTTCCTGATTGTTGTCATTAGTTCATTGTATTTAGTCCGCGTTTCCGTTTGTTTCCCCAGTCCGGTCATTGCATTGTTGCGTGTGATGTCATCCCTTGTGTTGCCTGATCCTTCATGCTGCCTCTATTAAACCCCTTGTTTGCCCCAACTTCTGGTATCCTGCGTCCTTTTCTACGTTCCGCGCGCCTCATAGTGTGACAGAATGACCGGACTCCCTGAAAAGACACCTCATCTCACAGAGGAAGAGTACCTCATACTGACGGACGAGGTACTCTATTGGCTCACGCAGCCAGAGGTAAGAGAAAACCCAGCCGCCAGAGCCCTTGCTTTCCGTTCACGCGAGATCCTAGAAGGGATCTCCCTGCCGGATGACGCGCACCAGGTGGAAGAGGTTCAGCGAAGTCTAGCGCAGCTCAGAAGCGGGGCCACGGAGGCAATGATTAGACAGTTGTACCTGGATTGTGGAGGGTTCCCTCTCCTGCCATCCGGACAGCTGGAATGCCACGTTGCCCCCACAGTATCCGCCCACCGCAAGAAGCGGAAAGGTCACAAATGGGGGGGGCGGGCCCGATGCCCTTCCCGGGTTTCCTGCTGTTGCCTGAGGTCTCCGCAGACACCACTCTCTTCACGCATGACGCATGTCTGCCTGCTGCAGACGTGCCTGTGTGTGAAGCCCGTCTGCCCGCCGATTCGCTGTCAGAGCCGTCAGCAGTTGCTTCTCCCTTCACCGGGACGCGCCTGGCCCTTAAAGGGGCCAGGGCCATTAAGTACTCTATCCCACGGGTTCGTGGTTTCAAATGCAGGCAGCGCCCCCCGCGGTTCCTGAGCCACGGCCCTGCCAGGAGATGGCTAGGAGGTTTTTTACCCTCCAGGGACTATACTGGCGGATGGTAGGTGAGCCTGCAGTAAGGGACTCCCCAGAGGCAGTTACGCTTCTGGAGCAGCTCCGGAGGAAGTTCGCCGCCGTCACTCCAGCAGCTCCACCTCAACAGTTGGAGAGGGCGGAGGGGACCTTATGGAAGCTGCTCTGGTTGCGGTCGGAGCTGGCCCCTCCAGAGGAGGATGTGGCCCCTGCTGCGTTGCCGCCCTTTGAGGCTCCTGCAGCTCCAGTGGTCCCCACTCAGGCTCCAGCGATCTCAGAGGTCCCCGAGGTTCCAGCTTCAGCCCCCGAGGCGCCTGCTGCGGCCCCCGAGGCACCGGTGTCTCTTGCTCCTGCGGCGCCCCCCGAGGTGCCTGTGGCGCCTGCTGCTACAGCGCCCCCTGTGGTTCCTGTGCCGGCAGTGCCTCCTGCTCCGCCGACCCCCGAAGTACCTGTGGCACCTGCAACACTGCCCCTCGAGGTACCTGTGGTGGCATTTCCTGCGGCACCTCCTGCTGGCCCTGCTCAGTTCCCCGTGGCCCCTGTGTTGCCTGCTCAGCTCCTCAAGGCCCCTGCTCCGTTCCCCGAGGTACCTGTGATGCCTGCAGCGCCCACTGAAGCTCCTGAGCCAGCGGCTGCTGCACCGGCCGGCGAGGTACCTGTGACTTCTGTTGCAGCAGCGCCCCCTGCTGGCCCGGAGTTGGTGGTTGCTGGTTGCTGCACCACCAGGTGGCCCCTGCTGCTGCACCTCCCGAGGTCCCGGTCCTGGCGTCTCCTGTGTAGCCCCCAGCGGTCCCTGTGACTCCTGTGCGCCCCGTGACTCCTGTGGTCCCCGCTCAGGTCCCCAAGGCCCCTGCTGCTACTACCCAGTCCACTGTGCAGCCCCCTCAGCTCGCCGCATCTCCTGAGCTCCCCACGGCTCCTGAGCTCCCCGCTCAGCTCCGCACAGCTCCTGAGCTCCCCAGTCAGCTCCCCGTGGCTCCAGCGGCCCCTGCGGCGTCCCCCACGGCTCCAGCGGCCCCTGCGGCATCCCCCGCGGCTTCTGAGCTCCCTGCTCAGCTCCTCGCAGTTCCGGCGGCTCCTGCTCTGGCGCCCGTCGCCTCCGCGGCTCCTGCTCTGGGGCCCACTTCTGAGGAGCTGGCCCAGGCTCCGCCCACGCCCGAGGTCCTGGCTCCGCCCACGCCCAAGGTCCCGGCCCTGGCTCCACCCGTGCCACGCTCCTCAGCCTCAGTCTCCCCGGTCCCTGCTCCCTCGGCGTTAGTCTCCCCGGTCCCTGCTCCCTCGGCCTCAGTCTCAGTCCCCGAGGTGGTCCCTGACAACCTGACCCCCGCTCCTTCCTCCACAATGGAATGGGAGGAGGAGCTGGAGTGGGACTCCTCGGGGATCACCCTGACTGTGCCTGTGGACCCCCCCAGGGGGTCACCCCAACCACCTGCACCTCATCGAGGTGGATCACGGCCGGGTTCCCGCCTCTCGGTCTCCCGGAAAGGGAGGGGACACCGACGGCGGGGTAGACTCCCTGGTGCCCCTTCACACCCCCAGGTTCCATCTCGGCGGTTGGCCCCAGCCTCACTCAGGGCACCTGGTCAGCCGGCCATGGCTGACCGCCGGCGTCCCCATGACAGCCAGCGGGCCCCTCGCCCGCGGCTTTCCCCTTGGCTCCCTCCACCAACCCCTTTGCCCGCATCCTTGCCACCCTCAGTCCCTGTTCCGGCCCCACAGAGGCCTGTTGCCCCAACCTGCCCTACGTCACACCCACTGAAGGTCCCCTCTGCTCCCTATTGCCCCCTGCCCTTGGATCCCTTGGCCCCTGTATTCACTCCCCGTCCTGTGTCACCGTCGTTCCCTTCTAGTTCTTTTGTGCCCTCCATGTTTGCTCCTCGTCCCTCCATGCCATTGCTCCCCTCTGGTCCCTTCATGCCCTCCATGTTTCCCCTTCGTCCTTCAGTGCCTTCGTCTTTGGTTGGTCCCTTTGTGCCCCCTGTGTCTCTTCCGTGTCCCTCCGTACCTTTACTCCCCTCTGGTCCCTTTGTGCCCCCTGTGGTTCCCCCTCGTCCCTCAGTGTCCTCTAGTCCCTTTGTGGCCCCCACATTTTCTCCTCGTCCTTCTGTGCCTTTGTCCCCCTTTCGGTTCCTTTGTGCCTCCTGTATGTCCTCCATTTGTGCCCACCCCCCCTGTTCGTCCCTGTGTGCCCCTTGGTGTGGTCCCTCCATTGTCCCCTTTAGTGTCCGCGGGTCCCATGTTTCCGTCGTTGGTGTCTTTGTGTTTGTCTGCGTTTCCCGTGGTTTGTCGGTTGTTGTCTGAGTTGCTATCTCTGAGTCTATTCTGCGAGTCTGTCGTGTTCCCTGTGCCCCGTTGATGTGTTTTGCTCTTGTTTTCCAGGTCCCGTGTCCCCGTCTCGTCTCGTCTGTCGCCTCCCCTGAGGCGCGCCCAGAGTGCACGCCTTTGGGGGGGGTTCTGTCATGACCCGATCGTCCGCTCCTCCTGTGTGCCACGCCCCCTCGTTAACCCTGTGTGGATTCCCCGTGTTTACCAGCTGTTCCTGATTTGTTGTCATTAGTTCATTGTATTTAGTCCGCGTTTCCGTTTGTTTCCCCAGTCCGGTCATTGCATTGTTGCATGTTATGTCATCCCTTGTGTTGCCTGATCCTTCGTTGCTGCCTCTATTAAACCTCTTATTTGCCCCAACTTCTGGCATCCTGCGTCCATTCCTACATTCCGCGCACCTCATAGCGTGACAGTTACTCTCCAACACTGGGGGACAAGAACAATTTCAGTGTTTGAATAAATTGGCCAGCAGGTGGAGTCCGTTTCATAAATGCCATTCAGTACATTCAGGCCTTCTCATGTCTAAATGAACAGCCTAGAAAAGGACGAAGCATGATATTACTACTGTTATATACAGCAGTTCCCCAACTCAGCACTGTTGTTAAAAATATGCAACACAGCCTATGTTCACACAGCCAGTACAAACAAACTTTAACTTGTAAGATCTAAACTTACCACATCAGGTAGGAAGGTACCTATTTCTACCAACTACTCAGAGCATCAGACCCAAACCATACATTCAGTCAGGCTCAGGCACTGCACCAGACTGATCTACATTGGTGATATTTCTCCTAAAAAGATACAAGCACATTTCCATTCTGTTTCTCATCTACCCTTTTTCCTTTATCCTAACTTGGTGAAAATTTCTACTGTAATGTCAACAGTATGATAGGTGTCATCCTATCATAGTAGTATTTCCTACTTTCTGACAATTTAAATGCATTGGCCAGCAGTTACAGTCTATGCTTCATTTCCCATCATTGTTGATCTACTGAATTTATGCCATGGACTCCATTGCCGGAAACGGGTGGTTTGCCCTCTTCGGGTCAGGGAAGAGGTACTGCCTCAAGTGGAGGAGTTTAAGTATCTCGGGGTCTTGTTCACGAGTGAGGGTAGGCGAGATCGGGAGCTGGATAGACGAATCGGAGTGGCGTCTACAGTTTTGCAGGCGCTTAACCGGTCCGTCGTGGCTAAGAAGGAACTGAGCCAAAAAGCAAAGCTCTCGATCTATTGGTCCATCTTTGTCCCTACCCTCACCTATGGTCATGAGCTATGGGTAATTACCGAAAGAACGAGATCGCGAATACAGGCAGCCGAAAAGAGGTTTCTCCGCAGGGTGTCTGGGCTTTCCCTTAGGGATAGGGTGAGAAGTTCGGATATCTGGGAGGGCCTCAGAGTAGAACCGCTGCTTCTTCACGTCGAAAGGAGCCAGTTGAGGTGGTTTGGACATCTGGTGCGGATGCCTCCTGGGCGGCTACCCGGAGAGGTTTTCCGTGCATGTCCTATAGGGAGGAGGCCCCGGGGCAGACCCAGGACTCGTTGGAGGGATTATATGTCTCGGCTGGCCTGGGAACGCCTCGGTGTCCCCCCCGAGGAGCTGGTAGAGGTAGCTGGGGAGAGGGAGGTCTGGGTGCCTCTCCTGAAGCTGCTGCCCCCGCGACCCGAACCCCGGACAAGCGGCAGATGATGGATGGATGGATGGACTCCATTGCTGCTGTGCATTAACTGCACATTAATTGCAGTTACAATTTATTATTATTATTATTATTATTATTAATTTCCCTTTGGAATAAATAAAGTATTTTTGAATTGAATTTGAATTTAATCTACAATATGTTGGTGGCTGCCTTCAGTTTTGTGGTCAGCTGTGAGAAAAATTACTGCTGTCCAGACAACTGGGATTTTAGTTCCTTCACCTTTCAATTTCTCAGCTCGCTTTTCAGAGGGAAGTTAATGTAGTAGTTTTTATGAACAGTCCGAAAAAGGGGCCACTCCACATTTCTCTTCTTCAGAATAGCAATGGTAGACTGACAGATGAGGCAAAAACACTTTAAATATGACATTGTGAAAAAAGTCCTCCTCCCATTCCGTATGGAAGTGGTAGGTTTTTGGCTTCTTACTTGGTCCAGCTCCCTCATTCATTTTTATACCCTTTCTTAAGTTTAGTAGAAATAAATTGGAGGCTAACTAGGCGACTCGGTAGCTTGCTAGAGTTTTGCAGCAGCTGGCGCGGTTGAACGCGCATGCGTGGTGTGGTGACCCGTGTGTCAAAAAAAGATCAGATGTCAGACTGGCTGCCCTGTGTGTCAATCAAGTGACAAATGTCATAGTGCCGGTGGAGGATAGGCTATCATCCATCCTCTATTTTTTTACGCCATGAGATCTACCCACACTACCTCTGTGATCGACCAGTAGATCGATATCAACCAGTATATCGCGATCAACGTATTGGGCACCCCTGAATTAAGTGATCTTGCTACCCCACTCTCCCCAGCCCCATTCCTCCCTAACAGATGGATTCAGGATTACTCAGTGATTTTAGCTGATGATTAGTGGGGGGGGGAGGGTGTGCTGAGTATGCAGGGAAGGTGCAGAAGAAAGGTTTACAGTTACATACTGTAACTGTCATTTAAGAGACAGGCTTATTGTCTCAGGCTTATTCACAGATTTCAAGTTTTTATTACTTTTATGATTCTATAATGGATTTTGTAGCTGCACTGAGCAGCAGAGGGGAGCTGATGAAGAAAATGAATGAATAGGGATAAGTGATGTATGTGAAGGTCTTTATACAGTCTTTGTAGGAGGCCTTAGCTGGTCAATACAGTGGAGATATGTGGTGCATGTGGAGGTTGTTACTCTATAAAGTCTTTGTAGAACACCTTAGCAGGTGTTGAGCATACAAGAAAAGGGGTTAGAAATAAGTATTAGCCCAATTTTACAAAAAATATACCATATTATGTCAGTGGGACTCAAATGGCACCGAATAGTAGGAATGACCCAGGCAGTAGGCACCTCTTGGAGGTGGTTGTGTACTTAACCCTCAATGGGTCCTTGTTAGAAAGTTACGTTCCAGGTCCTTGGGGTTCAGATTACACCCCTATTCATTGGAATATATAATTCAATGGTACGAAGCTCAAAGTCAATGAACTAAAGTTAAGATACGTTTATTAGTTAACTGCATGGTGCATGCACAGCTTATGCAGTGAGAGAGTGCAGTTAAAGGGGCTGCAGCAGTGGGGGGGGCAGCGGAGGGAACTGGTCATATAATGCACATTCCGTCTAGCCGACCCTTTCACTGCCGCGATGTAAGCGCCATTTTAATTCCAATGTCGTAATATAATTGGAAAACATGCATTATCACACCTTTCAGATGCAAACATTGTTCAAGATTTCTGCAAATGACATGTGTAAATCATACAGTTATATGCATTTGTCACACAGTACATTTGATCTATTGACAGAGTGTGCTGGACAAGCAGGCCTAGAGCACTTATCGCAGAATTTGCGTGTCTTCCTGTCAAACTCGCGCGGGCACAGGTGACAACGTCCCTGTGTCCTCTTCACTTTAGCTGGTCACCTGTTGATCTTTTGTTTACAAGAGTAGATGCAGGCTAAATGATCCATGTTATCTACAGTACGCCGCTCTTAGTTGCATTATAATGAAGGATGATCTCTGGTTTTTGTTTCGGACCATGAACAGCCTTGTCGTGATGTTTAACTGATACCACCTGAGGCCGAGCGTGAACGACTGTGGAACCATCTGGGCAAAGTTGAAAGAACTGCATTGTAGGTGGGTGATAGATTATGTCTATGGCCACCTCCTCTGTTCCCTGGTCGTTCATTTGAACCAGTCATCCTCCCGGTCCACCTACAATGCAGTTCTTTCAACTTTGCCCAGACGCTTCCACAGTCGTTCACGCTCGGCCTCAGGTGGTATCAGTGAAACACATGAAAGCCAGGGGGAACAACAACAACCCACAGGTGACCATCAAGTGCTAACAACTTGAGGACTCCACAGGGTTCATAAACCTGCTATGCCAACCAGTCAGTCAGAATTGAGAAAGCACTCCAGTTGCTATTGCATAACCCTTTTTTAGGATAACCATGACCTGGATAACTGAGAATCTCCACAGACATCTGTCATAAATTAAGTCTTTTTTGGGGTGCATATTGCACCCCCGATGAAAATATGCCAGCGATAATTGACGTCAACACTTTTTCTATCATTTTATGCATGACCGTATGTAAAACTGGTTCACTTAATGTCCTAGACTCTAGAGGATAACTGCTGTAATTTTAATAACATGGTAGTAGCCATAGAAATGGCCAGGGGGTGCAGAATGAAGGAACTATTGAGGGTTAAACGAAAGATTTTAGAAGAACATTAGAACAGCATGAGGAATGTCTTTTTAAAGTTTTGGACCAACTGGAAGCAGGCAGTTAATACTATCTGTTACGGTCTCCAGTCTAGGGTTGGAGCCCGACAGAAAGGAATGGGAAAGGGTTAGGGGAGGACGAGACAAACAGGGAACGGAAATAGGGAACACAAGTAAACAAAGGGGTCTTTTTTGTATTTTTTATATTTTATTCACACCACACAGACACTTCACAACATGGCAGGTGCAACAGGACTTCGGAAGTGACCCAGGCCAAAACAACAAACAAAACAACTAACGAACACCTCCCAAAACTAATCTAAACCTAAGTGCAACAAAAACAAGTGGAAACGAAACAACAATACTAGAACCCTGACTCTCTAACCAAACAAACAATATTCCACACGCGATGGAATATGGCAGGAGGAGGACAGCACACAGGCAGCAGGGAGATGGCAGGATGAGGACAGTGTGCAGGACAGTGAGCAGGCAGCAGGGAGATGGCAGGATGAGGACAGTGTGCAGGACAGTGAGCAGGCAGCAGGGAGATGGCAGGATGAGGACAGTGTGCAGGACAGTGAGCAGGCAGCAGGGAGATGGCAGGATGAGGACAGTGTGCAGGACAGTGAGCAGGCAGCAGGGAGATGGCAGGATGAGGACAGTGTGCAGGACAGTGAGCAGGCAGCAGGGAAATGGCAGGATGAGGACAGTGTGCAGGACAGTGAGCAGGCAGCAGGGAGATGGCAGGATGAGGACAGTGTGCAGGACAGTGAGCAGGCAGCAGGGAGATGGCAGGATGAGGACAGTGAGCAGGCAGCAGGGAGATGGCAGGATGAGGACAGTGTGCAGGACAGTGAGCAGGCAGCAGGGAAATGGCAGGATGAGGACAGTGTGCAGGACAGTGAGCAGGCAGCAGGGAGATGGCAGGATGAGGACAGTGTGCAGGACAGTGAGCAGGCAGCAGGGAGATGGCAGGATGAGGACAGTGTGCAGGACAGTGAGCAGGCAGCAGGGAAATGGCAGGATGAGGACAGTGTGCAGGACAGTGAGCAGGCAGCAGGGAGATGGCAGGATGAGGACAGTGAGCAGGCAGCAGGGAGATGGCAGGATGAGGACAGTGTGCAGGACAGTGAGCAGGCAGCAGGGAGATGGCAGGATGAGGACAGTGAGCAGGCAGCAGGGAGATGGCAGGATGAGGACAGTGTGCAGGACAGTGAGCAGGCAGCAGGGAAATGGCAGGATGAGGACAGTGTGCAGGACAGTGAGCAGGCAGCAGGGAGATGGCAGGATGAGGACAGTGAGCAGGCAGCAGGGAGATGGCAGGATGAGGACAGTGTGCAGGACAGTGAGCAGGCAGCAGGGAAATGGCAGGATGAGGACAGTGTGCAGGACAGTGAGCAGGCAGCAGGAAGATGGCAGGATGAGGACAGTGTGCAGGACAGTGAGCAGGCAGCAGGGAGATGGCAGGATGAGGACAGTGTGCAGGACAGTGAACAGGCAGCAGGGAGATGGCAGGATGAGGACAGTGAGCAGGCAGCAGGGAGATGGCAGGATGAGGACAGTGTGCAGGACAGTGAGCAGGCAGCAGGGAGATGGCAGGATGAGGACAGTGTGCAGGACAGTGAGCAGGCAGCAGGGAGATGGCAGGATGAGGACAGTGAGTAGGACAGTGAGCAGGCAGCAGGGAGATGGCAGGATGAGGACAGTGTGCAGGACAGTGAGCAGGCAGCAGGGAGATGGCAGGATGAGGACAGTGAGCAGGCAGCAGGGAGATGGCAGGATGAGGACAGTGTGCAGGACAGTGAGCAGGCAGCAGGGACATGACAGGATGAGGACAGTGTGCAGGACAGTGAGCAGGCAGCAGGGACATGACAGGATGAGGACGGTGTGCAGGACAGTGAGCAGGCAGCAGGAAGACGGCAGGATGAGGACAGTGTGCAGGACAGTGAGCAGGCAGCAGGGACATGACAGGATGAGGACAGTGTGCAGGACAGTGAGCAGGCAGCAGGAAGATGGCAGGATGAGGACAGTGTGCAGGACAGTGTGCAGGCAGCAGGGAGATGGCAGGATGAGGACAGTGTGCAGGACAGTGAGCAGGCAGCAGGAAGATGGCAGGATGAGGACAGTGTGCAGGACAGTGTGCAGGCAGCAGGGAGATGGCAGGATGAGGACAGTGAGTAGGACAGTGAGCAGGCAGCAGGGAGATGGCAGGATGAGGACAGTGTGCAGGACAGTGAGCAGGCAGCAGGGAGATGGCAGGATGAGGACAGTGTGCAGGACAGTGAGCAGGCAGCAGGGAGATGGCAGGATGAGGACAGTGAGCAGGCAGCAGGGAGATGGCAGGATGAGGACAGTGTGCAGGACAGTGAGCAGACAGCAGGGAGATGGCAGGATGAGGACAGTGTGCAGGACAGTGAGCAGGCAGCAGGGAGATGGCAGGATGAGGACAGTGAGTAGGACAGTGAGCAGGCAGCAGGGAGATGGCAGGATGAGGACAGTGTGCAGGACAGTGAGCAGGCAGCAGGGACATGACAGGATGAGGACAGTGTGCAGGACAGTGAGCAGGCAGCAGGGAGATGGCAGGATGAGGACAGTGTGCAGGACAGTGAGCAGGCAGCAGGGAGATGGCAGGATGAGGACAGTGAGTAGGACAGTGAGCAGGCAGCAGGGAGATGGCAGGATGAGGACAGTGTGCAGGACAGTGAGCAGGCAGCAGGGAGATGGCAGGATGAGGACAGTGAGTAGGACAGTGAGCAGGCAGCAGGGAGATGGCAGGATGAGGACAGTGTGCAGGACAGTGAGCAGGCAGCAGGGACATGACAGGATGAGGACAGTGTGCAGGACAGTGAGCAGGCAGCAGGGAGATGGCAGGATGAGGACAGTGTGCAGGACAGTGTGCAGGCAGCAGGGAGATGGCAGGATGAGGACAGTGAGTAGGACAGTGAGCAGGCAGCAGGGAGATGGCAGGATGAGGACAGTGTGCAGGACAGTGAGCAGGCAGCAGGGACATGACAGGATGAGGACAGTGTGCAGGACAGTGAGCAGGCAGCAGGGACATGACAGGATGAGGACAGTGTGCAGGACAGTGAGCAGGCAGCAGGAAGACGGCAGGATGAGGACAGTGTGCAGGACAGTGAGCAGGCAGCAGGGACATGACAGGATGAGGACAGTGTGCAGGACAGTGAGCAGGCAGCAGGAAGATGGCAGGATGAGGACAGTGTGCAGGACAGTGTGCAGGCAGCAGGGAGATGGCAGGATGAGGACAGTGTGCAGGACAGTGAGCAGGCAGCAGGAAGATGGCAGGATGAGGACAGTGTGCAGGACAGTGTGCAGGCAGCAGGGAGATGGCAGGATGAGGACAGTGAGTAGGACAGTGAGCAGGCAGCAGGGAGATGGCAGGATGAGGACAGTGTGCAGGACAGTGAGCAGGCAGCAGGGAGATGGCAGGATGAGGACAGTGTGCAGGACAGTGAGCAGGCAGCAGGGAGATGGCAGGATGAGGACAGTGTGCAGGACAGTGAGCAGGCAGCAGGGAGATGGCAGGATGAGGACAGTGTGCAGGACAGTGTGCAGGCAGCAGGGAGATGGCAGGATGAGGACAGTGAGTAGGACAGTGAGCAGGCAGCAGGGAGATGGCAGGATGAGGACAGTGTGCAGGACAGTGAGCAGGCAGCAGGGAGATGGCAGGATGAGGACAGTGTGCAGGACAGTGAGCAGGCAGCAGGGAGATGGCAGGATGAGGACAGTGTGCAGGACAGTGAGCAGGCAGCAGGGAGATGGCAGGATGAGGACAGTGTGCAGGACAGTGAGTAGGCAGCAGGAAGATGGCAGGATGAGGACAGCACGCAGGACCAAGAGGTGAGTTAAAAATTAGACAAGTCAAAATAACAGGAAACAGCTGGTCACTATCGGGATTGCACACGTGGTTAATGAGGGGGCGTGGCACACAAGAGGATCGGACGTTCAGGCTATCACACACGCATCATCTGGAAGTAATAAGTAGCACCAAGAAATGATGAAAATGTGAAAATACTTTGTATGCTTTCAAGCTCGAATACCACTTCCCCTCCCTTCTTCATTGCCCTCTGTATTAGTCCCTTATAAAGTCATTTACTCTTCTCAGTTACCGTTTAGTTGTTGCCAGCAAGAGCTGCTCAATCAAAATCGAACATGAAAAACCTTGTGGTTCTTTTTGGTAAGACCAACTCAAACTCTCCCTTTTCCCTCAATTTTCCACCTCGCTTCTCTCTTTAATTAGCTTATCCAGGTTTCTTTGTTTTTCATCTTTAGTAATTGTTTCATTATATTTCTTGTTGTTTGCGATATATTACGGCTGAATGTGTTGACATGTATTAATTTATAGGACTTTCGATGGGTAGTAATTGTGTTTGCTGATCCGTATACTCTATTGTTCTGATCGGAGAAAAAACTGAACGTGGGTTAGTCTTAAACCTGAATATTTTATCAGCATCAATGTTATATTTGGACTTTTAAACGCTTCACTCATATAACATCGATTCAGCAGTTGTATTTGTCTAACTCATTATTGATAATTATGAACTTTAAAAAATATAAAGTAAAGCCTGTATTCCATCCATCCATTTTCTGAAACCACTTAATCCCAGCTGGGGTCAACTGCGGTCAAGGTATCTGCGCTTCGCCGAAACACAGTCAAATCATCCGCGCTTAAAATATGAGGTGCGCGCATAGACATATCATTACGGTATCAGTCGTACATTACAGTTTAGGAAAATAGACTGCAAGCGATCGCGCATAGAAAAGGGTGCGTACTTGTTTGTGCAAAGTACAGGATAGACATAAATGCAATTAATGTCTTACTTTCCCATAATGTATGAACAAGTCATGTAGCATCTGAAAGGCAACGTTTAAGGCTATTTCCTAAACAAATCTGGTCAGATTTAATATACCACTTAAAAGAATGCACTTTGAAATCCACATAATTTTATGTTATGAGCCAGGTTTGACAGCTCATTTCTCAGGATTATCCCATAAGGTACAAACATATTTGGTACCCCCTGAAAGGCAAGAGCCTAGGCTATATCTCCACCAAATTTGGTCAACTTTGCTGGGACATGCTGGTGCTACAATACAATTTTAAAATGATAAATGATTGGAGACACATCTTTACTAAATAGTATCTGGGCCAAAAGTGTGCAAATGCTCAACATAGGAAACTATTATATTCAGTCAGACTTAAAACATGCATAATAATATTAGCCTATAAAGTTATGTGTCATTTGTGTACAAAACTACAGTTTTGTGCACAAACTGTGTGTGTATGAGAGAGAGAGAATTGCCTTTATAGAGCAAATTGCCTTAATTGCCTTTAAATAATGCTATGAGTAGATTTGGTGTCCAACTTAGTGGTATTTTAGCTGTCATAAAATTACAGTTTGCAGGTGTTACAGCTTACAGCTATTATTATCATGTAATATTAGTAAAACTTTGCTTTGCTGAAATGGATGATTTATCATTGATAGGTAACCAGAGAAATAACACTAGTGAAATTAACATTACTGCCTCTCTCTCTCTGTTTCTTTGACATCCACTTTCACTTCAAGGTGGTAATTGTGACACTGTGGCCATCTCCCCCAAGATGAATCCCTGAGTATTGAAAGAGCATATAATTTTTTTTAACATGGTTACTCTCTTCCTTGTAAGCTGCTGCGCTTTATTTTAATTTTTGAAATCACGCAACGTGCACATATATCCTCTGGTATGTCATGTGCTCTCGCATATCGTATAAATACTCATAGTGGGCCGCCATGACCAAAAAATGCCAGGGCCATTTTTTGGTCCCAGTCCAGCCCTGGGTACATACAGTACCTGTTATCAAGCTGAATTTACAGAGATGCAGATACCAGACATGGTGATCACAGGAAAATAATGAGTCCCAGACAAGAGCGAGAAAGTATAAAAATGATGTTTACTGACATATGGCAGTCACTCTCATAACCCACACACACTATCCATTGTGCTGGCCACGCTGACTACTTACTTGCCACATGGTGGGTGCATACACATACATCGCTTACAACAGATAACATTAAACACTACATGTGACATTACTGTACAACAGAATAACAACAAAATAAATGCTTATATATGTATATATATTAGGGCTGTCAATTAACGGGTTAAAACAGATTAATCCATCATCATGATTAATTTGATAAAAAAATGTAACGCAATTAACCCATCTACAGTGCAGAATGACTCAAAATCCCTGAAATGTCTCTGTCAACCTATTTCGGGCAGTTTTGGTGGGTTCCATTTGCCCTCTAGAACTCGTATTCCAAGTCGGATTCCGGAGTTTTGAAGCCGGAAGTGACGACATGCGTGCTCCTGTTTCTCAGAGAGCCGAGAAATATCTCGGAGCAGCACAGAGGATCCCGAGTTCAGAATCCAAGATGGCTGCGCCCTTTATCAACAGAAGGGAAATTTGTAGTTTTATACTGTTTAAGCACTGCTTCTCATTTGTGGCTCATTAAATCGGTCACACACACTATACTGTCCAACTTATCTGTGGACGTGTTGCTATGGAGTTTTATACATAAAGCACCGCGTGTAATGTGTCATCAACTGATATTGCTAACAATGGCAATTAACCTGGCTAGAATTGAATTTCATGATTAGTCGGATTATTTGTCGGATTTACGGTAGTTCGGGCTAATTGTAAGTGAACGAAGATGAAGACCATTTAAACTGTGGTACCTTAAATCCGACAAGTTGTCCGGCTAAGCAAAAAATCTTGCTTTTTGATATGGGTCCATGGTATTGCACTTCTGTGGCAGATGGAATGCATCCGACTCGTGTTCAAGATGTTCAATAAACATGTTAAGTGCATATATATTGTCACGCTCGTGGGTGAGCAGGCGGATAAACAGGCTCACGGAGTCGGAGGTTCGGGTAAACGAGACTTTAATGACGAGCAGGGTAGAAGAGAAGGGACGACACGTAACAACACTCAATGACCAACCTCGGAAACTGACACTGACAAGGACTAAATACGCTACACAAGCTAAGGAAAACGAGCAACAGGTGAGATCCATCAGGGAAAAACACGAGGTAATGAGGGGGGCGTGGCACACATGAGGGTCGGACGGAGCCGGGTGTGACAGAACCCCCCCCCCCAAAGGCGCGCACACCGGGCGCGCCAGGGGAGAGGCGACGGACGAGACGAACCGGGAGAACAGGACCTGGAAAACAAAGCAGAACGTCAACCAAAAACAGGGAACAGAACGGAGACGCAGAACAAGAACAGGGACGAGAAGAAGGACAAGACACGACACAGAACAGGGAAGGCAGACAGGCAGACAAGGACGGGAGACACAGAAGGAGGGGAGAAAGGCGGAACAAAAGGGCCAGGAGTGAACGGAGGAGACAGAGAGGGACGAGGAACAAAGGCAGGAGGGACAGACGGGAACGGAGGAGGAACAAGGGGAGCACCAGGGAGCCCAGGCAGGCGACGGGCAGCGGCCGGAGGGGCCGCAGGGGAGAGGGAGGAGGGAGCAGGAGGGGACCACCCAGGGGCCAAGGGAACGGGGCGAGGGAGTGACGGAGGGGACACGGAGGGAGCAGAAGGGAACACCAGTGAAGGCAGGCAGGAGGGGGAAGCCGCGGCAGGCGGAGGCGCAGCCGGAGCCGGCGAAGGCGCCGTCCGACGCTCAGCCGGAACAGGGGGGCCCGGAGGCGACCGACAAGGAGCCGGAGGCGCGACCGAGGACCGGCACCGCGGAACCAGGGGGGGACCCGGAGGCGACCGCCGACCCCGAGCCGGAGGAACCGCAGGCGGCCCCGGAGCCCCAGCCAAGGCGAGCGAGGGCGAGCCAGGGGGCAGGGCGGGCGGGAACCGGGCCCCACGCCTATGGCCCCGTCCCTTTCGGGACACTGACAGGCGGGGTCCTAAGGGGCGTGGGTCCCTGCAGGGAGAGGGATCTGGGGTCCATAGGACGGTCCCCGAGGGATCCCACTCAAGGTCCTCCTCGGGGACAGGAGTCTGAGTCTCGGGCGGGGCCACGGGCGTGGCCATAGCAGCAGGCGGAGCCGCCGGCGAGCCGGCCTGGACAGGCAAGCAGGGCTGGACCGGCGAGCAGGGCTGGACCGGAAAGCAGGGCTGGACCGGGGAGCTGCCAACACGGGATGCCGCGGGCAGAGCAGCGGCAGCAGCTGGCAATGCAGCCCCGGGCGCAACCTCAGGCGGTGCAGCCAGAGGCAAGACGGCTGAGACGGGCAAGTCAGGTACGTGGCCAGCAGAGGGTGCTGCAGGCAGAGCAGGGACCACTGCAGGCGCCTCGGGCGTACGGTCAGCAGGGGGCGCCTCAGCGGGCGCCGCCAGCACGCGACCAGCAGGGAGTGCCGCAGCGGGCGTCACCATCACGCGGCCAGCAGGGGGCGCCGCAGCGGGCACCGCCATCACGCAGCCAGCAGGGGGCGTCGCAGCGGCCATCTCAGGCAGCTCAGGAGCCAGCAGGACCGGCAAGACCGGGAGTTCAGGAGCCGGCAGGACAGGCGAGACAGGTAGTTCAGGTGCCAGCAGGATAGGCGAGACAGGTAGTTCAGGTGCCGGCAGGACAGGCGAGACCGGCAGTTCAGGTGCCGGCAGGACAGGCGAGACAGGCAGTTCAGGTGCCGGCAGGACAGGCGAGACCGGCAGTTCAGGTGCCGGCAGGACAGGCGAGACAGGCAGTTCAGGTGCCGGCAGGACGGGCGCCGCCGTCACATGGCCAGCAAGGGGCACCTCGAAGGGCACCTTGGGTGTGCGGCCAGCAGGGGGCGCCTCGTTGGGCGCCGCAGTCACTTGGCCAGCAGGGGGCGCCGCAGCGGGCGCCGCCAGCACGCGGCCAGCAGGGGGCGCCGCAGCGGGCGCCGCCAGCACGCGGCCAGCAGGGGGCGCCGCAGCGGGCGCCGCCAGCACGCGGCCAGCAGGGGGCGCCGCAGCGGGCACCGTAGGCGTAGCGGTGGTAGCTGCCGGGACTGCAGGCGGGTACGGCAGGACAAGCGGGTCAAGCAGGACAGGCGGGTCAAGCAGGACAGGCGGGTCAGGCGGTGCCACCGCTGGCAAAGCGGCGGAAGCTGCAGCAGGCGGCGCCGCTGGCAAAGCGGCGGCAGCTGCAGCAGGCGGCGGTGCAGCCGCGGGCCGATCGGCGGCAGCAGCAGCAACAGCAGGCGCTGTCACAAGCAGAGCGGCAACAGCAACAGTAGGCAGCGCAGCCGCGGGCAGAACGGCGGAAGCAGCAACAGTAGGCAGCGCAGCCGCGGGCAGAACGGCGGAAGCAGCAACAGCAGGCGGTGCAGCCGCGGCCAGGACGGTGGCAGCAGCAGCAGGCAGCGCAGCCGCAGGCAGATAGGCGGCCGCAGCAGCCAGTGTTGCTGACAAGTCCGAAGCAGCCAGGTCCGGAGCCAGCAGGTCCGGCATGGATACGCCGGGGTCCATCCCTGTAAGGACGGCATCCGCGGCGTTTTCCCAGGCGGGGAGAAGGGAGCATGCTCCCAAAGAGAGCGTCGGGGCGGTCGTCTTTCCTTTTCCCCGGCGTTTCGTCTTTCTCGGACGAACAGGGCTCTCTAGGACCCCGGGAGGGTTCCTCTCCTGGGTGCGTTGCCCATGCTGTTCTTCGGAGCGGGGGGGGTGAGCGGCCGAAGCCGCGTTACGCTCAGGTGTGCGTTGCTGAGACGATCGTAGCGGCGGTGGTGAAGCGGGACTCCTTCCCGGCTCGCTAGCGACCGGGATCAAGGCAGGCGGTGAGTCGGGGGGCGGCTCCCAGGAGGCGTACCCCAAGGGGCCAAGCCAGGCGGCCGCCCTCTTCCTCAGCTGCTTGAGGTGTTCTCCCACCTTGTCCTGCAGCTGTTCCTCGCCAAGCTCGTGCCTCTGTCTCAGGAGCGCCCAGCACTTCTTCACCAGAGGGCGGGCGATCGGCTCTCCCTGGAGCTCCAGCATGGTCGTCCACCATACTGCCTCGTCGTCGAGGGGTATCTGCTCCCAGGCAACGCTGAGCGCTTTCGGAAGGTTGGTCATTCTGTCACGCTCGTGGGTGAGCAGGCGGATAAACAGGCTCACGGAGTCGGAGGTTCGGGTAAACGAGACTTTAATGACGAGCAGGGTAGAAGAGAAGGGACGACACGTAACAACACTCAATGACCAACCTCGGAAACTGACACTGACAAGGACTAAATACGCTACACAAGCTAAGGAAAACGAGCAACAGGTGAGATCCATCAGGGAAAAACACGAGGTAATGAGGGGGGCGTGGCACACATGAGGGTCGGACGGAGCCGGGTGTGACATATATTCCCTTTTTTCTTGAGTCTGTTTGCTCATGCAAAATGAAATGTGATTAATATAGATAAAAAATTAATGATATTTAATCGAGATTAATCCACAGCAACCCTGTGATTAATCTGATAAAAAATTTTAATCGTTTGACAGCACTAATATATACACTCACCTAAAGGATTATTAGGAACACCTGTTCAATTTCTCATTAATGCAATTATCTAATCAACCAATCACATGGCAGTTGCTTCAATGCATTTAGGGGTGTGGTCCTGGTCAAGACAATCTCCTGAACTCCAAACTGAATGTCAGAATGGGAAAGAAAGGTGATTTAAGCAATTTTGAGCATGGCATGGTTGTTGGTGCCAGACGGGCCGGTCTGAGTATTTCACAATCTGCTCAGTTACTGGGATTTTCACGCACAACCATTTCTAGGGTTTACAAAGAATGGTAAAACATCCAGTATGCGGCAGTCCTGTGGGTGAAAATGCCTTGTTGATGCTAGAGGTCAGAGGAGAATGGGCCGACTGATTCAAGCTGATAGAAGAGCAATTTTGCCTGAAATAACCACTCGTTACAACCGAGGTATGCAGCAAAGCATTTGTGAAGCCACAACATGCACAACCTTGAGGCGGATGGGCTACAACAGCAGAAGACCCCACCGGGTACCACTCATCTCCACTACAAATAGGAAAAAGAGGCTACAATTTGCACGAGCTCACCAAAATTGGACAGTTGAAGACTGGAAAAATGTTGCCTGGTCTGATGAGTCTCGATTTCTGTTGAGACATTCAAATGGTAGAGTCAGAATTTGGCGTAAACAGAATGAGAACATGGATCCATCATGCCTTGTTACCACTGTGCAGGCTGGTGGTGGTGGTGTAATGATGTGGGGGATGTTTTCTTGGCACACTTTAGGCCCCTTAGTGCCAATTGGCCATCGTTGACCAGATCTCAACCCAATAGAGCATCTTTGGGATGTGGTGGAACGGGAGCTTCGTGCCCTGGATGTGCATCCCACAAATCTCCATCAACTGCAAGATGCTATCCTATCAATATGGGCCAACATTTCTAAAGAATGCTATCAGCACCTTGTTGAATCAATGCCACGTAGAATTAAGGCAGTTCTGAAGGCGAAAGGGGGTCAAACACCGTATTAGTATGGTGTTCCTAATAATCCTTTAGGTGAGTGTAATTCCGCAGTTGTAAGTACCTAAAGAACTGTGTATGGAGGGAAAACTTTGATTGAAGCTGTTCAAATGACGCAAAGCGTCCGCCAACATAAAGAGCTTTCAAGGCTATTATACCCTTTTTACTCCAATCCTTAAAGGTCATGTCTGTTAAGGATGGCAAGAAGCAATGGTTATGCCAGATTGGGGCATGAACTGATGTGTCAGGGAGTTTACAAGATTTCCGAATTTGATTCCAAATTCTCTGAGCGTTGGTCACTATAAAATGATTTTTCAATGTCGCAGGAGGTTTAGGTGACTCGAAAAGGAGAGCTGGGAGAGAGATGCCCGAGGTTAGGCCAATTTCAATAGCAAGCCATGGAGGCAGGCATGAGATGTCCTCCACTTGATATCCATATTGCCAATATATCATAGCTCTCACATTGGCAGCCCAATAATAATGTAAGAAACATGGTATCCCCAACCCCACATGCTCCCTTGATTTCTGAAGGTAAATCTTTGATATCCTGTGGGCCTTATACCCCCAGATAAAAGGCATAATGATAGTGTCAATGGACTTAAAAAATGATTTGGGGATAAACAGTGGAATGTTTTGAAATAAATATAGAAACCTTGGTAAGGACACCATTTTCACAACATTTACCCGCCCAACCAGCGAAAGAGGTAGGGTTCTCCATTTTTTAATATCTTCCTTCAACTTACTCAACTTCTCAGTGAAGTTCATTTTAAATAGGTTCTTAGGGTTTTAGGAAATTTTTATGCCCAGGTACCTCGATTCTCTAACTCACTAGAACTCGAATTTCTTGAAAGTCGAACAAACCAGTTTGACCTAGAACTCGATCTGAATATCAGAAGTTGAACCGTGAACGCTGACTTAATACAAATTGTACGCGCCAGGAAATGAGTTATACTACAATGCAATTCTTACTTTAATGCCTTCTTCACAGACTGGACGATTAACCAAATAAAGCAGTGCAACATTACAGTAACTAACAATAAGTAAACCACTAACTTACGTGTACTGTTAGACCATTTAAGTCATTTATTTAAACTTTATTTTACCAGGTAAATTAACTGAAAACCAGTTCTCACTGCTTTACGTGATATTCAGGAGAAATAGCAGATTACGCATCGGAATTGCCTAGGATACAAACGTCATACGTGTAACTAAACTCTTCAGCCAATAAGGGCAAAGGTGTGTCGTCACGGAGGCGGTTCCAGTTCGTGCAGCCGGGTGAGAGGTCTCAATGCATCTAACCATAATGCATTGCGTCAGGATCAGAATGCGTTGCTTTGAGCCAGTGCTGTAAGCAAGTCGAATGCACCCAATGACCGGACTGGGGAAACAAACTGAAACGCGGACTAATGGTGCGTTCCATTATTTCTCTCCAAGTTGGAACTCGGATGAAAACGTCACGATACGTCACGAAAAACATCACTTCCCGTCGGAAACACGCCCCTTTTATGACGTTGAAGTCGGACAAGATTTTGTTGTCCGAGTTGCTCCTGTGACGTAATTTCAACATGGCAACTTGGTTTGTTTGTAGTTTGTTTACCGTTCGAAAAAAAAATATCGCTATGAATGTACTAAAATATTTTATAAAGCTTTTAATGTGGTTTGACTAGTTAGTGTTTCTTGTTTGTCTCTCGGAAAAATCTCCATTTCTCCATTTTCTTCATTTGGAAAACTCCAAATCTGCTAAAATATAAAGCAAAAACACACAGCAACATGTTCATGGTGGCAGCCATGTTTGCTCCGAGATGTGGGTAGCTCGAACGGGAGATTGTCGGACGTGATGTCACTCAACTCGGAATGGGAGTGGAATGGGAGCTTCGTGCCCTGGATGTGCATCCCACAAATCTCCATCAACTGCAAGATGCTATCCTATCAATATGGGCCAACATTTCTAAAGAATGCTTTCAGCACCTTGTTGAATCAATGCCACATAGAATTAAGGCAGTTCTGAAGGCGAAAGGGGGTCAAACACCATATTAGTATGGTGTTCCTAATAATCCTTTAGGTGAGTGTATATATATATATATATATATATATATTAGTCACGCCCCGCTCCGTCCACTCCTGATGTGTGCCACGCCCACCTCGTTACCTCGTGTTCAGCCAAGATTGTGATCATCTGTGTCCTGTTATGTCTAGCCCGTCTTTTGTATTTAGTCCTCGTCTGAGTCAGTCTTCCCCAGACTTGTCATTGTATTGTCGTGTATTGTCCATGGAGGTCTTTACCTGTCTGTCTTTTGACAATTAAACCCAGTTTACCTGAAGTCCTGGCTTGCTCTCCTGCTTCCCTGCTCGCCTCCTTCGCCAAACGTGACAGAATGACAAGTCTCCACAACAAGCTCAGCGCTACCGGGGAGGTTCTCCCTATGGAGGACGAGGTGATCGCATGGACGAACCAGCTGGATCGCCACCTGGATCCCGTAGCCCGCCGGCTGGTGGAACGCTGTTGGGAGCTCCTGGATAGGAGGTTCCACACCGGCGAGGAGCAGCTGCTCGAGCAGGTGGACGAACACCTGCGGCAGCTGAGGGCGAGAGCGGCGGTTTGGCTACCACACCCGGGGTATGCCACCCGGGAACCGCCCCCCGACTCGCTACCAGCCACCTTCCCGGTCTCAAAAAGGGCTGATAATAAAACGCGCAACCCTGAGCTTCACGCGGCTACGGCCGCTCAGCTTCCCCGCTGTGGGGAGCTGCCCTGGGTCCCAGAGGGCTCCGCTCTCCCCCACGCCAAAAAGAGACGCCGTGGAAAAGGGAAGAAAGCCCACCCGACGACGCTCTTCTTGGGAGCGTGCTCCCTTCTCCCCGCCTTGGAGGACGCCTGTGTTACCAGTGAGCCCCATGATGAGGAGACCCTGCCTCCTTTAGAGGCTGGGGATGACCGGCCAGAGCGCTGTCCCGGAAGAGGAATCAGCGCCGTGAGAGACGCAAGTCCCCGGGTCCCTAAAGCCCTTAAAGGGGCAGCACTGGCTCGGCTAGCGCCCATCCGGGTACCCTCTCCGGACCTGTCCGCGGCACCGCCTGCTACTGCTGCCGCCTCTCTGCCCGCGGCACCGCCTGCTGCAGCTGCTGCGATGCCAGCAGCACCGCCTGACCCGCCCGCGGCTCTGGCTGCCCCGCCTGCGGCTCTGGCTGCCCCGCCTACGGCCACGCTTGTTGCCTCATTGGAGGCCCTGACTCCCTCGCCCTTACCCCGACAAGGCCGACGCCCCCCAGGACCCCGCCTTTCAGTGTCCCGCAAGGGACGGAGACATAGGCGTGGGGCCCTGGTCCCGCCCGCCCTGCCCCCTGGCTCGCCCGTTCGGCCCCTGGCTGTGGCTGGTGGCTGCCTGCGGGTTCTCCGGCTCGGGGTCGGTGGTCTCCGCCGGGTCCCCCCCTGGATCCTCGGTGCCGGTCCTCGGTCCCGCCTCCGGCTCCATGTCGGTCGCCTCCGGGCCCCCCTGCTCCGGCTGTGCCTCCGCCTGCCGCGGCTTCCCCCTCCTGCCTGCCTGCACTGGTGTTCCCTTCTGCTCCCTCCGTGTCCCCTCCGTCACTCCCTCGTCCCGTTCCCTTGGCCCCTGGGTGGTCCCCTTCAGCTCCCTTCTCCCTCTCGCCTGCGGCCCCTCCGGCTGTTGCCCATCGCCCGCCTGGGCTCCCTCGGGCTCCCCTTTGTTCCTGTCTGGTCTCCCCTCTCTGCTCCTCCGCCCTCTGTGTCTCCTCTGTTCGCTCCTCGTCCCTCTGTTCCTCCTTCGTTCGCTCCTGGCCCCTTCGTGTCGCCTGTGGCTGTTCCCTCTGTGTCTCCTTTCTCTGTCTGCCTGTCCGCGTTTCCTGTTCTTTGTCATGTCTTCTCCTTCTCGTCCCTGTTTCTGTTTTGTGTCTCGGTCCTGTTTCCCTGGTCTCGTTGATGGTTTTGTTCTTGTCTTCCAGGTCCTGTTCCCCAGTCTCGTCTCGTCCGTCGCCTCCTCTCGGGCGCGCCCGGTGTTATGGGCTATGTCACGCCCCGCTCCGTCCGCTCCTGATGTGTGCCACGCCCACCTCGTTACCTCGTGTTCAGCCCTGATTGTGATCATCTGTGTCCTGTTATGTCTAGCCCGTCTTTTGTATTTAGTCCTCGTCTGAGTCAGTCTTCCCCAGACTTGTCATTGTATTGTCGTGTATTGTCCGTGGAGGTCTTTTGACAATTAAACCCAGTTTACCTGAAGTCCTGGCTTGCTCTCCTGCTTCCCTGCTCGCCTCCTTCGCCAAACGTGAAGTGAAAGTATATATATATACAGTATATACTGTATAGTTTTGGGTGTAAAATTAATACAATGAGAAACTGACCAACAAGATTAAAGCAACTGAAAATTGTGCCAAATTATGACAATTGTACAAAACCATTTGCATATATGTACTAAAACATTTGAAATTTTTTTTGTGACATTTTGGTGTGAGGATTACACGTGTTTTTCTGCAAATGTTAATTTGTCATTTGACAAAGGTGCCAAAGCAATTGAGAAAAACTATACGCATGATTTATGAAGTCTGCCAAAGCAAATAAAAGAAGTGCTTCTTAGCTTACACAACCTGTAGGTGCTTTGTCTATTCCATTTAAATTTAATGGGGTACATACCTGTTATCAAGCTGAATTTACAGAGATGCAGATGCCAGACATGGTGATCACAGGAAAATAATGAGTCCCAGACAAGAGCGAGAAAGTATAAAAATGATGTTTACTGACATATGGCAGTCACTCTCATAACCCACACACACTATCCATTGTGCTGGCCACGCTGACTACTTACTTGCCACATGGTGGGTGCATACACATACATCGCTTACAACAGATAACATTAAACACTACATGTGACATTACTGTACAACAGAATAACAACAAAATAAATATATATATATATACACACACACACACATATACAGTATAAGCATGCATTGCTGTCTATCAGATAACTTCAACATGTCACCAAATGGCTGTAAACTTAAAGATATTCATTTTCACCTGGCACTAACCATAAAGGCTCCCAATGAAACTCCTGCATTCCCACATCATTCAGACTCTAATCTCAACATTTATAAGATTATATTTGTAGCGCCTGCAATTTTTTATATTAGGTGAGACTAGAATTTCAATAAGCGCAGGTAGGTTTTCCTCATAAGAAGGATGATAAAGATTGTGTCAGCATTTGCACATCAAATTATGAGATATCTGAGTAGCCCAGAATGTCCTGAAAATAAAAACATAAAGTACATGTGACTAACTCATGTACAAGCAATGTAATAAGCCTAAAATCAAAGGGATAGAAAAATGCTCAAAAATGGACAGGGTTCAAAGGGTTAACTGAACTGTTAGTGACCATGATGTTTGATTTAACTTGTTATTTTTAATTGTATAAAATTATTAAGCCAGCAATGATTTTATCATCTTGGGAATTTGATGATTTTAGATGAGTTAACTCAATTTGTGAGGTTAATTGTAATGTTTTTTTTCTTACAGTGTTTGGTGCTATTTTGCCATTTTCACTGGGTTCTAAACCAACAGGTAATTAAAAAAATACTTATTTTGTGTCCAATCCAGAAAGCAGTCTTCCCTTAGTTTTCCATCACATCTAAGAAAAATATTAAAACCAAGTAAATGCAATCCAGTAAGAGTACAGAATCTCCCAGAATACTAAAGTATACTAAGGCAGAAAGCAATGAAAATGAATATATAATATATACAAGACAAGAGACCACTCCATTTTTGTGTGTGAAGTGCACTGCTAGGGCAGTACACATCAGGCTCCTAGAAGCAGGACTGAAGACCCATAAAGCAAGGAAGAAGCCCTTCATTAAAGAGAAACAAGGAAGAGTCAGCTGGAGTTTGCAAAAAAAAAAAATGTATATTTTGCATAGATGCACAGTCATTAATTGAGAAATGAGTAAAACAAAAATTGTGATGTGGTCTCTTAATTTTTCCCAGAGCTGTATATGAATATGCATCAATGGTGTCAGTCTGTAGCTTTTTGTTAGATGAATGTTGCATTTGTAAGATGCCATGATTTATCGTTTAGCTAGTTGCCCTGTGAACTCCTAAATGACACTGACCTTCTGGACAATGTTAGCTCGCCTTCTCTGACCCTCCAGTTGGGCTTCTTTGCTAAGCCAACCTTTGTACATGAAGGCTGTACTGTGTTATCTGACATGTTATCTTTCTAACCCAAAAATCCAGCTTCGTGATTCAGGCCCCAGGAGAATTTCAGTTATTGCTCTGTTTTTTGGGCATTATCTGGTGTGTTTTGTAATCATCTCTCGAGTGCCTGCAACCAGAAGGGGTGACATCTCTCCTCTGATTGGCACTTTGTTTTCTAGCTATTATTAGTTAACTTACTGAAATGAAATATCAGTTGAAATTTTACTTCTATTTTAGAATTTGATATGGAAATATTTGGTATTAGCTAATTCTTGCTCTGAACTAATAACTTTAAAAATCTTCATTAATTACATGAATGCTCTTAAAATATGCAATTCTTGGGGAATGCTTAAGCATTTAAAATAATTCCTATTGAAATACTGCATGTATGTTCTTAGTGTAGTTCTGTGACAATATGTTTGTGCAATACTAAGAAGCTGGTATATATTTGTGGGTCATCTTCCCTTTCTCACAGTGAGCATAAAGGAGCAATTTAAACCTGTATACTTGGGAGACACCATAGTGCTCACCTGCTCAGAAGGAGGCAACGTCAAATGGTATTTCAATTATATTGTAATGCCAGATCAAACACAACAAAACTATATCTTCACCATAAAATCTACTAGTGCACAAGGCCCATATGCGTGCCAGGGGCATGGAAGTCAGAGTGATGTATATAATCTCGAAATCAAAGGTAAGTAAATATCTGCAATTGACAATAACCTATTATTACATTTAGATCCTTGTAAAATGTGCTACATGCTGTTTATATACTGAACAAATATATACAAATATGCTGTTATAGAAATATCTCTGGGAATTTAGTACAATGTTATTTGTTTGCTTAGTAATAATCATCTATCAAGCAATACATGAACTTGTTCAATTTATGAAAGTGTCGATTTAGATCTTTGCAGTAAATGGTGATGCGGTTACCTAGTTAGTATTTACCACTACATGAGATTTAAAGAGAAAATAAGAATAGTAAATTCACCTTGATTGGCAGGTCTGAGCCTGACTATATCTAATCTCCTTCTTTCCTTGCTTCTTTCATATCCCAGATTCCTTTCCTCCAGAGGTCCTAGTCATACAGTCTGGACATTCAGTGGTCTATAAAGATGACTCTGTTTTTCTAGCCCTTTACGTGGACGATTGTCCGAATTGGATGTGTTATGTGTATAAAAAGCAGGGCTTTCACCGTGTAATAATAAAAGATTACCCAAAAACTGGCCCCTTGGAGTTCATGACTTCCTCTGTGGAGAAGACCTCAGAACCATATATTTATTGGTGTAAAAATAAGATCACAAACATGAGAAGCAGCACTGTTGTTCTCAAGGTAACCGGTAAGAAATGTTTTTATTAAACATTCACTTTCTATACTTTTCTTTTAATCCATTTGTACACCAGTTATACAGATTTTTTCTGAATGCTTAAACACTGTATACCTATGTGTGTGTATTTGCTAAATGTATGACACCTTTTTGCAAAGAAGGGCTTTTCATTTACACTGTCAGCGCGTAGTTGGTGCTTTGTGTGTAAATTCAAATGACGGTTTGTGTGTATTGTATTGGCCAAACAATTTTTAAATAGAGTTTGCAGAGTTTTGCAAGAATTATTTGCTTTTTCAAGAGATATATAATGTCTTACTGGTTTGGTGTATGGTTTTGTGGTTAGTGTGAAGAATCTGGCCTATATTTTCACAGATAGTGCCTAAGCAATAAGACATAATTGGAAGAGTGCACATTTAATGTGAATTTATCTGAACAATGGATTTTCCATCAATCAAATCAAGCTTAACTTACAGTTGACATGTACGTGGGGAATTATTTCACTGTCATATATAGTGTTGTTTTTGTGTCACATGAGAGTTTTCTTCATAATTCTTTGAATTGTCAGTCTCTGTCTTTGTTTCTCATTGTGCTGTTCTCGCCCCTTTAGATCTAATGGTAAAACTTGTCCCTCACCCTGCTCCTCCAGAACTGGGAAAAGATTTAGAACTGGAATGCGTGACACATGGTGCACCAACAATAAGTAATGTAATTTTCTATAAAGACAATAATTCTGGTACAACAACGCTGACTCATCCCCAAAACAGTGTGAAATACCTGATTGACAATATGACTAAGACTGATGAAGGAAACTACAAATGTGAAGCTACCTTCACATTCCAAGCGAGTAGCAGCAATAGCGAGTTCACTGTCAAGTCTGTGCCTCAGAAAGTCGTTGGCATAGGTAAACAGCTGAGTGAGTGTGAGAGTGTGTGTATGAGTGTAAGTTCTGTCTTATTTACAGTATCAGTCAAACGTTTGGACAAACTGCCTAGAAAGGAGAGTGAAAGAGTGTCGCATCACATAACCTGGCCACCTGACCTAATCACAGCAGAAATTGTTTGGAGGGGTTTGACCAGAGAGTGAAGGAAAAGTGGCCAGTGAGTGTCCAGAGTGGGACCTCCTTCAGGACAGCGGGAAAAGCATCCCAGGAGGCCACCTCATGAAACTGGCGTAGAGGAGACAGTAGAGTCAGCCAGTCCCTGGGGCGATTGGGGTTAAGGGCCTTGCTCAAGGGCTCAATGGTGGGATCACTCTGCCGACCATGGGATTTGAACCAGCAACCTTATGAGTTCCAACCCACAGAGCAACCCCCCCCCCCCCCCCCCAAATATTATTCTTTTTTGAATACGTTTTTGGTCAGTACATAATTCCATGTTTGTCTTATTTATATTATTTAGTTATTCTAAAATGTAGGGAAAATTTCCAGTAATCCTTTCTATGGGAAGGTGTGTCCAAACTTTTGTCAGGTACTGTATATGTCTAAATGCTTATTCATTTAGACCATTTAGACAATTTTCATATTCTCTTTCTGTCTCTTTATTTTAAGGCTGTATTTTTTGTGTATTCTTGACTTGATGGTATGTTTAAATTGTATTACCATGCTACCCCCAAAACAAACTCCTTGTACTTTTTTTACATGGCAAATAAAAGCAATCTGATTGGTTCTGATTGGTTTTCATTATCTCTGATTGGTTCTGATTATCTCCCATTTCCTGTGTCCTCCAGAAGTGACTCTAGTGGCAGTCATGTCATACACACCAGGGAATCCTGTGTGCACTTGCAGCAAATGCAGGTCTGGCGGCAAGTCTGAATTCTTTAAGATTGAAAATGGTCACTATAAAAAAGATGAAAAAACAACCCTATCCGAGGGGAAGTACGCCTGTAGAGTTCGCTGGGATATTGGAGCCTCCTCATTCAGTCTGCCATACTCTGGTGAGTCCTGGATGGTGATTTTATAATGTGCAAAACTAACAGTCTGCATTCATGCCAAGTCAATCTACCTATGGACTCCATTCCAACACGACACATGGTGCTATATGGGAGAGCTTGTCTATTAAAGTTATGGTGCCCCCTGGAGATCCTGCAGGTGCCAGCAGGTGTCTAGTGGAGGCTCAGTTAAATTAAACCACACAGAACAGTGCAGATTTGCTTTTAGGACTGGGTTGGGTTAGGGCATTATGCATGAATCCTGGCAGATAAAACAGATTCCATACATGCTACGTTCTTCAGATACTGACAAAGAGTCTTCAAGTCTCCAAATTAGATTTTTTTCTTTGCTTCAGAGTTGCTTGTGCTCTGGTCAAGGAGACCAAGAAGCTGCCTTGTTAGTCAGACAAAATATTCAACTGAAGATTCTCTTCACCGTTATTCTCCCTCTCGTTCTCACCTGCAGTTTCAGGAAAAGAAGTTGGTCCCAATATAGTTGTAATCGTGGTGGTGATAGTGTTCATCTTGATTGTAATGGGGCTCATCTTGACCGTGGGATATTTCCGCTGGAGGAGTAGAAATAAGCAAGAGTGTAAGTCTTTATTTTGTTTCATTGTAACAGCTTTGATTTATCACCACCTTTCTATGCTTGTCTATCCAACAGTAGTCAAATTCAACTGACTTATTTAATTAAATACCCTTCTTTATAATTATATGTAGTTGTTCATCTGCTTAGTGTGCTTCTCGGAATTGATTCAGTTTTTAGCCATTCTTTCTCAATTTTAGCCGAGGCATTGTACCAGGAGGTGCCACTAGATGCTGTGAAATCCGACAAGGGGGAAGGAGGTTATGAGGAGCTCAAGGAAGGAAAAAGAGGAGAGAGGAGAGGAGAGTACGACACACTGAAGGGGCCGGATGCAGACAAGGTCACAACAGCGGAGGTCTCAGACACCGGAGAGCAAGGTGGCTATGAGGGCCTGAAGGTTTCTCAAGATGATTCGAGGAAAAGTGAGTACCAGACTCTTAAGGGGGAAGGAAGCAAGGAGGCAGAAGGGAGATACGAGGCCCTGAAGACATCTAAGGCAGAGGAGGATGCAGGAGTGTACCACACCCTCGGCCCAGCAGGAGAACAAGGCGCAGGATATGAGGCACTGAAGCTGTCCAAGGCAGAGGGGAAGGAAGGGGAGTACCAGACTATTCAGCCGGGAGGAAATTAAATGGGGTCCTGCACTCAATGGAGTGAATATGATCATTGTCTAACAGGTGGTCTGTCACCAGTGGGTTACATGGGAAGTTGCATTTGCACGTCTGTGGTGCATGAATCCAGTGTGTGTGACACAAGCGCGTGGAAAACAGTGTGTAGGTGTTAAAGAAAATATGCCGCTATTGAGGAAGGAGCCAAACGTGTGGTCATATATTTCTTTCATTATTTCATCGAACTTCCACATATAGATTTAACTGTACGATTACAAGCATCATATAAATTATATTTCTGCTTTGATATTGCATTTTAATCATTACTCCATTTTAATGGGGAATTCAATACATTTTGATGAGTTCAGAACCATATAAACATTACTTTCGAAAAGATGCCATACTTAACCAGTTTATAGACAAATACAAAGACATTGTTTTTTCTGTTACCTATCGTTAAGCAGCTAATTGAATATATTGTGTGAATTTGTGAATTAAACATTATGAAATATATTTTTTATTGATATAATAAAGTTGCTTATTAAAAAATATGCAAAATTCGGTTGGTGCATCTCTTTTTTTCCAGGTTTATCTAAAGTATTTAAAAAAAATCAACTGGTTTTCAGTTTTGTAATAGGATTCAGTTCGACTTGAATTGACTAGACTTCACCACAAGGTGGGGCTGTCAACAATGTTTTCACGTGGTTGTTCTCTGTCGTCTCTGCCTAAATATTATAATATTATTTTGCATAAAGAGCAAAGGTAGTATTAGTGTTTGAAAAGTTACTCTGGTGTTTGTATTTTCAGGTGTTAGTTGTTGGACTAGCAAGTTAGATGGAATAGAAGTACTGCTATTAAGCAATTAATATATAATCAATACTAATTATTTAGCAGCTGAATAATCAATGAAATCATTAACCATATTATAGGGAAATAATTTCAGACACAGGCACAAGTAGTGTTCATTCTAATAGAAGTAAAATGTTCCCTTTGGTTGATTAGACACAGAGTTCAATATGGTACATATGGACCCTGAGAGGAATAGAGAAATTGCACTCCTTCATACTGTCATTAATTCAGGGGTGCCCACACTTTTTCAGCTTGCGAGCTACTTATAAATGACCAAGTCAAAATGATCTACCTACTATAAAAATGCACAACATATATTTATTTATAAATATATTGAGTATTCTTCCATCCATTCATCCATCCATTTTCTGAAATTATTAAGGGTCCAAAGCATATAGTGTAATGGACCCTTATTGTATTTCTTAGGATTTGTCATTATTTTTCTTCCCCAAAACTGAATGTGCAGCCTAAACCGTAAGAGCTAGACCGACCAGACTTGGTAGAAAGATGCCAATTCCTACCCACTACTCAGACTATCTGACCCAAGTCAGTCATACATTTTGGCCAATATCTCCTATGCTGTTGGTCCTACAGTCGAATTTTGTTTTCTGCAGATACAGCCAGCCATACCCTACCAACATTCCATTTGGACTATGAAGCTCTGCCTACTTTTTTGCTAATTTGCATGATTTGTCAATCCTACTTCTGCCTTAAAGTCCTACCCCATTCGACCAAACAGAAAAATGTGGTGTCAAACCAATCAGTCCTCTGAGCTGATCAAAAGTTATTGAAAAGTGTCATGACATTTGTCTATCGTACGGCCACTAGCCACGTTTATTGCCAGCCTAAGTCAGCATGATATGCCAATTCAAACAACATGTAGAACTTGGTTCTCCATCTTTGATCTTACAATCTTTGATCTGATAACAGGACTTTTCGTACTCATCCTAGGATTTTCGCCCAACCTATGTAAATCTGGTATCATTTAAATCAGGAGACAGTCATTATAAATAATTATTTTAAAAATCCTAAATTTTCTGTAAGGTACGGCCACCAGCCATACCCAGACCATACGGGTGCCACGCCCATTTCAATCAGACAGCTACAGTTATATCTCAGGCCTGCCTCAGCCAATCATCACCAAACTTGAATATATCCTGAAGGACAGTACTGGAGAGGGACCGTCCAAATTTGACACTGATCAGTCAATAGGGGGCGCTACAGTAATGTAACATGTGTGTCTAAACCTGCAAAACTAGTGAAACTGACATTTTTCTCATTCCTGTTGCAGTGACATATTACTAGTCAAAATCCTTTGTACTGCAAGTTCTGTGAGTCATGCCAAATCAAGATATATGTACTGTCCAATGACAAAATTGGTTTGCATTCCCTCATGATGTTTAATAAATTACATATTCCTGTAACTCTTACAATGTCATTCTTTTAGCAGGTCAATCAGGACATTGCCCTTATCGATAATTTATAAAAAAAAAAAAAAACACTTGACCTGCCTGTACAGTATAACCACTAGCCACACCCAACCTGCACCATTTCCATGCTCATTTCAATCAAGCAGCTTAATCTCAGCCGTGCTTCAGCCAATTCTCTCAAAATTTGACCCACTCATGTAACACTGGGCCACAGACAGATCCCCCAACTTTGGTGCCGATCAGTAAAACGGGGGCGCTATAGCCACTGTCCATATGTGTCTACGACCCACCTTAGCAAATTCAGCTGAAATGTCCTTATTTCTCATAAAAGCTTCAAAGTACTACCTTTCCCAGAGACTCCAGATTTTTAATTGCCTGTCATTTTCCTGCCCTTTGACTCATAGAAAATTATCTGACTTCAATGATTCTTCAGCCTGTGGGGACAACAGTGTTGGGAAGATTACTTTGGAAATGTAATTTGTTACAATTACAAGTTACTCTATTTAAAATGTAATAGTAGTGTAACTATTTCAATTAACATATGAAAGTAATGTAACTAATTACATTTGATTACTTTTTGATTACTTTTCTAAATTATGAATGAACCATTAACCATTTTGAAATTTTCTAACCTGGCAGTGTTTACCTTACAGCAGTACTAAACACTGACTACTGTCAAACTCCTTTCAATACATGAATTAACATGATTTTAATTGATCAATTTAATAAATATACCAAACATACCATAAATGGGTTAGCAGTGTGGTAAGACTGCATCGCCCAGGGGTTAGCTAGTTATTGAATTTGCAAAACTCAATATGACATAGCATGTCAGGAGTGCTAATATCAGACCTAACATAAATTACCAATAACATTAGCATATTGATGGAGGACGGCACATTTTCTGTCAACGGGATCAGAAGTGCCAGTGTGGCTTTAAAGCACGGTACACACTTCACGATTCATTGTGGGGTTTACGAATGCTGTCCGTGTTTACGCATGCTGTCGGTGTTTACATTTTGTTTTTTTGTCCTATTCGTCGTATCTTATGATTGAGTTGGTGTTGTCGTGATACAGTCTGCATACCTGTCATAGCCAAGATTATTAGATCCGTATCGGACAGTGTGATCGGTAATGATCTTATAAGATTGCTGAAATCACACAGTGTGTACCGGGCATTACACTTTAGAAGCATGGTGTGGCACGCTGAAGGTAGGCATGTCTTCTCTGCTTTGTTTAATATGACTGTTTGCAGTTACAATAAGCTGCACTGACCTCTAGATGTTTCCTTAGGTTGGACATGGATTGTTTAGATGTCGACATCTTTACAGCCGGTGAAGACGCACTGCATTGCACAGTTAAATTTGTGCCATTTTCCGTGATGTATTGGAAATGTTTTTTATATTTCCTGCAAAGGAATGCATTCCTTTCTTTGTCTGCCATTGCCTGCAACAAAAACTCAGACTGCTCAGGCAAGTTAATTAGCAGAATTGGCGCTGCAAATGTAGACTCAACAGTATAACCAATCAGAAACATAGAATAGTTTCAAACTTTCGGCTGTGGAGGGAAATAGCTAAGGAGGATGTTTTGCATAAGAAAAACACGAAAAAGCAATAAAAATACTGTTATTAAAGATATTACCAAGGTTTTGCATACAATCTTATGATGTAACTAAAATTGTAATCATGAATATTTCCATAAGTAACTGTAATTTAATTACACTTTTTTTCTCTAGTAACTGTAACGGATTACAATTACTTTTTTTGTAATTAAATTACGTAACGCCGTTACATGTAACTCTTTACTGTCATGACCCGATCGTCCGCTCCTCCTGTGTGCCACGTCCCCTCCTTAACCCTGTGTGTATTACCTATGTTTACCAGCTGTTCCTGATTGTTGTCATTAGTTTATTGTATTTAGTCCGCGTTTCCGTTTGTTTCCCCAGTCCAGTCATTGCATTGTTGCGTGTGATGTCATCCCTTGTGTTGCCTGATCCTTCATGCTGCCTCTATTAAACCCCTTGTTTGCCCCAACTTCTAGTATCCTGCATCCTTTTCTACGTTCCGCGCGCCTCATAGCGTGACAGAATGACCGGACTCCCTGAAAAGACACCTCATCTCACACAGGAAGAGTACCTCATACTGACGGACGAGGTACTCTATTGGCTCACGCAGCCAGAGGTAAGAGAAAACCCAGCCGCCAGAGCCCTTGCTTTCCGTTCATGCGAGATCCTAGAAGGGATCTCCCCGCCGGATGACGCGCATCAGGTGGAAGAGGTTCAGCGAAGTCTAGCGCAGCTCAGAAGCGGGGCCGCGGAGGCAATGATTAGACAGGTGTACCTGGATTGTGGAGGGTTCCCTCTCCTGCCATCCGGACAGCTGGAATGCCACGTTGGCCCCACAGTATCCGCCCACTGCAAGAAGCGGAAAGGTTGCAAATGGGGGGGCGTGCCCGATGCCCTTCCCGGGTTTCCCGCTTCGCCGCTGTTGCCTGAGGTCTCCGCAGACACCACCCTCTTCACGCATGACGCACGTCTGCCTGCTGCAGACGCACCTGTGTGTGAAGCCCGTCTGCCCGCCGATTCGCTGTCAGAGCCGTCAGCAGTTGCTTCTCCCTTCACCGGGACGCGCCTGGCCCTTAAAGGGGCCAGGTCCATTAAGGACGCTATCCCACGGGTTCCGTGGCTTCAAATGCGGGCAGCGCCCCCCGCGGTTCCTGTGGCTGCAGCGCCCCCCGCGGTTCCTGAGCCAATGCCCTGCCAGGAGATGGCTAGGAGGTTTTTTACCCTCCAGGGACTATACTGGCCGGTGGTAGGTGAGCCTGCAGTAAGGGACTCCCCAGAGGCAGTTACGCTTCTGGAGCAGCTCCGGAGGGAGTTTGCCGCCGTCTCTCCAGCAGCTCCACCTCAACAGTTGGAGAGGGCGGAGGGGACCTTAAGGAAGCTGCTCTGGTTGCGGTCGGAGCTGGCCCCTCCAGAGGAGGATGTGGCCCCTGCTGCGTTGCCGCCCTCTGAGGCTCCTGCAGCTCCTGTGGTCCCCACTCAGGCTCCAGCGATCTCGGAGGTCCCCGAGGTTCCAGCTTCAGCCCCCGAGGCGCCTGCTGCGGCCCCCGAGGCGCCTGCTGCGGCCCCCAAGGCACCTGTGTCTCTTGCTCCTGCGGCGCCCCCCGAGGTGCCTGTGGCGCCTGCTGCTACAGCGCCCCCTGTGGTTCCCGTGCCGGCAGTGCCTCCTGCTCCGCCGACCCCCGAAGTACCTGTGGCACCTGCAACACTGCCCCTCGAGGTACCTGTGGTGGCGTTTCCTGCGGCACCTCCTGCTGGCCCTGCTCAATTCCCCGTGGCCCCTGTGTTGCCTGCTCAGCTCCTCGAGGCCCCTGCTCCGTTCCCCGAGGTACCTGTGATGCCTGCAGTGTCCACTGAAGCTCCTGAGCCAGCGGCTGCTGCACCGGCCTGCGAGGTACCCGTGACTTCTGTTGCAGCGGCGCCCCCTGCTGGCCCGGAGTTGGTGGTTGCTGCACCACCAGGTGGCCCCTGCTGCTGCACCTCCCAAGGCCCCGGTCCTGGCATCTCCTGTGTAGTCCCCAGCGGTCCCTGTGACTCCTGTGCGCCCCATGACTCCTGTGGTCCCCGCTCAGGTCCCCAAGGTCCCTGCTGCTACTACCCAGTCCACTGTGCAGCCCCCTCAGCTCGCCGCGGCTCCTGAGCTCCCCACGGCTCCTGAGCTCCCCGCTCAGCTCCCCACAGCTCCTGAGCTCCCCACTAAGCTTCCCGTGGCTCCAGCGGCATCCCCCACGGCTCCAGCGGCCCCTGTGGCATCGCCCGCGGCTCCTGCTCTGGGGCCCACTTCTGAGGAGCTGGCCCAGGCTCCGCCCATGGCTCCGCCCACGCCCGAGGTCCTGGCCCTGGCTCCACCTGTGCCACGCCCCTCGGCCTCAGTCTCCCCGGTCCCTGCTCCCTCGGCCTCAGTCTCCCCGGTCCCTGCTCCCTCGGCCTCAGTCTCAGTCCCCAAGGTGGTCCCTGACAACCTGACCCCCGCTCCTTCCTCCACAATGGAGTGGGAGGAGGAGCTGGAGTGAGACTCCTCGGGGATCACCCTGACTGTGCCTGTGGACCCCCCCAGGGGGTCACCCCAACCACCTGCACCTCATCGAGGTGGATCACGGCCGGGTTCCCACCTCTCGGTATCCCGGAAATGGAGGGGACACCCACCGCGGGGTAGACTCCCTGGTGCCCCTTCACACCCCCAGGTTCCATCTCGGAGATTGGCCCCAGCCTCACTCAGGGCACCTGGTCAGACGGCCATGGCCCAACTGCCGGCGTCCCCATGACAGCCAGCGGGCCCCTCGCCCGCGGCTTTCCCCTTGGCTCCCTTCTTGCCATCTCCACCAACCCCTTTGCCCACATCTTTGCCACCCTCAGTCCCTGTTCCGGCCCCACAGAGGCCTGTTGCCCCAACCTGCCCTACGTCACACCCACTGAAGGTCCCCTCTGCTCCCTGTTGCCCCCTACCCTTGGATCCCTTGGCCCCTGTGTTCACTCCCCGTCCTGTGTCACCGTCGTTCCCTTCTAGTTCCTCAGTCTCCCCGGTCCCTGCTCCCTCGGCCTCAGTCTCCCCGGTCCCTGCTCCCTCGGCCTCAGTCTCAGTCCCCAAGGTGGTCCCTGACAACCTGACCCCCGCTCCTTCCTCCACAATGGAGTGGGAGGAGGAGCTGGAGTGAGACTCCTCGGGGATCACCCTGACTGTGCCTGTGGACCCCCCCAGGGGGTCACCCCAACCACCTGCACCTCATCGAGGTGGATCACGGCCGGGTTCCCACCTCTCGGTATCCCGGAAATGGAGGGGACACCCACCGCGGGGTAGACTCCCTGGTGCCCCTTCACACCCCCAGGTTCCATCTCGGAGATTGGCCCCAGCCTCACTCAGGGCACCTGGTCAGACGGCCATGGCCCAACTGCCGGCGTCCCCATGACAGCCAGCGGGCCCCTCGCCCGCGGCTTTCCCCTTGGCTCCCTTCTTGCCATCTCCACCAACCCCTTTGCCCACATCTTTGCCACCCTCAGTCCCTGTTCCGGCCCCACAGAGGCCTGTTGCCCCAACCTGCCCTACGTCACACCCACTGAAGGTCCCCTCTGCTCCCTGTTGCCCCCTACCCTTGGATCCCTTGGCCCCTGTGTTCACTCCCCGTCCTGTGTCACCGTCGTTCCCTTCTAGTTCCTTTGTGCCCTCCATGTTTGCTCCTCGTCCCTCCATGCCATTGCTCGCCTCTGGTCCCTTTGGGCCCTCCATGTTTCCCCTTCATCCCTCAGTGTCTTCGTCTTTGGTTGGTCCCTTTGTGCCCCCTGTGTCTCTTCCGTGTCCCTCCGTGCCTTTACTCCCCTCTGATCCCTTTGTGCCCCCTGTGGTTCCCCCTCGTCCCTCAGTGTCCTCTAGTCCCTTTGTGGCCCCCACATTTTCTCCTCGTCCATCTGTGCCTTTGTCCCCTTTCGGTTCCTTTGTGCCTCCTGTACTGTATGTCCTCCATTTGTGCCCACACCCCCTGTTCGTCCCTGTGTGCCCCTTGGTGTGGTCCCTCCATTGTCCCCTTTAGTGTCCGCGGGTCCCATGTTTCCGTCGTTGGTGTCTTTGTGTTTGTCGGTTGTTGACTGAGTTGCTATCTCTGAGTCTATTCTGCGTGTCTGTCTTGTTCCCTGTGCCCCGTTGATGTGTTTTGCTCTTGTTTTCCCGTGTCCCCGGTCTCGTCTCGTCCGTCGCCTCCCCTGGGGCGCGCCCAGAGTGCGCGCCTTTGGGGGAGGTTCTGTCATGACCCGATCCTCCGCTCCTCCTGTGTGCCACGCCCCCTCGTTAACCCTGTGTGGATTCCCCGTGTTTACCAGCTGTTCCTGATTTGTTGTCATTAGTTCATTGTATTTAGTCCGCGTTTCCGTTTGTTTCCCCAGTCCGGTCATTGCATTGTTGCATGTTATGTCATCCCTTTTGTTGCCTGATCCTTCGTTGCTGCCTCTATTAAACCTCTTGTTTGCCCCAACTTCTGGTATCCTGCGTCCTTTTCTACGTTCCGCGCGCCTCATAGCGTGACAGTTACTCTCCAACACTGGGGGACAAGAACAATTTCAGTGTTTGAATAAATTGGCCAGCAGGTGGAGTCCATTTCATAAATGCCATTCAGTACATTCAGGCCTTCTCATGTCTAAATGAACAGCCTAGAAAAGGACGAAGCATGATATTACTACTGTTATATACAGCAGTTCCCCAACTCAGCACTGTTGTTAAAAATATGCAACACAGCCTATGTTCACACAGCCAGTACAAACAAACTTTAACTTGTAAGATCTCAACCTACCACATCAGGTAGGAAGGTACCTATTTCTACCAACTACTCAGAGCATCAGACCCAAACCATACATTCAGTCAGGCTCAGGCACTGCACCAGACTGATCTACATTGGTGATATTTCTCCTAAACAGATACAAGCACATTTCCATTCTGTTTGTCATCTACCCTTTTTCCTTTATCATATCTTGGTGAAAATTTCTACTGTAATGTCAACATGTCAGGTGTCATCCTATCATAGTAGTATTTCCTACTTTCTGACAATTTAAATGCATTGGCCAGCAGTTGCAGTCTATGCTTCATTTCCCATCATTGCTGAACTACTGAATTTATGTCATGGACTCCATTGCTGCTGTGCATTAGCTTTGGATCCGATTGTCACTGCTTGCAGTTACAATTTATTATTATTATTATTATTATTAATTTCCCTTTGGAATAAAGTATTTTTGAATTGAATTTGAATTTAATCTACAATATGTTGGTGACTGCCTTCGGTTTTGTGGTCAGCTGTGAGAAAAATGACTGCTGTCCAGACAACTGGGATTTTAGTTCCTTCACCTTTCAATTTCTCAGCTCGCTTTTCGGAGGGAAGTTAATGTCGTAGTTTTTATGAACAGTTCGAAAAAGGGGCCACTCCACATTTCTCTTCTTCAGAATAGCAATGGTAGACTGACAGATGAGGCAAAAACACTTTGAATATGACATTGTGAAAAAAGTCCTCCTCCCATTCCGTATGGAAGTGGTAGGTTTTTGGCTTCTTACTTGGTCCAGCTCCCTCATTCATTTTTATACCCTTTCTTAAGTTTAGTAGAAATAAATTGGAGGCTAACTAGGCGACTCGGTAGCTTGCTAGAGTTTTGCAGCAGCTGGCGCGGTTGAACGTGCATGCGTGGTGTGGTGACCCGTGTATCAAAAAAAGATCAAATGTCAGACTGGCTGTCAAGTGACAAATGTCATAGTGCCGGTGGAGGATAGGCTATCATCCATCCTCTATTTTTTTATGCCATGAGATCTACCCACACTACCTTTGTGATCGACCAGTAGATCGATATCAACCAGTATATAGCGATCAACGTATTGGGCACCCCTGAATTAAGTGATCTTGCTACCCCACTCTCCCCAGCCCCATTCCTCCCTAAGAGATGGATTCAGGATTACTCAGTGATTTTAGTTGATGATTAGTGGGGGTGGTGGTTGCTGAGTATGCAGGGAAGGCGCAGAAGAAAAGTTTACAGTTACATACTGTAACTGTCATTTAAGAGACAGGCTTATTGTCTCAGCCTTACTCACAGATTTCAAGTTTTTATTACTTTTATGATTCTATAATGGATTTTGCAGCTGCACTGAGCAGCAGAGGGGAACTGATGAAGAAAATGAATGAATAGGGACCTAAGTGCAACAAAAACAAGTGGAAACGAAACAACAATACTAGAACCCTGACTCCCTAACCAAACAAACAATATTCCACACGCGATGGAATATGGCAGGAGGAGGACAGCGCACAGGCAGCAGGGAGATGGCAGGATGAGGAAAAAAAATTAGACAAATCGAAATAACAGGAAACAGCTGGTCACTATCGAGATTGCACACGTGGTTAATGAGGGGGAGTGGCACACAAGAGGATCGGACGTTCAGGCTATCACACACGCATCATCTGGAAGTAATAAGTAGCACCAAGAAATGATGAAAATGTGAAAATACTTTGTATGCTTTCAAGCTCCAATACCACTTCCCCTCCCTTCTTCATTGCCCTCTGTATTAGTCCCTTATAAAGTCATTTACTCTTCTCAGTTACCATTTAGTTGTTGCCAGCAAGAGCTGCTCAATCAAAATCGAACATGAAAAACCTTGTGGTTCTTTTTGGTAAGACCAACTCAAACTCTCCCTTTTCCCTCAATTTTCCACCTCGCTTCTCTCTTTAATTAGCTTATCCAGGTTTCTTTGTTTTTCATCTTTAGTAATTGTTTCATTATATTTCTTGTCGTTTGCGATATATTACGGCTGAATGTGTTGATATGTATTAATTTATAGCATAAATAGTTTTTCCCCATTCATCCAGTCAATGCGGACTTTCGATGGGTAGTAATTGTGTTTGCCGATCCATATACTCTATTGTTCTGATCGGAGAAAAAACTGAACGTGGATTAGTCTTAAACCTGAATATTTTATCAGCATCAATGTTATATTTGGACTTTTAAACGCTCCACTCATATAACATCGATTCAGCAGTTGTATTTGTCTAACTCGTTATTGATGATTATGAACTTTAAAAAATATAAAGTAAAGCCTGTATTCCATCCATCCATTTTCTGAAACCGCTTAATCCCAACTGGGGTCGACTGCGGTCAAGCTATCCGTGCTTCGCCGAAACACAGTCAAATCATCCCCTCTTAAAATATGAGGTGCGCGCATAGACATATCATTACGGTATCAGCCGTACATTACAGTTTAGGAAAATAGACTGCAAGCGATCGCGCATAGAAAAGGGTGCGTAGGCCTACTTGTTTGTGCAAAGTACAGGATAGACTTAAATGCAATTAATGTCTTACTTTCCCATAATGTATGAACAAGTCATGTAGCATCTGAAAGGCAACGTTTAAGGCTATTTCCTAAACAAATCTGGTCAGATTTAATATACCACTTAAAAGAATGCACTTTGAAATCCACATAGGCCTAATTTTTTGTTATGAGCCAGGTTTGACAGCTCATTTCTCAGGATTATCCCATAAGGTACAAACATATCTGGTACCCCCTGAAAGGCAAGGCCCTACACTATACCTCCACCAAATTTGAGCAACTTTTACTGTACCATTTTTATGTAATTTTACACTCAATCTCTATGGCATTACAATGGCTGTATTGACAAATATGGTATGTTTGAGGTCATATTTCTCTGCAATTTTAAATAATCCCTAAACCACACTTGTCTCACATGAAACAGGAGATGTCTGACTAATAAACACACTGAGTTTGAGGGATTGTTGCTGTTCTGTTGTGAAATGATTTAGTGATGAATACCATTGTTTAAAAATACATTTTCTTATTTGCTATATATTTGTTTTTTCTAAATTTCCATTTTCCTAGGCCAACGCATATACTGTAAATCCATGGATTTCAAAGTGGATTTTCTTAAAAATGCTACAGTGAAAGTTGCCCAAATTTGGTGGAGGTATAGCCTAGGCCATTGCCTTTCATGGGGTAGCAGAGATGTTTGTACCTTAGGGGATAATCCTGAGAAATGACCTGTCCCACCTGGCTCATAATATAAAATTATATGCATTCTTTTAAATGGTATATTAAATCTGACCAGATTTGTTTAGGAAATAGCTTTGAACGTTGCCCTTCAGATGCCATATGACTTACATACATTATGGGAAAGTAAGACATTAATTGCATTTAAGTATATCCTGTACTTTGCACAAACAAGTATGCACCCCTTTTCCTATGCGCGATCGCTTTTATTTTCCTAAACCGTACGGCTGATGCCGTAATGTCATGTCTATGCGTGCACCTCACATTTTAAGCGCGGATGATTTGACCATGTTTCGACAAAGCACGGATAGCGTGACCGCAGTTGGGGACGCGGGGGGTACCGGAGCCTATACCAGGAACAGTGAGCGCAGGCGTGGACCAACTCTGGGCAGTCGCCAACACACCACAGGACGAAAGCCTGGATTGACTTTTGAAATAGCGCTCCTCAAATAATAAAAAAGTGTATAAATAATATATTGAAAATAATTAAGATATTACAAGACGTCCAACTGCCTCAGACTGTCTTTTGCTTCAGATAAAAACATATTTCACTTTGGTTGTAAAATAAGGCATTAATGAGAGTTCACTGTAATCACAGACAAAGGAATAGACCAGGGGTCGGCAACCTTTTTGACATGGAGTGCCAATTATATATTTTCTTGTTAGTCCGCGTGCCATGTTAACGACGGGGGGGCTACCATCGAGTAGTCAAACCAAAGCAGCAGGCGCGCCAAGCAACAGCCAATGACATTTCAACATTATAGAAGTCGTCTGAAATTTTTTAATGTGTTTAATAATTAGGGTTGTGATCTAGAGACCTGCGCGGGACGAATTTTTCAGTCTCGCTCCTGCCGGCTCCCGCAAGATTCTGTCCCGTTCCCGCCCGCTCCCGCAAAAAAATATATATTATTTTCTCCAGCTCCCGCCCGCAGTATTCAAGTTTTGTCCCGCTCCCGCCCGCAAAATCCCGCAGGTAAACATATAAGTAGTTTTATTTTTACCACTTCTTCCCGCTACTCTGTTATTTGTTTCACTTGCTTCCCTTTTGAGTGTATATAAAAAAGAAACGGAAAATAAACAAATATGTTTCGTTTTATTTGAGTGTAATTAAATGGAATGATGAACATGGACACGAACGAGAAGCTTTTCAGAACATAGAAATACACTCAGAACAGTTAGAAATAGGCTAATAATATTGCAATGAAACAAAATAATAATAAACGTTGATTTCTCAAGTGGTCAAACAGAAAAGCATTTGGCCTAATACTGCTTCAGAGCGTTAGCCTTTAATTTAGTCGTTCTTGTTGCTTTTGTACAGTAGATAAATAATAGAGTACTTGTTTTTAATAAATTAATTTTAAGAGAATTCCATTTTGCCGGAGTCCCGCGATTAATTCTATTCTCCCGCAACAGTACTAAAACATTTGAATTTTTTTTTGAAGCGATGAGAAGTGATGTTCCTTTGTGCACAAGTGACATTTTGGTGTGAGGATTACATGTGTTTTTCTGCGAATGTTAATTTGTCATTTGACAAATGTGCCAAAGCAATTGAGAAAAACTGTATGCATGATTTATGAAGTCTGCCAAAGCAAATAAAAGAAGTGCTTCTTAGCTTACACAACCTGTAGGTGCTTTGTCTATTCCATTTAAATTTAATGGGGTACATACCTGTTATCAAGCTGAATTTACAGAGATGCAGATGCCAGACATGGTGATCACAGGAAAATAATGAGTCCCAGACAAGAGCGAGAAAGTATAAAAATGATGTTTACTGACATATGGCAGTCACTCTCATAACCCACACACACTATCCATTGTGCTGGCCACGCTGACTACTTACTTGCCACATGGTGGGTGCATACACATACATCGCTTACAACAGATAACATTAAACACTACATGTGACATTACTGTACAACAGAATAACAACAAAATAAATGCTTATATATGTACCTATATATATATTAGGGCTGTCAAAATTAACGGGTTAACGCAGATTAATCCATCATCATGATTAATCTGATAAAAAATGAACGCAATAAACCCATCTACAGTGCAGAATGACTCAAAATCCCTGAAATGTCTCTGTCAACCCATTTCGGGCAGTTTTGGTGAGTCCCATTTGCCCTCTAGAACTCGTATTCCAAGTCGGATTCCGGAGTTTTGAAGCCGGAAGTGACGACATGCATGCTCCCGTTTCTCAGAGAGCTGAGAAATATCTCGGAGCAGCACAGAGGATCCCGACATTCCCGAGTTCAGAATCCAAGATGGATGCGCCCTTTATCAACAGAAGGGAAAGTTGTAGTTTTATACTGTTTAAGCACTGCTTCTCATTTGTGGCTCATTAAATCGGTCGCACACACTATACTGTCCAACTTATCTGTGAACGTGTTGCTACGGAGTTTTATACGTAAAGCACCGCGCGTAATGTGTTACCAACTGATATTGCTAACAATGGCAATTAACCTGGCTAGAATTGAATTTCATGATTAGTCGGATTATTTGTCGGATTTACGGTAGTTTGGGCTAATTGTAAGTGAACGAAGATGAAGACCATTTAAACTGTGGTACCTTAAATCCGACAAGTTGTCCGGCTAAGCAAAAAATCTTGCTTTTTGATATGGGTCCATGGTATTGCACTTCTGTGGCAGATGGAATGCATCCGACTCGTGTTCAAGATGTTCAATAAACATGTTAAGTGCATATATATTCCCTTTTTTCTTGAGTCTGTTTGCTCATGCAAAATGAAATGTGATTAATATAGATTAAAAATGAATGATATTTAATCGAGATTAATCCACAGCAACCCTGTGATTAATCTGATTAAAAATTTTAATCGTTTGACAGCACTGATATAGTATGTGTGTGTGTATATATATATATGTATATATGTATGTGTGTGCTTATACATACAGTATAAGCATGCATTGCTGTCTATCAGATAACTTCAACATGTCACCAAATGGCTGTAAACTTAAAGATATTCATTTTCACCTGGCACTAACCATAAAGGCTCCCAATGAAACTCCTGCATTCCCACATCATTCAGACTCTAATCTCAACATTTATAAGATTATATTTGTAGCGCCTGCAATTTTTTATATTAGGTGAGACTAGAATTTCAATAAGCGCAGGTAGGTTTTCCTCATAAGAAGGATGATAAAGACTGTGTCAGCATTTGCACATCAAATTATGAGATATCTGAGTAGCCCAGAATGTCCTGAAAATAAAAACATAAAGTACATCTGACTAACTCATGTACAAGCAATGTAATAAGCCTAAAATCAAAGGGATAGAAAAATGCTCAAAAATGGACAGGGTTCAAAGGGTTAACTGAACTGTTAGTGACCATGATGTTTGATTTAACTTGTTATTTTTAACTGTATAAAATTAAGCCAGCAATGATTTTATCATCTTGGGAATTTGATGATTTTAGATGAGTTAACTCAATTTGTGAGGTTAATTGTAATGTTTTTTTTTCTTACAGTGTTTGGTGCTATTTTGCCATTTTCACTGGGTTCTAAGCCAACAGGTAATTAAAAAAATACATACTTATTTTGTGTGTTTTCCATCACATCTAAGAAAAATATTAAAACCAAGTAAATGCAATCCAGTAAGAGTACAGAATCTCCCAGAATACTCAAGTATACTAAGGCAGAAAGCAATGAAAATGAATATACAGTATAATATATACAAGACAAGAGACCACTCCATTTTTGTGTGTGAGGTGCACTGCTAGGACAGTTCACATCAGGCTCCTAGAAGCAGGACTGAAGACCCATAAAGCAAGGAAGAAGCCCTTAATTAATGAGAAACAAGGAAGAGTCGGCTGGAGTTTGCAAAAAAAAATGTATATTTTGCATAGATGCACAGTCATTAATTGAGAAATGAGTAAAACAAAAATTGTGATGTGGTCTTTTAATTTTTCCCAGAGCTGTATATGAATATGCATCAATGGTGTCAGTCTGTAGCTTTTTGTTAGATGCATGTTGCATTTGTAAGATGCCATGATTCATCATTTAGCTAGTTGCCCTGTGAACTCCTAAATGACACTGACCTTCTGGGCAATGTTAGCTCGCCTTCTCTGACCCTCCAGTTCGGCTTCTTTGCTAAGCCAACCTTTGTACATGAAGGCTGTATTGTATTATCTGACATGTTATCTTTCTAACCCAAAAATCCAGCTTTGTGATTCAGGCCCCAGGAGAATTTCAGTTATTGCTCTGTTTTCCGGGCATTATCTGGTGTGTTTTGTAATCATCCCTCGAGTGCCTGCAACCAGAAGGGGTGACATCTCTCCTCTGTTTGGCACTTTGTTTTCTAGCTAACTTAGTTAACTTAGTGAAATGAAATATCAGTTGAAATTTTACTTCTATTTTAGAATTTGATATGGAAATATTTGGTATTAGCTAATTCTTGCTCTGAACTAATAACTTTAAAAATCTTCATTAATTACATTAATGCTGTTAATATTCCCCAGTATTTCATATTTTATTAAACATTTAAAATAATTCCTATTGAAATACTGCATGTATATTCTTAGTGTAGTTCTCTTCTGTTTAAATATGTTTGTCGAGTAATGAGAAGCTGGTATATATTTGTGGGTCTTCATCTTCCCTTTCCCACAGTGAGCATAAAGGAGCAATTTTCACCTGTACACTTGGGAGACACCATAGTGCTCACCTGCTCAGAAGGAGGCGACGTCACATGGTATTTCAATGATATTGTAATCCCAGATCAAACACAACAAAACTATATCTTCACCATAAAATCTAGTAGTGCACAAGGCCCATATGCGTGCCAGGGGCATGGAAGTAAGAGTGATGTATATAATCTCGAAATCAAAGGTAAGTAAATATCTGCAATTGACAATAACCTATTATTACATTTAGATCCTTGTAAAATGTGCTACATGCTGTTTATATACTGTACAAATATATACAAATATGCTGTTATAGAAATATCTCAGGGAATTTAGTACAATGTTATTTGTTTGCTTAGTAATAATCATCTATCAAGCAATACATGAACTTGTTCAATTTATGAAAGTGTCGATTTAGATCTTTGCAGTAAATGGTGATATGGTTACCTAGTTTGTATTTACCACTACATGAGATTTAAAGAGAAAATAAGAATAGTAAATTCGCCTTGATTGGCAGGTCTGAGCCTGACTATATCTAATCTCCTTCTTTCCTTGCTTCTTTCATATCCCAGATTCCTTTCCTCCAGAGGTCCTAGTCATACAGTCTGGACATTCAGTGGTCTATAAAAATGACTCTGTTTTTCTAGCCCTTTACGTGGACGATTGTCCGAATTGGACGTGTTATGTGTATAAAAAGCAGGGCTTTCACCGTGTAATAATAAAAGATTACCCAAAAACTGGCCCTTTGGAGTTCATGACTTCCTCTGTGGAGAAGACCTCAGAACCATATATTTATTGGTGCAAAAATAAGATCACAAACATGAGAAGCAGCACTGTTGTTCTCGCAGTAACCGGTAAAAAATGTTTTTTATTAAACTTTCACTTTCTATACTTTCCTATTGATCCATTTGTACACCAGTTATACAGTTTTTTTCTGAATGCTTAAACACTGTATACCTATGTGTGTGTATTTGCTAAATGTATGACACCTTTTTGCAAACAAAGGCTTTTCATTTACACTGTCAGCGCGTAGTTGGTGCTTTGTGTGTAAATTCAAATGACGGTTTGTGTGTATTGTATTGGCCAAACAATTTTTAAATAGAGTTTGCAGAGTTTTGCAAGAATTATTTGCTTTTTCAAGAGATATATAATGTCTTACTGGTTTGGTGTATGGTTTTGTGGTTAGTTTGAAGAATTTGGCCTATATTTTCACAGATAGTGCCTAAACAAGAAATAATTGGAAGAGTGCACATTTAATGTGAATTTATCTGAACAATGGATTTTCCATCAATCAAATCAATCTGAACTTACAGTTGACATGTACGTGGGGAATTATTTCACTGTCATATATAGTGTTGTTTTTGTGTCACATGAGAGTTTTCTTCATAATTCTTTGAATTGTCAGTCTCTGTCTTTGTTTCTCATTGTGCTGTTCTTGCCCCTTTAGATCTAATGGTAAAACTTGTCCCTCACCCTGCTCCGCCGGAACTGGGAAAAGATTTAGAACTGGAATGCGTTGTTCATGGCGCACTAAAGATAAATGAAGTCACTTTTTATAATGGCAGCGATGTAATACCGACTGATAGCAAAGTGAAATATACGATTAAAAATATGACAAAGACTGACGAAGGAAACTACGAATGTGAAGCTACCTACACAAACCAAGCGAGTAGCAGCAATAGCGAGTTCACTGTCAAGTCTGTGCCTCAGAAAGTCGTTGGCATAGGTAAACAGCTGAGTGAGTGTGAGAGTGTGTGTATGAGTGTAAGTTCTGTCTTATTTACAGTATCAGTCAAACGTTTGGACAAACTGCCTAGAAAGGAGAGTGAAAGAGTGTCGCATCACATAACCTGGCCACCTGACCTAATCACAGCAGAAATTGTTTTGAGGGGTTTGACCAGAGAGTGAAGGAAAAGTGGCCAGTGAGTGTCCAGAGTGGGACCTCCATCAGGGCATGTGGAAAAGCATCCCAGGAGGCACCTCATGAAACTGGTGTAGAGCAGTCAGTAGGGTCAGACAGTCCCTGGGACGATTGGGGTTAAGGGCCTTGCTCAAGGGTTCAATGGTGGGATCACTCTACCGACCATGGGATTTGAACCAGCAACCTTATGAGTTCCAACCCACAGAGCTACCCCCCCCCCAATATTATTCTTTTTTGAATACTTTTTTGGTCAGTACATAATTCCATCTTTGTCTTATTTATATTATTTAGTTATTCTAAAATGTAGGGAAAATTTCCAGTAATCCTTTCTATGGGAAGGTGTGTCCAAACTTTTGTCAGGTACTGTATATGTCTAAATGCTTATTCATTTAGACCATTTAGACAATTTTCATATTCTCTTTCTGTCTCTTTATTTTAAGGCTGTATTTTTTGTGTATCCTTGACTTGATGGTATGTTTAAATTGTATTATCATGCTACCCCCAAAACAAACTCCTTGTACTTTTTCTACATGGCAAATAAAAGCAATCTGATTGGTTCTGATTGGCTATGATTGGTTTTCATTATCTCTGATTGGTTCTGATTATCTCCCATTTCCTGTGTCCTCCAGAAGTGACTCTAGTGGCAGTCATGTCTTACACGCCAGGGAATCCTGTGTGCACTTGCAGCAAATGCAGGCGTGGTGGCAAGTCTGAATTCTATGAGATTGTAAATGGCCACTATAAAAAAGATGAAAATACAGCCCTATCCCAGGGGAAGTACGCCTGTAGAGTTCGCTGGGATATTGGAGCCTCCTCATTCAGTCTGCCATACTCTGGTGAGTCCTGGATGGTGATTTTATAATGTGCAAAACTAACAGTCTGCATTCATGCCAAGTCAATCTACCTATGGACTCCATTCCAACACGACACATGGTGCTATATGGGAGAGCTTGTCTATTAAAGTTATGGCGCCCCCTGGAGATCCTGCAGGTGCCAGCAGGTGTCTAGTGGAGGCTCAGTTAAATTAAACCACACAGAACAGTGCAGATTTGCTTTTAGGACTGGGTTGGGTTAGGGCATTATGCATGAATCCTGGCAGATAAAACAGATTCCATACATGCTATGTTCTTCAGATACTGACAAAGAGTCTTCAAGTCTCTGAATGAGATTTTTTTCTTTGCTTCAGAGTTGCTTGTGCTCTGGTCAAGGAGACCAAGAAGCTGCCTTGTTAGTCAGACAAAGTTTTCAGCTGAAGATTCTCTTCACCGTTATTCTCCCTCTTGTTCTCACCTGCAGTTTCAGGAAAAGAACCTGGTTCAAATACAGGTGTAATCGTGGGGATCATGGTGCTCATCTTGATTGTAGTGGGGCTCATCTTGACCGTGGGATATTTCCGCTGGAGCAGTAGAAATAAGCAAAAGTGTAAGTCTTTATTTTGTTTCATTGTAACAGCTTTGATTTATCAACACCTTTCTATGCTTGAATATCCAACAGCAGTCAAATTCAACTGACTTATTTAATAAAATACCCTTCTTTATAATTATATGTAGTTGTTCATCTGCTTAGTGTGCTTCTCGGAATTGATTCAGTTTTTAGCCATTCTCTCTCAATTTTAGCAGAGGCATTCTACCAGGAGGTGCCACTAGACGCTGTGAAATCTGACAAGGGGGAAGGAGGTTATGAGGAGCTCAAGGGAGGAAAAAGAGGAGAGAGGAGAGGAGAGTACGACACACTGAAGGGGCCGGATGCAGACAAAGTCACAACAGCGGAGGTCTCAGACACCAGAGAGCAAGGTGGCCCTGAAGGTTTCTCAAGATGATTCGAGGAAAAGTGAGTACCAGACTCTTAAGGGGGAAGGAGGCAAGGAGGCAGAAGGGGGATACGAGGCCCTGAAGACATCTAAGGCAGAGGAGGATGCAGGAGTGTACGACACCCTCGGCCCAGCAGGAGAACAAGGCGCAGGGTATGAGGCACTGAAGCTGTCCAAGGCAGAGGCGAAGGAAGGGGAGTACCAGACTATTCAGCCGGGAGGAAATTAAATGGGGTCCTGCACTCAATTGAGTGAATATGATCATTGTCTAACAGGTGGTCTGTCACCAGTGGGTTACATGGGAAGTTGCATTTGCACGTCTGTGGTGCATGAATCCAGTGTGTGTGACACAAACAGTGTGTAGGTGTTAGGGCTGGACAATAATTCGATATCAATATATATCGCGATATAATTTTTTTCAATAACGGTGATACGATTTTTAAACACATTTCCGATATTTCGATATACATTTGAATATACCAAATGTATAGAGGGAACCGCCAAATTCCCCTTTGTCTTAGCATTTTCTCATCGGTTATGTCGATTCTTTTATGTCGCCGAACCCTAATATCTTGAGCACAAAAGAGGGCCAAAATCGCCACTTAACATCGGTTATCTCCATCCCCGTGACGATTCGCCGGCTTTTAAAAATGTATCACAAGTGCTAAACAGCGCGTATTCAAATCGCATTCGCGTGGTAATTTGCTGAACAACGCAGCTGTGAAACGCGATCCTGGTAAAACTTTTTTAGACAGCATAAATAATATTGAAGCATTTGTTTTCAAGCAGACTGTTAAAGGCAAAAGCAACAAAGCATTTTAGACTTTGTAAAGAAACCATAGTAACCGCGTGTATGATACTTTTCAGAGCTGTGTCAGAGCGAAATGACTCGTGAATTTAATTTTGACACTGGTTAGCTTTTTGTAAAAACGAACTACAGTACACCCCGCAGGTTTTTGTGATTTTGTGAGCGATCTTTGTGTTTTCAATATAGAAGAATATATTTAATTATATTTCAAAGAATATAATTAAAGGTTTGTATCTAGAAACAACGGTGGTTTTATTGTATACTGGTAAATCTCTGCTGTAAGTTGGTGCACATATGCCTTTTGTAATATGTATTTTATGCAATATGTATGTCGGGGCCGGCTCTACACTGGGGCAAGAGGGGGCAACGCCCCCGTAAGCAAACGTCCTGCCCCCTTAAATCAAACTTTTAGAAGTTGAAGAAGAAAATAATAATTACCCACAAACTGAATATGGACAAGATTTACTACAGTAGCTGAAAAATCCATTGAAAAAGGCACAAACGAGATGATAAGTTTCACTTCTTGTTCGCTCTTTCCCTCCGCGTTCTGTTTGTGCACGGGCTCACACGGCACTCGGCAGAGATCCCCCACTCACCCTCCCCCCAGCTAAACATCCAATCACTGTTAGTATGCAAATGAGCCAGTTTCTCAGTAGGCAGGGCAGAGCGAAATGAGCTGCGCGATTGCGGGAGGTTTAGAGGAAGCAGCAATCTCTCTCGTCAAAATCATCATTTTGTCTATTTGGGGGGGGGTCTTGATCGTGGGATACTGTACCCCCCAGTACCCCCCGATCAAGCACCCCACAAATAGACAAAAATAGCAGTTGGGTTAAGGTCTTAACATTTTTCTTTTGTTTTTTTTTTTTTTAAAGAAAGATAACCTAACCTTGTAGGAAAATTTTATGTAAAACGATTTCAGACACCCCTAGTGTGGACCGTACCATTTTAACCACCTCGGTGCTAGAAACAGCTTAGCCAGTCGGTTACGTCATTCATTCTCATTGAGCGAGTTGTTCGTTGTGATTTCAAGATTCTTTATTCGTCACATACATAGTTATAACAAGTACAACATGTAGTGAAATGAACCCTGACCGATCCTATTTTTCAGTTTTATATTTCAAGACTCGGTGAATTGATTTTTTCTTTTTCATAACTTAGCCTACCCTTTTTAGTTTTGTTAATATTGGCAATAGTGAAAAGTGTTTTGTTGGGTTCAAATATGTTTGATATAGGCCATCCAATTAAGGTAAACATAATGTTTTTACTTGTTTTAATCTGATGAGGAATATTTTATTTTATTTTTTGTTGTTTTACTTTTCAGTTTTCCCCCTGAGGAATTGCCACCTTACTGTGGTCAGGGGCTTTGCGTGCCTCAGTGACCCTAAGAGCTACACCAGCAGAAGCTTAGCCTTCAGGTGGGACACCCAAGTTGGACAGGTCTTAGGGTAGAGGCCTGACAAAGTGCAATCCAATTACATGACAAAAACAGTTATCCAGAGCACCACCCCACCCCTTTCCCGCCTTTGTCGCCACCATGTGCCCCCTTCACATTTCTGTCTGCCCCCTCATATATGCATGTCTAGAACCGGCCCTGATGTATGTACATATTTATAGCATGCCGATCGCGTCAAACAAATTGCGGCAATGCCAAAAACACCAAAAACCCGTGCATGTACATCCTCAGTTATTAACGCACATAAATAAATTTCAAGCACATGTTAATATATTGCTGCCATATTGGTTTTCGGTTATCTCGATCATCGGTTATCTCGATGCTTTTTGGCAACACCCTAGGCTGGCGACATAACCGGGTTCGACTGTATATGAATAATCAGTCTGTTCTAGTTTAAATGGAAATATATTATTGTTAATAAGCTGAGTCTGAGAGTTTTATTTATCTGATAGTTTATTTCACATTTCTTGTTTGTAAAGGCTAAATACAAATAAAAAGTGAACCTTATTTTTTTTTGTACTGTTTTTATTTTTAAAAAAATGATATAATTTTAATAGGAGGAGCCTGGAGGTATTATAGACTTTGCAAATTGAGTTTGCAGACATCCATTGTGTGTGTCCTCGGCAGTTTTTTCCTGAGGCTTTTTAATATTGTCCATATCTGTATCGGAATTATATCGTATCGACCAAAATTAAGAAATATATCGTGATATAAATTTTTGCCATATCGTCCAGTCCTAGTAGGTGTTAAAGAAAATATGTCGCTATTGAGGAAGGAGCCAAACGTGTGGTCATATGTTTCTTTCATTATTTCATTGAACTTCCACATATAGATTTAACTGTACGATTACAAGCATCATATAAATTATATTTCTGCTTTGATATTGCATTTTAATCATTACTCCATTTTAATGGGGAATTCAATACATTTTGATGAGTTCAGAACCATATAAACATTACTTTCTAAAAGATGCCATATTTAACCAGTTTATAGACAAATACAAAGACATTGTTTTTTCTGTTACCTGTCATTAAGCAGCTAATTGAGTATATTGTGTGAATTTGTGAATTCAAAATATGACATATAAAAATATATTTTTTATTGATATAATGAAGTTGCTTATTAAAAATATATATAAAATTCGGTTGGTGAATCTCTTTTTTTTCCAAGTGAGGCAGCGTGTGGCTCAGTGGGCTAAGCCTGTGTGCTTGTAATCACAAGGTTGCTAGTTCAAACTCAGCCTCAGCATGTCTGTAGGTCCTTGAGCAAGGCCCTTAATCGCCAGATCCCTGGGCACCCAAACAGGTGGCTGCCCTTCACAGACAGCTTGTTCTACAAAGAGCAAGTTGATGGAGGCATAAAAAGAATTTCCCCATGAGGGACAATTAGTTAAATTAGTGTTGTAGTCAAGACCACCTAAACCGAGACCAAGACATTGCCAAGACTGGAGGGTATCAAGACCAAGACACTGCCAAGACTTGAGGGTACCAAGACACACTAAGGCAAGACCAAGGCCAAAAACAGACTAGGGCTAGAATCAACATCACATTACTCAGATCAACTGTAGAGAAAAAAGGCATTGCTGTAAGGTGTCATTACTCATTAAATCAAATTCATGTTATTTTTTCAATTATATTGTCCATATGTCCATATGTCTCTCATTTAAAATCTCCCAGATTTGTCTTAGTTACGAGGCCTGATGGAAAATAATATTCTCAGCAATCCTCTCCTATAACCATTTTATCAGACCTCGTCAAGGGAAAGAGATGGGATGTACCAGAAAGATGTTCATATTAAGTCTCTTATACCAGGGACAGAGGCCTCGGGTAAGCTATGAATACGGCTATGTAATGATCCTTTGCTTTGAATTGAAGAGAATGAGCCTCCAGATTGACTTGCACCTCCAAGACCGTGCTTTCTAATGAATGTAAAATACCTAATTTATTTGAATTATAACTATGCTATAGACTTCGCGGACATTTCTTTGCCGACTTGGCTATGATGCGATGTGTATGATGTGTGTGGACTGTGAAACACTGGCAGTGTCCATTGAGAAAATGTATAAAATGTAACGTTTTTAAAATAGATTCATCTGACTGGTTGCATTTGAATTGAGGTGCATAATAAATAATGATACTGTTCTGTGAGGATGTGCAGTTTTCTCTTTTTTTCCCCATCCCATCGAGACCGCTATGTCCAAGACCAAGACAAGACCGAGACCAAATAGAGTCGAGACCAAGACAAGAGTGAGACCAAATACAGTCGAGACCATAAGACCGAGACCACAAAATATTGGTCTCGAGAACGGTCTTGACACCAAGACCGGTCTCAAGAACTACAGCACTAGGTAAAATTATTAAAATCAACTGGTTTTCAATTTTGTAATAGGATTCAGTTCGACTTGAATTGACTAGACTTCACCACAAGGTGGGGCTGTCAACAATGTTTTCACGTGGTTGTTCTCTGTCGTCTCTGCCTAAATATTATAATATTATTTTGCATAAAGAGCAAAGGTAGTATTAGTCTTTGAAAAGATACTCTGGTGTTTGTATTTTCAGGTGTTAGTTGTTGGACTAGCAAGTTAGATGGAATAGAAGTACTGCTATTAAGGAATTTATATATAATCAATACTAATTATTTAGCAGCTGAATAATCAATGAAATCATTAACCATATTATAGGGAGATAATTTCAGACACAGGCACAAGTAGTGCTCATTCTAATAGAAGTAAAATGTTCCCTTTGGTTGATTAGACACAGAGTTCAATATGGTACATTTGGACCCTGAGAGGAATAGAGAAATTGCACTCCTTCATACTGTCATTAATTAATTCAGGGGTGCCCACACTTTTTCAGCTTGTGAGCTACTTATAAATGACCAAGTCAAAATGATCTACCTACTATAAAAATGCACAACATATATTTATTTATAAATATATTGAGTATGCTTCCATCCATCCATCCATCCATTTTCTGAAATTATTAAGGGTCCAAAGCATGTAGTGTAATGGACCCTTATTGTATTTCTTAGGATTTGTCATTATTTTTCTTCCCCAAAACTGAATGTGCAGCCTAAACCGTAAGAGCTAGACCGACCAGACTTGGTAGAAAGATGCCAATTCCTACCCACTACTCAGACTATCTGACCCAAGTCAGTCATACATTTTGGCCAATATCTCCTATGCTGTTGGTCCTACAGTCGATTTTTTTTTCTGCAGATACAGCCAGCCATACCCTACCAACATTCCATTTGGACTATGAAGCTCCGCCTACTTCTTTGCTAATTTGCATGATTTGTCAATCCTACTTCTGCCTTAAAGTCCTACCCCATCCGACCAAACAGACAAATGCGGTGTCAAACCAATCAGTCCTCTGAGCTGATCAAAAGTTATTGAAAAGTGTCATGACATTTGTCTATCGTACGGCCACTAGCCACGGCAAAACTCCACCTAAATTCCGCCCATTTTAGTCTGACTGCTATAACTTGGCCATGCCTTGGCCTACCTTAACCAAATTGGAAATCCCAGCACCATTCTGGGGACACCGTACAAGGCAGGCTGCATTTCGTCAATAGGGGGCGCTACAAATACCTACTTCGAATATCTCCTGAACTGCTTGGCCAATCCAAGTGAAATTTGGCACATGTCTACTATGGCAAAGCCTGAGGTCATACCCTTAGTATGGCAGTCATAAGTCATAAAATGGTGGCCATAATTAGCCAATCAATATCAAGCATCTATTTGACAGGTTTAGCAATCATCAATGCACTAAATCTGGATGCTACATTTCTCTACAGACCCTGACTGATGGGGGCGCTACAGTGACAACTTTTGCATTTCTGCCTACTTCTCTACAACTATCAAACCTACAGTTGACATTTATTGCCAGCCTAAGTCAGCATGATATGCCAATTCAAACAACATGTAGAACTTGGTTCTCCATCTTTGATCTTACAATCTTTGATCTGATAACAGGACTTTTCGTACTCATCCTAGGATTTTCGCCCTATGTAAATCTGGTATCATTTAAATCAGGAGACAGTCATTATAAATAATTATTTTAAAAATCCTAAATTTTCTGTAAGGTACGGCCACCAGCCATACCCAGACCATACGGGTGCCACGCCCATTTCAATCAGACAGTTATATCTCAGGCCTGCCTCAGCCAATCATCACCAAACTTGAATATATCCTGTAGGACGGTACTGGAGAGGGACTGTCCAAATTTGACACTGATCAGTCAATAGGGGGCGCTACAGTAATGTGACATGTGTGTCTAAACCTGCAAAACTAGTGAAACTGACATTTTTCTCATTTCTGTTGCAGTGACATATTACTAGTCAAAATCCTTTGTACTGCAAATTCTGTAAGTCATGCCGAATCAAGATGAATGTACTGTCCAATGACAAAATTGGTTTGCATTCCTTCATGATGTTTAATAAATTACATATTCCTATAACTCTTACAATGTCATTCTGGTAGCAGGTCAATCAGGACATTGCCCTTATCGATAATTAAAAAAAAAAAAAAAACTTGACCTGCCTGTACAGTATAACCACTAGCCACACCCAACCTGCACCATTTCCATGCTCATTTCAATCAAGCAGCTTAATCTCAGCCGTGCTTCAGCCAATTCTCTCAAAATTTGACCCACTAATGTAGCACTGGACCACAGACAGATCCCCCAACTTTGGTGCCGATCGGTCAAACGGGGGCGCTATAGCCACTGTCCATATGTGTCTACGACCCACCTTAGCAAATTCAGCTGAAATTTCCTTATTTCTCATAAAAGCTTCAAAGAATTACCTTTCCCAGAGACTCCAGATTTTTAATTGCCTGTCATTTTCCTGCCATTTGACTCATAGAAAATTATCTGACTACAATAAAACTTCAGCCTGTGGGGACAACAGTGTTGGGAAGATTACTTTGGAAATGTAATTTGTTACAATTACAAGTTACTCTATTTAAAATGTAATAGTAGTGCAACTATTACAATTAATCTATGAAAGTAATGTAACTAATTACATTGGATTACTTTTTGATTACTTTTCTAAATTATGAATGAACCATTAACCATTTTGAAATTTTCTAACCTGGCAGTGTTTACCTTACAGCAGTACTAAACACTGACTACTGTCAAACTCCTTTCAATACATGAATTAGCATGATTTTAATTGATCAATTTAATAAATATACCAAACATACCATAAATGGGTTAGCAGTGTGGTAAGGCTGCATTGCACAGGGGTTAGCTAGTTAGTGAATTTGCAAAACTCAATATGACATAGCATGTCGGGAGTGCTAATATCAGACCTAACATAAATTACCAATAACATTAGCATATTGATGGAGGACGGCACATTTTCTGTCAACGGGATCAGAAGTGCCAGTGTGGCTTTAAAGCGCGGTACACACTTCACGATTCATTGTGGGGTTTACGAATGCTGTCAGTGTTTACGCATGCTGTCGGTTTTTACATTTAGTTTTTTTGTCCTATTCGCCTTATCTTATGATTGAGTTGGTGTTGTCCTCGTACAGTGCTCCCCGTGACTCCTGTGGTCCCTGCTCAGGTCCCCGAGGCCCGTGCTGCTACTACCCAGTCCACTGTGCAGCCCCCTCAGCTCCCCGCTCAGCACCCCATGGCTCCTGAGCTCCCCACTCAGCTCCCCATGGCTCCAGCAGCCCCTGCGGCTCCAGCGGCCCCAGCGGCGTCCCCCGCGGCTCCTGAGCTCCCTGCTCAGCTCCCCGCGGTTCCGGCGGCTCCTGCTCTGGCGCCCGTGGCCTCCGCGGCTCCTGCTCTGGCCCCCGTGGCCTCCACGCCCGCAGCTCCTGCTCTGGGGCCCGCTTCTGAGGAGCTGGCCCAGGCTCCGCCCGCGGCTCCACCCACGTCCGAGGTCCTGGCTCCGCCCATGCCCCCAAGGTCCCAGCCCTGGCTCCACCCGTGCCACGCCCCTCGGCCTCAGTCTCCCCGGTCCCTGCTCCCTCGGCCTCAGTCTCCCCGATCCCTGCTCCCTCGGCCTCAGTCTCAGTCCCCGAGGTGGTCCCTGACAGCCTGACCCCCGCTCCTTCCTCCACAATGGAGTTGGAGGAGGAGCTGGAGTGGGACCCTCGGGGATCACCCTGACTGTGCCTGTGGACCTCCCCAGGGGGTCACCCCAACCACCTGCACCTCATCGAGGTGGATCATGGCCGGGTTCCCGCCTCTTGGTCTCCTGGAAAGGGAGGGGACACCGACGGCGGGGTAGACTCCCTGGTGCCCCTTCACACCCCCAGGTTCCATCTCGGCGGTTGGCCCCAGCCTCACTCAGGGCACCTGGTTAGCCGGCCATGGCCCGACCGCCGGCGTCCCCTTGACAGCCAGCGGGCCCCTCACCCGCGGCTCCCTCCTTGCCATCTCCACCAACCCCTTTGCCCGCATCCTTGCCACCCTCAGTCCCTGTTCCGGCCCCACAGAGGCCTGTTGCCCCAACCTGCCCTACGTCACACCCACTGAAGGTCCCCTCTGCTCCCTGTTGCCCCCTGCCCTTGGATCCCTTGGCCCCTGTGTTCACTCCCCGTCCTGTGTCACCGTCGTTCCCTTCTAGTTCCTTTGTGCCCTCCATGTTTGCTCCTCATCCCTCCATGCCATTGCTCCCCTCTGGTCCCTTCATGCTCTCCATGTTTCCCCTTCGTCCCTCAGTGCCTTCGTCTTTGGTTGGTCCCTTTGTGCCCCCTGTGTCTCCATGTCCCTCCGTGCCTTTACTCCCCTCTGGTCCCTTTGTGCCCCCTGTGGTTCCCCCTTGTCCCTCAGTGTCCTCTAGTCCCTTTGTGGCCCCCACGTTTTCTCCTCGTCCTTCTGTGCCTTTGTCCCCTTTCGATTCCTTTGTGCCTCCTGTGTGTCCTTCCCATCCATTTGTGCCCATGCCCCCTGTTTGTCCCTGTGTGCCCCTTGGTGTGGTCCCTCCATTTTCCCCTTTAGTGTCCGCAGGTCCCATGTTTCCGTCTTTGGTGTCTTTGTATTTGTCTGCGTTTCCCGTGGTTTGTCGGTTGTTGTCTGAGTTGCTATTTCTGTGTCTGTTCTGCGTGTCTGTCTTGTTCCCTGTGCCCCGTTGATGTGTTTTGCTCTTGTTTTCCCGTGTCCTCGGTCTCGTGTTGTCCGTCGCCTCCCCTGGGGCGCACCCAGAGTGCGCGCCTTTGAGGGGGGTTCTGTCATGACCCGATCGTCCGCTCCTCCTGTGTGCCACGCCCCCTCGTTAACCCTGTGTGGATTCCCCGTGTTTACCAGCTGTTCCTGATTTGTTGTCATTAGTTCATTGTATTTAGTTCGCGTTTCCATCTGTTTCCCCAGTCCGGTCATTGCATTGTTGCGTGTTATGTCATCCCTTGTGTTGCCTGATCCTTCGTTGCTGCCTCTATTAAACCTCTTGTTTGCCCCAACTTCTGGTATCCTGCATCCTTTTCTACGTTCTGCACACCTCATAGCGTGACAGTTACTCTCCAACACTGGGGGACAAGAACAATTTCAGTGTTTGAATAAATTGGCCAGCAGGTGGAGTCAGTGCTCCGTTTCATAAATGCCATTCAGTACATTCAGGCCTTCTCATGTCTAAATGAACAGCCTAGAAAAGGACGAAGCATGATATTACTACTGTTACATACAGCAGTTCCCCAACTCAGCACTGTTGTTAAAAATATGCAACACAGCCTATGTTCACACAGCCAGTACAAACAAACTTTAACTTGTAAGATCTAAACTTACCACATCAGGTAGGAAGGTACCTATTTCTACCAACTACTCAGAGCATCAGACCCAAACCATACATTCAGTCAGGCTCAGGCACTGCACCAGACTGATCTACATTGGTGATATTTCTCCTAAACAGATACAAGCACATTTCCATTCTGTTTCTCATCTACCCTTTTTCCTTTATTCTAACTTTGTGAAAATTTCTACTGTAATGTCAACAGTATGATAGCTGTCATCCTATCATAGTAGTATTTCCTGCTTTCTGACAATTTAAATACATTGGCCAGCAGTTACAGTCTATGCTTCATTTCCCATCATTGCTGAACTACTGAATTTATGCCACGGACTCCATTGCTGCTGTGCATTAGCTTTGGATCCGATTGTCACTGCTTGCAGTTACAATTTATTATTATTATTATTATTATTATTATTATTATTATTATTAATTTCCCTTTGGAATAAATAAAGTATTTTTGAATTGAATTTGAATTTAATCTACAATATGTTGGTGGCTGCCTTCAGTTTTGTGGTCAGCTGTGAGAAAAATTACTGCTGTCCAGACAACTGGGATTTTAGTTCCTTCACCTTTCAATTTCTCAGCACGCTTTTCGGAGGGAAGTTAATGTAGTAGTTTTTATGAACAGTCCGAAAAAGGGGCCACTCCACATTTCTCTTCTTCAGAACAGCAATGGTAGACTGACAGATGAGGCAAAAACACTTTGAATATGACATTGTGAAAAAAGTCCTCCTCCCATTCCGTATGGAAGTGGTAGGTTTTTGGCTTCTTACTTGGTCCAGCTCCCTCATTCATTTTTATACCCTTTCTTAAGTTTAGTAGAAATAAATTGGAGGCTAACTAGGCGACTCGGTAGCTTGCTAGAGTTTTGCAGCAGCTGGCGCGGTTGAACGTGCATGCGTGGTGTGGTGACCCGTGTATCAAAAAAAGATCAAATGTCAGACTGGCTGCCCTGTGTGTCAATCAAGTGACAAATGTCATAGTGCCGGTGGAGGATAGGCTATCATCCATCCTCTATTTTTTTGCGCCATGAGATCTACCCACACTACCTTTGTGATCGACCAGTAGATTGATATCAACCAGTATATCGTGATCAACGTATTGGGCACCCCTGAATTAAGTGATCTTGCTACCCCACTCTCCCCAGCCCCATTCCTCCCTAACAGATGGATTCAGGATTACTCAGTGATTTTAGCTGATGATTAGTGGCGGGGGGGGGCGGGGGTGCTGAGTACGCAGGGAAGGCGCAGCAGAAAGGTCTACAGTTACATACTGTAACTGTCATTTAAGAGACAGGCTTATTCACAGATTTCAAGTTTTTATTACTTTTATGATTCTATAATGGATTTTGTAGCTGCACTGAGCAGCAGAGGGGAGCTGATGAAGAAAATGAATGAATAGGGATAAGTGATGTATGTGAAGGTCTTTATACAGTCTTTGTAGGAGGCCTTAGCTGGTCAATACAGTGGAGATATGTGGTGCATGTGGAGGTTGTTACTCTATAAAGTCTTTGTAGAACACCTTAGCAGGTGTTGAGCATACAAGAAAAGGGGTTAGAAATAAGTATTAGCCCAATTTTACTAAAATTATACCATATTATGTCAGTAGGACTCAAATGGCACCGAATAGTAGGAATGACCCAGGCAGTAGGCACCTCTTGGAGGTGGTTGTGTACTTAAACGAAAGTTTTTAGAAGAACATTAGAACAGCATAAGGAACGTCTTTTTAAAGTTTTGGACCAACTGGAAGCAGGCAGTTAATACCATCTGTTACGGTCTCCAGTCTAGGGTTGGAGCCCGACAGAATGGAATGGGAAAGGGTTAGCGGAGGACGAGACAAACAGGGAACGGAAATAGGGAACACAAGTAAACAAAGGGGTCTTTTTTTGTATTTTTTATATTTTATTCACACCACACAGACACTTCACAACATGGCAGGTGCAACAGGACTTCGGAAGTGACCCAGGCCAAAACAACAAACAAAACAACTGACGAACACCTCCCAAAACTAATCTAAACCTAAGTGCAACAAAAACAAGTGGAAACGAAACAACAATACTAGAACCCTGACTCTCTAACCAAACAAACAATATTCCACACGCGATGGAATATGGCAGGAGGAGGACAGCACACAGGCAGCAGGGAAATGGCAGGATGAGGACAGTGTGCAGGACAGTGAGCAGGCAGCAGGGAAATGGCAGGATGAGGACAGTGAGCAGGCAGTAGGGAGATGGCAGGATGAGGACAGTGTGCAGGACAGTGAGCAGGCAGCAGGGAGATGGCAGGATGAGGACAGTGTGCAGGACAGTGAGCAGGCAGCAGGAAGATGGCAGGATGAGGACAGTGTGCAGGACAGTGAGTAGGCAGCAGGGAGATGGCAGGATGAGGACAGTGTGCAGGACAGTGAGCAGGCAGCAGGAAGGTGGCAGGATGAGTACAGTGTGCAGGACAGTGAGTAGGCAGCAGGGAGATGGCAGGATGAGGACAGTGTGCAGGACAGTGTGCAGGCAGCAGGGAGATGGCAGGATGAGGACAGTGTGCAGGACAGTGAGCAGGCAGCAGGAAGATGGCAGGATGAGGACAGTGTGCAGGACAGTGTGCAGGCAGCAGGGAGATGGCAGGATGAGGACAGCGCGCAGGACCAAGAGGTGAGTTAAAAATTAGACAAATCGAAATAACAGGAAACAGCTGGTCACTATCGGGATTGCACACGTGGTTAATGAGGGGGCGTGGCACACAAAAGGATCGGACGTTCAGGCTATGACACACGCATCATCTGGAAGTAATAAGTAGCACCAAGAAATGATGAAAATGTGGGGGAACAACGCTCTGCGGTGGACTGTTGGCCGGTTTTCGAGTCTCTGCTTGTCTGCGGCAGGCGGATTGCGGTGGATTGAATACAAAGATTTCTGATCCTAAGATTGGAAGTCACAGTGAAAGTTGGTAGTGAGTCGATTGGGGAGTGGTGTGGGAGGCATCGGCCGACGGCCTGTATAGGTCTGGTAGCGGTGTTTCCCCGCAACTTCTGCATCGGCCACGTTATATCAACTTTAGCAAAATGGCAGGGAAGAGAACGGATGGTATGGAATATAGTGAGCAAGAGGGGACTGGTAGTGATGCGGGGAGAGAAAGTGATTGGGAAGAAGTAAGGAGAGGACATTCAGTAAGGAAGGGTACAAGAAGTAAGAGAAAGAAAAAAGGTGAGGCTAGTGCACCTGGAACGGAAAGTGAAGGTAGGGATGGTGACGGAGAGTGTCATGTAGAAAGATTGTTTAATGTAGTGGTACGATTTGAAGGAGAGGGAGGAGTTACGAGGATGGACCCACTTAAGTTAACGAAAATAATAAGAGGACAAGTAGGAGAAGTAACATATGCAAGAATCTTGGGAGATGGAAATTTACTTGTAGGTTGTAATAGTGTGGAGCAGATGGAAAAGGCCATGAGGATGAGTAGTATGGGAAAAATTAAAATTACAGTAGTACAGTAAGAGTAGGGGAAAGAAGAATGGGTGGCAGTAAGGGAGTAATATATGGAATTCCTCTTACTGTAAATATAAAAGGGCTAATTGAGGACTTGAAGGTGCAAAACAAGTCAGTTAAAAGCGCTGTAAGATTGACAAGGGGAGTTGACAAAGTTGACACAGAATCGGTTTTGGTTGTGTTTGAGTCAAAGGAAGTGCCGCCGAAAGAGGTATACTATGGATTTCTGAGATATAGTGTGAGGGAATATACGCCTAAGCCAATGAGATGCTATAACTGCCAAGAATTTGGACATGTGGCTAAGGTTTGCAAAGGACAAAGAAGATGTGCCAGGTGCAGTGGAGACCACGAGTACGGGAAATGTGGGGAAGAAGTGCAGCCAAAGTGTTGTAGCTGTGGAGGGAATCACAGTGTTGCATTTTGGGGATGTGAAATGATGAAAAAGCAAGTGAAAATACAAAAAATGAGAGTAAAGGAAAACCTTTCTTATTCTGAGGCTGTTGAAAGGTCAGGAAAAGAAAATAAGAGTCGTGAAAGGGACTGTATGGAGAGCGCGACAAGAGAAGTCTGACAAGAACGTAAAGATCTGTGGGAAGAGAAGAAGAAACTGGTGACATTTATAGCAGGAGTAATAAATGCTACAGCTGAAAGCAGATCTAAAACAGAAAGAATCCAGATTATAGTAAAAGCAGCGATAAATCACCTAGGTATGGTAGGTTTGAAATGGGAAGAGGTGAGGGATGAACTAAGTGTGCAGTCTAGTCAGGAGGTAACATGTGTGGGTTAATTACTGTATTAATGTTGCTCCTTCACTGGAATGCAAGGAGCCTGATTGCAAACGGGCAAGAGTTCAAACAGTCTATTGCTAATTGGAAAGACAAACCAGACGTTATGTGTATTCAGGAATCCTGGCTGAAACCATATTTGGATTTTGTTATATATGGGTATGTAGCAATTAGACAGGATAGGGTAAAAGGTGGTGGAGGGGGATGTGTTACTTTTGTGAAACAAGGGGTGCCGCACAGGGTGGTAGGTGTAGGGAGTGAATATGAGTATGTAGCAGTGGAAGTATGGGGTGGGGGGAAGAAATTTGTAATTATATATTTTTATAATTCATGTAGACGACTACAAGTAAATCACCTTGAGGAAATAGAGGGACAAGGTAGTAGTAATGTTATATGGTGTGGGGACTTCAATGTACATAATACATTGTGGGGAAGTGAAAAAGTGGATATTAACAGGCAAGTAATAGAAGAGTTCTTGCAGGAGAAAAATTTAGTGTGTTTAAATGATGGAACTAAAACAAGAATAGAGGTTAGTACTGGAAGGGAGTCTGTTCTGGATCTCACATTGGTGTCTAGCAGTGTGGCAGCGATGTGTAATTGGAATGTGTATAAGGAAGGAACAGTAGGAAGTGATCACTATCCAGATTTGTGTAACATCAATATAAATATGTCACAAGTTAATGAAGGAAGAGGAGGAAGATGGGTGTTTGAAAGAGCTAACTGGGATAAATTTCGGAAAGAAAGTGACAAATATTTAAATCAGATTGAATATGATGGTGATACAGAAATGCTTGAAAATAAAGTAAGGCAGGGTATACAGTAATATCAGCAGCGCTAGAATCTGTCCCAAAAAGTCAAGGTAAAGTAATAAGAAAGGAAGTGCCATGGTGGAATGAAGAATGTAAAAAAGCAGAAATAAAGCATTTAAAGTAATGAAAAGATCACATAATTTCATGCATATGGTTCAGTATAAATGTGCTCAAGCAATAGTAAGGAAAACGGTAAGGCAAGCAAAAAGAATATGTTGGAGGACTTACTGCAGTTCAATTGGGAACACTACTCAAATAGGAGACGTGTGGACAATGATTAAAAAGATGGGTGGAGAAAGGAGAGATTGGAGCTACCCGGTGTTGAGTAATGGGAATGAGGTTGCAGTGACAAATGAAGAAAAGGCTGAAATGCTGGTAAATACGTTTGCTCAAGTTCACAGCACTAATAATTTATCTGAAGAAGGGAAGAGGGGTAGAGAGAAAACTAGTACTGAAAATCTGGACGCACTGAAAGTAATGGGAAGAGAAGACGGTGACCAAAATTTACCATTTAGTATGGAAGAGTTAAACAAAGCACTGGCAAAAACTGGGCTGTCTGCACCAGGGAAAGATGAAATTTGCTATATAATGCTAAAGCATTTGAGTGATGAGGGGAAGAAGACGTTACTGGTCCTATTCAATAAAGTGTGGGAAGCAGGTAGAGTGCCGATCAGCTGGAAGGAAGCCATTATTATACCAGTAAGGAAACCTGGGAAAGATTCTAGTAAGCCATCAAATTATAGACCCATTTGCCTTGACCTCTCATATCTGTAAACTAATGGAAAGAATGATAAATGAGAGACTAATGTATGTTATGGAAAAACAAGGAATGGTGACTGAGTGTCAAAGTGGATTTAGGAGAGGAAGGGGTACTATGGATGCAGTGTTATGCTTGGAAGATGAGGTAAGGAAAGCTCAAGTGAATAAAGAGACAGTTGTAGCAGTCTTTTTTGATGTGGAAAAAGCATATGATATGCTATGGAGAGAGGGGTTGATGATTAAGTTATATACAATGGGAATTAGAGGAAGACTTTTTAACTGGGTTAGGGATTTTCTGAAAGACAGAACAATTCAGGTTAGGATAGGGAAAATAATGCCTAGTAATCAAGTGGCAGAGAATGGAACCCCTCAGGGGAGTGTAATAAGTCCCACATTATTTTCAATTATGATAAATGATATATATGGACATATACAAGAGGACATGGGGAGATCTTTGTTTGCGGATGATGGGGCACTCTGGAAAAGAGGAAGAAATGTGGAGTATATAGTTAAGAAACTGCAAGAAGGTATCCAGCAGGTTGAGAGGTGGGGAATAAAATGGAGTTTTAAATTCTCTGTTGAAAAATCTAAAGTAATGTTTTTTACTAGGAAGAAAATTAATGAGGGGATTAATTTAAAATTATATGGAAATAATTTGGAGAAGGTTACTACATTTTGCTTTCTGGGTTTACATTTTGATCCATGGTTAACCTGGGTAGAACATATAAGGAAGGTGGAGAATAAATGCAAAAAAGTAATAAATACAATGAGGTGTTTAACAGGACGGGAATGGGGTGCAGACCATCAATCACTGAAATATATATATGTAAGTTTAATAAGATCAAGAATAGATTATGGGAGTGTGGTGTACAGATCAGCAGCCAAATCTGTACTTACGAGGCTTGATACAGTAAAATACAGGCTAGAGCTTTAAGGTTATGCTTAGGTGCAGTAAAAACATCTCCAGTATGTGCGCTTCAAGTGGAAGCGGGAGAACTGCCGTTGCACATTCGACGTAAGCAACTGCTTGTAAATGATTGGATTAATTTGAAGGGACATAGAGACAGTCACCTCACTCAGAAAGTGTTACGAACCTGTTGGGAAAGGGAAAGGGTACGAAAGAATAGTTTTGGGTGGGTAGGAGATGGGGGTGATTTGGGGGTGAGAGAAAAAGAGTTCTGTCCAACTGTGATATGGCCTGACTGTCCAGTGTGGAAAATAGAAACCATGGAAGTTGATTTTAAATTGCGGCAAATCAAATCAATAAGTAATAATATAGACCTAGTAGATGAATTTTATAGATATGTGGAGCACAAGTATGGAGACCATATTCAGATTTACACAGATGGATCAAAAGATCCTGAATCTGGAAGGACTGGATCTGCAATTGTTATAGGTAACCAGGGAAGTGAAGAAAGCAAACGAACATCGAATGAACTGAGTGTGTATACAGTCGAACTATATGCCATCATGATGGCATTAGAATGGGTTGGAAAGGAAGAAAAAATAAGTAAAATCTTGATTGGAAGTGATTCGTTGTCTGCACTGTACAGTCTCAGATCAGGGGTGTCCAATAGCCGTCAGGATCTGGTGTATGCAATATTGCTGACATATATGAGAATAAAAGGAAAAGGTAAAGAGATTCAACTTATTTGGACCCCAACTCACATAGGTATTTTGGGAAACGAGAGGGTGGATAAGCTAGCCAAGCAAGCAACTAAAAAAGATAAAATTGAAGTATATATAAAAATGTCAAAAGCTGAAGGGAAGAGTATAGTTTGGAAAGAAGCTGTGAGAGAATGGCAACAGCAGTGGGATAGGGAAACTTTATTCAAAATAAAGTTGGAACGAAAAGGAACTGGGGAGGGCCTAGAAGAGAGGAAACGGTAATGACAAGATTGAGAATTGGAAACAGTAACCAGAATAGTACATTACACATTATAGGGAAGCATCCTACTGGTTGCTGTGAGGTTTGTCAGACACCTGAAACCATAGAACATGTGCTTATAAATTGCAGAAGATATGAAGCACAAAGGAGGAAAATTATGGAAGAATTAAGAAAAGGAGGATTGGGTGGAGCAGGGATAAAAGATGTATTGAAAAGTGGGATGATTGGGCAAGGCAAGAAAAGCATTCGGAATTTCCTAGCTACTACTGGTTTGCTGGGTAGAATATAAAATGTGGAGGAAATAATCTGGAAATGGAGGGGAGAAACTTCGAAGGAGGATCATCCAGAAGGTGGCGGTAGTGCAACACTTACGGATGCAAGCCGCCGTTAAACTCCAAAGAAGAAGAAGAAGAAGAAGATGAAAATGTGAAAATACTTTGTATGCTTTCAAGCTCGAATACCACTTCCCCTCCCTTCTTCATTGCCCTCTGTATTAGTCCCTTATAAAGTCATTTACTCTTCTCAGTTACCATTTAGTTGTTGCCAGCAAGAGCTGTTCTATGGAAGCATATGTGTAGCAAAATGGCAATACAATATGCAAAATGACAATGCAATATTCAAAATGGCAACGCAATATTCAAAATGGCAATGTAATTCTGTATTTAAATTTACATTTTCCATCACCTCCACACGTGCAAAATTTGGTGCAGAATGAAATTGAAAATTAAATTATATCATTTACATTTGCCATTTCCAACAGTAGTCTTAAGTTGTAAAGTGCATTCTATTTTAATGCTTTATAAGTAGCAAAATTAAAATGAAAATGTATAACCCAAATTGATTTGATATGTGTAACGTGTCCAAGCAGAAACAGTAGCAAAATTATCATTTAAATGTTATTTGTCCTAAATGCATTTAGACTAACAGTTAGGACACTTACGATTGCATTTTCATCATGACGCCGTGGGATATTTGTAGCAAAATTCAATGCGGCTATTGTTTTGTTTTGTTTTGGTTTTTTTTTCTCAAGCAGGGAAACATGCCTCTGTGAAGTTTCTTGTTTACTCAAGTGATCTGAATTCCCTAGTTCAATTTTATCAGATTATTCAAGTCAGCCTTTGTGTTTCCATGATGCTTCAAAAACATTATTTCTCTGTTCCCGCTCCACTTCATCTGCCAATGAATTCAACGATCTTATCAGATCTCCAGCCGCCATGTTTCAAACGATCTAAACGTAACACGCTTCCGCCAATCCCCGCCTTGACGCAATGATTGCCGTAGGGTGGGCGTGGTCAGCTCGGAATGCATTTTCAAAGCCGCATTGAATTTTGCTACAAATATCCCACGGCGTCATGATGAAAATGCAATCGTAAGTGTCCTAACTGTTAGTCTAAATGCATTTAGGACACATAACATTTAAATGATAATTTTGCTACTGTTTCTGCTTGGACACGTTACACATATCAAATCAATTTGGGTTATACATTTTCATTTTAATTTTGCTACTTATAAAGCATTAAAATAGTATGCACTTTACAACTTAAGACTACTGTTGGAAATGGCAAATGTAAATGATATAATTTAATTTTCAATTTCATTCTGCACCAAATTTTGCACGTGTGGAGGTGATGGAAAATATAAATTTAAATACAGAATTACATTGCCATTTTGAATATTGCGTTGCCATTTTGAATATTGCATTGTCATTTTGCATATTGTATTGCCATTTTGCATATTGCATTGCAAATTGAATTTTGCTACTGAGGGGTTAATCATATCATAATTTACTTACTAATTCTAATAATATGTCTAACATAATGTAGACAGCAGATTTGAGAACCGATACTACCCCGATAGGACGGGGTGATCTCACCCCACCCAGTTTGGAGAAATTGGGAACTGACGGTACGCCAGCAGGTCAGGACGACCTGCCACAAGACACGAGGAAAACAGGAACCCACCAAAGAACGGATACTTATTTTTGCTTATGCTTAACAAAAGAAGGAAACACGTACT